>NC_134530.1:158325490-158925490 GCF_050624435.1 Tenrec ecaudatus
AGGAATCCGACGTGGTGTCTGCGGGAAAGCCTGGTCCCCAGGAGAAGGGGCTGAGCCCGTGGAAGGAGGGAGCTGCCACCAGCCAAGACTCGGGCAGCGCAGGGGCAGCGGGTTTTCCAGCGCAGACCTGCAGGTCAGGAGTCGGGTGCCAGGGCCCTGTTTGCAAGTGTCTTCTAGCCGCACGGCCCTCCCTTGGGCGCCTGCCTGTCCGAGGCTGGAGATCCCAGAGGGTCGTGCTCCATCGTCACCCAGGGCGCCACCTTGTTAGAACGTCGCCCCCTGCCCGGGTCCCGGTCCTGTGCGTCCCCACGCGGTCTGCGCGCACCGGCGCGCCTCTGAGTGGGGTCCAAGGGGGCGGAGAGGACGCAGCCTGGAGGGCCTGTGAGCGCCCACTGGGCTCATGGTGCCGGGTTGAGGCCGACGGGTCACCTTTTTGGAGAAGGCCAGCCGGCCGTGAACTTCGGGGCGTTCTCCAGAGGAGAGGGAGGCGCCCAGGAGGGTAGAGGTCTGGCGTCCAAGACTGTACTAAGCGACAAAGTGTCAGGTGGAGCCAAGTCAGAGAGCTTGTCATCGTTCCCTGGTGGTCTAGTGGCTAGGATTCGGCGCTTTCACCGCCGCGGCCCGGGTTCGATTCCCGGTCAGGGAAGTCCTTTTAATTTTACCCACTCAATCCTGGGGAACCTGGTTCTCTGTTGTCCTTTGGAAAGGTGAATGCTCATGAACACAGAGTGTCTAGGTCCCCCCAAGAGCTGCGTCCTGCCAATAGAATACTGGGAACAGCCTCCAGCTCCCTCCATCTCAGGATTTCAGAATGTTCACCCCAACACAGCAAAGACAATGGAGTCCCAATCTCTCACCCCCCACCAAGTTGCAGTATCCACATAGGTGACACCTTTCTTTAGGCCCATAGAAGAAGCCTCTACAGCCAGGATCTGCAGATCCACCAGGCTGTACCTGGTTGGACATATCTGGGAACTCGGTGCCAAGAAGAGGCCCCAGGGCTTTTAGGCGGCTATTCTCCATGTGTCATCAACTCCCCAACCTTATACGGGGGTCCGACATGGGGATAGAGGAGAGAGCCCGCTCCCTCTCACCGCAGAATAATCGTGTCATCTTTTACATCAGAGCTGGGAACTCAGCTAGCATTGTGCTTGTGGCCCTGGAATTCTTGTCATTAAACAGAAATGGTTCCTACTCTTTCATCATTAAGTAAAGAATAAATATAATATGTTTGATCAATACATATTATACGTATTCTTTATCCTTTAGGACAGTGGTTCTTAACCTTCCTAATGCTTCGACCCTTTAGTACAGTTCCTCATGGTGCAGTGAGTCCCCAAGCATAACATGATTTTCATGGCTACTTCATAACTGTAATTTTCTGCTGTTATGAATTGGGCGACCCTGAGAAGGGGTCATTCGATCCGCAAAGGGGTCGTGACCCACGGGTTGAGCACGCTGCTCTATGAGCTTACAGGATACACCACCAGTCTACTAATCCTGTGTGGGAGACTGATGCTGAAGGAAATATGATGGGACTATATTCCCTAAGGGATAGCAGAGGGAATCTGGAAAGCTAATATTATTCCACGGCAGGAAAGCCACCACTGGGGTTCAGTCAGAGGTAAAGCCCAGGTGCACTATGCTGTGCACGGGGGTGATTCTGTCTCGCTGTAGAAGCAGACATTATTTGGTCATCTCCTCCCAGCGCGGCACCCATCCCCCCTCATGCCTTCCCCAATGCAGGTATGGGGTTTCCCCACCTGTGAGCTCACAGACTGTACTGTGGTTACCACCCACCTTGTGACGAGTGTAACTACTGAATATGCATGTCTCATGGCTACCTCTGAATATCCCACGATAGAAAAGACTCTCCTGTGCAGACCTCACTGGTGAGATCCTGGCCGGCCCGAGGGGAGCATGCTATCCTGAACTGTGTCTGACTCCTTTATTTTACGCTCTCTCCTAGCTCTCCTCCTCTCTATGACTTTACTATGATCCTTGTAGATTATAACCGTACAATTCCGCCTACAGGCCCAAGCTTGTTAGAGGCTGGCTTACTCTGACAGTTCTGCTGTGGTCTCTTCCACCGTCAGTAGTTAGGACATGCCTTGGAGTTCACGCGGAAGCCATCTCCAGGGCCAGCCGCATGCCTTTCCCAGAGTTACTCGAAGAGGGCCTTGGGCTTGCAGGCTTATGACTGTAGGAGAAGGAGAGTACGTTTTAGACCTTCGTTTCTTCCTGCTCAGGGTTCCCTCTGGTTTCCCTAAAAAGAAAAGCTTTGGGATTTCTAGGCAACTATGAGTCCCATCTTTGTGTGAACAACGCCAAGAACCATAGGGAATGAATGAGCAAAAATGAGTTTCGACCTTGTACTATTCCTATTTTTCATTTCACACCAAGGAGTAAAGTAGAAAACTGTTTCTCCAGGTTTGTAGCAGCCAAGGGAAGGTGGGACATCCACATAACAATCACTGTACATATTGATCCTTTCGAGGAAGTGCTGGTGTCCCAATTTTACAAGGAATTAATGAGGACAAGCCAGCTCCAGCTAACGGTCCAGTGACTCCAAGTGTGCTTGGCTTCACAGCTCAGTCTGGCCACTGCCTCTGCAGTCTGCGCAGTCAGGGACCAGGCAGAAAGAGTGCTCTTCCCTGCGCAGATCATGTTTGCTAGACGTCTGGAGCCAGGGTCCTATGTATTTCATTGTCCCTACATTTGTGCTCAATTCAAAGGTCTAACTTCTGCAAAGGAGACAAGGTGCTATGCATGCTGCATTTCCCTCTAAGAATACACTTCCATGTGGCCAGTGCAGGGTTCACGTGCATGCTTGGACTTAGGTACCAGAAATCACTCATTTCAAGTCCAGTGCTGCCCGGAGAGATGACAGGAACTGGCAAGCACAACGTTCCCGCACCTGCCATTCTTGCAGCTACTTACAATGAGCTGTAACCTCTGGAGTACTACTCTTAGAAAACACTCCCCCACCCCCACCCACCGTGCTGCTCTCTCCCCTGAGGGAAACAGATATCTTTTTTTTAACCATTTAAATTCATCATTTCTCTGAGAGGCAATTTCCATCACTGCTTCTTCTGTGTTTGCTTTGAGACAATTTCTGAGCCAACCAATGTTGTGGCTGGTGTGGCAGCTTCTTTGTAGGTTAATTCCCCCTTGCAAGGGGCTGGTCTGCGTTGTAGTCATGGTGTGGTACGTGGTCTGTGTTGTGTGGCCAGGGAGCTTGGACTGATCACTGTTACTGATAGACTTAGAGCCTTCCATGTATAAATTGGGCTACTTTTATGTGCACGTGCTCCCAGATGCAGTAAATTAACCATAGAGGACAGAACAGGAACCACATGGATTAGCCAGGTATAAATACTGAGTTCCTCACATGAAAGCTCATTGTACCTGTGAACAGGAGCCAGACAAGTATGCCCTTTATCACTACTCAATTCAGTATTGTCCTGTAAATCTTAGCCAGAATGATAAGATAACAAAAAGAAAATGAAGGCATCCAAATTGGAAAAAAAGTAACATTCTATTTTCAGATGATATGACTCTATATGTAGAAACTCAAAGACTATTTGGAAGATTCAGCAATGTGTTTACAAGATTAACATGCAAAAATAAATCAGCTTCCTGTGTACAAATGAAGAGAACTCTGAAAAGGATATCCAGAAAACAATATCACTTACAATAGCAACCCCAGAGATGAAATATTCAAGAATGAACCTAACCAAAGGGGGGATATTAATTTTATATTATTTTTGTTAATTTTATAATGTTAAATTTTAATAATAACAATAATTGTTGAGAAATGATTATCGAGAACTGATTATCAAAGTTTGCATTGTTGATCAGTTGTTAGAATTCAACCACCATTGTTTGGACTTAATGAACAATGGCATTTTGGGGCATTGGCAAGGATGAAAGCATTTTGTAACTGTCTCTCAGATGATACACATTGTACTGTGTGCTAGTGCTAGTTAAACAAGTGATGTCAACAAATCAGCTATTCAGATCATTTATGTAAGTAATTTATTTATTTTATAAGTACATAAATTTTCTGGAATTTAGCAGACAGTACTCATATTATTTATATTTTATAGTGGCAACAAAAAGTTTAACGCCGGCCTTGAAAGTGACACGACTTACATTACGGCAAATTCAGAGAAAAAACTAATACAAGTTAGTATTGTTATTATTTAGAAAGAAATTTAGGATTAAAATTAAAATAATTAAAAATATATAGTTACTTTATAACAATCAAATTAATTTAATTTATAAACTAACAATAAAATATGTTCATGTAATCGTGTATCTACTTGCTATGTTTTTAAGCAATATGTATATAATAATTTATAATATAATTTTAAATTATTTTTTTAGATTTGTAACATAATGAGTAAGAAAAGAGGATGCGAATTCAATGATGATCTAAGAAGTGAATTTCCTTTTATTAAAAAAACCAAAAGCCATTACATGGTAAATGGGAGAAATGTAATGGTGAATTTTCTATTTCGCATGGCAGAAAAAAATGACGTTTCAAAGCACTTGGAGACACAGAAACATAAAAGATATTTAAATACTGCTGCATCTTCCTCCAAAATACAGGAATTTTTTTCAGAAAACAACTTATGGAGACGAAGAAAAGAAATAGCAGTAGCAGAAGGACTTATGTCTTTTCATGCTATTAATCACAATTATTCCTTCAGATCTATGGACTGTACATCACAAGTTGTCAAAAAGTTAATCAACAAAAATATTGCCTGTGCTAGAACAAAATCCGAGGCAATTGTGGGTAATGAGCTTTCCCCATATGCATTTTCAGAATTAAACAAAAATCTAGAAAAAATTCATTTTATATCCATATATTCTGACACATCTAATCATAAGGATGTAAAGTTATTTCCAAACATTATTAGATTTTTTGATTTGGAAACTCGAATAAAAATTAGAATTTTAGATTTCATTTCTGTGCCTGGCAAAACTTCTGAAATAGTTTTGAGTTCCATTATTAATATTTTGGGGGGAAAATTTTAAACATAAAATGATTGCATATTGTGCAGACAACACGAACGCAACTTTTGGAGGAAAAGTGAGAAGAGGTACAAAAATACTTTTTTATAAATTAAACAAAAACCTTAATCAAAACATTATTGGTGTTGGTTGTGCAGCGCACATAATACATAACGCCATTCAAACAGCTGCTGATTTGTTGCCTGTAGATGTGGCAGATATTGTTATTAAAATATAGTCATATTTCTATATATACCCTGTGCGCATTGAAATGCTTAAAGAATTTTGTGAAACTCGGAAGTCGAATATCAGAAAATACTTGGATACAGTAAAACATGCCGGTTAGCTCTTTTGCCAGCTGTCGAAAGAATTTGAAAATATACGATCATTTGAAATCCTACTTTCTATCACAGGATAAATGTCCTGGAATTTTAGAAGATATTTCTGAAAAAGAATCTTTAAAAATTTGGCTCGAGTTTGTACACAATCAAGCAGCTCTTTTTCAAAATGCTATAAAACTTATTGAAGGTGACAAAATTTTGGTAATCAAAGTAGCAAATGAAGTTAATAATATAAAATTTCAGTGTCAAGAAGTGGTTAGAAAATCATTTTCTTCCATTAACTATCCATAATAGTATAAGCCGGGTAGAAGAACAAGGTGCAATAAATCGTGCAGATATCACGAATCACGTTAAAAAGTTCTATAGTAACTGCATAGATTATTTAGAAGAGTGGATGGTAAATGACAGTGATATTGAACATTTTCATTGGGCTACATTAAAACAAGAACTTAATTGGAATGATGTACAAAAATCATTCGATAATATTACTCAAATTTTCCCATGTAGTAATATTTCAAAATATGATCTTTTAAATGAGGTATCATTATTAAAAAACATATATTGATAAGGAAAAGGTTAAATCCTGGGAATCAGCAAAAATCACAATAGAGAACAAATGGTTAGAAATATTTCAGCATTTTGAAACAAACCATTTCCATACAATAACACTAAAAATTGTGGAATACGCGCTGTCCTTACCAGGAACTAATGCTGAGACTGAACGCGTTTTTTCTACGGTAAATAAACTTTGGACATCAGAAAAATCACAATTAAGTGTTGAGACTTTGAAAGCCATTTATGTGTGAAATATAATTTAACAAATTCTTGTGAAAAATTTCATGACCTTTTAAAAGACAGCAATCTACTAAAAAAAATTCACTCAAATGATAAATATGCCAAAGAATAAAGTAATACTGTACATAATTTTAATGTCTTATATTTGTAAATTGTACCTATATTGAAATTTTAAAAATATTACAATACTATTTTTTCGTTCTATGAAAATATTTGTTGCTCCATATAGACCAAATTTTTAATCAAGATCCTTCTCCCCCCACCCCTGGTCAATGGTGTTCCATTTTACCAATGTTAAAATCTGGTCACATTAATATATATATGTTTGAATTTTGGCCTTTGTAAATGTCCTTTGCCTCCTGGTTCTTTCCTCTATTTCCTTTTACTTTCCTCTTGCCATCTGCATGTAATAAACTTTCCCTCAATCCTGATGTCGCTCTTTATATAAGCCAGCTTCTGATCACTTGCACAGCATACAGATTGCATAAGTGAGAGCACACCGCCCTGATTCACACCTTCACTTATTTTAAACTGTGCAGTGTGCCTTTGTTCTGGCTGCACTCTGTCTCTTGATCCGTGATCAGGGTCTTCATGAGTACAGTGCACTGTTCTGAGATTCCCATTCCTCTCGAGGCCATCCAGTCTGTTATTGTCCACAAAGTTGAATGCATTGGCATCGCCGATAAAATACAAGCTAACAACTTTCTGGTGTTGTCTGCTTTGAGCCAGTATCCATCTGGCATCAGCAGTGGTATCCCTTGTTCCATGTCCTCTTCTGCATCTGCCCTGTGCTCTCGACACCTCCCTGTCCAAGCAGTGCTGCGACCGTTGTTGATCTTCAGCAAGTTTTCCTGCATGTGATATTATAGATATTGCTTTATCATTTGAGATGGATATCTTCCAGTGAGCTGTACAAGCAGAGGTCTTCCGCACTTCCTGGCATAGAAGAGGAAGCGCTCCCAGTGCTTCCTCCGTTTGTTGAAGCCTTTCCGTTGGGATGCTGCCGATTCCTGAAGCCTAAGGCTTGCAGTGGAGCTACAACTTCATCACCCTGCTGTTGCTCATAGACTGCCTTTGAAATAGCAACTCATTGTTACTGTGCATTCTTTCCATCTCCTTTTTCCACCGCTCAATATTTTACCTACGGATTCTTTCAATATGCAACTCTAGGCTTGAATTTTTTCTCGAGTTCTTTCTGTTTCAGATATGCTGAACATGTTCTTCTTTTTGTTTTTCTAATTCTAGGTCTTTGGCGTTTGATTATATATTTTGCTCCGTCTTGTAGAGCTACCCTTTGAAATGGTCTGTTTAGCTCCTTGGCTTCATCGTTTCTTCCATTTGCTTTAGCTGCTCTATAATTAGGAGCAAGTTTCAGGGCATTCAGGGAATACTAGAAAACATTTACTTGTGTTGTATTGATTGTGCAAGGGCATTAGGGGCAAAAATCAGTCCTTATGGAAGAGAACTAGCACTTCTTTGGGTGCATGGTCTGCACAACATTCTTGAAAGTGTTGGGCAGCAGGTCTGCCACTGTGAACACTAGGGTGGCCTGACCCCAGTCTCCTGTCTTCAATCTTCTCATCTGCATGCGAATGCCCAAACATCGAATAATTAGTGCGTTTGAAATATGATGCTGGTGAAGAGTATTGAAAATACAGTGGGCTGACAAAAGAACCGACACATCTGTGTCCGAAGAAGTATAGCCAGATTGCGCCTTAGAAAAGAAGATGAGCAGGCGTGGTGATCATGGGTATGTTATCAGGAGAGGAATGAACTTGCTTTCACTCCCGTGTCACCGTGGCTCCTTTAAACTAGCATTAGGAAGGAGAAAGGTGATTTCCCCCAAAAGCCATTTTATTGGGAGCTCATACAGATATCATATCACTCTGTAGTCCAAGCACATCATGCAGTATTGTACAATTGCCACTCCATAATCAGTTTCAAAGCATTTTCTTCGTTCTTGGACTCCTGGATATCAGCTCCCCTTCCCCCTACATCTCTCCCTGTATTCCTCAGGAACCCTTATTCCACTTGTTGTCTCTAGAGGGTCATGAATGTTGGGTTTAATGTACCAAACAACATATAACAAAAATTCATAAGGACTACTCACAATGAAGTATACATCAGAGATAAACCCCAATATGAAACACACACACACACACACAATGTGGAAAACCAGATCAGGGCCAATGGATCAAAGGGATGATCAAGTGACAAGGTTTTAATGGTTCAAGTCAGCTTTATCATTTTGATCTCCTATAATCATCTCTCTCCCATACTTTGATAACCAGTTTATTCCTATCCCTCAATTGTGGTAAATGATGGGAGGCTGATTTCCGGTGTAGATCTTGCAGATGTATTTGTGCTCCCTCTGCCATCCATAGCCTTCTGCAACCAGAATCTCACAATTTAAGCTCTGAGACGATTTCCTCCTTTGGCTTTGGATCATATAATTTATAGTCAGTGTTTCACATGTTGGTATGCGTCTCCCATGTGGACTTAGTTAACATCTCACTTAGATAGCTGCTTGGTTGGAAACAAGCCTTTAAGATCCAGACAATATTCTATCTGATAACCAGACACCATATAATTTCTTTACCATGCTTTGCTGTAGCACCCAAATCTTCTGTGTTCCCTTCCTGAGGATGAGGATTGAGCAGGGCTGTGATGTAGGAACAAATTGTTCTCAAATTGGAGCTGGGATTTAGTGACAGCCCTAAATCCATTCCTGGATCTATGTTTTTTTTATCTGCCTCTGCTCCCCTTAGCGACCTCATTGTTAAGTTATGGTAGAGAGTCTTATGGATCATCTCCCGGAGCATAATGATTTTCTGTTAATAGTGGCATTGCAAAAGTGGCATAGGGGAAAAAGCTACTGTATACAAACATTTCTGGGGTGAAGACTGTGTAGTATGGCAGAGACCCGATCAAAACCAGGGATGCACATGGTAGACAACAGTGGAGGAGGAGGGGAAAGGAAAATAAAAGGATGAATACAAGGAAGAAAAGGGGAGTGGGGGCATGGGGCACTAATCCACACAAGGGGAGGGTATTGTTTATACCTCCACAGGGAAAGTGGGACCAGACTTCAACCCAGTGCCTCAAGGTGTGAATGCAATATCCCGGCGTGGAGTAGGGAACCAGTGGAGAGGTCTGGGAGGCTGGCCCCAGCAACAACATTAAGTGGATTCCTGCCACTCCCCTGAAAAGAATTTGTTTCAAAGGATGACATGGATTCTGCAGCTCCGGGAGATGGACATATCTGATCAGAGCACACGGGAGCAGATGAAGGGGCAGGAGGAGACAGTGGAACACAGCCTGGCCCACCAGGCCGTGATGATGATGTTCCTGAGTAGAGCAGCCAGTCCACAGAGAGAACAACATGGCTGGCCCTACTATGGGACATGATGCCCCTCAGTGACTAAGGGCGATACAGGGGACAGCACCGGAGACACAGTGTGGGAATTGCACCTGTCCTGATCCCACCACACCGAGGCAAAGCACGGGGGGAGTGCAGCGGAACAGCAAGGGAATGGAGTGGCAAGGTCCCCAGGGAATGCTGAAAGTGGACTTTGGGGCCAGGGCGTGGTGCCCAAACAGACTGGACTGGAAAACGCTCCTAAGGGCCAGCAAACGATCCTTGAACGAACTACAAGCCCTTCTTTTGTGAAGTGTTTTGTTTTGTTCTTTGTCAGTGGTTTGTTTTTATTGTTTTATTGTCTGGTTGTATACTGTTGCTTTGTTTTCCTCTGTCTTGTTTTCGTGCATGTTAGTGTCTCCACAGGTCTATCTGAATAGGACAGGATGGATGAACTATCTGGAGGAAAAACAATAGGACAGACAGTTCCGGGGGGACAGACAGATTGGGTGGGGGAGGGGGAGGAGGGTAAGGAAGTGGTGTTAATAAACACAAGGACAAGGGAACAACATGGGACCCAAAATGGTAGTGAGGGGGGAGTGGCAAGCCTGATGGGGAACGATCAAGGGTAAGGTTGCGTAGAGAAGAGGTATAGCTATAGCCCAGGTGGGGACGGAGCATGGTGGTGGGGCAGGAGGAAAGTCAAGGGAGATGGAGGAAGGAGATGGGAGTCAAGGGGCATTTATGAAGGTCTAGACAAAGACATGTACATGCAAACATATATATGAGGATGGGGAAATAGATCTAAGTGTCTACATTTATAGGTTTAATATCAAGGTGGCGGAAGGACCTTGGGCCTCTACTCAATCACTCCCTCAATGCATGAATACTTTCATTTATTAAATTGGTACTCTATGATGCTTACTCTCCCGACACAACTGCTGAAGCCAAAGTGGGTGAACAAGTAAATGTGGTGAAGAAAGCTGATGGTGCCTGGCTATCAAAAGAGATAGTGACTGGGGTCTTAAAGACTTGAAGATAAACAAGCGGCCCTCTAGCTCAGGAGCAACAAAGCCCACATGGAAGAACACACCAGCCTGTGTGAGCGAGTGATCCCAAAGGGATCAGTTATCACGCATCAAAGAACAAAAAATCATCATATCATTGGCTGCACACCTTCATGATAGGATCGCTGAAGACAAATGGGTGCATAAGCAAATGTGGCGAAGAAAGCTGATGGTGCCCGGCTATCAAAAGCGATAGTGTCTGGGGTCTTAAAGGCTTGAAGATAAACAAGCGGCCATCTAGCTCAGAAGCAAAAAAGCCCACATGGAAGAAGCACACCAGCCAGTGCGATCACGAGGTGCCCAAGGGACCAGGTATAAGGCATCATGCAAAAAAAAAAAAAAAGAATATGTGTATGTGTGTATATATATATATGTGTGTGTGTATACATATATATATGTATATATATACCATATTGAATGAAGGGGGAAGTGCAGAGTGGAGACCCAAGGCCCAAGTGTCGGCCACTGGAGATCCCCTCATAGAGGGGTTTAGGAGAGGAGATGGGTCAGTCAGGGTGCGAGGTAGTACTGATGAAGAGCACAGCTTTCCCCCAGATCCTGGATGCTTCCTCCCCCCAACTACCATGATCCGAATTCTACCTTGCAGGCGTGGATAAGGCAGAGGTTGTACACTGGAACATATGAGGGCTGGAGGCACAGGGAATCCAGGGTGGATGATACCTTCAGGACCAAGGGTGTGAGGGACGATGCTGGGAGAGTGGAGGGTGAGTGGGTTGGAAAGGGGGAACTGATTACAAGGATCACATGTGACCTCCTCCCTGGGAGAGGGACAGCAGAGAAGGGGGGGAAGGGAGACTCCGGATAGGGCAAGATATGACAAAATAACGATGTATAAATTACCAAGGGCACATGAGGGAGGTGGTAGCGAGGAGAGAGGGGAAAAAAAAAGAGGACCTGATGCAAAGGGCTTAAGTGGAGGGCAAATGCTTTGAGAATGATTGGGGCGGGGAATGTATGGATGTGCTTTATACAATTGATGTATGTATATGTATGGATTGTGATAAGAGTTGTATGAGTCCCCAATAAAATGTAAAAAAAAGAAAAAGAAAAAAAAGAAAGAAAAGAAAATGATTAGGGCAAAGAATGTACAAATGTGCATTATACAACTGATGTATGTATATGTATGGACTGTGATAACAGTTGTATGAGCCCCTAATAAAACGTTTAAAACAAACAAAGAATATTGGCATTGATTAGCTACTCATACTAATTTTTAGAACATCGTTGAGAAAGGGATATTTGACCAGGGTAAGCTAAGTACCTGTCACAAAACCTGAATTAATCGCTGTGGCAGAATCAATCCCTCTGTGACGGAGGCGATTTACACAAACAACGGAGGTTGGTTGTCATGTAAAATTTATAATAATATTCACTGACAATGTCAACCCCAGGTCTGCCGGGCTGATGTATACCCCAACTCAGCAAGTAGGGCATTGATGTAGGAAGGCAATGTTGGTCTGCCTACTAATCACAGTCCAACTCTCTTGGTATAGCTGTCTTCTGCTTCTTCACACACAGTGCGTTTCTCTTCAGACCTCAGGTTACAGGTGTGTTTGAGGAGAAAGGTGATTTTGAGAGCCAAAGTAAAGCATCCTTACATCCTCTTTGTACAATATTTAAATTATGGGTATACTTTAATTGTGAAGTTTACCTGTACTAACCAGATACCTATTTACTGGGGTGATGTTTTGTGCTGGTATGCAAATGGAATCACGAAACACAGCAACACCTGCATACCTGGGGAAACACCAGTGAGTGCTCCTGGGTGCCTTGATAGAGTCGCACAGGGAGAAGTCCGAATCCATTCCCCCTCCACGACACCAAACGTGTATCAGTCAATTCAGAGCCACCTGCTAGAACTGGATTGTGTCCCACCTCTGTTCTGACACCGAGTGAACACACAGTACTTCCTCCTCTGACCCTAATCACCTAGAGCCACTTTGACCCTCACAAGTCATGGACAGAGTCCTCGACGCCAATCTGCCCAGGACCTCAGAAGACAGCCCCCCAACTTGTGAGACCCTCATACACGTCTGCCCGGTGGCTCCAGATCCAGAGGTCCCTGAAAGCCCTTCCGGAGGCACGCGGAACCCACTCATCATTCTCAAGAATGACTCAGAGAACTCAAAATTCTGTTCTTATGACGACAGTTTAATAGGCAAAAGGGCACATTGGGCAAGGACTGGGAGGGTTTTCAGTGCGAAAAAGAAACGAAACTGTGAAGTATGGGTTGAGCATTTGGCATGCGGTGGGCTTGGCTCAGCAGGCAGACACGTAGGCGTCAGAGCCTGTCCTGTAGCCGCAACCGCTGTGCGCGATTCTGAGTGACAGTGGCTGCGTTCAGTCTGGTTTGTCTGAGGGTGTGCATGGTGCGCAACACCGTCGTTAGCTGACATCTCCCCTTTGAACGGGAAACTGGCCAAGTGTGTGATTTACTGAGGCTTGAAGTGCTCACGCTCAGTGCTTTTTACCTCGTTTTCTGATCTGCGAGCGGAGGACAGAAGTCACCGAGAGCGCAGAGCAGGATCCACGGCGGCGCTCGGTCCGGTCTGTGCAGGGGCCTCGGTCAGCCCCGGGCCGGCGACGCTGAACGAGTGCTCTCAGGGCTCGGTGGACGGAGGCAAGGAAGCCCTGGTAGCGCTGGCGATCAGGCGTTGGGCGGCCTCCCGAAAAGATTTACAGCCTCAGAAATCCTGCATTGTGAGTCGGAATCCACTCAGTGGCAGTGGGCTTGAGTTTTAATTCCCCCCATTAAAATCATGCGATCTGATAGATGTAAACAGGAGAGAACACCAGTGGACTGGGATTTGGCTCTGGGATGCAACAGGAGGATCACCACCGGTTCCATGGTGTAATGGTGAGCACTCTGGACTCTGAATCCAGCGATCCGAGTTCAAATCTCGGTGGGACCTGGGTCTTTAGGAGCTTTTTAAAACCTCACAGAGATTATGGGAACCCCTCTGGGTTTACTTACAGGGAGCTAAAGGGTTTAATTAAGATGACATCTCTCAAGTACCTGAAACTGATTCACATGAGAATGGAATGGAGACAGCACAGCCCTTTAGTCAGTTATGTCTGTGATCAGAAATCAACAAAATAGGATTTGCAAGAACCAGCTACCAGTCATTGTTGAGCCTCTTTCATATAAATAAAGATGAAGGCTTCTGATGGGGTGGTGCTGGTTGTCATCCAGTCAGCTCTGACCAGCAGACCTTATGCTAAGGGAGATGAAACACAGTGATAATAGTGACGAAAGCAAATTTTAATTGCGTATATGCATAAAGAAAAGAGAGAGTTGGGAAATGGGTTGACATGCCATCGCTACCTGTGTCTGACTGATTCAGAAGAACAATATAAGCATAAACAGCGCTATTGTGAAAATATTACCAAAAATACTTTACTAGTTAATGCAATTCCAATCCAAATGCCTACACAATTCTCCAAAGAAATAGACACATTATTCACCAGCTTTATATGGAAAGGAAAGAAACTCAGGATAAATAAAACACTATTAATTTTTTTTTAAGTAAGGGTCTTATCACTCCCAGACTTAGAAACCGACTGTGAAGCCATGGTAATCAAAACTGTCTGATACTGGTACAACTGTTGCAGGTTCAAATGAATGACAGCACGATCATGTCTCCATCACTTAAAGGAGTCCTGAGAGTGATGATGGCAGCAAATGTACATATGTGTTGACACAGTGGATGTATCTATGGGTTGTGAAAAGATTTGTATGCGCCCCCAATAAAATTATTTTTTAAAGAGTCTTTATTCATAGGTTATTACTGCACTGCTAGAATCTAAAAGTGATTCTTTGATTTAAAGGCGAAATGGTCTGCTTTTCCAGGCTGTAGGTGAAGGAGCTCTTCCCTCCCTTTCGGAAGCAGGTACAAAAGTGGGGAAACACACCCACTTCACTTGGCTAGGCAGGGAAGCTAAGCATGTTCTAGACATGTTGACATAGCTTCATGAGATGTGCTTTCCTTCGACAGCGATTTGAGATGAGGAGGACTCTTCGGCAAGTTCCCCTTTAGAGCGTACCATGTCTCTGAAAAGACAGGAGATGAGCCTTGTGTGTAGCTGTAGAACGGATGCCGCATTACACACAAGGGCATAGAGTGGATCCTGTCCCACACGGTTTCCTAGGAGGCCCTCTTATCTGAAACAGGTGATCGGTCTTTCTTCCGCCCAGCGCCTGTGGGTGGGAACCGGCACGCTTACGGCCTCCCTCTCAATGTGTGTATTTCAGTTGTCTGATAGCGGCAGTCCTGAGCGCAGCCACCTCTCACTGGGTGTTTGTGTGTATTTTCCTAACAAAGAGTAATGTCGGGGGTCTCGCATGTGCTTAGTCATCATTTAAATATCACTTTTACTGAAATTTCTCTTCAAAGGCTTTGTACCTTTTACTTTCTGAGTTTTGTTTGCTTGCGGATAGGTCGTATGCCTGTATGTCACTGTTTGTATGAGCTCATTGTATATTCAAGGCAGTGAACCCTTATCGGGAGCTTGGCTGTTGCATATTTTCACCCATTTTGTAAGTTCTTTCTTCACTTTGTTGCTTGGATCCTTTGAGGACCAAAAGTTTTCCGTTTTTTCTGCACGTGGTTTTGCTGTCATATCTAAGAGTCCAGGGAAGCCCGGCAGCGCGGGCGAGTGGCGCGCCGTGATCGTATAGTGGTCAGTACTCTGCGTTGTGGCCGCAGCAACCTCGGTTCGACTCCGAGTCACGGCAGTCTCTGCTCTCCACCGCAGTGGCCTTTCTCCTTTTAGGGAGGCCTCTCTGCTGCCCATTCTCCTGCTGTCTCCCCCAGAGCAGCACCCTGCGGGCTGCAGAAGGGAAAGCACTCGAACCGCGGGTCGCCGCGCGCACCCCACTTGGTGCCCAGCAACCGCTAGGAAACTGTGGGCGCCTGGCCTTTTCTCGGTGGAGGGACTCCAAATATTAGCATGAAACGAACAGGCCGATGAAAGGAGTTCGTCCTGCAACTAGGGTATTTTCAATAAATAGAAGTGAGTGCCGTCACGGGACACCTGTGTGTAAACAGTGCATTGTTGAAGGACGGCGTAATTCATACAGAGGGAGCCGTGTGCATTCCAGTACGCGGCACCACGAAGCTGACTGACCAGACCACGGAAAGCCGTCCTTGACCTACAGAGCCGCTCGGAGCGCTCTGTTCCCAGTGCACCTCATCCCCAGGAGACAAGTCACCATCCGGACGTCCAGCTCTTCCCACCGAGACGTGTACACAAATGACTCCACATTTCCGTATCTGTCTCTTTGTTTAATTCTTTGCCTCTCTTTTTAATGCCATCTAGTAGTTTGGACATGTATCCAGCTGGATGCATGCGTGTGTGTCGTTTCGGTGTTGTTCCTGCGTGCCATTCCCATGTGTGTGCAGACAGTTGATGGACAGTTGTGCTCTTTGAAGGTGGGTTGCTGTGCACAAGGTCGCTGTGACAAGTGTTCCACAATCTCATTTGTGCGTTTCTGCAGTCACTTCTTTTTCCTTCTGCAACTGTTTGACACTAGTTCCTGCGCCACAGACGCATGGAAGTCCGTTTCAATTCTACTTCTCCTTTTGCAGCCACTGGACCAGAGCTTAGCTCTGATAGGCAAGGAACCTGGACAGTTTTCAAGGTCCTGACCCTTCCTGCTCTCTTCTTTCTAAGTGTTACTTTCTGAGTTCTTATTTATTGAGTTGCCCTTTCATTTGTAAAGTAACAAAGAGGCTTTCTGCCCCCATGCAGAGGTAGAGCTTCAGAAAACCACAGGGGGCAATTCTTCTCAGCCAGAATCTCCTCTCCTGGCAGTGAGTTCACTTGAGGGCTGTCCTTAAAAAGTTTCACCAAGTGGCTGGCTGCAAACATCAGAAATTCATTCTCTCATCCTTCTGGAGCCGAGCCTTTGATCATCAAGATGCAGGCAGAGTCAAGCTCCCTCTGAAGACGACTGGGGAAGAGCCCTCCCTCCCTCTTCTAGCTCCTGGAGGTCCCAGGCCTGACCTGTCTGTGGGAGCGTCCTTACCGTCTCTGCCCGTCTTCTCTGCGCGTCCTCCCTGTGTATCTGTGTGTCTGACAGTCCTGTCCTGTTTCTATAGGAACAGCAGTTATGTTGGATTAGGGCCCACTGCACGCCAGTATGCCTCCTGTGAATTTATTTAATTCCATCCACAAGAGTCTGTTTCCGAAGCAGTCGACATGCTCAGGTACTGAGAGTCATGATATTATAGATGGAATATATACTGTATGATGGGCTGCTATTGGCATGGTCGGCAATCGGAAACCACCAGCACCTTCACAGAAGCCCTGAGCTTTCTTCTTCCTTAAACACTTACACTTTTGGAAACCTAGAGGGACTCACGATGAGACAACATTGACTAAATGGCAGTCAAAAGGAGTGACATATATATATATATATATATTTTTCTTCCCTGTTTTAACTTTTTTTGGTTCTGTTTTGTTTTAACTTCTTTGGTGGGAAAAACTTTCATGGTGAGACTAAGTGGAAGTTTACCAAGTAGACCTTCCTTTTTGCCAGGAGCAACATTCCATCTCCTAAAGGCTTACCCAGTTTTCCTCACGCTGTTCCCACAGGCTGATTCTATTCAGCCTCATGTCTTCCATTGGCAGGAGAAGCCAGCCCCCAACACATCATTAGGGGTCCGGTAGGCGCAATTGTACAGCGATAATAAGTAAAGATCACAGTAAAGTCATAGAGAGCATGAGAGATAGAAGTGAAGTATTGAAATAGATGGAGTCAGACAGGATTCATGGTAGCAAGCTCACCTCAGCCCCACTTGGTGGTCCACGTGGAGGAAGGGAGAGATCGTTAATGCTAGTCCAGGCTTTTTATATTCTCTGGGGACATGCAAGCCCCCTAATCACAGGTGAGGACATGTGTCACAGGAAGGGGTTGTGCTATAGGTAATACAGTCATGGGAGAGGGTGATCTAGGGGTATCCACGCAATAGGAAGAGGAGGGATTGGGGTATACATGTGGCAAGATGGGCGGATCCTAGGTACAGGATGGCAGCCTAACTTTGGATGTCACAGAGCCGGTTTGGCCTGTTCCCTGGCTCAACTGACAGACACCATTATCAGTGGGGTGTGAACTCCACCTACAGGAACCAAGCTAATGGTCACAGGCCCCCCCCCCCTGTGGTGTGGGGAGACAGCAGGCTGGCAGGGACTGCCTTCAGGGAAGATGCCTGTGAGCATCTGACCTCCCGCCACAATCCATATCAGGAGGCTCATAGAGTCATGATTATTTTTTTAACCGCGGGTGCTAATTTATTGTGTGCATGGACCAAAGACAACTCTGCCTTTCCACGGACGGGCGCATTGGCTGTCTCCATCCTCTCACGGTGGAAGGGCTGTGATGAGCACCAGGGTGCATGTCTGTCTGAGCTCCTTCTCTTTCAGAGGATGAACCAACTGCAGTGACTGTAGAGTCTGACACTTCTATTCCCAGGTTGGACACATCTTCCTGAGGGCACCGCTAACCCATATCATCTCGGAAAGACAGAGAGACCGCTTGTGAAAATGCTTCAGGATTATCTGGTTCCACACAAAACTGAACATCAATTGACAAAGTTCCCATGAGGAATATTAAAGTCATTGTAGTTTGCAGATATTTTATCAGAAATGTTGATGAAATTCAAGAAAACATAGCTGATCTCATCAGATCTCAAAAATTCTTTCCCAGGTTTGTGGAAACTACTATATCTCAATACTATAGTTAATTTGTTTGTAGTAGAATTATTTTGTTATTTGTTTTGTTTTGTTTGATGTGAACTTTTTTGTCACTAAAGATACCAAGCCTACTTTCACTTTTACTCAATTAGAAGTATTTTAATAGTTTAAAAGGCAGGAAGATCACAGGCCATTTGGTGGGAAGTCTTGTGGATCCAGTGGTGGTGTAAGCATCTCAGCACTGGCAGGGATCTCCAAGTGGCTGCTCCAGCTCAGGGCACTAGCTTAGCTCCATGTGGCTTGTCAGCTGCAATATCTCCCAGGGACTCAGCCTGTATCCCGCCTCCAAGGAGCTATTTAATTCCTTAGTGTCTCCAATGAGGACATCAAACTGACATCTGATTGACAGTTTAGACTCAGGAGGAATGAAAGCACAAAAATTGATGGGACTAAAGTGAATGCTTGGGTGAGAATGAAAAGATTTAAACAGATCTCTCCTTTACCAGAATGTATTTATTGGTATGGATATTATGTCTAATTGGGTAAACTCCCTCTGCCTACTATTGTAAACTTGAAGGTGTATAAGTCTGCCCTTTGGCTGATATTCATTGGGCATGCTAAGCGAGAACCATGACAATTGCCTGGGCACCCTCGGACATCTTAAAAGGGTCCTTCCTAGCTGCCAGCGCAGCAGGCAGAGTGACAGCTGCCAGGCGCCAAACTTCAATAAAACTCTGTGCAGGCCCTCCCTGCAGGCACTTAGCAAGCACCCTCCAATAGTCAAGATGCCCAAAAGAAAGATTGGTTGGCTGAGCCAGCTGAAAGGGCAGTGAAGGGGGTGATCTGAAAGGTTGTCAGCCAAAGTGGAGACAACATCAAAGAAGGCAGCAGGAAAGGATAAATCTTCAGGTAAAATTGTGTCCCAAGGGTGAAAAGGAACTGTGAACACAGGTTGAAGGGCTAACTAGGAAACTAAAGAAAGTGGAGACATGAAATCCTAGGAAAGAGAAGCCTCTGTCTGATGTAGACCGAGAAAAAGAAGTCAGTGTGATCAATCTACCATGTCTTAGTGGACCCTGTTTCTCCCCCCCTCCCTTCCCCCCGGTACCATCTGAGGAATATTTTAACTATTTTGTAGATGCAAGTTTTTTGGTGGCTCTAGAAACATTTTTTTAATCATTTTATTGGAGGCTCGTACTATTCTTATCACGACCCATACATACATCCATTGTGTCAAGAACATATTTACTTTTGTTGCCATCATCATTCTCAAAACATTTGCCTTCTTCTTGAGCCCTTAATATCTGCTGCTTAGAACATTTTTAAGAAAAAGGAAATGTCACTTCATCCCATTTTTAAAAAGTATAAATGCTTCATTTTTTAAGGTCTAAAATCTACTGGCTGTTCATTTTTTGGTACAACCAGAAAATAATGAGATGCTGGATTATGGGAAAATTTGACTGTTTGGGGTAATAATATAACATCCTATGGGATAGGACGGAATGAGGTTGTACCACTAATAGACAACAGACTTAATGGAAATTTTTAGTTACTGCTATGCATTTGTGTGACCTGAACACTTAGAATGGTTTCCATGTTGCTTTTTAGTAAAATTGTATCTCAAAACCATTCCCTCATGATGGCTCTCCTGACAAAAGTGTGTGCATTCTGTAACACCTTGATCTCGGTAGTCCATTTTTCCTGATAACTTGGCTATGTGCTTTAAAAGGCTGAAAATTCAAGTGTGTGGCGTGCACAGCAGTAGTGAAAGATGTCAGTTTGTGATGTGCAGATGACACACCTTGATTGAGGAGAATGAGTAGGACTCAAAGCACTTGCTGATGAAGCTAAAGGATTGCAGTCTTTCATATTTATTGTAACTCAGTGTCATGGAGACCAAAATCCTCACAACTACATCTTTAAGGAAATCATAATAAATGGAAAAAATATTGAAATTGTTGAGATTTCATCTTGCTTAGATCCACAATCAATACACATGAAAACAGTAGTCAAGAGATCAAATGACCCATTGCATAGCATAAATCTGCTGTGTTTGACTTTTAAAAACTCATTTTATTAGGGGCTCATACAACTCTTATCACAATCCATACATACATCAATGGGTAAAGCACATTTGTACATTTGTTACCCTGATCATTCTCAAAGTATTTGCCTTCCACTTAAGCCCCTGGCAGCAGCTCCTCATTTTCCCCTGCCTCTCCCCCTCCCTCCGGCTTGAACCCTTGATAATTTATAAATTATTATTTTGTCATATCTTGCCCTGTCCGACTTCTCCCTTCACCCACTTTTCTGTTGTCCGTCCCCCAGGGAGGAGGTTATATGTAGATCCATGTAATCGGTTCCCCCTTTCCAGCACACCCTCCTGGTATCGCCACTGGCACCACTGGTCGCAAGACTTCTTTAAAGTGTTAAAAAGCAAAGATGTTGCTTTGAGGACCAAGTCATGGTATTTTCAATCGCCTCCTAAACATGTGAAAATTGGACTTTGAAAAAGGAAGACCAAAGGAGAATTATAGTTCTGGCAAGTAATATGGAAAGCACCATGAACTACCACGAAAAAAAGCATCTGTCTTGGAAGTACAGCCACTGGTCCTTAAGAGTCAAAGTTAGCACAGACAATGTCAGGACAGACCAGCGGCTACTGAAGGACATCATGCTTGGTAAAGTACATTGACAAGGAAACGGAGGAAAGCCATGACAAAATTGATTAGACTAGTCTGGGATTAGGATTGTCAGTTTGGAAGAGGATACAAATCAGGGCAAAGGGGAAACAGGATCCTCTCCTGGTGTTTACTTGAAATGCAGAGGATTAGTATAAAACTCTACCAAACACACAAAGCACATGTTGTTCTGTGCCACCAGAGAGCCTAGAAGCAGTATTACCTAGACCCTAAATCTTTGTTGCCAATGTCTTATCCATGGAATGAAGATTGCCAGAGTGAAACAGTAGCCTTTGAAATAAAACATTCTTGACTACAGTAACGCAACATGGACACAAGCTGCCTCTAAAAGATCAATTAAGCACTACTAAATTTAATGAGAAGTAAACAGCCACAGAGCAATGACTAAATATAAATGCGCTTCACTTGTAAAACACCAATGATAGTTCAAAAAAATTAGAATAAAAATTAAAGAATTCAAAAAAGTATTTACTGTTTGACAAGTGAGGATAAGGGGAGAGCCCACATACAGTCCCCACTACCATATATATATATATATATATATATATATAAGATGCAGTTGAATTAACTTCCCACACTTGGTGAACAAATGCAGAAAAAATGTAGATGACAGTCAAAGTACTTATGGGGCAGGTATAGATTTTTTATTGTTTGAGTTAGGAAATCATTTGTGCCTCACGCTCTTAACACAGAGTAAGATACACGTCCCCATCCCATCAAGGAACCATGCAAAAAGTACAAGGAATGTGTACGGAAAACCATTGAACAGAGACGCTGCTCTAAGAAACAGATATATTTTACTGAGCCTTGTGTTAGGAAGCAAAACACAGCTTAAAGGTCTACTTTTAAACCATCATCTACCAGGGGAGAGCGCGAACGCAGTCCCCCACTACCACAAATTATGCAGTCGAGTTTCCCACATTTGGGGAAATCGCAGGGGTCAGCACATCCCGAGTGCAATGGATAAGCCTTGCCCTGGGAAAACCACCTTTGTGATCATGGTATCTCCCCTGCCAGGTAAGTATGACTTGCTCGCCCGCTCGCCCCACGCGCGCTCACGCGCCCTGCACTTTCCACACGGATACTTAGCAGACCCTCGTTACAGATCGCTCCTACACCCTCTTGCATCCGAACGCACAAACCTTCATCCAACAACAGACACTCCATCCCCACAAAAGTACGGGAAATCACAGCGTAAGTTTTAAGCACCACGTGTGCTCATCCAGCAGCCACTGCGCTGCCTTATCTACATACGGCTCGACGTCACCACCGGTAGCTGGCTGTCCTCCAGTGCAATCCGGAAACCCGCTCCTTTGCTCTTTTCAGCTTTCCTGTGTTTGAGATCACAGTACTCTTGTGAAGACATAAGTGTCAGAAATCCAACGGGGCAGTTGTGCTCTGTCCTGTAGGGACTCGATGAGTGAGAATCCAATTCCTCGACTCAACTAACCTCTCTCTTTTAAAAAAAAAAAAATCAATTTTCTTGCTTTTTTTAAAAAGTTTTTTTGTCTTTTAAATTAAAAGATCACTTTACTGGGGTCTCTTACAGCTCTTATAACAATCATAACAAATATATTTGTACACATGTTGCCATCATTATCATCGTTATTTTCTAAACATTTACTTTCTATTTGAGCCCTTGGTATCAGCTCCTCTTTTATCCCTCGTGGCACCCTTGATAAATTACTATTTTCATACCTTACGCTGACCACTGCCTCCCTTCCCCCACAGTTTGTGATGTTCCCTGTGTGTCTGTTTATGTGTCAATCATTTTAATCAGTCCCCCCTTCCTCCCCTCTTGCCCCCAGCTTTCTCCTGTCCTCCTGGCATTCCAACTCCCATTTCTGCTCCTGAGGGGTTTATCTGACCTGGATTGCTTGTGTTAGGAGCTCTGTCGGTACCAGTGTGCATGCTCCTGTCTAGCCAGAACAGAAAGGCAGGACTGGGGTCATGATAGTGGAGGGTGAGAAGCCCCCATGAATCAGAGGAATAGTGTGTGTTTCATCTAATATACCACGCCCTAAATGACCCATCCCCTTCCTTGTGACCCTTCTGTGAGGGGATGTCCCATTGTCTAACGATGGGTTTGGGGTCTCTGATGGGCTCCCCACTTCTCAACAATGTTTTTTGTTTGTTTGTTTTGGGTCTTCTGATGCCTGTTACCTGATTCCATCGACACCTCCTGATAGCACAGGCTGGTGTGCTTCTTCCATGTGGGCTTGTTGCTTCTCTGCTAGATGGCTGCTGGTTTAACTTCAAGCCTTTGAAGACCCCAGACACTGTATCGTTTGATAGCCATGCACCATCCACTTGCTTCAACACATATGCCTGTGTACCCATTTTTGTCTTCAGCAATCATGCTAGGAGAATGCCGATTTTTTAGAACAAAGTGTTCTTGTGTTGAGAGAGGATTTGCGCAGAGGCCCAAAGTCCATCCACCATATAAATATATATATGTCAATAACTATTTTAGTGAATTAATATACTTACATATGTGCACACCTATGCTTATAGGTCTATTCATAGCTCTCCTCTGTTTTCTTAACCGTCCCCCTGTCTCACCATCATGTTCGCCCTTCTGTGTTTTAGTAATTCCTCTCAGCTAGATTGCCGTTGCTCCAACACCCCCAGGACTTCTACTTCTGCCTCATTGTTGATGCAACACACCCGACCTTGAGGTAACTGAGACATTTATTACTATTGATAATATGCCTAAATCACTTGAAATTTACACAGAGCCTCACCTCTGAGGCTTTTTTTTTTTTTTGGTTCATGTAATACTTGGCCCGTATGAAATAATTAAAAGAAATTTGGAATGCACACTTTAGTTTCATGCTTGTTAAAGGACAGAAAACCAAGGGAAACGTAAACTGTGTCCTCCCTCCAGACACACACATCATACAGTAGCTCGAGCCAAAAATCATTTTGTTCCAAAAAGCCAGACTAGAAACATTGTATTCAGTCAAAGCAGCTTGAAGAAATGTAAACTGCCCCAAATGTTTAAACTATTTGATGTTTAAGTTACAGTGGTAACCACAAATTGATAAAGCAGAAAGGGCAAGAGCAACCATAGCAACTGGTAAGTGTTTCTGGAAAGCACAGAAAAAGTCAGAGTGGGAGCCCAAAGCCCATGTGTAGGCAACTGGACAGAAGGGTTTCAGGGAGGAAACGAGCCAGTCAGGGGGCAGTGTAGCAAAGGTGAAACATACAACTTTCCTCTACTTCCTAAATGCTTCTTCCTTCCCCACTATCATGATCCCAATTTTACCTTACACATCTGGCTAGACCAGAGGATGTACACTGCTACAGATAGGAACTGGAACCACAGGGAATCCAGGGCCGATGATCATCCCTTTAGGACCAGTGGTGTGAGTGGCCATATCAGGATGGTGGAGGAAGGGTGGGGTAGGAAGTGGGGAACAATTACAAGGATCTACGTATAACCCCCCTCCCTGGGGGGCGGACAAGAGAAAAGTAGGTAAGGAAGACATCAGACAGTGTTAGATATGACAAAATAGGACCCGGGTCCGGGCTGCGTGCGGTCCCCGCTGGGCTGCTGCCCGCTCAGGGCTGCCGCAGTGGAACTCAGCGCCGAGTTTCTCCGGGAGAAGCTACAGCGAGAGCTGGAAGCGGTGCACCTGGAGGTGGAGGACAGGACTCCCAACCGTTGCTCCGCCAACTTCTGAGTCCTGCTGGTGTCCTCCAAGTTCCAGGGGAAAGCGCTGCTACAGAGACAACGTCTGGTGAATGCGTGCCTATCAGAAGAGCTTCATCACATCCATGCCTTTGAGCAGAAGACCTTGACCCCAGAGCAGTGGACAAAGATATGACAAAATGATTGATAAATTATCAAGGATTCATGAGGGAGCGGGAAGTGGGGGGGAAGCTGATATCAAAAGCTCAAGTAGCAAATGTTTTGAGAATGAAGATGGCAACAAATGTACAAATGTGCTTGACACATGGATGCATGTATGGATTATGTGATGAGTTGTATGAGCCCCCAATAAAATGGTTTTTTTTTAAAGGTACAGAGAAAAAAAAAACCCTGAGGTTTCTTGAGTGGGTAATATCTCACTTCTTGACTTCATACCAAGCCTGTTTGTAAAACAAGTGAGTTTTTATGGACAGAACAAGTTTCAGGCTTCACTGTCTCAGAGAATTACAGGGCATTTCAGGGAAAAGGCGCCATGCTGTACAGAAGCCACCCTGCACTGGGAAGGGCCCTACACTGGTCACGAACACACACCCCCACGTGGAGCCTGAAACAGCACATCGCAGCATAAATGTGGTGGAGAAAGAGTAAATGATTAGAGACTAAAAACACTTTTAGGATCTGTCAAGGGCAGAAAAGCTTGATTAAGAAAAAAGCACAGCTTTGCTGCCACCAGAGTACTTCAAAGCCGAGCTAGAACAATGGATACTTGATGATATTGACAAAACAGTAGATTTAACTACCCTACACCTCTTATGCAGCTGTCACACCTCTCAGGGATTATATTTCAGGTAAACCAAGGTATTGACACAGGTTGCCTCTGTTTGCGAGCAATTTGATTAACTAAAAGAATAGGCTAATGAGCACAGCTCTCAAGCAGTATGTATGAAAAAACAGCAAGGTCCTCTTGCTCAAGATCAGAGAAAGAACCCAGCTTAAGAGTCTGTTCTTTGACATCAGTTATTAGGGGAGAGCGCGAACGCAGTCCCCCACTAACACAAATTATGCAGTCGAGTTTCCCACATTTGGGGAAATCGCAGAGGTCAGCACATCCGGAGTGCAATGGATAAGCCTTGCCCTGGGAAAACCACCTTCGTGATCATGGTGTCTCCCCTGCCAGGTAAGTATGACTTGCTCGCCCGCTCGCCCCACGCGCGCTCCCGCGCCCCGCACTTTTCACACACGGATACTTAGCAGACCCTCGTTACAGATCGCTCCTACACCCTCTTGTATCCGAACGCACAAACATTCATCCAACAACAGACACTCCATCCCCACAAAATTACGGGAAATCACAGCGAAAGTTTTAAGCATCACGTGTGCTCATCCAGCAGCCACGGCGCTGCCTCATCTACATAAGGCTCGACGTCACCACCGGTAGCTGGCTGTCCTCCAGTACAATCCGGGAACCCGCTCCTTTGCTCTTTTCAGCTTTCCTTTGTTTGAGATCACAAACCTTCCAGTGCAGGGAACGGATTCACCTGGGAATGGAGACAGCACAGCGCTTTAGTCACTCAGGGCTCTCAGTAGAAATGAACAAAATAGGATGTGCAAGAACCAGCAACCACTCCTTGTTGAGCCTCTGTCATATAAAGATGAAGGCTTTTTGATGGTGCTGTTTGGTGTCATCCAGTCACCTCTGACTCACAGACCCGCCGTGATCCTTATGCTATGGGGAGATTAAACACAGTGATAATATTGAAGGAAAAAAAATTTAAGTGGAAATATGCATAAAGAGAAAAGAATTGGGAAATAGGTTGACATGCCATCGCTACCCATGTCTGTCTGATTGCGAAGAACAACATAAGAACCACCAGCCACATCGTGAAAATGTCATTACTAAAAATACTTTACTAATTAATGCAATTCCAATCCAAATCTGAGGTAGTTAAAGTTATTGTGCCAACCTGGCCGATAAACACATGTGGGGTTAATTGAAGGGTGGCGAGATAAATAGCTCAGTGAGCCTCACCTTTCCAGTTCTCAGGCCTCTTGCTTTGCGCTGGTCTGACCAGGATGCAGCTGCCTTCGCCAGTTCCCTGATAGAACTGGCAAAGCTCACTTCCTGCAAGGCATCCCTGAGGAGAAGCCACACGGACCTACCCCGATGCAGCACTGGGTGCTGGAGCAGCAGTGTCGAGACCCCTGCCAGCGCTGAGATGCTTACAAGATCACTGATTCGGCTTTCCTCCTGCAGTCGGCACCATACTGGGTGTTTTGTGAGATGGAGGAGGACTTTGTGGACTGGTGTTGGACATATGGGCTAATGTTGGACTTGTGGTCCTGGGCAGTACTGGGTTGGGATGTTTTCTTGATGTCCTCTTAACTTTTATTAAAAAAATCTTTCTTACACATGAGTTTCTGTGGATTTGTTTCTCTAAAGTACCCAGACTAACACAAAATCCCTGCACAATTCTCCAAAGAAATAAACACATTATTCACCAGCTTATAATTAAAGGAAAGAAACTCAGGATAAATTCAACACAATTAAAAAGAATTTGTTGTTGTTGTTTTTTTAAAGTAAGAGTCTTATCACTCCCAGACTTAGAAACCGACTGTGAAGCCATGGTAATCAAAGCTGTCTGATAATGGTACAACTGCTGCAGGTTCAAATGAATGACAGCCATCATCATGTCTCCATCACTTAAAGGAGTCTTGAGAGGGATGATGGCAGCCAATGTACAAAAGTCTTTATTCTGTGATATCTGCAGTGCTAGAAGGAATCTCAAAGTGACTGTTTGATTGCAGTCCTGAGTCCACATTTCAATCCCTCTTTTAAAGGCGAAAAACTCATTTATCCTGTGTCTAAGACTTAAGTGAGCCGTGACAGTTGCAGAAAGCAAAACTAATGTTACTTTTCTTTAGGGCTAGGGCGCATTACAAGGTATAGCATAGATTATAGAATCCCGGTAACTTCAAGAAGAGAAGAGCAAGCATTACAAGGTACATACCTTATCATAAACGAAATAATACCAACATTGACTATAACATACTGGTTACCGTAACAAGATTAACTGCACCATTCAGATTACGATCTCCAAGGGAACAATATTGAATCAGAACAACGGTATATTGAAGAATAGTCAAAAGTGATGCTGGCGTCCAGAACCTGGGAACATGGGAGTACATTCTAAAATACATCAGCAGCAGAGACTTTCCCATCAGGGGAGGGAGAATGGGCAGGTCACCTAGCAGTCAGCTTTCTGAGACAGGAGGGAGGAATGGGCAGGTCACCTAGCAGTCAGCTTTCTGAGACAGGAGGGAGGAATGGGCAGGTCACCTAGCAGTCAGCTTTCTGAGACAGGAGGGAGAATGGGCAGTCACCTAGCAGTCAGCTTTCTGAGACAGGAGGGAGGAATGGGCAGGTTTCTTAGCAGCTTACAAAATTGGAGTTTCTTTGGCTAGTCTGCCTCACAACCACAGATATGAAGATTAGAAGAGAGGTGGGGCCCAGCCCACACAACCAACAGGTCCCAGGGGCCGGTGTGTAACTGAGAGGTAAAATTAAAGGGACATCAGACAATATAAGGCATGCAATTGCTCACCTCCTGGACAGCTATGTTCTCACCAGCCAGGTCCACGCAGAGAGAGATTCCAATCATGGTTTGTGTACATTTTCCGGGTCATGCAAGCCCCCTAATTACATCCTAACAGGAAGGGGTTGTACCATAGGCTTACATGCAACAGGAGGGGGACGAGCCAGGGGTTCACATGTGACCAGATGGGCAGACCCTAGATACAAGATGGCAGCCGAACCTTGGTCCTCCTTGTGGTGGCTTGACCTGTCTTTGGGCTCTCCTTCAGGGGAATAAGTCACTAACCTTATCAGCAGGGAGAGGGCCCTCCTTAGGGTGGGGCAGAATCTAGAGTCTGATTGCTCTAGATGCTGATAACCCTCAGGGAGAGAAGCTTGAAGCAGCTAACCTCCAAGTGTGTAGAGGTTGACCTTGTGTTACAAGCAACTTAGGTTTGGCATATCATATGAGGGGACAAGCCTTCTTGTATCCCACAAATAGAGAACCGAGAAATACAACTAAGTACTTATAGACACCTAACCTTTGATAAAGGACAAAAACCTTAAATGGGGGAAGATGTAGTCTTCTCAAAACATGGTGCCGGAAAAATTGGACCTTCCTCTCCAAAACAATGAAAGAGGTTCCATACCTCACACTGTACAAAAAGGAACTCCAGATGGATCACATACCTAAACACAAACTATACCATAATATAAACCATCAATAAGCATGTGGGGTGGGTCAAATTTTAGGACCTTAATACAAGACCTAAACACACTACTGAACATGATGAGCAATATGCATACTAGAGAAGACAAAATATAGAACTGGCCCTGCCACAAATGTGACATTTATGCACGCCGAAAGACTTCAAAAAGACTTAACAGAACCCAAAGATTCAGGGTGTGAGGGGGCAATTCAGTAATAATATACTGGATAAAGGGCGAACCTCTCAAATCTCCAAATAATCCAATCAACTCGGCACAGGATATGAACAGAGAATATACGACATCCAGGAGGACAATGCCCTTTGATAAGTATTTCAGTTCATTAGCGAAAAGAGAAATACAACTTAAAACTGTCAGATTGATTCGGCGGTGGGGGGAAAGGAAGAAGGCAAAGATAGAAAACAGGTTTTAAAGGTTTATTTCAGAGTTCCCAGGTGAGATTCACGGGTCCCTGAATTGGGGCCTGTGAAGTTGGATGTCCCAGAGGGAGAGGAAGGGTTTTATAGTACTGGTCTGGGACAGGGGCAGGTTGGGGAATTTTCCATTTTGGTTTGTCTGGTCAGCCAGATGGAAAGTTAGAACTCAGTAACAATGTAGCAATAGTAACAATGTAGCCATGCTATCAGAGCTGGCTGCTGTGTCAGGTGGGAAGTGAGAGCTCAGTAACAATGTAACCATGCTACGGGAGCTGCCATCCTTCAGTGTCAGGGCTTGAAGGCCGTCATCAGGAGGGGTTGTGCACCATTGAGCACTGTTGTCAGGGTATTGCTTCACTTGCCGGCCCCACCAGTTCCCGTTTCTGCCTCACAAAAACAACACTGAGCTATCTCCTGAAATGAACAGTTTTAGCAAAATTAAATAAAACGGAAAATAATAAGTGATGGAGAGGATGTGGAGGGTTAGGAACACTTTACATTGTTGGTGTGACTGTGCAAGTGTACTACCACTATGGAAATCAGTGTGATACTTCCTTATGCAAATGCAAACACAAGTACCTTATGACTCAGCCATCTCTCTGCTCCCTATATGCCTTAGAGAAATAAAAACTGCAAGATGAATGGATATATTCGCATCTATGTTTATTGAAGCAATTTCCCTAACAGCAAAAACATGGAAACAACCCTGATTATAGAGGAGTCTATAAACAAGCCCTGGTACATTCACACGTGGACTATTATGCATTAAAAAATGACAACTCTCTTGAACACCGTGATATGGAGAAAAATAGAGAACATTATGCTTATCATGAGCAGTACGCACCTTTATTAAAAGGAAAAAGAAACATGGCTCCTGCAGAACCTGTCCACAGATCAAGAGGCAGCTGTGAGAACAGAGCAGGGCACACTCCACGGTGTAAAATCAGGAAAGGTGTGTGTCCTACTTATTCAATCTGTATGCTGACCAAAAATTCAGAATGGCTGGACTAGTAAGGTTAGGGATCTAGAGTCAGGGACAAGGGGTTTGTCCCTCCCATGTCTTCAGAGCCCCCCCCCCCCCTCCCATAGAGGAGATTGGGAGCAAATCAGGTGACTATTAGACACCTTTGAGGATACCCTAACTGAGCATGCTCAAATTCAGGCCCCCAATCCAGGTGGGAGGTACACCTGGGTGGTCCAAAGTAGGCCCAGGCTCAGGACATGACCCAAGTGAGCTCAACACAGCCAATGGGGGTCAACCAATACCATCAACCACGCCTCCCTTGCCTTAGATTTGAAATACCCTGACAGCAGGAAGGCTGCCTGCTAGCTCTCCTTTACCCTGCTTCTGGTCAGAGGCAGGTTGAAGAATGGAGGTGCACAGGTTCTGCCCCCTGGCATCCCCCTCAGGGCCTCGAGGGCCTGCTTGGGGCCCACAGCTTATCCACAGCCCCTCTGGCCTCTGTCCCACATGTGGGTGCTCATGACCTGTTGAGAGCTCCAGTGCGGCTTCCGCAGGCCTTGGCACGCTCCCCTGAAATAGGATGTACCCTTTAGAGACTGTAAAACCTGAAACTTGTCCCGTCTTCATAAAAGCAATTGCCTGTAGGAGGAGAGATGTACAATAAATCGTCCAAAATGAAACCCAGAGGGCAAAGGAGGTAAGGAAGGAACAGAGCACAGCCTCATGATCTCTGAGGAAACACCACATGGCCCAGTACCCATGCGATGGAGGCCCAGACACAGACCAGAGGGGCACAAGGAAGCCTTTGACTACATTGGCAAAGATAACGAGAGATCCTGGGGGCGTGTGTGTGTGTGTGTGTGTGTGTGTGCGTGCCCCTTGCACGTCTTTGTGGTCTCTGTGGAGACAGCTTTATTGACCTGTGCAATCTAAGGAGCTGCTGGGTACCAAGGAGATCCTGCAAGGGGAGATCCAGGAAAACCAACTAAAATAGAAGACTTTAAAGGGAGAAGGGCGTGGCCCTGGGCAGAGCTCGGTTGAAGAGTAAAAGCTAAGAAGTCTCCACTTCGTGCACGTGGTCATTGTTAGTGTCTGCCAGTTGGTTCGGAACTCAACAGCGGCCCTGTGTGCGCAACAGGGAACGCTGCTCTGGCCGGCACCTTCCTCACCGTCCATGCCATGTCTGAGCCCATGGTTGCAGCCCCTGGGTGCCTGCCTCTCTCGGAGGGCCTTCCTCTTTTCCCCGACCACGTGCTTCCCCTGGCAGGAGCCCTTCTCCTGGGATGAGCCCACAGTCAGCGAGTGGAAGTCAGCAGGGAAAGGTTGCCAAGTGCAGTGTATCTCAGCCAGCCCTGAAGGCAGCCTGTGGTGCGTTGCTGGTGAGGACGCTGGGGTCTTCAAGGCTTGAGCCTTGGTTCCCTTGACCTCAGGACTGTTAGGCATTAAACCAAGGTCCAGGCAGGCCTCTCACTTGTTGATGCTTCAGATCACAAGCTGCCGAATTAGTTCATGAGGTTGATTTGTCGATGGAAAGAAGGCAAAGATGGATAACAGCTTTAAAGGTTTATTTCAGAGTCCTGGGAGGGAGGGGAGAGCAGAGGAAGGAACGGGAGCATCCTGACCCCCCCGGGCATGGTCCATGGGTCCCTGAGTTGTGGCCTGTGAAGTCTCACTGCCCTAGGGGGAGAGGAAGGGGTTTATAGTACTGGTCTGGGGCAGGGGAGTTTGGGGGATTTTCCATTGTGGTTTTGTGTTCTGTCATGTTGACAGTTAGAACTCAGTAACAAGGGAACAGTGGTATCAAAGCTGCCACCCATCTGCATCGTCAGGATGGCCATCATCAGGAGGTGGTGCGCACCACTGAGCACGGTCCTCAGGGGATCGCTCCACTTGCCTGCCTCACCAGGTCCCCTTTCTGCCCAACAAGTTCAATCTGGGAGGATCAGGGTATACTAGCCCATCAGTTAGCTCATTAAAACAAAATAAAGATTTGATGTTTACTTCAATATTGGTCCCAATAAGTCTTTTAAAAAAATCATTTTATTGGGGTTTGTACCATTCTTATCACAATCCATACATACATACATTGTGTGAAGCACATATGTACATTTGTTGTCATCATCATTCTCAAAACATTTGCCTTCTTCTTGAGCCCTTAATATCTGCTGCTTATTTTCTGCTTCCGTCCCCACTCCCCACTACTTCATGAACCCTCCATAATTCATAAATTATTATTATTTTGTCATATGTTACACTGTCTGAGGTCTCCTCTCCCCCCTCTTTGCTATCCATCCCCTAGGGAGGAGGCTATATGTAGATTCTTGTAATCAGTTCCCCTTTCTTCCCCACATTCTCTCCACCCTCCAGGTATGGCCACTCTTACCACTGGTCCTGAAGGAGTCATCTGTCCTGGATTCCCTGTGTTTCCAGTTCCTATCTGTACCAATGTACATCCTCTGGTCTAGCCAGATTCGTGAGGTAGAATTGGGATCATGAGAGTGGGGAGGAGGAAGCATTTAGGAACTAGAAGAAAGGTATATGTTTCATTGTTGCTACCTGCACCCTGACTGGCTCATCTCTTCCCCACAACCCTTCAGTAAGGAGGTGTCTGGTTGGCTACCGATGGGCTTTGAGTCTCCACTCTGCACTCACCCACATTCACAATGATATGATTTTGTGTTCCTTGATGCTTGATAGCTGATCCCTTCGACAGCTTGTGGTCACACAGGCTGGTGTGTTTCTTCCATGTGAGATTTGTGGCTTCTGAACTAGATGGCCACTTGTTTACCTTCGAGCCTTTAAGACCCCAAATGCTATATCTTTTGATAGCCAGGCACCATCAGCTTTCTTCACTACATTTGTTTATGCATACGTTTGTCTTCATTGATCCTATCTGGAAGCTGGGCACCCACTGATATGATTTTTAGTTCTTTGATGTCTGATAACTTGTTCCTTCTATACCTCGTGGTCAGACAGGCTGGTGTGCTTCTTCCATGTGGGCTTTGGTGCTTCTGAGCTAGATGGATGCTTGTTAATCTTCAAGCTTTTAAGACCCCAAATGCTATATCTTTTGATAGTCGGGCACTGTCAGCTTCCTTCACCATGTTTGCTTATGCACACATTTTTCTTCAGCAATCGTGTCGGGAAGGTGTGCATCCTGGAACGCCAATTTAATAGAACAACGTGTTCTTGCATTGAGTAAATGCTTGAGTGGAGGCCCAATGTCCATCTGCTGCCTTAATATTAAACCTGTAAATACATGCACATAGATCTGTTTCCCCACACTCTTATATAAATATATTTATATATGTACATTCCAGTCTTTAGACCTCTATAAGTACCCTTTGTCAGCTAGTTCTTTCCTCTATTTACTTTTACTTTTCTGTTGTCCCACTATCATGTTCAGCCTTCATTTGGGTTTCATTAATTTCTCTCGGTTGCCTTGCCCTTGCTGAATCCCTGCCAGGCTTCTCACATTCTCCTTGCCACTGGCTTTGGATTCCTTGTTGTTCGCCTCTCCCTGGGTTGGTCACCAGTACCTCCTTACCCCCTGCACCCCCTCTCCCGTGTACCCCCGGAACCATTGGTACCGTTGCAATAAGACATTTTTTATGGTTCTGAAAACTGTTTTAATTGTAGGATGCACCATAAACATTTTTTTTAAACTTCATGTAATGGCTGAAAACCCCCTACTGAAACACAGAGCACTGTAGTTGGGTCAAAGGTTATCAGTACCTAGAAGGATGCGGAAAGCCAAGTGTCCGCATGAGGTTAAAGCACAGAGCCTGGCTGCCATCTGCAGGGAAATGCAAGAAAGGAGCGAGCAGGGTTGATCGCGTTCGCACCAGTCACATCACTGAGTGACGCTCCAGGGCACTACACACAGCGATTGTCTTCAAAGGCTCTCTTCTCTATTGGGCCTTACCGCCACCCCGAGGTTCCCGCCGTGGATCCTGCTCTGCGCTCTCGGTGACTTCTGTCCTCCGCTCGCAGCTCAGGAAACGAGGTAAAAAGCACGCGGGCGTGAGCACGTCAAGCCTCTGTAAATCACCCACTTCGCCTCTTTGGCCAGTTTCAAAGGTGAGATGTCTGCGAACAATGGAGTTATTCCCATATTCTGTGCCGTCACCTCCTTCCCATGGCTGGGAATGCAACTGACCGATGGGCAGGGCAGGGCTTCCGTCGTCCTGGGTTTCTAGCCCAAACAGCTTCCTTCTCACTTCAAAGTCACCGCAGCTAACCACGTGTAAAGACCGGGTGTCACCAAATTCGTGGGAAATGGAATGAGAAGGGCCATGCGAAGCCCCTCACAGCCAGGTGCACCAGCAGTGGGAGGTGAGAAGACTTCCATTTCCCTCCTTTGACCTTTCTTTTCCTGGCAGGTGTTTCTTACAATGTGTATATACTTGTTGGATTTACAACAAAAAGCAATCAGCAACCCTGTGTATACACTCAAACAAACCAGACTAATGGAATCTGCCATGACTCAAATCAACCAATTGCTGTTGAAGTCCCAGGACAGGGCTCTGACACAGCTGCAGACAAGGAAGCAAGCGAGCATTGCATTGGGTGAATCTTCACAAGACCTCCTTACCTGCTGCTTGAATGAGCATTGCCTTTGGATCCAAGCAAGAATACCTTTGGACAATCAATAAAAGATACGTTAACTTTTCAGGTATTTCCTGCTTTGAGCTAAGATTCATCTGATGTCAGCAATAAGGTCCCTTGCTCCATGTCCTTTTTCGAACCTGGCTTGGATTTCTGACAGCTCTTTGTCAATGTACTCCTGTACCCGGTGTTGAACCATCTTCAGCAAACTTGTACTGAAGTGTGATACTGTTTGATAAGGTGTACATTCTATGGGGTCCTTTTTCTTTGGAATGGGCACAATATGGATCTCTTCCAGTCAGTTGGCCAGGTCTTCCAAATTTGTTGGCATTGATGAGTGCGTGTCCCAGCTTCATCAGTTTGCTAAAGCATTCCAATTGGCATTCTCTCACTGGCGGGAGCCTGTGTTTTCGCTCATGTCTTCAGTGCAACTTGGACCTTTTCCTTCAGTGGAGGGAATAATACAAAGTTGTACTTATTATTGATACATGCTTATATTTCAGGAAGGATGGGCAGAAGACAGTGAAAAATGTTTTCATTTAGGGAATGTGACAAGCTAAAGAAATGATGCTGATACTTTGCTAAGAATTTTATTGGAGACTCTTAAATTTCATAATAATCCATAGATCAATTGTATCAAGCATATTTAAACATATATTGCTATCATTCTTTTATAAACATTTGCATTCTATTTAAGCCCTTGGTGTCAGCTTGTCTTTCTACCCTCCTCCCCCCTCCCAACCTTGTGACCCCTTGATCAATTATAAATTATTATTATTTTCATATTTACACCTAACGCTGTCTCCCTTCCCCCAGTGGTTTGCTCTCCCCTTGCCCTACCTTCCTGCTACCTCCTTGGTATAGCTACTCCAGGTTAGGTTTCTGAAGTGGGTATTATTTCAATTCTTGGCTATGCACGAGAGAAAGCATTCACACCGAAACAATCCAAGTGGCTTTTCAATGAAGGACTGGAGAAGTTTCAGGTTCTACAGTCCAAAAGGATACACGCTATTTCAGGGAAGTGCTCCAAGAAGCAGGAAGCAGCACTGGGCTTCACCCTGAACAGGAGTAACCTCTTGGGGCAGAGCACGCACAGGTGTGGGACTGGGGAGGGCAAGGCAGGAGGGGAGCAGGAGAGAGCACCAGGGAAGAGAAAGGCTGAAGCCCCAACTAGGCCCTGGGGGTGCTTGTGCACTTGCTAGAGGAGTAGGTTTCCCCTGCCAAGTGCCACTGACCAGGAGTGGGTAACAGTGGGACAGCCTTCTGGCTGCCAAGGTATTTCAAACCTCTCTGGCTAGGGAGGTGCGGTTGATGCTATTCTTGGCCCCACTGGCTGTTAAGCCACCTGGGTGATGTGATGGGCCTGGGCCTACTTTGGACTGTCCAGATATACCTTCCAGCTAGCAGGGGGCTTGAATTGGAGCATGCTCACTTAAAGGGTCCTCACTGGTGTTTAATGCTCTTTTGATTTCCTTCTTAACCCCCTCTGGGGGCTTTCCCAGGACAACCCATTGTCCCTGTCTCTAGCTACCTAACACTCCCCTTTCTATTCCTGAGGGTTTATCTGACCTGGATTCTGTGTGTCCCCAGCTCTTCTATGTACCACTGTACATGCTCCAGTCTAGCCAGAACTGAAAGGCAGGCCTGAGGTCATGGTAGTGGGGGGTGAGGAAGCCTCAAGGAACCAGAGGAATATTGTGTGTTAAATCATCATCAGTGATATACTTCGCCCTGGTTGACTCATCCCTTCTTTGTGACTCTTCTGGGAGGGAATGTCCCATTGTCTACAGATGGGTTTGGGGGTCTCTGCTCCCACCCTCCCCCACCCCAACTAGTTCTCAACAATGTTTGTTTTTGGTCTTCTAATGCCTGTTACCTGATCCCTTCAACACCTAGGGATCACACAAGTTGGTGTACTTCTTCCATGTGGACTTGTTGCTTTCGTGCTAGATGGTTGCTTGTTTAACTTCAAGCCTTTGAAGACCCCCAGACCCTATATCTTTTGATAGCTGGGCACCATCAGCTTTCTTCAATACATTTGCTTGTGCACCCATTTTGTCTTCAGCAGTGATGCCCAGAGGGTGAACATCACAGAATGCCATAAATATATATATATGCGCCAATACTTCTATTTTCATGAATTAATATATTTTCATAAGTGCACACCTATGTTTATACTTGTATTCAAGATGTGCTTCCTAGATCTTTCCTCTGTTTCCTTTTTCCCCACCATGACTCTCACCCACCTTCTGCATCTTAGTAATTCTTATAGGAGTATAACTTCTGGCCACCCACCCGCCAGGTTCCACAGACCCTCCACACCGGACCCATGTGGACGTTGCTTCCCGCCAAGGGCCCATCCCCAGGAGAACCATAAAGACTTTTAACTGCTGTTGAATATGTTGTTGGAAGGAAAAACTGTGACATTCTAATTTACAATGATCAATCAATCAGTAGAAATCATGCTGTGCTAACTGCTGACTTTTCTGGAATTACCCTGAGTCAGTCAGATGAGTGTAGAGATCGCCCTTCTCAACTGCAACAGACCAACTCCATCAAAAACTACTTCCAGCCATCCACCCCGGAAAGGAACAAGCACAAGCAGCTGCACTCACAACCTGGAAAAGTACAGAGCAGCATCCGTCTCAGAAGGAGTGTGGATAGACAAAATCAGATCATCTGTTTCACATAGAGATTTAAAACCTAATGCGAAAAATTTCACCAATAAATGCATGCATGTTTGGCTACTTACTGCCTGTTTGGCCCAGAGTGATGAAGTGCCAGTGGGCGTCTTTTCTTCCGCGGAGCTCTCGTCCTGCAGCCGCCCGTCACAGATTAGGTAAAATGATGGGTGAGTGTGCTGCTTGCCTCCACTTGGTCACGTTTACATGGATCCAATGGTTTTGTTTGGGTTTTTCTGTTTTTTAATGGCTGTCAGCTGGTGTTCGTGAGAGAGCAATGAGTACCTAGAGCTGTGTCACCAGTGACAAGAACTCCCCTCTAAGGAGGTGCATTTAGGTCCCAGAGCTGTGTCACACCATCTTTTGGGCCCTCTGCTGGAAAAGTAGAATCACGTCGCAAATAAGGCCTTTTTAATTGTGTCCTCTAACAGATGCAGGACCCTGCTGTATCATGCCTCTGTGGATGTAAAACATCTTGTACCTGTTTTATGATGTAATCGTGACTGTGCTATATCAGAGCTGTTTTTTAGTGATGTTATCCCAGAATACTTTCTTTCCAGTGATGACTGAGAAACTCATTTTTAAAAACTGGTGCCAGGTACCACAACAGTTGAGAACTTTGCTGTTTTCTGAGGTTTTGTTTTGTATTTTTTCCTTTTGTGTTTTTAATGGGTGTGCTGGATGTCTCTATAATTTTGTTCAGATGACTGCAGAACCTGGAAAAGCTGTTGCTGTTTTTGATGCATAACCGTGTGATGGGTCTTTTTATATAAATATATATACATATATATAATTTGAGTTTTTAGAGACTTCAGCTGTGCTGTCAATTTTGGAAAAGTATCCCAGTTGTACTGTGTTGAGTTGGCATTGTACAGAAATTAATAGCCATATTGGTCTAGAAATGTTAAAGTTAATTTTTTCCCATTTGTAAAGGGGTAACACTGTATGAACTATGTAAGGTCTTATCTACATGGGTTTGATTAATAAAGTATTCTCTAAGTAATAATACTTATAAAGTCAGAAAATACAGAGAGATGTTGAACTTTACTGGAGAGTTATTGTCAGTAGTAATTCATTTGGAAACAATTGTGTGTACTATACGAAGGAGAACATATTTGAACATACTGCAACAGTTTGGGATCAGGGTGATCAACATGTGAGAGACAACATAAACTGTAGCATAGGAAAAAACTCCGGTCTCCCAGTGTTATGCTTGAAATGCAAAATATTAGTATAAACTGTTACCAAACACACAAAGCATATGTCGTTTTGTGTCACGAGAGAGCCTAGAAACACTGTTACCTAGTGCCTACACCTTTGTAGGTAATACCTTCTATACACAATGATGCAGATTTCCTGAGAAAAAAAATGGCAGCCTTTGTAATAAAAATTTGGAATCACTTGTGCTAGGAAGTCAGACATGATCCTTGACTGATGTTTCAAACGTGTTATAATATAAAAGGTTGCATGGTGAAGAACTCTGACGGTGCCCGGCTATCAAAAGATATAGCTTCTGGGGTCTTAAAGGCTTGAAGATAAACAAGCAGCCATCTAGCTCATAAGTAACAAAGCCCACGTGGAAGAAGCATGCCAGCCTGTGTGATCACAAGGTATATGAAAGGGATCCAGTATCACAGGGGTGTATAGAGTGGGGACCCAAAGCCCATCTGCAGGCAACTGGACATGCCCCTTACAGAAGCAACACAGGGAGGAGACGAGCCAGTCAGGGTGCAGTGTAGTTAGCAAGGATGAAACCAACAACTTCCTTCTTAGTTCCCCCATCCCACATCATCATGATCTCAATTCTTCTTCTACCTTACAAATCCTGCTAGATAGACCAGAGGTACATGTACACTGACTGGTACAGAGAAACAGAATCCAGGACTGAGGAACCCCTCAGCACCAGTGGTGCGAGTGGAAGACTCTAGAAAAGGGGAACCAGTCACAGGGGCTCTGCAGATAACCCCCTCCCTGGGGATGGGACCAACAGAAAAGTGCGTGAAATGAAACATAGGACAGTGTAAAAGACAGGGCAAAATAATTATCAAGGGGTCAAGAGGCAGGGAGAAAAAAGAGTTGTTAGAAAGCAAGGGCTCAAGTAGAAAGCAACTGTTCTCAGAAAGATGGTGGCAAGAAACATGATTAGCACAGTGAATAAGGAACTATTGTTAGCGATCAATTGTAACTTCAGAAACACCAGCAACCTAAGAAGTGTATGACAATCCAATGAAATAATAACTAAACAAAGAGTAAAGCTGAAGTGAGCAAACTCTTGGAGCTATCTTGAAGCTTAAGTGAAACAAAATATAGAAATGCTACATTGTAATTGGGAACATTCAAAACTGACAGTTCTGTTTTTTTAAAACCATTATCAGGGGAGAGCGCGAACGCAGTCCCCCACTACCACAAATTATGCAGTCGAGTTTCCCACATTTGGGGAAATCGCAGGGGTCAGCACATCCGGAGTGCAATGGATAAGCCTCGCCCTGGGAAAACCACCTTCGTGATCATGGTATCTCCCCTGCCAGGTAAGTATGAGTTGCTCGCCTGCTCGCCCCACGCGCGCTCACAACCCATACACTTTACACACAGGGACACTTAGCTACCCTCGTTACAGATCGCTCCTACACCCTAAAGCACAAAACTCATTCAATATCAGACACTCCTTCTCCACAAAAGTACAGGAAATCATAACGTATTTAAGCACCACATGTGCTCATCCAGCAGCCACTGCGCTGCCTCATCTACATAAGGCTCGACGTCACCGGTAGGTGGCTGTCCTCCAGTGCAATCCGGGAACCCGCTCCTTTGCTCTTTTCTGCTCTCCTCCCACCCAGCCGCGCTGTGAGCGCTCCACCAGCCAGAGCGGGTGGAGAGGTTTGCATCACCCCTCTCTGCCTGTCTCTACCCTGTCTCTACCCCCCAGAGAAGCTGAGGTTTCCCAACGAAATCGTGGGTTCCTCAGCTGAAAAGCACTCTGGGTTTATGAATAAAGAACTAAGGGGAAAATTGAGAGTCCTTTGTTTAAGTTTATAAACCCTCGAGTGCCTGAGTCGAATTCACCTGGGGATGGAGACAGCACAGAACTTTAGTCAGTCAGGGAAATTAACAAAATAGTATTTGCATAGCAAACTCATTCGGCAGCTTATGATCTGAAGCATCAACAAGTGAGAGGCCTGCCTGGACCATGGTTTAATGCCTAACGGCCCTGAGGTCAAGGAAACCAAGGCTCAAGCCTTGAAGACCCCAGCGTCCTCACCAGCAACGCACCACAGGCTGCCTTCAGGGCTGGCTGAGATACACTGCACTTGGCAACCTTTCCCTGTTGACTTCCACTCACTGACTGTGGGCTCATCCCAGGAGAAGGGCTCTTGCCAGGGGAAGCACGTGGTCCTGGGAAAAGAGGAAGGCCCTCCGAGAGAGGCAGGCACCCAGGGGCTGCAACCATGGGCTCAGACATGGCATGGACGGTGAGGATGGTGCCGGCCAGAGCAGCGTTCGCTGTTGTGCACACAGGGCCGCTGTTGAGCTCAGAACCAACTGGCAGACACTAACAATGACCACGTGCACGAAATGGAGATGTTCTTAGCTTTTACTCTTCAACCGAGCTCTGCCCAGGGCCACGCCCTTCTCCCTTTAAAATCTTCTATTTTAATTGGTTTTCCTGGATCTACCCTTGCAGGATCTCCTTGGAACCCAGCAGCTCCTTGAATGGCAGATTCCTATCAACTGTCTCCACCTAGATGCCAAGGAGCGTTAGCCCCCCCTCTCCCCCCTCCCTCCCTCCCCTGGATTCCTGAGATCTATCCAAATGAATTCAAAGGGTTTATTCTGCCTCTCTCCTTCTCTGTTCCTGGGACTGCAACTGCATGGACAGCAGGCCACTTGCTGAAGAGACTTAGTGGCCTAGAGGTGAGCCACTGGGCTGTGGTCGGAAAGGTGTGCAGTTTGAAAGCACCAGCACCTCTGCAGGAGAGCCAGGCCTTTCTGCTCCCACAAAGAGCTACAGTGTTGCAAACTCAGCTGGCAACTCACTATGAGTTGGCATCACCTCAATGGTAATGAGCTTTTTAAGTTGAGGCCATTTGGTGGTTTCTCACAGATCAGTGATGCCGTGTTATTCTTAGTTATTTTTTTCAGCCGTACATCATTTATTGTTAAACTTGATTAGGAAGCAAAAAACCAAGGAATAAACCAGATTATTTGCCAATAGAAGTTCAAGTCATCAGATGGGGACAAAATTTGAGCCTGGGAAAATGCGGCCATGCGTGCCACCCTCTACGGAGCTCCTTACAGCCCCAGCTTGGTTCATCTCCAATGTCTTCTCTTGGAGTTGTACCTGATTTTATTACCGGTTTTCATTCGAATCCATTGGGGAATGGGCCGATTCTGCTTCAGTTTCTTGGCCAGGAATCTCTTGATCCTGAAAGTCTTATGAGACGACATGGTGAAGTCGGAGCACCACCGCACTCAGGGTGGCAGAGAAACGGAGAGAGGGAGGGGTTATTAGTTATTTTTATCTCTGAGTTTCATTTTGGACAATTTATATTGCTATGTTTACTGCAATATCCAATCTATTGTTAACATCGTCCAGAGATTTTTCACCTCTACAGTCCCCACTCCTATTTAATATCGTGCTGGAGGTTTTAGCTAACAGCATAAAGCAAGGAAGTGACATCAAAGGTATTCGTCTAGGGAAGGAAGAGGTGAAACTATCGTTATTTGCAGATGATATGATTTTATATATGGAAAATCCCAAAAGTTCCACAAGGGGAGTACTGGAAGCAATAGAGGAGTTTGGCAGAGTGGCAGGATACAAGATCAACAAACAGAAGTCCATCGGACTGTTATACACATCAGATAAGACCACAGAAGAAGAAATCAAAAAGGTGGTACCCTTCACAATAGCCAAACACAAATTGAAATATCTAGGGATACACCTGACTGAAAAAACAAAAGATCTATATAGGGAAAACTATAGAACACTATTACAAGAAACCAAGAGCGACCTCAACTAATGGAAGAATATTCCATGCTCTCTGATTGGGAGACTTAATATAGTTAAGATGTCAGTTCTGCCAAAAGCACTATATAAGTTTAATGCTATCCCGATACAATTACCATCATCTTTCTTCAAAGAAATGGAAAAACTGATTACCAACTTCATATGGAGAGGGAAGAAGCCCAGAATTAGCAGAGAACTCCTCAAGAAGAAGGACACCGTGGGAGGGCTTGCTTTACCTGACTTTGGCACATACTATGCAGCCACAGTTCTCAAAACTGCATGGTATTGGTACAATGACAGATACTCAGACCAATGGAAAAGAACTGAAAACCCAAAAATAAAAGCATCAGCATGCACACACCTGATCTTTGATAAGGACCCCAAATATATCAAATGGGAAGCCGATGCCCTCTTTAACAAGTGGTGCTGGAAAAAATGGATATCAACATGCAGATAAATGAAGCAAGACCCTCATCTCACTCCATGCACAAGAATAAACTCAAGGTGGATCACAGACCTTGAAGTTAAACCCCAAACATTAGGGCCATCAATGAGGGAATTGGGACCAACTTGAGAACTTTGGAACAGGGAATACACAGGCTATCAGAAATAGGTAAGGACACAAACACAGAGGAGGCACAAATTGACAAATGGGATATACTGAAGATAAAACACCTGTGTACATTGAAGAATTCACCAAGAGAGTAATAAGAGAGTCCACAGACTGGGAAAACATCTTTAGCAATGACACATCAGACAAAGGCCTTATTACTAAAATCTACAATACTCTGCTAGATTCCAAAAAGAAAAAAACCAATAGCCCACTGGAAGGGTGGGCAAAGGACTTGAACAGAAATTTTACAGGGACAGAAATCTGAATGGCCAACAAACATATGAGAAAATGTTCCTGATCTTTAGCCATAAGACAAATGCAAATTAAAACAACAATGAGGTACCACCTGACACCCTCAAAGGTAGCCCAATTCAAAAAATCAGAAAGCAACAAGTGTTGGAGGGGCTGTGGGGAGACAGGAACTCTCATCCACTGCTGGTGGGACTGTAAGTATGTACAGCCACTATGGAACTCAATCTGGTGATACCTAAAACAGATGGAAATAGAGTTACCATATGACCCAGCAACCCCCCTACTGGGCATATACCCAGAAGAGGCAAGAAACAAACCAAGACCAGACATCTGTGCTCCAATGTTCATTGCGGCACAGTTCACAATTGCAAGGAGTTGGAAACAACCCAAATTTCCATCAACTGACGAGTGGATTAAAAAACTGTGGTATATATATACAATATAGTACTATGCATCACTAAAAAGCAGTGATGAACGTATGAGGCACATAGCGGCATGGGAAGAACTGGAGGAAATCATGCTAAGCGAGGTAAGTCAGGCACAAAAGGACAAGTACAACATGAGCCCGCTGAGGTAAGAATTAAAAAAATTTTTAAAAGCAAAAGTAGCATAGGGAAAAAGCTACTGTATACAAATATTTTAGGGGTGAAGACTGTGTAGTATGGCAGAGACCAGACCAAAACCAGGGATGCACATGGTAGACAATGGTGGAGGAGGCGGGGAAAGGAAAACAAAAGGATGAATATAAGGAAGAAAAGGGGAGTGGGGGCGTGGGGCACTTTTTAGAATTAAAAGAAAGAAAAAAAGAAAAAAATTGATTTCTCTCCTCATCAAGCTGATACGTCCCTTCACCGCCTAAACACGTGGGACATGTTTATTACAGCTCTTCTCATATTGTGCTCATTGCATCATTCATGTCAAGTCTGTGCTTCTGTGGGCTGATTCCCAGTCCCCGAAGATTTGTGTGCTATTTTTATCTTTCTTTACATACGTTATTCTTTACTAGACCTTATGAATCTTTGGTAAATACTAGGCATCTCTACCCTTCTTGGTGTGTGCGTTGTGCTTTAAGTGGGAAGTTTACAGAGTAAATGAGCTCCCCATTGCAGTCTGTACAGATGTTCGTGACTTTGCCCGCACCCCCCCAGCCCCGCCATTGATTAGCATCCTCCTCATTTTGAAACTGGGTTCTCCTTTACATTTGTCTGGATTTCATACCTCTCATCTTTGCTTTTGGGTACATGTCCTTTTGCTTTTATATTATTTACTGCTGTTGGGGACCCCCTGAGCCCAACAGTCCACAACACATCTGCTGGGGAAACACTTGCATTCTTTCTGGGCTGGCTTTTAAGAGCTCAGATCGGTGGGTTCGGAGGTCTAATTTGGACGCAGCCTTGGGGTCTCACCCTTCTAAGAACTCTCCTGGATGGCACCTGTGTTAGACGCTTTCTGTTCAGGCTGCTGGGACGCACACGACGACGAGCTCAGTCTGAGCAGTGTCCGACGCTCCTGCAGCCAGTGTCTGCAAAGAGTTGTTTCATATCGCATAACCAGTTTCTTTTGGGAGGATTAGTATAAGACTGGGCCCTATGTGGTGAAGGTTAAAGATGTCACAGATGTCCACCTTGTCTAAATACCTGCACCACTCCGTCATATGAGTCCTAATCAACTCTGGGGCAAACACCTTCCCTGAAGTCAATATTTAGATCTAGCCCCACTAAAAGCCCAATTTATATTTACACCTGAAGCCATCAGCCAACGTTTGCACACTTGCATTTATGACATGAAGTATACAGATCCAGGCAGAGTCTCACTGGTTTAATTTCTGTACAGACGGGGGCCACCACAGCTGCCAGTGTGTCTGCTCAACTTTGCTTTTCTGGGCGAAGGCCCAGCTCTCTGGCATCCACGGTGCTGCGCAGGCAGCTGAGCACCCAGAGCAGCAAGTGTAGTTGAAGATCACACATTCGTGGCTCATTCGGGCTCGTGTTTTCACCCAAGTGGGAAGTTTGAGGGTTCTCCTGGCAGCTTCCTCTCAGCCCTATGCTGGTCATTACCCATAAGCCGTACCCTGATTCTAAGGTCATGGTCTCTAATATCTTCACTACCCCTGTGTATCTGTACAATGCTGGAGCTACTCTCTTTCCTGAAGGCTCAATCGCTCGATCCCCACTGTGGTTAGCACAGAACTTCGTCCAAGGTCCAGCATGCAAATCACAGACAAACCGACTGTAACTTCATGATTCCTTCCCTGATCAATCAGGGGAATAGTCACTATGACAAGACTATTTCTTCTAAACATTATGCATAACTGAAACACACGAGAATTTGTTTTCCATCTTGTAAGAAGACATGGTGAGAGGACGGTTGTCGCATTTCAGGCTAAGTATTAATGCGCACAGCAGTGGTTCTCAGCCTCCCCAATGCCATGACCCTTTAATACAGTTCCCCATGTTGTGGGGACCCCCACCCATAAATTTATGTATATAGTTGCATAAAATTATTTTCATTGCTACTTCATAACTGTAATTTTGCTACTGTTATGAATCAGGCCACCCCTGTGAAAGGGTCCTTCAACCCTAAAGGGGTCACGACCCACAGGTTGAGAACCACTGGGCTAGAGGATCACACTCTGGCCTACAAAGCTATGAAGTTACTCTTAGTGGTAGGCACATTTGATATCTTTAATTCCGGTATCACTCCCCAGTTCTCTACAATTTCTTCATTGACAGAAGTATTTGCTCCTGGCTGCTGAACCAATGTCTGCCTGTACCAGACTTGCCTATGGAATAAAGAGTCCAGATATGTATAAATTGGGCTACTTTTATATGCACGTGCTCCCAGATGCAGTAAATTAACCATAGAGGACAGAACAGGAACCATATGGATTAGCCAGGTATAAATACTGAGTTCCTCACATGAAAGCTCATTGTACCTGTGAACAGGAGCCAGACAAGTATGCCCTTTATCACTACTCAATTCAATATTGTCCTGTAAATCTTAGCCAGAATGATAAGATAACAAAAAGAAAATGAAGGCATCCAAATTGGAAAAAAGTAACATTCTATTTTCAGATGATATGACTCTCTATGTAGAAACTCAAAGACTATTTGGAAGATTCAGCAATGTGTTTACAAGATTAACATGCAAAAATAAATCAGCTTCCTGTGTACAAATGAAGAGAACTCTGAAAAGGATATCCAGAAAACAATATCATTTACAATAGCAACCCCAAAGATGAAATATTCAAGAATAAACCTAACCAAAGGGGGGGGGAGAACGCATAATAAGACTACACAACACTAATACAAGAAGCCAAAAAAGATTTATGTAGGTGGAAGAATATACTATGTTCATGGATAGGAAGACTTAACATTGTGAAAATGTCTTTATTGCCCAAATCAATTTTTGGATATAGTGCAATTCCAATCCAGATCCCTGCATCATTCTAAAAAAGATGGAGAAACTAATCACAAACTTTATCTGGAAAGGAAAGAGATAGAGGATCAGCAAAGCTCAACTAAAGAAGAAGAACAAAGCAGGAACGCTTCTTTCCTGACCTCAAAACGTACTAGAGTCGCTGTAGTGAGAATAGCGGGGTGCTGGCACAATGAGCGACACATGGACCAATGGAACAGAACAGAAAACCTAGAAATAAATCCATTCCCTATAAGGCATCATGCAAAAAAAAAAAGAATATGTGTACATATATGTGTGTGAGTGTATATACATGTATATGTATACATATATATATACATGCCATAGTGAATGAAGGGGGAAGTGCAGAGTGGAGACCCAAGGCCCATTTGTCGGCCAATGGAGATCCCCTCACAGAGGGGTTTAGGAGAGGAGATGGGTTAATTAGGGTGCGAGGTAGCACCGATGAAGAACATAGCTTTCCCCCAGATCCTGGATGCTTCCTCCCCCCAACTACCATGATCTGAATTCTACCTTGCAGGGCTGGATAGGGCAGAGGTTGTACACTGGTGCATATGGGAGCTGGAGGCACAGGGAATCCAGGGTGGATGATACCTTCAGGACCACGGGGGTGAGGGGCGATACTGGGAGAGTAGAGGGTGAGTGGGTTGGAAAGGGGGAACTGATTACAGGGATCCACATGTGACCTCCTCCCTGGGAGATGGACGGCAGGGAAGTGGGGGAAGGAAGACTCCGGATAGGGCAAGATATGACAAAATAACAATCTATAAATTATCAAGGGCACATGAGGGAGGGGGGAGCGGGGAGGGAGGGGAAAAAAAAAAGGACCTGATGCAAAGGGCTTAAGTGGAGAGCAAATGCTTTGAAAAATGATTAGGGCAAAGAATGTACGGATGTGCTTTATACAATGGATGTATGTATATGTATGGATTGTGATAAGAGTTGTATGAGCCCCTAATAAAATGTAAAAATAAATAAATAAAAATCCACTCCCTTACAAATGATTTTGACGGACGGTCCAAACCCAATTAAATGGGGAAGACGTATCTCTTCAAAAAATGTTTGGTTAAAAAAAAATGTTTGGCAAAATTGGATTCCCACTTGCAGAAGAATGAATCAGGATCCATATCTCAACTCAAGCTGGATTAGAGACCTAGATGTAAATTTTAGAGTTATAAACATCATCAATTAAAAAACCAACCAGGAACAGACATGAAGGCCCTGGTGGTGCAGTGGTTCAGTGTCAGCTGGGAAGCGAAAGGTCAGCCCTTGGATCCCACTAGCTGTTCCTCAGGAGACGGTTAGCGGACCAGGCAGGAATAGGGCAAGCCATGGCCTGATGCAGGTTGGTACATTCTTCAAGCTGTTTAATGCACACAGCATCTGATATTTAACCCCTCCACCTACTTCACAGTAAAATGCTTTAGAAGTGTCTAACCTGTGCTGGTGAGTCAAAGGCAGGGGAGCAGCTGTGAGGAACGAAGCACCTGCCCATTCTTCAAGGGTAGCTTGTCCTAACAGAGCATGTCACTGGGACACCTCCAATTTATCATTCCTGATCTAACAGAATCTGCTTCAAAGTAACAACTACCAATTCATTCAAGTTCTCGAGGATCACACTTCAAGGTTCGGTTCCATTTTGACAACTTTCTATCTTTCCTCCTAAGGGATAGGAGGGGGTCAAGGGAGCAGGCTGAGGGATAGGAGGAGGCTAAGGGTTAGGAGGGGGTAAAGGGAGCAGGCTGAGGGCAGGGCCCTCTGAGGCCCTGTGCTCAGGTCCCTCTCCTGCAAGTCAGAGTGCCTCATCTCTCCCAGGTGTGGTGCAAACACGCCTGCGTGCCCCAGGGGTCCCGCTCTGTCTCTCTGCCTCTGGGTCCAGGCTCCTCTGGGGGATCTGTGGACTCTACTTTCTGGGCATTTTCCAAAGGGTTTTTGTGCTCCCCGGAAGGGCCATTTTCAGTCTTAAACTTCTCCAGGGTCCCCCGCATGAGGCCTGGCATGCTTCCAAGGATAGTGTGTACCTGAGACAGTAATAGGGGAACTTCCTTTTCCCTCATGAAAGTTACTTGGATTTACAAGGGTCCCAGGTGGATTCTTTCAGCGTTGAGAAGCAAGAAACAAGGTAAACCATCACAGAAACCTGACATATATACTTTGTAACCAGTAATGCATCTGCCCTTCCTCTCCCACTCCAAAAAACCCTCAAAGAATCTTCCTTCCTTCCTTCCTTCCTTCCTTCCTTCCTTCCTTCCTTCCTTCCTTCCTTCCTTCCTCTGTTTCTTTTTCTTTTATTGCAGCTTCATAGATGGGTTTGGCCAAACCTTTTATAAAGTGTTTGACCTTGTTTCTACACTCCCAACCTCGGGCCCAGAAAACTAGCCCTATTTTGAGAAAGATCTTCCATTGTTCTGAGACAGAAACGTTTTCAAATACACCTTCTCCACACTGAATAATGTGCCCCGCAAGAGCTTTCCCTTAAGGACTGCCACCCTGGATAGGTCATTCCTGAGTCTGGCTGCTTCACTATGCTCAAAGGTTGTCTCTAGACGAGAGCAATCAGGTTCTATAGCCAACCCACCGTAAATGCAGCAAGTGGTATCTTGACATCTCCTGCTGATACTGATCCGTGATTCCAACCCCTGGGGAGGGCTTGGGGGTGTTATGGGTCAGCAAACACTAGGTCAAGACAGTGACTCACCTCATTGCTTATTTATTGCATAACCCACTTATGATATTACCTACAAGGTGGTACCCAAAGATAACCGGGATTATGTTTTTCAAAGATATGTGGTTTTTTTAACACAACAATCTTATCACCTTCAAGGTACTCTCCATTGCCCTTAATACATTTGTTAAAACTTTGATTCCATTCTTGGAATAGTTTTTCAAACTCATCTGTTTGGATAGCTGACAGCATTTCACGGTTTTTTTTTCCTTCTTCACCTCTTCTACATCATCAAATCGCTGTCCTTCCCTCTGCATTTATGGAAGCAAAAAAGTGTCAGGGAGCTAGGTCTGGTACATGGGGCAAGAGAGGCATGCTGGTTTTTGCCACAAACTGGTGCACTGAGATGGCTGCATGAGCAGGTGCATTTTCATGGTGGCAAAACCAGTCCCTTGTCTGCTGCAAATCCTGCCTTTTTGTTTTTTTGGTCACACGCTGTTACACTTTCTTTTCAGAACCCTAAATAGAAAGCTTGATTACGAGTCTGACCTGATGGAACACACTCCAAATGCACGACGGAAATTGACAGACATCCAGAACGAGATTTATCATCAATCCACATTTCACCTCTAAAAAATGATTTTATTGAGAGCTCATACAACTCTTATCAAAATCCAAAATACATCCATGGTGTCAAGCACGTTTGTACATTTGTTGTCCTCATCATTCTGAAAACATTTGTTTTCCACTTGAGCCCTTGGTATCAGCTCATTTTCCCCCTCTCTCCCCAATTCCCCCTTCCTCATAAGCCCTTGATAATCATAAATTATTATTGTTTTGTCATATTCTACACTGTCCAAGCTCTCTCTTCACCCCCTTCACTGCTGTCCATCCCCCGGGAGGGGGTTATATGTAGATCCCTGTAATTGGTTGCCCCTTTTCACTCCACCCTACCTCCACTCTCACCACTGGTCCTGAAGGGATCATCTGTCCTGGGTTCCCTGTGTTTCCAGTTCCTATCTGTACCAGTGCACATCCTCTGGTCTAGCCGGATTTGTAAAGTAAAATTGGGATCAATAAAGTTAGGGGGGGGGCTTTTACCCTTCTTGAGACAAGAGAACTGCTTGTACACTTGAGTTTTCCTCAGAGAGCTGTCACTGTAAGCTGTGTTCAACATCACAACAGTTCCTGTGGCGTTTTTCCTGAGCAGGAAACAAAATTTCACAGCTGAATGCTGTTCTCTTAAAGCGGTCATCACAAAAAAAATGAAGTGGGAGCAAAACTGCTTTTACTAAAAATTCCACTGTGACCAGAGAGCATTTTCCCCAGCGATGCCACCGAGTGAACTAACTCAGAGTTTCTGGCCTTTTGGGGAAATGGGAACTATGGAAGCTCCGCTCACCCAGAGCACTTCCTGTTTTTTTGGATGCCCCTCTTATGGCTCATATGTTGGCTCCAATGTGTATGCTTCAGGAAGGCTATGTAATCCCCGTTATGCATACCCATTGGGAAATGCATTCACACTCAGTCCTGACACGGGATAGGGAGCCCCTGTGCCTCACTGTCTGTTTGTCTGTCTTTAATATTGTCCACAATCGCAAAGTCTCTCCTGGGGACTAGTTAGAATGTTGGGGACCCCTCACTCCGACAAATGACAGAAAGGCAATGCATTGGCCAGCATTATCCTCGTTTTGGGTTTACTGGGGAACATCACATTCTTGATGCAAGCATCTGATCTCAGTGTGTAACCAGAGAATATAAAGATTTCAATTTGAAGACACCTGGCATCTGCAGGAGCAGAAGCAAAACCAACCACACAGGCGGAGTAACTCACACCTACAGTTTCGAGAGATGCTGTGGGAGACCGTAGAGTATCGCCTGCCTCGTGTACGGGAAGAATCAAACGAGAGAATGAGAAAGGCCTGTGCCTCGGCCGCACAGCTCTCTGGACAGAGACCAAGCCCGCACCTGTGCTTCCCAGCTCCCATTCCTTCCCTTCCCGGTTCCCGTGCCCCTCACTCCCGGCCCCTCCCGCCCAACCTGCCGCCTGCCCGTCCAGCGGGGCCGGGCGCCGCGGGCTGCGGGACTCAGGCGACCCGGTGTCTCCGGGGCCCCGAGGCTTCCGAGGCAGGTGAGGAGCAAGAGCGACGAAGGCCACCCGCTGCCCTTCTACCTTGGGGATCACCCACGTACAGATTCCAAATGTGACAATGGCGCCATTCGTGGCCCCAACCTGCCGGTTTTCTGAAGTTTTGGGGCAGCGCAAGTGTTCTCCAAAGCGCGGAGTCTTGATGAATGAATGCCCTGTGCCGCGGCGGCAAGAGACGCAGTCTCTGTGGCGCAATCGGTTAGCGCGTTCGGCTGTTAACCGAAAGGTTGGTGGTTCGAGCCCACCCAGGGACGGGCGGGCTCACTTTTAAGATGTGAGCTGTTGGATTTGTGTTTGCATGGCAGACCCACACCCTCTCCTTGGAAGACAAAGAGGAGACCTTGTATGACCCCTCCTTATCTGTCCCGGACCCTCCACTGCTGTCTAGAAGATTCAGATATGTACGCGCCCGCATTCCAAATACCCCTTACCAGGAAAACCCACCATTGCTCCCATGAGCACTGGCGGTGATCCAAGCAAGACAAAATCCTCGACAACTGCAATCTTGACCCCCTTTAGCACACTGCTACCGAGTGGTTTGGCCGTGAGGATTTTTCTTCTCCTTACACTGAGCTGTAACCCGCGTGGAAGGCTGCAGTCCTTGATCGTCATCAGCAAGTGCTTCAAGTCCTCCTCACTGTCAGCAAGATGTCACCATATTATTCTGTTTTGAAACCCTTAAGGATAGGATGGAAACAATACAACGTGGTGAGTTTTAAATAAAAATACCAGAATATCAAAGTGAGCTGTTCTGTTAACTCATACTACACCCCAAAAAGAGTCTCTTCAGGTGCACCATGTATATCCTAATGAAGAGCAGCAGACATCCGTGCAGTTCCCTTGTCTTGTCCCCACACCTGCCATTGTTCATGTCAGACTGCTACCTTATGTTTTGAACACGTGAAAGTTATATATATATATTTATTTATATACACACACACACATGAAAACCAGCATTAGAAATAAAGAATTAAGAAGGAAAGAGGAAGGGTAGACATGGAATCTAACCAATATCCCTTATGAAGATATATATGCTAAGTTTTTATATATTTTATTTTTTAATCATTTTATTAGGGGCTCATACAACTCTTATCACAATGCATACATACAACAATTGTGTAAAGCACATTTGTACATTTGTTAACTTCATCATTCTCAAAACATTTGCTCTCCACTTAAGCCCCTGCCATCAGGTCCTCATTTTTCCCCTCCTCCCCAGGTTCCCCCTCCCTCGTGAAACCTTGATAATTTATAAATTATTATTTTGTCATATCTTGTCCTGTTCGACATCTCCCTTCACCCACTTTTCTCTTTTCCATCCCCCAGGGAGGAGGTTATATGTAGATCCTAGTAATCAGTTCCCCCTTTCCACCCCACCCTACCTCGACCCTCACCTCTGGTCCTGTGGGGATCATCCGCCCTGGATTCCCTGTGTTTGCAGTTCCTATCTGTACCAGTGTACATCCTCTGGTCTAGCCAGATTTGTGAGGTAGACTTGGGGTCATGATAGTGGGGGAGGAAGCCTTTAAGAAGGAGAGGAAAGTTGTATGTTTCATCGTTGCTACACTGCACCCTGATTAGCTCTTCTCCTCCCTGACACCCTTCTGTAAGAGGGTGTCCAGTGACCTACAAATGGGATTTGGGTCTCCACTCAGCACTCTCCCTCATTCACGATGATATGATATTTTTGTTCTGATGATGCTTGATACCTGATTCCTTTGATACCTCGTGATCACACAGGCTGGTGTGCTTCTTCCATGTGGCCTTTGTTACTTCTGAGCTAGATGGCCGCTTGTTTAACTTTAAGCCTTTAAGACCCCAGTCGCTATTTCTTTTCATAGCTGGCACCATCAGCTTTCTTAACCACACTTGCTAATGCACCCATTTTAACTTCAGCAATGGTATCAGGAAAGTGAGAGTCACAGAATGCCAGCGTGTTAAAAGAAAGTGCTCTTGTGTTGAGGGAGTAGTTAAGTAGAGACCCAATGTCCATCTGCTTACTTACCATATAAATATATGTACATGAAGCTATATCCCAATCGTTATATATTAACATATTTACATATGAACATGCCTTTATTTAGACCTCATAAATGCCCTTTGCCTCCTGGTTCTCGCCTCTATTTCCTTTTATCTCACTATCTTGTCCCACTAACATGCTCAGCCTTCATTTGGGTTTCAGTAATTCCTCTTGGTTACATTGCCATTGATCAAGCCCTAACAGGCCTCTTACACGCGCTTTGTCACCGATTTTGTATCACTTGTTTTTCCCTAGTCAGGGATATTGTCCTCAGGCTTGGTGGGCCAGGGCGTGCTCCACTCTCTCTTCCTCCCCCTTCATTTGTTCCCATGTGCTCTGACCAGACACATCCCTCTGCCTGAGCTGTAGCTTCAGTGGTGTCCTCTGAAGTACAATTTTCTGAGTGGAGAGGCATAGTTGGGATTGGGGCCGAGGGCCATGTCTTAAGGCTTAATTTTTCTTATATCAGGGTTGCAATCAAGTGATAACTCAAAATCCATTCTTATAGCCGTTGTTATCTACAAGTCTCTACTTCAATTTTTGGGACAGCAAGAAGAATGGTAATACATTCGTCATCAAGAAGAATAGTTCCAGATCTCTCTTGAAGTCCAATGCAGCCTGTGACAGGACGCAATCATTAATGCCCACAAGGAAGCCCACTTTATACAACTATTCTTCAAATTAAAGCTAGTGATGAAGAAATGGAGGAATCCTACCAATTTCTGCAGACTGAAATGGACCAAACAGGCAATTGAGACACATTCTCACTGCGGGTTAGAATGGGAAAACTGGACACAGCGAGGAAGGACCCACAGTTCTACGAGATGATCTTGATGCTGGAAACAAAGCTGGCCATCTCCTGAATAATTTTGGAAGAACCAATGACTTCTTCATTGCAAATCTCTTTTTCAATAGCAAAAATGACACGGACCTTACCAAAAGTTAGGATATGGACGCACATGTTCACTAAAAAAGAGACACAAGAATTTTCTTACAGTTCTTTGCATAATTTCCGCAAATATCCATCAACTGTGCTGTATTAGAACAATGAACTACAAAGTTAGGCAGTGTTATTTGCAACAATGTAGGTATTATTGTTAGGTGCCAACCCACAGGGACCCCGTGTACAACAGAGGGTCCCGTGCCAGCCTCACAATTGTTCCCGTGCCGGCGCCCATGGCTGCAGCCACCAATGTAGTATGCCTCAAAAAAGGAACGGGAGAGAGAAAGGGGGGAAAGCCAGATCCCAAGAACGCGTATTCATGCAGGCGAATCTCAAGAACAGCAAAAATAGCCTTAGGCGGGGGATCTCAAACTAGCGATTAACTAGAGATAGAGATGATTGATCTTTTCTGCCCATTGACCTGTCGGATGTGTTAAAATTCAACAGTTGCTGCATGGATTTTGTGGGAATTGTGTACTAACTTGTCGGGTACCACGAAATCAGTGCCACTCGCAGCGGCCCGATGAGGCGGAGGAACGAGTCCATTGGGTTTTGTTGACTCAGATGACAGGTCTGTCTCCGGCTGAGTCTCTGCCTGGTTCCTCAGCGGGTACGCAGAAGTCCGGCTCCATTCCAAAGCCATCCCCAGCCTCGTGGGCAGCTGCGTGAGGGTTTGCGAATTCCGTCTCCCAGAGGGCCCGTCTCCCGGGCAGGGCTGAGCTCTCTGCCAGAGGAGCGAGCCTGGTCTCCCTTGGCAGAGCAAAGGGTGGTGCAAAGTGCTGACAAGCGCTCCCCGCAGCCAGCTTTGACACTCGATTCTTTCCTGTCCGGCCGGCAGACGAAGACGCAGTCCGGCGCGTCTGCAAGTCCCCTCCATGCAAACAAGCCACTGTCTCGCAGATCGCTTCCAGGTCAAGTTTTGGGTCTCTGTCCCTACTTCCAGGGAGTTTCGCGCTCTTTGGGGCTTGGATGCAAAGGCATCCGCAGGATCCCGCCGGTCGCAGCCCGCCTCCCTTCGTCCTCGCAGCTCCGTCCACACTGAGCGCCAGCCGGTGCAGCGGGCCGCGGAGCGCGGCGAGCGGAGCCGGGACGCAGAGCGAGAGCCGCCCGGCGCCGCGGGCTCCGAGCCTCGGGCCCCACTCGGCACAGGCGACCCGGAGCAGCGCAGACGCGGAGGCTCTGGGGCCCGGTGACTTCCGAGGCAGGTGAGGAGCAAGGAGGGACGACGGCCATCTGCTGCCCTTCTGCCTTGGGAATCACCCGGCGTGCAGGTTGCAAATCGACAAAGGCGTCATTCATTTGCCCAACCCACCTGTTTCTTTTGAGACTCTGGGAGACAGCACACAGTATGCCCACGACATGAGGACATGGTGTATACGTATTCCCTGTAGGGTGGTGTGAGTGTATCAGGGTCTCTGTGGCGCAATCGGTTAGCGCGTTCGGCTGTTAACCGAAAGGTTGGTGGTTCGAGCCCACCCAGGGACGGGGTGTACGTTTTAGTCTGTAAATCCGTTTGGTTTGGGTCTGCACTACACACCCTATGGAGTAAAGGCAATGAAGAGACGTCATCTGTCTCACCTACTTTACCTTTGTACACAACACCCCGCACTGCGAGCCAGCAAATTGTTTCCTAACTATAACCGTTTCTATGTAAGACAGAGAAGTGCTGTTTTTTTATTTTAAAAATTCTTTTATTTTTTAAGAGAAGTGATTTTGATGTTTTGGTTTGTTTGGGTTTTTTTGCTTTTGAATTTTTTTTGACGCTGCAGATCTTTAATTTTATCTTTCTTTTGGAATGGAGCTTTGTGTTTTATTCATGGGCCTTCCCCCATTCCTCCTGCCCCCCTTGGTGTGGTAGGGAGGGCAAGGTAAAGGAAGGGAAGATGAACTAGGGGGGTCGGTATGCAGCTGCCCTTGGTGGGCATATTCCAGGGCAGTGGCAATGGTGCGCATGTCCAGCTCGATGCTCTGAGGCCAGTTCTCCCCGTCCCCGATTTCCTTGAGGGCGGGATTGAATTGCTCCATCATCCCCATCCACGGGCCAGTCGTCTTAGCAAAACTAATGGCCTGATGCGCAGGGCCTTCTCCTGGTTCAGCTTCCTCTGGTTCACGTAGGCTTGGGCCAAGCACATCCAGGTGGTCCACCAAAGTGTGGGCAGGTGGCTGCCTGTCGCCCCATCTTTTCCTCGCACTCACTTGCTTGGCCTGGTGCTCCTTCAGCAGGCTGTACAACAGCATGGTCGCGTGGGCTGGGAGCTGGGCATGGAGCACACTGGATCCCCTTTGCGAGACAAGTGCAAACTTAGCCGCTGGTCTCCAGCGGGGGTGGGAGCTGGAGCTGCCCTCTTTTGGGAGCGTGGCTTGGTAGTGAAATATCTTGGCTGAAGGGAATGCATATCAATCTTTTAAAAAATCATTTCATTAGGGGCTCATACAACTCTTTTCACAATCCGTACACACATCATTTGTGTCCAGCACATTTGTACATGTTGCCATTATCATTCTCAAAACACCTGCTTTCTACTTGAGCCCTTGGTACCAGCTCCTCACTTTACCCCCCCCCACCTTTCTGCTTCCGCCTCCCCTGAACCCTTGATAATTTATAAATAATTATTATTTTATCATATCTTACACCATCCGACATCTCCCTCTCCCAGTTCTCCGCTGTACGTTCTTCAGGGAGGAGGTTACAGGTAGACCTTGTCATCTGTTTCACCTTTCTCCCTCACCCTCCCTCCACCTTCCCAATATCGCCACTCTCCACTGTTCCTGATGGGCTCATCTGTCCTGGATTCCCCGGTATTTCCACTTTCTATCCGTGCCAGTGTACATCTCCCTGTCGAGCCGGTTATGTAAGGTAGAATTGGGATCATGATAGTCGGGGGAGGAAGCATTCAAGAAATAGAGGGAAATTGTATGTTTCATAGTTGCTACACTAAACTCTGACTGGCTCGTCACCTCCCCACAACCCTTCTGCAAGGGGATACCCAATTTCCCCCAGATGGGTCCTGGGTCCCCACTCTGCACTCCCCCTCATTCACAACGCTAGGATGTTTTTTGTCTTTGATGCCTGATTCCTTCGATGCCTTGTCATCACACAGGCTGGTGTGCTTCTTCCATGTGGGCTTTGTTGTTTCTTAGTTAGATGGCCACCTGATTGTCTTCAAGCCTTTAAGACCCCCAATGCTATATCATTTGATAGCAGGGCACCATCTGCTTTGCTAGCAACTTTTGCTTATGCACCCACTTTGTCCTCAGCGATCAAGTCGGGACAGGCTGGTGTGCTTCTTCCATGTGGATTCTGTTGGCTCTCAGCTGGCTGGCTGCTTGTTTATCTTCAGGTCTTTAAGACTTCAGGTGCTGTATCTTTTGGTAGTTGGGCACGATCAGCTTTCGTCACCACATTTGCCTGTACACCCATTGTCATCAATGATTGTGTTAGGCAGGTGAGCATCTCAGACTGCCGACTTGTTAGAACAAAGTGTTCTTGTGTTGAGGGAGTACTTGAGCAGGGGCCCACTGTCCATCTGTTTCCTTAATACTAAACCTATATTAAACATCTCCATTGCATTTCTGGTTGTGGAATCACAAGTGCAAAGACTGTCTAGATTATATTTATCAGAATATTTCTACAGATGGAGGGCTTTGGAGGGGGAAGGAAACTTTGCCTGGCTTAGATCTTGAGCATCCCCGTGTGTCTTTGAGGCAGTGACGTAACAACTATAGCAGGGCTTTGGCCTTTCCTTTCCTTTCTAAAACATGCTCAGCAAACTGCACCCGATAACTACAGTTTGGTAAATTGCTAGGTTAACAATTATGACATATGCAATGTTTTATACAGCAACTAATTTAATAAAATCACTATTGTGAGGGAAAAAATACTACACCTATAAATATATGTACATAGATCTATTCCCCTCTCGTCGTATATAAATATATTTACATCTTTACATGCCTGTATTTAGATCTCTATGACTACCCTTTGCCTTCTAGTTCTTTCCTCTGTTTCTTTGTACTTTCCTCTTGTCCCACTATCATGTTCTGCCTTCATTTGGGTTTTAGGAATTCCTCCCATTTACATTGCCCTTGATCCAGCCCTGCCAGACCTCTCACACCCTCCTTGAGACTGATTTTGGTTCACTTGTTATTCCCTTGTCTCTGGGCTTGTTAACACCCTCTTCCTTTCCTCCGCCACCCCTACCACATGTCAATCTTTTATTTTTTAAATATTGGGTATTAGTGAGGGTTTACATTGCAGATGATATTTAACCCAACAATTTAAGTAACTTATCAAAGGGGGCTTGCACTGCCCTCCTCCTTCTCCTCTCCATCTCTGAGAATGTTATCTTTCCACCTCCGTTAACACCGATCTCCCCTCCAGCCTACTGTTTCCCCTTTCTTCTCCTTCTACCCCTGGAAACCATCAGAGTCTGTTTCTTTTGATATAAACAATTTTCATCTACTTTTCTTTTATGATGTGATCTCATATAATATTTTCCTTTGTTGATGGGCTCACTTTACTCGGCCTAATGTCCTCCAAATCCATCCATGTCATGACTTGTTTCACAGGTGAACTCTTCCTTAGCAATGTGCAGTATTCCATTGTGAGTGTGCACCAGAGTTTACCTGTCCATTCTCCCATGGATGGGTATGTAGACTGCTTCCCTCTTCCTGTTATTGTGAGTATTGGTATAATGATGAGATGGGTATATATGCTCATGTTATGGTTTTTATTTCTGTGGGACATATGAGGAGTAGCCTCCCAAACCCAGAATTTTTCTTCAAAGCTATGTATTTAATTTTTTAAAAACAAAACAACCTTATTACCTTCAAAGCACTCTCCATTACACTTACTACTTTTGTCAAATCTGCAAGTCCATTCTTGGAAACATTTTTCAAACTTGTTTGTTTGGGTGGCTGAAAGCACCTCCTTAGCGTATTTTGTTCCCACACCCCCCGCCCCATCTCTTCTACGTGTCCAATCACTGTCCTTTCATGACCCTCTTCTTGCGTAGAAACACTAAAGTAGTCACATGGAGCGAGGTCAGGCGACTCAGGTGCATGGGGCAAGAGAGGCATGCTGGGGTTTTGGCCCAAAACTGGTGTACTGAGATGGCTGTGGGAACAGGTGCATTTTTGTGGTGGCAAAATCAGTCCCTGGTCTGCCTTTTTTGTTACACACAGTTGCACTATCTTTTCAGAACCTTGAACTAGAAAGCTTGATTAACAGTCAAATTGCAAACAGAAAGCTCCAAATGCACTACAAGTGGACACTTTTGTCTGTTCAGGAAGTTGACGGACGTCCAGAACGAGGCTTTTTTGAAAAACTCACTGTGAGCAGAGAGATCCTTCCCAGGTGATGTCACTGGGTGCACCAACTCAGAGTGAGGTGCTCAATGCTCACCTAGTGGGGAAAATGCAAACTATGACAGCTGCTGGGCAGAGCTTGTTTCCAGTGTTGTTTTTGTTGGTTTGTTTGTTGTTGTGATACCCCCTTATAAACCTAGTGAAAGGATTGCTTGGTTACATGAAGTGCCAACCACTTTTCACAGTGGTTGTGTAGCTTGACAATCTCATGAACAGTGTACGAAGGTTCCAATAGCTCTCCACCTTTCATTGTCTGATTTCGAAACCCCCGACCTCTCGCTGTCAGTGTGTTGTGCAGTAGTAGCTCACGGGTTGATGTGCCTCTCTCGATTGGCCAGTCACCGTGAGCCTTCCTGCATGTGTTTGTGGCAGCCCGGATGTCATCTTCGGGGCAGTGCTCGCTCCACCATCTGGGCCACCTTAAAATTGGATTATTCATAGTTTCATTGCTGAAGTGTTGTTATCGTTTTACAGAGATTTCAGTCTCTTGTCCAATAGGTCATTACCAAAAATTTTTAAACACGTGGTGGGTTTACATTTTTGCTACACATAAGTGTCTTATTTTTATAAGGCCTTAGTCCCCTATTGTGTGTGTGTGTTTACATAATGTTGGTAGTGTGTTTATGCCCTGGCTTAGGGAACTGAGGTTTGTCCCTACTTTTTCATCCATTAGGCTTTTTATCTTCAAGACATTTTGGGATATGGCGTGAGGGATGGAACCGATTGGTTCTTCTGTAAATAGATCGCCAGCACTATTTGTTGAAGAGACTGTCTCTTCCTTCCTGTATAAAGTTGGCGACTAGTTTTTCCTTTGAAGAACGATGCTGGGACAGGATCAGGATTGTGTTATACTTGTAGCTTGTTTGGGCTAGTATTGGCAGTTTCACAGTGTTAACCAAAACGTAACTTGTGGCCATCGAGTTCTTTTTAACTCATAGCCACCCCGTTGGACAAGGTCAAATGCCCCTTGGGTTTTGGAGACTGATTTTCTGGAGTATGAAGCCTTATCTTTTTTCCCACAGAGGCGGATGGGGGGGTGGGGAGGATGATGTCCATCTGCTGACCTTACAGCCCAAATTGTTACCCATAGTTGTTGGTTTGTTGTTTTTTTTTTGGGGGGGGGCAGTGAATTCTAGATGCTACTATAGTCACTTAAAATGTTATTTGTGGGTACATCTTCGGCTCTAAAAAGAACACATGCACTTGGACTCGATTCTGACCCCTGGCGACCTCCCCCGCAGAGTGAGAGGTTTCGGGGCTGTGCGCTCCACGTGGAGCCGCTGGCGGAGGCTGCGGGCTCGCATCTGCTGAGTGCGTGAGGGCACGGTACCCAAGGGCCCGTGCGCAGGGGAAGGATGAGCGCGTTCTCCCGCGTCAGCTCGTCCTTGGTCCGCGCCGTCCCTGCCGCGGCGGGGTTGGAGCGCGTCCTGCAGCCTCCTGTCCATCCATCTCTCCAGGTTTCCCCTTTCCCCTCGGCTTCTTTACCGCGCAGGCCCGTTTACAGGGGCTGGTCTCTCCGGATACGATGTCCGAAGTCGCGAGTGGAAGTCTCACCATCTTCGCAACCCAGGAACATTCTGTGAACTTCTTCCAAGACGGATTTGTGTGTCAGGCTCCCCAAAGTCCATGTTTCTTGCTACGGAAATGTTCAATGATCTTCTCGGCTCAGGTCGTCTCCCTGAATCACCATATGGTCGGGCTTATTCTTGCAATAGATAATCCTGCACAGAAGGGAGACACTCTAAGAACCTCGTGTTGAAGAATAAAACAAAGCAAGTTGCACTGGCCGGGAATCGAACCCGGGTCACCCGCGTGGGAGGCGAGAATTCTACCACTGAACCACCAGTGCCCCTGTGCGGCTTGTAGCATAATTATACCTAGAAGTAGGACAGCCACTGAGTAACAACCTTCCCAAATAGGTCTTCTATATGTAGAAACCAAAAAACATGGTTTCATTAAAAGGAGACTTCCATCAGGCAACAGTCTAATGTGAAGACATTCAAATGGAAGTACTACACTATCAAAGTGAGATTTGTTGTGCTTGGTAGTTCAAACCACACACTGAAAAGGCTCTTTCCAACTGCATAACAGACCCAGAGGCACAACATGTCAGGAATTTATTCAGGCCACTTGTTTATGCCCTTTCTCTGAATTGTCAATCTCCATCTGCTACCTTATATTTTTATCGCAATTTTTAAACTGCGCCGCGGGCACGCACACACACACATAAAACAACAACCATCCCAAACGCAGGAGACTGGCAAATCCCCAGCCTTGGAAATAAGTAAGAACGGGAAAGGAGCTGGCGGGCTGACATGGACTTCTGCTCCCGTGGAGAATCGCTTTACAAAAGGGACTCCATTTTGAATGCGGTGACTTCAGCCTGGCTCTTAGAATTCACCTCTCATCCACCTCCCTCTAACCTACCTCCCCCTCCCCTGCTCAAGGCCAAATCCCTGGAGCCAGCTCATCCAGGAGCCAGAATGTTTTCTGAAGATATGCACACTCCCCTCTACCTGTCCTCAGACTGATGAATGATAAGATTAAGGACCTCTTCCCTGCTGAAGGCCCTGTGTGCCCAGCTTTCATCCTTCCCAGCTGTGCCTGCCAGCAAGGGGTATAAAAATGCTGCCTGAATTCCCCAAGGCATGGTTTCAATAGCTGAATACCCTGATTGCGGAACCCGCCAGCAAGCTTCTCAATAAAGCCTGCTTCTAAAACTTTGCCAATTGGATCTTCAGTTCTGTTTCGCGCCCCATTAAACCTTACACTTCTAACAGCAATTCCTGAAGCTCTTTGGTAAGTATCTCAACGAGGAAGACCGCAACAGAAATGGAAAGATATGACTAGAGGTACGTAATGCCTTTGGGAGCAGTAACAGCACATGGTCACTGTACAGCTGTGTACTCGCCTTCATCTCTCCCATTGCCGTGAAGAGATAGGCAGATGTTGACTCTCTTGGTCCTTGATAAATTTTACCTTCTTACAGTCATTGAGCATGACCAAAAGAGCTGCCATGACCACTGCTGAACAAAAGCAAACACATAAATTACATTAAAATGAAAAGTGGCTTCCAATGTGGAGGAGAACTGGCAGCGAGCAGAGGGCAGCGCAGTCTGACCTGGGGGAAGTCTGTTGCCCTGCACCGTCAGGGAATCGGGAAAGCTTAGATGAAAAATGCCAAGGTCCAGGGAGGCGACCCAATTCAGGTACAAGGCCAAGTGCTAGCAAACAGGGAGACTTATTCCGAATCTGGATGCAGACCTGTTGAGGCAGAAGAGAGCTGTCTCAGCCGGGCTGAGGCACAGCACCCATCAGCGCTGAGCTCAAGGACTGGCGCCCCTATAAACTGCAGCGAAACGAGGAACACGGCTCCTCTGGGGTGGAGAATGCACGCGGAAGTTTTCCTGACCCATCGGCACCATCAACGCTCCAGTTGAGGAAAGGCAGGGACTGTGTAGACCCATGTCCACATTTGAAGGACAACAAGACAGGACCGTCTAAGGAATCCGACGTGGTGTCTGCAGGGAAAGCCTGGTCCCCAGGAGAAGGGGCTGAGCCCGTGGAAGGAGGGCGCTGCCACCAGCCAAGACTCCGGCAGCGCAGGGGCAGCGGGTTTTCCAGCGCAGGCCTGGAGGTCAGGAGTCGGGTGCCAGGGCCCTGTTTGCAAGTGTCTTCTAGCCACACGGCCCCCCCTTGGGCGCCTGCCTGTCTGAGACTGGAGATCGCGGAGGGCCTTGCTCCATCGTCACCCAGGGCGCCACCTTGTTAGAAAGTCGCCCCCTGCCCAGGTCCCGGTCCCTGTGCGTCCCCACACGGTCTGCGCGTCTCTGAGTGGGGTCCAAGGTGGGGCGGGGAGGAAAGAGCCTGGCGGGCCTGTGAGCGCCCACTGGGCTTATGGAGCGGGGTGAGGTCCACTGGTCGCCTCTTTGGAGAAAGAGGGCAGGCAGTGAAATTCGGGCTGATCTCCAGAGGAGAGGGAGGCCCCCAGGAGGGTAGAGGTCTGGCCTCCAAGTTTGTGCTAAGCGACAAAGTGTCAGTTGGAGGCAAATCAGATAGCTGCTTGTGATTCCCTGGTGGTCTAGTGGCTAGGATACTGTGCAGAATTGAATCCTGGTCAGGGAAAGTCTTTAAACTAGTCATGGCATTTAGACAAATTTCAAGCTTGGCAAGATGAAAAGTTATGGGTGGCATCCCCTGGGCACCCCAAGCAGTTACCTCCTGCTCAGAGGGTAATAGGCTACCACAGCTCTAGGTTTCCAATCATATTTTTCAAACATACAACGTTGAACTGATAGGAACATCATTTATTACTTCTGTTCCTTCAACTATGAAGATTTCCCATAGTTGCTTTTCCTGTGTATCTCCCTATATATCTACTTGCTACACCTTGAGAGTAACTTGGTGATTTCCTGAGTTTCTTGAATAGGGGAAGACTCTCATTTTGGCAAGTGTCTTTCCTCCCTGTCTTCTCCAAGAGGCCCCTGTTGTCCCTTAGCCAGGTAGTGCCCAGTCTCCTCAGGCCCTGGAAAAGCTTTATTCCGCTCTCCCCTTTAAAGGTGGAGGACAGGATGCTTGTCACTCAGAGGCCCCAGGGGCTGGGCAGAACTGCCCAGAGGGGTCTGAGACTGCGGCTCTTTATGGGAGTGGAAAGCAACTGTGGACCTGCGGATAGCAGCCCAATGCACAAGCATTTGGGAGTCCACTTGAGTCAGTGAGACTTTGAGCATGCTGGTGGTTAGTTGGAGTGTGCGCAGAACTGGGCCTCCTCCCAACTCCTCCTGGTTTCTGGGTTCAGTTGTTGTCCTGGGTCAGTCAGAGCTCTGGAGCTGCCTCCAGGGAAGGGGTCTTCAGGGAGGTTAGCTGTCCTGCCACACTGTTCTCTACCTTTCAGCGTCTGCAGAGTCCTGACCAGACAGACAGACAGTAAGGCCTCTCTTATGGTAGGAGAGCAAAAGGAGCAGAGAAAATTGACGCACAGGGAGGAGGAAAACTCCCCGGAGCTTTCCAGAAGGATCTAGGCGGTGCTATAAGGTAGGCGTCGCCCTTCAGTCTGGTGTTCACCTGGCTTTGATCTCCTCCTAATTCTAACCCGCATCCAAGCAGAAAGATGTCCTGATTTGTGGAGTGCACTCAGTTGTGCTTCTGCCCAACGGAGAGCAGCCACTGAGCTTCTCTTGCCACAATGGCCCTGCAGTGCAAGGCAACTGTCCGTGTGTTTCCCCGTGCACTTCCATAGAAACCCTTGAGGAAAAAGATACATGAAGATATGTCACAAAAGGGCCTGCTTCTATTTGTCTTCAACCCTTATCTGAATCAGAAGCGAACAAATGCTAGAGTTGAATTAAGGATGCTTCTCTATGCTGTACTTAATCCTGAGTAAATCCTTACTTGATTATCTGAATCAGGAACTAAGGGGGGAGTGGAAGGGGAGGTAAAGAAAATATATCTGAAACAGTGACAAAACAGTTATTGGAAAGAAAAGAGCACAATTTTCATTAGCAAAGAATGTCATTACATGGAAAATATTGCTATCATCTACATAAAAATGTGATATGAAGAGAAACAAGAAAAATAGGGTCCATATGATATGTGGTACTTGGATCTCGGCCCTATGAAGTGGTGGACCTGGGCTACAAACTGCCATTACCAAGCAAAGTTGGTCAGCCCATAGAGACAGATACTGTTTGAGGCCACTATTTTTATCTCTATCCTGGAACATTTATTATTATTTTTTATTCTTAAACGTTTTATTAGTGGTTACTACAACTCTTGTCACAATCCATACATACATTGATTGTGTAAAGCACATCTGTACATTCATTGCCCTCATCATTTTCAAAGCATTTGCTCTCCACTTAAGCCCTTGGCATTAGATCCACTTTTTTTCCCCTCCCTCCCTCCTCCCTCCTCCCTCATGAGCCATCTTAATTTATAAATTATTATTTTGTCATATCTTTCCCTAACTGATGTCTCCCTTCACCCACTTTTCTGATGTCCATCCCCCAGGGAAGAGGTCACATGTAGATCCTTGTAATCGGTTCCCCCTTTCCTACCCACCCTCCCTGTATCCTCCCAGTATCGCCACTCACACCCCTGGTCCTGAAGATATCATCCGCCCTGGATTCCCTGTGCCTCCAGCTCCCATCTGCACCAGTGTCCATCCTCTGGTCTAGTTAGACTTGCAAGGTAGAATTTGGATCATGATAGTAGGGGGGAGGTGGGAGGACACATTAGGAACTGGAGGAAAGCTGCATTTTTCATTGGTGCTACATTGCACCCTGACTGACTCATCTCCTCCCCTAGACCCCTCAGCCAGTCGATCTCTAGTGGCCGACAAATGGGGTTTGGGTCTCCACTCTGCACTTCACCCTTCATTCACTGTGGTAAGATTTTTTTGTTCTGATGATGCCTTATACCTGATCCCTTCGACACCTCGTGATCACAAAGGCTGGTGTGCTTCTTCCATGGGGCCTTTGTTGCTTCTGAGCTAGATGGCTGCTTGTTTACCTTCAAGCCTTTAAGAACCCAGACACTATACCATTTGATAGCCAGGCACCATCAGCTTTCTTCGCCACATTTGCTTATGCACCCGTTTGTCCTCAGCGATCTTATCATGGAGGTGTGCAGCCAATGATATGTTTTTTTGGTGAGGCCACTATTACAAAATTAAGAAAAATGTTTTCACACCCAAAGAAGGAGTAGACTTAGATGGTTATGAGAAGCCTGGGGAGGAGGAGGGGAAGAAAGAGGAGGAATAAAATAAATGAATAAAATTTATGGAAAAACAGATGAAGAAATGTACAGTCCCCAGAAGTCTAAGGAGTGGATTTGACGTGATGCCAGTGGGCCGTTCCGGCGCAGACCCTGGCGACTCAGTGGGCAAGTGTTAGGCTGTTAATCAAAGATCCAGGTGTGAGCCCACCAGCTGCTCTGCAGGACAAAGGCGTGCGGGCTGCTGTGGGAAGAGCACCGCCCTGGGAGCACTCTGGGCAGTTCCACTCTGTCCATACGCCATGTCCTGCTTCCCCGACCACGGGAGCATTTTGCTTTCTTTGCAGTTAGGTTTAATCCATAGTATGGGGAATATGGGAGATGGGAAAAATGACGGTTAGTATGCTGTACGTCGCAATAAGGCATACAGTAAATGGACGCAAGGCCCACAGATACAACTGCTTTAGTGCTCTGGGCTTGCATGCTGGCCCATTGTAGAAGGCTCTCATTGTCAATAGCATCTTCAGTCTAAGGTATCCTTTCTTTTCCTGACACATCTGGCCTGGTTTCTTGCTTAAGCTTGCATGGTAAGTGACAAGTTGGACAATGACTGAGACCGAAGGGCTGGATCATGGGGTGGAAGTACAGTGAGTGGAAAGGCTGGACAGAGGGAGCAGAGTACATCACCAAACCCTCCCAGCCATGATGGCAGAGCAGTGGGTGGCTCTGCTTTCACTTGCAGGTACTCAGTCTGTCCTGTGGTGCAGGAACAACACTGCTGGATGTAGTCCTGCCCACAACATGCCAATGTGGTTATTCGTCTCTTTTCACAGGTGAGACTATTACCTGAAAAATGAACATTTAACACTCTCAGAGGACCCTTTGGATTATATTGAGAATGGTGACTAAAAAATATTTTAAGATGAACATGGACACAGTGATATGAGTTTGTAAGATCAATTTTAGAGAAAGCTGAGCAGAGGTAAAATGATTAATTTCGTCACAGAAGTGTGATTGTCTGCTTAAAACTGGGGAGATCAAAAAGTGAATATGTAAGAAAGTTAGGTTTCTGAGAAAGTATTCCGTTTGAAGGCAAGTAGCTTAGTATTTCCATTTTATTCGTCAACGGAGAAAATCTGGCACAAGCATGTAAGTGGCCCATCTAGTGAGGACCAGGGCTGTCTCTCCTAGTCAGACATTTCGAGTAGTTCCTGGGTGGAGCACATGGTTCCGTGCTGAAATACTAGCCAAAAGGCGGTGGTCCTAAATCGCCCAGAGACATAGCCGAAGGCAGGTCTGCAGAGGGGCTTTTGCGTGTTCAGAGACCTGAAAACGCCGAGGAGCAGTTCTCCTGTGTGCAGATGCGTCCCCACAGTCACCATCGACTCAGGGCAACTGGTAGCATGCACATGGGCACTCTTTGTCTTGCCCTAGTCACGTCCTGCTCTAGAAATAATGGCTGTTTCCTGCGGAGTCTTTCTCTGCAGGGAGAGATATTGCCCCTGGAAATAAGAGTTTCCTTGTCGCCCCCCCCCCCCTCCGTTCTATGAAAGTGCCGGCCACTCCATCTTCTTTTGCTCAATTTCAGTCTGAGCACTCGGAGCTGGAATTGAGAGGATGGAGTCTCCTCAGACATTCCATTTCCTTGGAGTACCCTGGTGAGCCTGGATGGAAAGGAGGGAGAGAGGAAGGAGGGACTTACTTCAGGTCACAAGGCCTAAGTATATCTCAGAACATATTTCTTTAACCCACTATTACCACTAACTCCTAGAGTCTGGAAGGCGAAGCTAGAATCTCATTGAATCTACACTGTAGCTCCTTCACTAAACTGTGCTCAGTTTGCCCCTGGCCTCCATCACCAGATGGCTCTCACTCTAGCCTCTCTTTTCAGCAGGGACTGAGAGAAGATTATCATTTGGACTCTCTCTGTGTCTGCTAACCAGGAATGCAGGAACCATGAAAAGATGGTCTCTCATTCTCCTCAGTTCCCAAATTGATGACCACGCTGGCACAACAGAACAGGTCAAAGTCCAACCCTGCACAAGATGAGAATCCGATGCCTCACTCACGGATGATTTTCACTTCAAGTGGGTGCTTTGGTTGCCGAAATCACAACCCCTCTGCCTCCCACAGTGAAAACTGCCTGAAGCCTGGATGAGTAGCTTCTCAGGTGACCAAACCCCTTTGCTGCCCATCGCCACCCTCTGGAGTCAGCGTCACGGGAAGAAAGTCACAAGGACGTGAGGAGGTAAGAACTTCAGGGTAATGCCACTGTACACCATTCATCAGCTCTTTGGAGAGTAGATTCATTTTTCATTAAAAAATGAGATTTTAGGGGAGGGTGGAGGGAAGGGAAGGGAGAAAGGGGACACAGATTACAAGTCTCTATATATAACCCGCTCCTTGGGGGATGGACACGGGAGAAGTGGCTGAAGGGAGATGTCAGACTGTGTAAGATATGACAAAATAATAATAATTTATAAATTATCAAGGGTTCATGGGGAAAGGGGAGTGGGGAGGGAAGGAAAAAATGAGGAGCAAATACCAGGGGCTCAGTGGAAAGGAAATGTTTTGAGAATGATGTGGGAAATAAATGCACAATGGATGTATGTGTGGGTGATAATAGTTGTACAAGCCCCCAATAAAACGATTTAATTTAAAAAATGAGATTTTATAAATCTTTGAAAATAATCTTTATTTTACATATTCTCCGAAGTCTATCATTGGTGTAGACATAAACGTATACTATTTTATTTTCCAAGCATATTAATATAAGAGCATATCATCGTTAATGCAGCCACTACATCTATACTTCAGAATAATAGGGGTCCAGTCTAGGAACCTCACTTCCTTCCAAAGTCAAATATTCCTAACCACCTGGTTTTAGATAGAAAACTTAAATTGAGTCTCAAGGCTCAGAGCACAGAAAATCAGCCATCCCTGCAGTGAGGCCTTCATAAACGCAAGCATTTGTACATCTGGACCCAGGGAAGCATTGCATCACATGTCCACAACTGGATTCCTAGAAAACAGCAAGGGAATCTCTACTGAAGAAGGACCGTGAAAGTTTGCTGTTGACACACGAGAAGAAAAATATTTCTTACAGGGCTAGCAGAAGTTCCAGCCTGCAACTCTCTGCTGAGAACCAGAAAAGATGGACAGAGTGCACCTGGATCAAACTGGGAGGGCTCAATAGCTTTAGGATCCTGGTTTTGGTCAATGTGGTTTGTTCCTGTTCCTCTTCACTCTGCCCTGAAATGAATGTTTAATAACTGAAGGAAACATCTTGCTCAGGAACTTTGAAATACACAAAGCAGCCCCAAACTTATCAGACTTCCAGTCTAGAGTAGACTGATTCATGGAAACAGTACTAAGGAGATACTGATGTGGATGAGTTTACACAGCAGATCAGTGATCTGTGTTTTCCTATGGCAATGACTGGTTCTGAAGACTGTCACCGTCTCCTGCAGGAGACACAAGGGCAATTTTTAGGCCAAGACTCTACCAGATCTTCAGTTTGCCAAAGTTCACAAGTACAACCCCCCAACTATTTACTGTACTTGGAAAATGTTCAAACCTGTAGAAAAAGTGGAATGAATAACACAAGGATTGCCGCATCCTGTTCTACTCATTTCACGCTGACCTTGAGAGTCAGATAATCTGTTGTCAATTTGAGGCTTAGGAGTGAAGGGGCGGAGTCTAGATGGTCAATCAGATTGCAGCTTGATGAAGTCATCTGGAGACACTAAGGAGGAAACTCTCACCCCATTCCAGACATTCCTGTGGACAAGGCACATGGAGCCACATACACTAGAGTCCTGCAGCTGATGAGCCAGGTGGATATCCCTGCCACTGCTGAGGTGTTTCCACTGCCACTGGATCCACAGGACTTTCCACCCACTGGCCTGTGACGTTGGAATCGGCATCAATGCATGTGATGTATAAGTCTGAAGGGGAGTATATAAATTGGTATTGGACATATGGGCTAATATCAGACTTATGGACTTGATCTGGACTGGCCTGGGATGTTTTTTGTAATATTCAATTGCTCTCGTCTATAAAGCTCTTTCTTAAACACGTATGCTTGAGTATGGATTTGTTTCTCCAGTCGACCTGGACTAACACAGTGCCATTCATTTGTTGTCGACATAACCCACACAAGCATACATATTTCTTTAGTGAATTCAGACAAATCTCTGAGTACATTAGTGTGTACATCCTGAGATTAACAGGCATTATCATGCATAACCATACTATAAATGAATTATCCAATCAGAGAACTATAATGTTAATTCAGCAAGTGTGGTCCTAGGGTCAAGTTACACATGCTGCAGTTGCGCTGGTCCATCCACCCTGTGGACAACAGGCTTGCTCTGTCCTCACGATTGTTATGTTGACGCTTATGGCTTCCCATCACAGCCCTTTCCCTTCTGAGGCAAAAGTGCTAACCACTACACTCCTGAAAACTGTATACTCTTTGGGGCCTCAGACACTAAACAGGGAAATACCTAGGGCCTTTCTACTAGGAACCTGTATTTCAGGCCCAACTGACAAAATGCAACATTTCACCACAATTCCCAAATTTTTAAAGTGACACAGAAAGCCCTGCTGGACAGAGAGTGTGCACATCACAGTCGCGTCTGGAAGAGCAGACAATCTGCATGCAAAGGAGAGCCATCAAGACTGACTTGCACTGTGAAAGTTGATGGTGTCTGTACTCCTAAGAAAACCCAACCCAAAGCCTGAAATCTTGGGCAGACAACTGTCCTTAGGTCACACCCAGAGCTCCCCCCCAGAAGCAAGTCCTCAGGAGAAGAGTCCCGCCAGCACCTTGTGCATCCGAGTGTTCCCACCTGCTGTCTGTTTGGAAGACTGCTGCACTAACCGGTGCACAAGTAGCTGATTTCACTCCTGGAATTGCAGGCCTGACACCAGTGTGGCAATTCTTTGTTTAACTTTCTGAACACCCCAAGAAGGATTTCCACAGAGATGGAATCATTTACAGTCTACCAGCTGGTGACAGTTTCGATTTTGCACGTCTTGGACCATAGTTGTTTCCCGCTTTCCTGTGAATGGATGAAGCACCCCAATACTCACCTGCAGGCTAGTGCTGGGGCCCCCAGAGGCCCTGGGAAGACAGCCCGACGACAGGTCTCTGAAAGACCACCTAGAAAACGCGGCAGAGCAGTTCGCGTTGCACACGTGGGGTACCGTGGAAAGGATCGCCTGCAGCCAACATGAGTGCTTGTGGGTGTGTGTGGGCGGGTCGTAATGAGGAAGGACACTGAACATCCTTGGCTGGGAGCACTTACCTGTTGTCAAGAGTTCAGAGGAGTGACCGGGTCGCAGCTCCGCAGAGAGGGCTGCAGCGAGCTGGAGGCCCGCGGGGAGGCTCGATCTGGACACAGGAGTACTAACTCGTGAGCCATGGGACCCCGAAGCCGGGCACTCCCCACGCGCACCCCACCCCACCCCAGGGCTGTGCTTCTGGGTGGGGAGCAGACAACTACTCTGACAGCTCGCCTTGATTGCGGGGACGGACTGTGGCGCTTTGCCCGCAATGTTGTCAGTAGTGGTTCCTAACTTTGGGAGGCGAGGTTCCTATGCAGCCTTTTGTCTGTTGGAACCACATACTTGGAGAAGGACGATTTTAGGATGTGGCTGCATAACCTGTGCTGTGCCTTCGTGTACCTGGTTTCCGTAGTGTAGTGGTTATCACGTTCGCCTCACACGCGAAAGGTCCCCGGTTCGAAACCGGGCGGAAACAAAATTCTTTTCTTGAAAATAATGTCGTCTACACCCTCCTAAGAAGCCACATGTGAAAAAAGAAAAAAAGAAACCACGGGTCTGATACCGCGTGCTAAGAGGCCAGGAAGCAAACCCAATCCTCTTGGGAGGAGACTACTGGTTACCAGCATCCATCTGAGCTCTGTTTCCGCACAGGGTCCGATGGGGGTCCAGACGCAAGTCTCAGCTGGCTGTGGGGGGGGCGAGCCCCGAACAAGCCTGCTTAGTGCTCCCTGGTTTTCCTTCCCGATGGTGCCAAAGCTTCTCTCGCTTCCCATCTGGACCTCAACTTCCCTACTGACTCTGAACGAAGCCTGTGCGTTTGAAGGCGCCCTTCCTGCTGCGCCCAGTGTTTGCTGGATCCGCACAGAACAGCTGGTCTCTGAGGAAAGCCCACCAGAACCCTGGTGGTGGAGTGGAGTGGGCCACGCCCGCAGCTGCTAACCATAAGGTCTGCGGTTTGAGCCCACTCGCTGCTCCCTGGGAGAAAGATGAGGTTGCCGACTGCCACGCACATGTCAAATACTGGAACCTTAAGGGCCGTTCCGCCATGAATCCATATCAGCGGATGGGCAGTGAGTCGTGTTGTGGTTTTGTTTTGGAAAAGCACAAGGACCGTTTCCGCAGCCTCGCACTACCCTCGCCCAAGGCCCAGTTGCTTCCTCTGGCCTGCATCGTAAGCCTTATGCCCACCGAGTCCCAGCAGGCGAATCCCGGATGGACAGTGGCAAACTCATCTGCAACTGTGACAAGGACACTGGTCCGCACGCTTCTGACAGATAGACTCACACTGGCAGCCCGTTCTCACCTTGGGAAACGTGGGCTCCACGGGGCGCTGTGCCCCGCCGGCCGAGCCTCCTCTCTCTTCAGGGAGCACGCTTTGATCCCAGGCTGCCAACTCACTGTGTAGACCATGGTGCTCCACCTTCCTCAGGCCGTGACCTTTCCGACAGCGCCTCACGCTGGGGTGATCCCCAACCATAGTGTTTGCCTTGCTACGTCATAATGTTGCTGCCGTTATAAATCGTCATGTAAATATCTGATATGCACGATGCATTTTCATTCTTACCAAAGGCACAGGATTAAAGCACAGTGATTAATCACGAAAACAACAAGTAATTTTATTTTGTGAAGTATTTATTTCTCATGACAAAAATGAGAGTTTGTCTTGAAGCGCGGTGTAGCATGGGTCCCAGTCCTCACGCAGGGACCGTGGGCATCTCTACACGTGGGCGGACCCGCCTGGAGACACAGAGAGGAGCGGTGTCCCGGTGTCCAAGGCCATCGGAAGCATGTGTTTCCTGATGGTCTTAGTCGATCCCCGTGAAAGGGTCGTTTGACCCCGCAAGGGGTCGCGAGCCGAAGGATGGGAACCGCTGGTGTAGACAAACGCATTGACATCCTTCGTTCCAAGTAACCTCAGAGCTTTCTTTACCCCACGTCTGTTTCCCCCTTAAAAACATCAGGTTTTGTTGGGATTCAGAATCTCTGGAAAGGCAGGGACTGTGTAGACCCACGTCCACATTTGAAGGACAACAAGACAGGACCGTCTAAGGAATCCGACGTGGTGTCTGCGGGAAAGCCTGGTCCCCAGGAGAAGGGGCTGAGCCCGTGGAAGGAGGGCGCTGCCACCAGCCAAGACTCGGGCAGCGCAGGGGCAGCGGGTTTTCCAGCGCAGACCTGCAGGTCAGGAGTCGGGTGCCAGGGCCCTGTTTGCAAGTGTCTTCTAGCCCCACGGCCCTCCCTTGGGCGCCTGCCTGTCCGAGGCTGGAGATCGCGGAGGGTCGTGCTCCATCGTCACCCAGGGCGCCACCTTGTTAGAAAGTCGCCCCCTGCCCGGGTCCCTGTCCCTGTGCGTCCCCACGCGGTCTGCGCGCACCGGCGCGCCTCTGAGTGGGGTACAAGGTGCGGGGAGGACGCAGCCTGGAGGGCCTGTTAGTGCCCACTGGGCTCATGGTGCCGGGTTGAGGCGGACGGGTCACCTTTTTGGAGAAGGCCAGCCAGCAGTGAACTTCGGGGTGTTCTCCGGAGGAGAGGGAGGCGCCCAGGAGGGTAGAGGTCTGGCGTCCAAGTTTGTACTAAACGACAAAGTATCAGGTGGAGCCAAGTCAGAGCGCTTATCATCGTTCCCTGGTGGTCTAGTGGCTAGGATTCGGCGCTTTCACCGCCGCGGCCCGGGTTCGATTCCCGGTCAGGGAAGTCCTTTTAATTTCACCCACTCAATCCTGGGGAACCTGGTTCTCTGTTGTCCTTTGGAAAGGTGAACGCTCATGAACACAGAGTGTCTAGGTCCCCCAAGAGCTGCGTCCTGCTTATGGAATACTGGGAACAGCCTCCAGCTCCCTCCATCTCAGGATTTCAGAATGTTCACCCCAACACAGCAAAGACAATGGAGTCCCAATCTCTCTCCCCCACCAAGTTGCAGTATCCACATAGGTGACACCTATCTTTAGGCCCAGAGAAGAAGCCTCTACAGCCAGGATCTGCAGATCCACCAGGCTGTACCTGGTTGGACATATCTGGGAACTGGGTGCCAAAAAGAGGCCCCAGGGCTCTTAGGCGGCTATTCTCCATCTCTCACCCGATGTGTCATCAACTCCCCAACCTTATACGGGGGTCCGACTTGGGGATAGAGGAGAGAGCCCGCTCCCTCTCACCGCAGAATAATCGTGTCATCTTTTACATCAGAGCTGGGAACTCAGCTAGCATTGTGCTTGTGGCCCTGGATTTTTTTGTCATTAAACAGAAGTGGTTCCTACTCTTTCATCATTAAGTAAAGAATAATTATAATATGTTTGATCAACACATATTATACGTATTCTTTATCCTTTACGACAGTGGTTCTCAACCTTCCTAATGCTTCGACCCTTTAGTACAGTTCCTCATGGTGCAGTGAGTCCCCAAGCATAACATGATTTTCATTGCTACTTCATAACTGTAATTTTCTGCTGTTATGAATCGGGCGACCCTGAGAAGGGGTCATTCGACCCCCAAAGGGTCGTGACCCACGGGTTGAGCACGCTGCTCTATGAGCTTACAGGTTACACCACCAGTCTACTAATCCTGTGTGGGAGACTGACGCTGAAGGAAATATGATGGGACTACATTCCCTAAGGGATAGCAGAGGGAATCTGGAAAGCTAATATTATTCCACGGCAGGAAAGCCACCACTGGGGTTCAGTCAGAGGTAAAGCCCAGGTGCACTATGCTGCGCACGGGGGTGATTCTGTCTCGCTGTAGAAGCAGACATTATTTGGTCATCTCCTCCCAGCGCGGCACCCATCCCCCCTCATGCCTTCCCCAATGCAGGTATGGGGTTTCCCCACCTGTGAGCTCACAGACTGTACTGTGGTTACCACCCACCTTGTGACGAATGTAACTACTGAATATGCATGTCTCATGGCTACCTCTGAATATCCCACGATAGAAAAGACTCTCTCTGTGCAGACCTCACTGGTGAGATCCTGGCCGGCCTGAGGGGAGCATGCTATCCTGAACTGTGTCTGACTCCTTTATTTTACGCTCTCTCCTAGCTCTCCTCCTCTCTATGACTTTACTATGATCCTTGTAGATTATAACCGTACAATTCCGCCTACAGGCCCTAGCTTGTTAGAGGCTGGCTTACGCTGACAGTTCTGCTGTGGTCTCTTCCACCGTCAGTAGTTAGGACATGCCTTGGAGTTCACGCGGAAGCCATCTCCAGGGCCAGCCGCATGCCTTTCCCAGAGTTACTCAAAGAGGGCCTTGGGCTTGCAGGCTTATGCCTGTAGGAGAAGGAGAGTACGTTTTAGACCTTCGTTTCTTCCTGCTCAGGGTTCCCTCTGGTTTCCCTAAAAAGAAAAGCTTTTGGATTTCTAGGCAACTATGAGTCACGTCTTTGTGTGAACAACGCCAAGAACCATAGGGAATGAATGAGCAAAAATGGGTTTTGACCTTGTACTATTCCTATTTTTCATTTCACCCCAAGGAGTAAAGTAGAAAACTGTTTCTCCAGGTTTGTAGCAGCCAAGGGAAGGTGGGACATCCACATAACAATCACTGTACTTTCGAGTAAGTGCTGGTGTCCCAATTTTACAAGGAATTAATGAGGACAAGCCAGCTCCAGCTAACGGTCCAGTGACTCCAAGTGTGCTTGGCTTCACAGCTCAGTCTGGCCACTGCCTCTGCAGTCTGCGCAGTCAGGGACCAGGCAGAAAGAGTGCTCTGCCCTGTGCAGATCATGTTTGCTAGACGTCTGGAGCCAGGGTGCTATGTATTTCATTGTCCCTGCTTTTGTGCTCAATTCAAAGGTCTAACTTCTGCAAAGGAGACAAGGTGCTATGCATGCTGCATTTCCCTCTAAGAATACACTTCCATGTGGCCAGTGCAGGGTTCACATGCATGCTTGGACTTAGGTACCAGAAATCACTCATTTCAAGTCCAGTGCTGCCCGGAGAGATGACAGGAACTGGCAAGCACAACGTTCCCGCACCTGCCATTCTTGCAGCTACTTACACTGAGCTGTAACCTCTGGAGTACTACTCTTAGAAAGCACTCCCCCACCCCCACCCACCTTGCCGCTCTCTCCCCTGAGGGAAACAGGTATCTTTTTAATTTTTTTAACCATTTAAATTCATCATTTCTCTGAGAGGCAATTTCCATCACTGCTTCTTCTTTGTTTGCTTTTGAGACAGAATTTCTGAGTCAACCAATGTCGTGGCTGGTGTGGCAGCTTCTTTGTGGGTTAATTCCCCCTTGCAAGGGGCTGGTCTGCATTGTAGTCACGGTGTGGTAAGTGGTCTGTGTTGTGTGGCCAGGGAACTTTGACTGATCACTGTTACTGATAGACTTGGAGCCCCCCATGGTCTTGCTTTTCTGGGAGGATGAATGAAGGGGGTCTTGAAGGAGGTGGGGATCACACCTTTTATTGAGTTCTTAGTTTAAGTCAATCATTGTGCTAAAGACTTAACCAAGTTTAGCTCCATGATGTTAATTATCATCTGCTACAGTGCGGGTTGCAGCCCTTGGATGGAGTGAATGGTCTGGGGCTGTGCTAGTAACTGAGAAGTTGGTGGTTTGAGCTCACGCCTAGGAAGTCCCTCAGAAGAGTGCATGGAGATCTGCATGTGAGAACCCACAGCCTTGGGAACCCAGTGGGATGCACATAGCCTCTCCACACTTGGAGCATCACCCTGAGCCTGGATCCACTCAGGGACAATGGGTCTTGTTTGTTTCCCTGTTCATTTTGTAAATTGGGGATGGAGACGTGCTGGATACTGACTTAAATATGCAATTCCCTAAAGAGATTTGTCTTGGTTGAGAAGTTAAAAGGATCTTGCTCCTATTTGCTCAGTGCAGAAATGCATCCGTCTATACCCTTGACCATAACCCTTTAGAGGAGCCAGCCTCTTCCAGGGTGTGCTGAGTGGTGGAGGGGGGAGGGGTGGTAACCCTGTTCTCCAGTGCATGAATATCTCATAGGAGAATGTGGGTTGAGATGTTGTACCCGGCACAAACTCAGATTGCTCCAGGGCATAAAGCCCCTGGGTTTTCTGCTTGGCTGGGACTGACTGACACCTAGCATAGGACAGTGTGCAATTCAAATGTGTGACTTGTCTGGTGGTTTTTATTCTCTGAGAAGTGTCCATGGACAGGCCTTCAAGCCCCACCACAGCTGTGCAACAAGAAAACACAAGGGAACTTCCTAAAGTTGGTGGGAAATCTCCATCATCTCTTCCTTCCCCTCATCCTTTTGTGGCAGCAAGTCAGAATTCTCAGGCTTCTGAGGGCAAAAGCCAATGCAAGGACACTTCCAGGTTCCTCTTATCTGTAGTGAAAACAAACAGAGGGGGATGGAGAGGACACAATTACGCAGGCTCTACAGCCCCAAATGCGACTAGTTATTCTCAACCTAGCTAAGACTCCAGATAATGAGGTCTATGTATCTTACTCACTCACATGTCTGGTTCTAGGGGCGAGTAGTTCTGAGAAATCACCATTTCATGTATAATGCCCTCCTCCTTTCTTTGGAGAAAACCTGAGGGGTCCCTGGCTGTCAGTTGGAAACTAGCTTAGTATCTGCCTTCCCCTCTTCCATCTGAGTGTGAAGCAGAACATCAGGTTTTGTCTGACTCTATGATGCAGGGAATTCTGTTAGGTCCATTCAGACTTCACTGCAGCTCTGTCTCGCTCTTCCTAGGCACGGCCCACGCAAGCCCAGATGTTCTCTTAGTGACTCCTTATTCATACTCCCAGATTCACCTTTCTGGCTCTGATAAGGAATTCCATGACATGATGCCTGGAAGGTCTGGCAGAACGTGGTCCAGGATTTCTCAGCCTCGATGTGCAGCATCATTTCCTATGTGGACTGGGAAACCTCAATCAGACATTACCTTTGTTTGAATGGATTAAATTAATAAATTATTATTTAAATGTGTTATTTGTGGTTTGCAGGTACTTATTGAATGCCTATAGAGAATAAAATCCATGTGGGAAACAATAAAGCTAAAATGGCCTTAAGTTAATGAAGGAAAGTTAAAAGAAAAATAATTTTCTTTATTAGCTCGCTCTGTTTCAGAAACCTAGAAAAGAGAAACTAGTGCTAGGGGGAGTTGAGAACTATTAACAGATAACAGGGTTGTTGTTATCTCCTGTTAAATGCATAGGAAGAACAGAAAAGCTGTCGTATGTGAAAGATAATAAGAGAAAAGATGCCTCCCCCCAACAACCATGATCCGAATCCTACCTTGCAGGGCTGGATAGGGCAGAGGTTGTACACTGGTGCATATGAGGGCTGGAGGCACAGGGAATCCAGGGTGGATGATACCTTCAGGACCAAGGGTGTGAGGGGTGATGCTGGGAGAGTGGAGGGTGAGTGGGTTGGAAAGGAGGAACTGATTACAAGGATCCACATGTGACCTCCTCCCTGGGAGATGGTCAGCAGAGAAGGGGGGTAAGGGAGACTCTGCATAGGGCAAGATATGACAAAATAACAATGCATAAATTACCAAGGGCACATGAGGGAGGGGGGAGCGGGGAGGGAGGGGGAAAAAAGAGGACCTGATGCAAAGGGCTTAAGTAGAGAGCAAATGCTTTGAGAATCATTGGGGCAGGGAATGTGCAGATGTGCTTTATAAAATTGATGCATGTATATGTATGGATTGTGGTAAGAGTTGTATGAGCCCCTAATAAAATGTAAAAAAAGAAAAAAGGGGGGAAAAAGAAAATGATAAGGGAAAAGAATGTACAGATGTGATTTATACAATTGATGTATGTATATGTATGGATTGTGATAAGACTTGTATGAACCTCTAATAAAATGTTTTTAAAATATATAAGGAAAAAAAATAAGAGAAAATATGAAAGTCTTCAATGTGAACAATTTGCAAGTCCCTAGTGAACTGTACTCGGTAGAATCCCATAGCTTACCGTGCAGTGTGAATAAAGAAGTCATGAAGATCCATCACAAAGTTGCCATCAACCTAGAAGATATCCATATCTATGGAATAGTCTATTTTACTTGACCTTTTATTTTTTTAAAGGTAAGTTCATATTTTTTAGGTATCAATGTGATCGCCTAGAAAAGATGAGCTCTGGTACCTAGCACAAATGCACCTGGAACGGGTTAAGCCACATAAGAACACCAGACCAAAGTATGTCCCAGGTACTGTTCAAGTGACCCAAGGAATGTGAATTAGGCCCAGATGCTCCATCTACTTGGCTATAGTTTTGAGAAAACTTTTGGGCAATAGCTTTTTTTTTTCCTCTAAGAGACATAATTTAACCATAGTTCATAAACCATGGTGAGTGAAAAAAATGTTTTATGGAGAAAAGTTAGCTCAGAAGAAAAAACAATCATGTCTTAGCATAAGTTCCATCAAGTATTTGGCTGGCTATGATATGGAAGTGAAATTAGACTTTGTCTGTGGCAGGACAGAGGGCAGAATAAGTTCCAGTGAGTGAAACTAACAGGAAGGCTTAGGTGGACTTAATAGAGGGTCATTTCTAACAACTGGGCAGTGTGGTACGGCTCATTATCCAGTGAGCTCCCTGTCTGTCTTTAAAAGGATTCAAGGCCACAGCATGTGGGATACAGAAAGATTTCTCCCAAGTTGTCTCTCCCAAAGATATGCCAAACACAAGGCGCTGCTTGCTACACATGGTAAATGACTGTACACTAGGAGTTCAATGAAAGTAGATCAGAGGTTATTTCCTTAAGAGTATCCAGAGCAACCAGACTGTATAGTCTGACTCACCTTCAGTAGGGCCCACTCCCTTCTGACATTGTTCCCAAAGGCAAGCCCAGGACCCCTCAAGGATGACTAAGGTTAGGCCACTATATGGAGTCTAGGTCCACTCATCTTGCCACATATGTACCCCAATTCTCTCCCTTTACTATTGCGTGCACTCCCCTAGGTCACCCCCTCCTCTTGCCTGTATTGCCTGTTACAACCCCTTCCTATGATGTAGGTCATTAGCTGTAACCAGGGGGCTGGCATGCCCCAACGATATGGAAGGTTTGGTTAGAAATAAAACCTCACGACTCAATAGAAAGTAGATGTCTAGAAGACAATGAGGGCAACACATGTACAAACATGCCCGATTTAACTGATGTATGGACTGAAATAAGAGTCGTATGAGCCCTCAGTAAAACGATTTTATTTAAAAAGAAAAGAAATGAAACCTCACGAGATCTCTCTCCTGTCCTCCCGTCTCCCCCCTGCACGTGGACCACCAAGGGAGCTGAGGTGAGCATGCTACCATGAAATGTGACTCCTTTATTCCACTCTCTCGCCTTCCTCTCTATGACTTTACTCTAATCTTTGTATATCTTAACCGTACAGTTGCGCCTACCAATCCCATGATTAGTTGTGGGGGGCTGGTTACCCCCACAAGAGCAGATGTCTGCTCCATGCGGAATGTCTTAGAGCACATCCAGGAAGGGAGATAACAGCCCAACCATAAGGCTCTGTGATTCTGTAACTGATTTCTGTAACTTGAGCTCTTGGACCAATAGCTATGTTGCCATATAGACTGTGTAGAAGCCAGGCTTCTCAGCACATTTTTATTCTGTTTTTGTGGTCAGATTAGGTGCCTCAGCGGATATCCGGGTCAGCTCATACTTGAGAATATATGGCACGTAGTTTTTGTCTTTTCATGTTGGACTTTACTGTACTCTACCTTATCGAATGCTATCACAAAGGAGCCTACAGTACCTCAACGATGTCCCCTACACACACACACACACACACACACACACACACACACACACATATACACGGCACACTCCCCCATGCCCGGGCCCTCTGCTCAGCTTCCTAGGTTTCAGGCACCACTTTACTTCCCTGAACTCAGATAAATGGCAGCTGAGCATCACTAGGATAGTGCCATCCAGGGAAGTAACAAGATGCCGTCCTCTCCCATGGGCCTCCTCCCAAACCAGACCATATCGAATCCCTAGTAATGTTTATTATCCATTTTAATCTAGAATAAGCTGTGGTATAGCTGTAAATTGCTGAAATGTAATATTTCTTAGATTATATGAACACTAACAACCAAATTGTTTTATAACATCTTTCAACATTTCATCCTTAAGTCAACTATGTAAGGGTTGAAGACAAATAGAAGCAGGCCCTTTTGTGACATATCTTCATGTATCTTTTTTCTCAAGGGTTTCTATGGAAGTGCACGGGGAAACACACGGACAGTCACCTTGCACTGCAGGGCCATTGTGGCAAGAGAAGCTCAATGGCTGCTCTCCTTTGGGCAGAAGCACAACTGAGTGTACTCCACAAATCAGGACATCTTTCTGCTTGGATGCGGGTTGGAATCAGGAGGAGATCAAAGCCAGGTGAAGACCAGACTGAGGTGCGACGCCTACCTGATAGCACCGCCTAGATCCCTCTGGAAAGCTCCGGGGAGTTTTCCTCCTCCCTGTGCGTCAATTTTCTCTGCTCCTTTTGCTCTCCTACCATGAGAGAGGCCTTACTGTCTGTCTGTCTGGTCAGGACTCTGCAGACGCTGAAAGGTAGAGAACAGTGTGGCGAGGACAGCTACCCTCCCTGAAGACCCCTTCCCTGGAGGCAGCTCCAGAGCTCTGACTGACCCAGGACAACAACTGAACCCAGAAACCAGGAGGAGTTGGGAGGAGGCCCAGTTCTGCGCACATTCCAACTAACCACCAGCATGCTCAAAGTCTCACTGACTCAAGTGGACTCCCAAATGCTTGTGCATTGGGCTGCTATCCGCAGGTCCACAGTTGCTTTCCACTCCCATAAAGAGCCGCAGTCTCAGACCCCTCTGGGCAGTTCTGCCCTAGCCCCTGGGACCTCTGAGTGAGAGCAGAATAAAGCTTTTCCAGGGTCTGAGCAGACTGGGCACTAAGTGGCTGCGGGGCAAGAGGGGCCTGTTGGAGAAGACAGGGAGGAAAGACACTTGCCAAAATAAAAGTCTTCCCTTATTCAAGAAACTCAGGAAATCTGCAAGTTACTCTCCAAGGTGTAGCAAGTAGCTATATAGGGAGAAAGACAGACAAAGCAACTACAAGAAATTCATCATTAAAGCTACAGAAATAGGGCTTTTTGTTCTTATTGTAATCTAGCAGAGTATTGTAGATTTTTGTAATAAGGCATTTGTCTGATGTGTCATTGCTAAAGATGTTTTCCCAGTCTGTGGGCCCTTACTACTCTCTTGATGACTCTTTCAATGTACTCAGGTGTTTTATCTGCAGTATATACCACTAGTCAATTTGTGCCTCCACTGTGCTTGTGTCCTTCCCTGTTTCTGATAGCCTATGGATTCCCTGTGCCAAAGTTCTCAGGTTTGTCCCAATTCCTTCATTGATGGTCCTAATAATTTGCAGTTTTACCTCAAGGTCTGTGATCCACCTTGAGTTTATTCTTGTGCGTGCAGTGAAGTAAGGGTCTTGCTTCATTTTTCTGCAGGTAGAGATCCATTTTTCCCCCAGCACCACTTGTTGAAGAGGGCATCTGCTTTCCATTTGATATTTTTGCGGGTCCTTTTCAAAAAATCAGTTGTCTGTATGTTGGTGATTGTATTTCTGGGTTTTCAGTTCTTTTCCATTGGTCTGAGCGTCTGTCAATATACCGAAACCACACTGTTTTGACCACTGTGGCTCTACAGGAGGTGCTAAAGTCAGGTAAAGCAAGCCCTCCCACTTTATCCTTGTTCTTGAGGAGTTCTCTGCTAATTCTGAGCTTCTTACCTCTCCACATGAAGTTGGTAATTAGTTATTCCAATTCTTTGAAGAAAGATGATGGTATTTGTATCAGGATAGCATTAAACTTATATAGTGCCTTTGGCAGAACTGACATTTTTACTATATTGAGTCTTCCCATCCAAGAGCATAGGATATTCTCTTCCACTTGTTGAGGTCACTCTTGGCTGCTTATAATAGTGTTCTGTGGTTTTCCTTGTAGAAATCTTTTGGAGTGTTTTTAGTCAGTTATATCCTTAGATATTTCAATCTGTGCTTGGCTATTATAGTATGTACTACCTTTTGGATCCCGTCTTCCATGGTCTTGTCCAATGTAGATAGCAGTCCATTAGACTTTTGATTGTTCATCTTGTGGAGGTGGGCAAAGGACCCGAACAGAAGTTTCACAAGGGCAGAAATCTGAATGGCCAATAAATATATGAGAAAATGTTCCTGATCCTTAGCCATAAGAGAAATCCAAATTGAAACAACTATGAGATACCACCTAACACCTTTAAAGATAGCCCAATTCAAAAACTCAGACAGCAACAAGTGTTGTAGTAGCTGTGGTGACATAGGAAATCTGGTCCACTGCTGAGAGACCTGTAGGTATGTATAGCCACTATGGAAATCAATTTGGCAATATCTATAACAGATGTAGATCTAGCTACCATCTGGCCCACCAATCCCCCTACTGGAAATATATATCTAAAAGAGGCAAGAAACAAACCATGGCCAGACATCTGGGCTCCACCATTCGTGGCAGCACAGTTCACAAGTGCAAGGACTTGGTAACAATCCAAATTTCCATCAATGGACGAATGGAAAACACTGTGGTACATACATATAATGGAGCGCTACACATCCCTAAAAATCAGTGATGAACGCATGAAGCACATTGCCACATGGCAATAACTGGAGGAAATTATGCTAAGTGAAGTAAGCCAATCAGAAAAGGACAAACACAACATGAGTTTGCTGAGGTAAGCTTAAAAAAATGCAAAAGGGGGATAGGGAAAAAGCTACTGTACACAAACATTCTTGGGGTGAGGTCCAGGTAGTATGGCATGGGATGGACCAAATCCAGGGATACATATGGCAGCCAAATAAAAAGGAGGGGGGAAGAAAGATAGAAAGAAAGAAAGAAGGAAAGACAAGGGAAGCAGGGGCACAAGGCACTAACACCTAAGGGGAGGGTATTGCTTAAGTCTCCCCAGGAGAGGGAGAGAGGGACCAGATTCCAACCCAGCGTGCCAAGACATACCAGCACGAAGCAGGGAACCAATACAGAGGCCTACCTGGCTGGCCCTACTCCCAACTATGTGGACCCCCACAACCCCCGAAGAATGCACTTCAGAAGACAGCACTGAAGCTACAGCTCAGAGGGAGGGAAACTTCTGATCAGAGCACACAGGAGCAAACCAAGAGGGAAGGAGAGAAACCGGAACACATCTCAGCCCACCAAGCCCTGAGGATGATATTCCTGCTCAGAGCGGCCAATGCACAGAGAGGACCATAGGGTCAGCCCTACCACAAGACATGACATCTTTCACTAACCCATAGCACTCCAGGGGACAACACTGGAGACGCAGTGCAGGAACTGTGCCCCATCTGACCCCCACCACAAGGGGGATGGCGGGGGAGGAGGGGAGACACACTGAGGGCATACAACAGAGCAGGAAGGGGAGACACACTGAGTGCATACAACAGAACAGGAAGGGAGCAAAGCAATGAAGTCCCTGAGGGAACACCAAAAATAGACTTTGGGGCCCAGGGGTGGCACCCCATCAGACTGGAACAGAAAACACTCCTAAAGGTCAAACAAAATTTATAGGCATTTTTTTTGGGGGGGGCTGGTTTTTTTGTGTGTTTTCTTTCATTATTTTGTCTAGTTTCTGTGTTTATTGTCTCTGCATATTGAGCTAGATAAGACAGACAGGCTAAACAATCTGGACGAGAAAACAATGGGACTGAGGATTGGGGACGCAGGGACACGAGAGAGTGAAGCAGGGGAAAGGAAGTGGGTGTCAACAAACCCAGGGACAAGGGAACAAGTGATCTAAAATCGATGGTGAGGACGGCATAGGTTGTCTGGTGGAGCTTGATCAAGGGCAAGTTAGCCAAGAAGAATTAGTGACCCTGAATGGAGGCTGATCATGATTAGTGGGATAGAGGAAAGGAAAAGGAAATAGAGGAAAGAACTAGGAGGCAAAGGACATTTACAGAGGTCTAAATATAGGTATGTGCATATGTAAATATATTTATATATAATGATAGGGAAATAGATCTAAGTACACATGTGTTAAATATTAAGTTAACATGGAAGAAGCACAGCAGCCTGTGTGATCATGAGATGTTGATGGAATCAGGTATCAGGCACCAAAGACCCAGAACAAAAAGTCATATCAATGTGAATGACAAGGAGTACGGAGTGGAGACCCAAAGCCCATCTGTAGACAACTGGACATCCCCTTACAGAGGGGGTCACAAGGAAGAGCCAACCAGTCAGGTTGTAGTATATCACCGATGAAACATACTACTTTCCTCTAGTTCTTTAATGCTTTCTTCCCCCCTCTCCCCCCATCATGACCCCAATTCTACCTTACAAATCCAAATAGACCATATCATGTACAGGGAATCCAAGACAGATAAAATTCTCAGAACCAATAATGAGAGTAGCGATTCCAGCAGGGGAAGGGGAAGATGGGAGAGAAAGGGGGAATTGATCACAATGATCTACATACAACCTCCTCCCAAGGGCACAGACAACAGAAAAGTAGGTGAAGGGAGACAGTGGTTGGTGTAAGACATGAAAAAAATGATACATTATCAAGGGTTCATGAGGGAGGGTGGCAGAGCGGGGAAATGAGCTGATAACAAGGGCTGAGTGGAAAGAAAATGTTTTGAATGTGATGAGGCAACGCGTGGACAAATGTACTTGGCACAATGGATGGCCTGGGACAAGGGCTGTAAGAGCTTCCAGTAACATGAGTTTACAAAGGAAAGAGAAAGCACCATTCCGCCGCGAAGCAACAAGTCCACATGGAGGAAGCACACGTGTGACCGTGAGGTGTCACTGGGACCAGGTAACAGGCATCAGAAGACCCATAACCAACCAATAATCAAACAAAACGTATTGCTGGTCACGAGGGGCATCGGAGCAGAGACCCAAGGCCCATCTGTACACAACGCAACACCCCCCACAGAGGGATCGCTGGGAAGGGAAGAGTCGACTAGGGTGCACTAAAGCGCCCGTGAAACACAATATTCCTCTGGCTCCTTGAGGTTTCCTCACCCCCCTCTATCATAACCCCAGTGCTGATCTCACTCTGGACTAGAGCGGAGCTTGCACACAGGGGCAGATAAGAGATAAACGCTCACGACACACGGAATGCAGGAACAGGAAGGGGAATAGCGCTACCACAAGGGTTGTGGGAAGGGGGGGGTGAGGTGGGGAGGAAGGGGAACCGATGGCAATGATCGACACACCCCTCCAGGGGGAAGAGCAACAGAAATCATGAGGGAAGGGGATAGCGGTCGGTGTGAGAGATGAAAATAATAATTAATAATCTATCAAGGGGTCACAAGGGTGGAGGGGAGGGAAAGAGAAAAGAGGAGCTGATACCGAGGGCTCAATAGAAAGGAGCTGTCTCGAGGAGAACGCTGGCAGCATATGTACAAATATGCCTGCTACAATAGATGTGTGGATTGTGATAAGAGTTGTAGAACCCCAATAAAATGATCTTTTAATTTAAAAAGGTACAGAAATAATAAATGATGTGCCTATCTGTCCAACTTTCTTGTAAGTTCGAAAAGTACGATTGGGACCCTTGTGCCTGATTCCAGGTGGCTCCGCTGAGATGGAAAGTATGAACGAAGAGTTAGAACAACCAGTGTAAACGGCTGCAGAGCCGTGGTAGCCTACTCTCCTCTGAGCAGGAGGTCTCTGCTGGGGATGGGGGGTTCATTTCTCTAAACTTGAAAGTTGCCCAACACTTCGGATGATAAATGATGGACAAAGTAAAAGGGCTTCCCTGACCGGGAATCGAACCCGGGCCGCGGCGGTGAAAGCGCCGAATCCTAGCCACTAGACCACCAGGGAATGACGACAAGGGTCCTGACTTTCCTCCACATCTCACTTTATTCCTAAACACAAACTTGGAGGCAGAACCTCTACTCTCCCGGGGACCTCCCTATCCCCCCGAGATCACTGCCTGCCCAACTTCTCCAAAAAGGCGACCAGTGGGCTTCACTCCGGCGCCATGAGCCCACTGGGCACTAACAGGCCCTCCAGGCTGCGTCCTCCCCGCACCTAGGACCCCACTCAGAGACGCGCCGGTGCGCGCAGACCGCGTGGGGACGCACAGGGACCAGGACCCGGGCAGGGGGCGACTTTCTAACAAGGTGGCGCCCTGGGTGACGATGGAGCACGGCCCTCCGCGATCTCCAGTCTCGGACAGGCAGGCGCCCAAGGGGGGGCCGTGTGGCTAGAAGACACTTGCAAACAGGGCCCTGGCACCCGATTCCTGACCTCCAGTCTGCGCTGGAAAACCCGCTGCCCCAGCGCTGCCCGAGTCTTGGCTGGTGGCAGCGCCCTCCTTCCACGGGCTCAGCCCCTTCTCCTGGGGACCAGGCTTTCCCGCAGACACCACGTCGGATTCCTTAGACGGTCCTGTCTTGTTGTCCTTCAAAGGTGGACGTGGGTCTACACAGTCCCTGCCTTTCCAGAGATTCTGAATCCCAACAAAACCTGATGTTTTTAAGGGAGAAACAGACGTGGGGTAAAGAAAGCTCTGAGGTTACTTGGAACGAAGGATGTCAATGCGTTTGTCTACACCAGCGGTTCCCATCCTTGGGCTCGCGACCCCTTGCGGGGTCAAACGACCCTTTCACGGGGATCGACTAAGACCATCAGGAAACACATGCTTCCGATGGACTTAGACACCGGGACACCGCTCCTCTCTGTGTCTCCAGGCGGGTCCGCCCACGTGCAGAGATGCCCACGGTCCCTGCTGAGGACTGGGACCCATGCTACACCGCGCTTCAAGACAAACTCTCATTTTTGTCATGAGAAATAAATACTTCACAAAATAAAATTACTTGTTGTTTTGTGATTAATCACCGTCCTTTAATCCTGTGCCTTTGGTAAGAATGAAAATGCATCGTGCATATCAGATATTTACATGACGATTTATAACGGCAGCAACATTATGACGTAGCAAGGCAAACCCTATGGTTGGGGGTCACCCCAGCGTGAGGCGCTGTCGGAAAGGTCACGGCCTGAGGAAGGTGGAGCACCATGGTCTACACAGTGAGTTGGCAGCCTGGGATCAAAGCGTGCTCCCTGAAGAGAGAGGAGGCTCGGCCGGCGGGGCACAGCGCCCCGTGGAGCCCACGTTTCCCAAGGTGAGAACGGGCTGCCAGTGTGAGTCTATCTGTCAGAAGCGTGCGGACCAGTGTCCTTGTCACAGTTGCAGATGAGTTTGCCACTGTCCATCCGGGATTCGCCTGCTGGGACTCGGTGGGCATAAGGCTTACGATGCAGGCCAGAGGAAGCAACTGGGCCTTGGGCGAGGGTAGTGCGAGGCTGCGGAAACGGTCCTTGTGCTTTTCCAAAACAAAACCACAGCACGACTCACTGCCCATCCGCTGATATGGATTCATGGCGGAACGGCCCTTAAGGTTCCAGTATTTGACATGTGCGTGGCAGTCGGCAACCTCATCTTTCTCCCAGGGAGCAGCGAGTGGGCTCAAACCGCAGACCTTATGGTTAGCAGCTGCGGGCTTGGCCCACACCACTCCACCACCAGGGCTCTGGTGGGCTTTCCTCAGAGACCAGCTGTTCTGTGCGGATCCAGCAAACACTGGGCGCCGCAGGAAGGGCGCCTTCAAACGCACAGTCTTCGTTCAGAGTCAGTAGGGAAGTTGAGGTCCAGATGGGAAGCGAGAGAAGCTTTGGCACCATCGGGAAGGAAAACCAGGGAGCACTAAGCAGGCTTGTTCGGGGCTCGCCCCCCCACTGCCAGGTGAGACTTGCGTCTGGACCCCCATCGGACCCTGTGCGGAGACAGAGCGCAGATGGATGCTGGTAACCAGCAGTCTCCTCCCAAGACGATTGGGTTTGCTTCCTGGCCTCTTAGCACGCGGTATCAGACCCGTGGTTTCTTTTTTTCTTTTTTCACATGTGGCTCCTTAGGAGGGTGTAAACGACATTATTTTCAAGAAAAGAATCTTGTTTCCGCCCGGTTTCGAACCGGGGACCTTTCGCGTGTGAGGCGAACGTGATAACCACTACACTACGGAAACCAGGTACACGAAGGCACAGCACAGGTTATGCACCCACATCCTGAGATCGTCCTTCTCCAAGTATGTGGTTCCAACAGACAAAAGGCTGCACATGAACCTCGACTCCCAAAGTTAGGAACCACTACTGACAGCTCTGCGGGCAAAGCGCCACAGTCCGTCCCCGCAGGCAAGGCGAGCTGTCAGAGTAGTTGTCTGCTCCCCACCCAGAAGCACAGCCCTGGGGTGGGGTGGGGTGCGCGTGGGGCGTGCCCGGCTTCGGGGTCCCACGGCTCACGAGTTAGCACTCCTGTGTCCAGATCGAGCCTCCCCGCGGGCCTCCAGCTCGCTGCAGCCCTCTCTGCGGAGCTGCGACCCAGTCCTCAGCGGTGGTCACTCCTCTGAACTCTTGACAACAGGTAAGTGCTCCCAGCCAAGGATGTTCAGTGTCCTTCCTCATTACGACCCGCCCACACACACCCACAAGCACTCACGTTGGCTGCAGGCGATCCTTTCCACGGTACCCCACGTGAGCAACGCGAACTGCTCTGCCGGGTTTTCTAGGTGGTCTTTCAGAGACCCGTCGCCGGGCTGTCTTCCCAGGGCCTCTGCGTGTCCCAGCACTAGCCTGCAGGTGAGTATTGGGGTGCTTCATCCATTCACAGGAAAGCGGGAAACAACTATGGTCCAAGACGTGCAAAATCGAAACTGTCACCAGCTGGTAGACTGTAAATGATTCCATCTCTGTGGAAATCCTTCTTGGGGTGTTCAGAAAGTTAAACAAAGAATTGCCACACTGGTGTCAGGCCTGCAATTCCGGGAGTGAAATCAGCTACTTGTACACGGGTTATGCAGCAGTCTTCCAAACAGTCAGCAGGTGGGAACACTGGATGCACAAGGTACTGGCGGGACTCTTCTCCTGAGGACTTGCTTCTGGGGGGAGCTCTGGGTGTGACCTAAGGACAGTTGTCTGCCCAAGATTTCAGGCTTTGGTTTCGGTTTTCTTAGGAGTTCAGACAACATCAACTTTCACAGTGCAAGTCAATCTTGATGGCTCCCCTTGCCATGCAGATTGCCTGCTCTTCCAGAAGGGACTGTGATGTGCAAACTCTCTGTCCAGCAGGGCTTTCTGTGTCACTTTAAAACATTTGGGCATTGCAGTGAAATGTTGCAGTTTGTCAGTTGGGTCTGAAATACAAGTTCCTAGAGGACAGGTCCTAGGGATTTCCCTGGGCAGCTTCTGAGGCCCAAAGAGTACATCGTTTACAGTAGAGTAGTGGTGAGCACTTTTGCCTCAGAAGGGAAAGGCTCTGATTGGAATCATAATCACCAACATAACATTTGTGAGGACAGAGAACGTCAGGTGGTTTCTGTTGTCCACAGGGTGGATGGCACCCAGCACAACCGCAGCATGTGGGACTTGACCCTATGATCAGACTTGCTGAATTAACATTATAATTTTTTTAACGTTATAATTCTTCGATTTGATAATTGATTTATACTATGGCTATATAGGATAATGCCTGTTAATCTCAGCATGTACACACTAATGTATTCATAGGTTTGTCTGAATACACTAAAGAAATATGTATGCTTGTGTGGATTGTGTAGACCACAAGTGAATGGCACAGTGTTAATCCAGGTAGACTAGAGAAACAAATCCATACACTGTTGTCCCAACAGAAACAATGAAAACCGTATTTGAAATAAGGTGATACACATAAAAAATAATCATATAAAAACCAAAATTCAGATAATGAGGAAGAAAGAACAGACCCTCACCAAAAGTCCAAAAGTCAGGGAAGAAATTTCTGTAAGAGATGCTTGTGTAAGGAATTTTGGGGCACGAAACGGAACCAAAGATCCAATCGGCAAAATTTAGAAGCAGCCTTTATTGGGAGGCTTGTGGGCGGATTCAGCAACTCGGGGAATTGATCTATTGAAACCGTTCTTTGGGAAATTTAGGCTGCAGTTTTTATACCCCTGCTGGCAGGCACAGCTGGGAAGGGTCCAAGCTGGAGAGGATCTGTGCACACAGGTGCTTCAGAAGGGAGAAGGTCTTTGACCTTATCTATATGCCAAGGATGGCTAGAGTGGAGTGTGCATATCTTCAGAAAACATTCTGGCTCTGGGAGGAGCTGGCTCCAGGAATTTGAGGGTTGAGCAGGGGAGGGGGAGATCAGAAGAGGGACATCAGTGAGAGGGAGGTCTGTGAGAGGTGAATTCTGAGAGCCAAGCTGAAGGCACCGGATTCAAAATGGAGGCCCTTTTGCCAAGACCAGGCAACTTGGACACAGAACCAACTCAGGTCGGGTCTATGGGGAGGCCATCTGGGGGAGCCGCTTTCCTGTGGCGAGAGCAATCTGCCAGTGGCTCAGCCTGATGAGATACTCAGCAGACAGGTTTTGGGCTTCTACTACTGTCCTCCTGTGGCCTTCTACAAATTGGGTGTTCATAATTTGAACTCTGATACTTTTCCTTCACCGTAGTTGAACTTTTCCATTGTCTTTGGGTCATACAAGCTGGCGTGCTTCTTCCGTGTGGACTTAGTCGACTCCTGGCTTAAACGGATGTTTGTTTCAATACAAGCATTTAAGGCCCCAGACACTATTCTGATTGATAGTTTGGCACCATCTACTGTCTTCACTACAATTTGCTGAAGTGATCCTTTCATAAGGTGAGTATTGAGCAGGGCCAAATTATCAGAACTAGTTGTTCTTAAACTGAGGGTAAAAAAAGTAAGAGCCTAGACTCCATCTGCTTTTCCCCGGGGTTTGCGCCTCTTAGGTTGACGTTGGTGGTTGTAACATGATAAATCACAACCCCATAATCATCAGCAGCCACACAGCTAATCAGCAACCCAATAACCAGAAGACACATACCCAAAAAGGAAGGAAGAAACAAAGGAAAGAAGGGAAACGCAAATAAAATCCTACGAGCAGAAGAGCCAGACCCCACACAAATAAAGATGTCCTGCATCGTCAATCACCCCTAGGGCTTATGTTGATTGCTCCACTGTGGTCATCAGTTTTCCCGATGGCCCAGCGCTCCACACACTGGCAGCTCCAGGAGTCCATGCGAGCACAGTGAGTTTTTGTCCCAAGCAGTTTGATCTCGCATTCCATTGGGCTCCGTTGACCCTAAGTGTGGGGGTGGATGTCAGCAGGGGTCTTCCTGGGCCAACTCCAAATGTAGATCCCAGTTCAACGTGTCCACCCTGTCAAGTCACTACAGGGTGGGCATGGAGCCATTACATGTGTGGTGATCCTGGGTCCCTTTCCACTGGACACCCACCAAGCCGGGGGTTCCCCCACAAAGTCCAATGACCACCACAATCCCAGGGCAGCCACTCTGTGCTTCCTCTCCCATCAAAGTACTTCAGTTCAGGGGTGCGGGCAGCTTTGAGGTAAAGTTCATTCAGTGGAGCCTCTATGTTAAGTTCTGGTGTCGCCCCTGCATTGTGCCCTGCTACCTGCCAGGTTGGCTTCTGTGATCATCAGCGGCTTAGTCCATAGTGTGGTTCACCGAAGGTTGGTTACAAACGAATTTATGGTGTGTACGCAGGTCCCTAACATCTGTTTGTTGCCCTAAGTTCACTGTTTAGCATCCCTTCCTGCTCTGTAGTGAGCTCTCCCCAATCACCCACACTGGCAGCTCTCAAGCCTTGAAGGACTGCTAGTGTCTCACTGCTATATAATTTAACTGTTCATTTCTTGTATCATCTATCTGTATATAATTTAACGGTTCATTTCCTGAATTATATATCTATCTTTATAAATATATTTCTATATAATTACTAGCAATCTGGTTTTTCTCTTCTATAGACCCCTGTCCAATACACCCACTATACTCACCAATAGAACTACCAGTGTCTCCCCCACAAGGCAAGTGGCCCCCTCTTGGGGTCTTGGCCTGAATTTCTGGAAAGCTTCTTGTTCCGTTCCTGTGTGTATGTGTGTGTTTTGGTGGTGGTGGGGTATCCAGTGATCTGGCCCAGTCTTGTGGTGATGTTGTATTGCCTGAAGTGGATGGTTATCTCCCAATTCCCCCTTCCAGAAGGAGTGGCCCTAGACAATGTGGGGTCGTCTCCTCCTTCCCACGGGGTCGTAGACTTCAGTAAATGCTGCATGCAGTCTTAGAACCTCACAGGAGCAGCCTACCCCGTCCTGGAGCCTCACTCTGACTCCACGCAGGGAGTTTGTTTCTAAGGGAGCAGGACTTCAAACACTTCCTGATGAAGATCAAGGACTGCCGCCTCCATTATGGAGTACCACAAATTGTAGAAATCAAAATCTTGACGACTGGACCAAAAGCTAAGGTGACATGATGAAAGGAAAAAAAGATTGAAGATATCAAGTCGTCTGTTTGTCACGTTAGCATCTACAATCAGTGCTCCCGGAAGCAACAGTGAAGACATCAAGTAAGTAAACAGGCTGCAAGAGAGCCTCTTTCCAGCGTTCAGAAGCAAGGTTGTCTTACTGGTGCCTCACCCAAGCCCCGTGGCATTTCCAAGCACCTCCCCTCAGGAAGAAAGCAGGAAACCAATTTACCAGTGGAGAATTACACACAAGTTAATGAAAAGCAACCCACTAAGAGAAATCCCAAAGCAAACTAACTAAACGCTACACTAATCAAGCGCTCCTGCTTCTATAAGTACCACTCACATAAGCAACTCTGACTTTGGAAGACTCAAAGTACAGGGGAGAGCGCGAACGCAGTCCCCCACTACCACAAATTATGCAGTCGAGTTTCCCACATTTGGGGAAATCGCAGAGGTCAGCACATCCGGAGTGCAATGGATAAGCCTCGCCCTGGGAAAACCACCTTCGTGATCATGGTGTCTCCCCTGCCAGGTAAGTATGACTTGCTCGCCCGATCGCCCGACGCAGCCTCACAACCCATGCACTTTACACACACGGACTTTTCACTCCTTTCACTTGTGAGACCTCCCACACCCTCTCCGGTCCTACAAACAGAAAACTCCACTCAGCGACTGTTTCCAACAGTAAGAAAAATGACGTGCTTCAGTACCGTGTGCTGCTCCACCAGCCACTGCGCTTCCTCGTCTACATAAGACACGCCCCTCTCTAAGGGCACAATTCTTTCTTACAGCACCAAAGGCACCCGACGCCCATCCCCAGACGACTCCTTCCTCCTCTCATTCGACCTTGCCCGCCAGACAGCCGGCCCACAGCCACGGGGGAAGGGACGCCGGCGTCGCCCCCCAGTCCCGCCCATCTTCCAGTCTCTATCAGGTTCACTTGGGAACTGGAGCACAGAGCTTTGAGGATTCATTAACAAAATAGTGTTTGCCGCGAGAACTAGAGCCTTACTGATAAAAGCAGAGAGGAAGACCTTCTGTTGACATTGTTGTTGGGTGCCGTCACGTGACTGAGCACCACAGGACCTGTGCCCAGTCCTCTGCAATTCTCACCCCCTTTGCTCTTTGACCACGGCAGAGGGTAGCCTGGACTCGAGAAAAATGCACTCCCGCGGGTGGGAAGCAGCCCCTTATCCTCAGTCGTGTGTGGAGAAGAATCAGAGAAAGAGAGGCAGGAGCAGGAAGAGAGGGGGAAAAGGGCGGGAAGTACGGAGGGGTGAGGAGGAATAGAAAGCTGGGAGAGATAAAGCTAGACTCAAGTACTTGGCAATTTATGTCAATAGGTTGACCTATGTTTAACACTGAAGTCTCATATTAGTGTTTGATTAGCCGAGGGCTCTTCATGACAAAGGCAAATCTGTCTGCATCTTAGGTGTGAATCTGATTTGCTGAGTTTGGTTTCTATTATTTGAATTTTTTTGTCTTTGTGTGAGTGTATCAAGAAAGGAATACAGGAGAGGCTGTATTTTCTTTCTACATGGTAAAAATATAGTCAACTGGCTTTCCTCAAGGAATATTCTCAGTCATATAATTTTCAGTACACGCTTCAAAATATTTTAAACTACAAAAAAAAAAGAAAAAAATTTTAAACTATTACAGTCACAAGATTCAGTGTCTTAAAATGCTGTTTTTCACTGGCTGTCTACATGCATCAGTGCTGCTTAAAGAGCTAGATTAAAAAATTCAATATGCCAGGTCAACAATTGGCCTGTTTGGCCAGAGCAGTGGTTCTCAACCTTCCTAATGCCTTGACCCTTTAGTACAGTTCCTCATATTGTGGTGACTCGCCAACCATCAAATTATTTTCGTTGCTATTCCTTAACTGAAATTCTGCTAGTTATGAATCAGGCAACCCTTTGAAGGGGTCTCGGCCCACAGGTTGAGAACCCATGGTCTAGTGCAACAGAAGAAGGAGAGTCAGGAATAAGAAGTGAAAATAGGATGTGTGGCTCACTGCCTCCAGTGAGCTGTTTGCTAAGTAACTTCTTCATATTGAGACCGGGGAAAAACTGGATGATGCCCGGCCACCACAGCTTCCTAGCAAGGGTTACTAAAATTGGCCAAAGCCTTCATCAGTTGGAGCGCCTCGCTGTGCATATCAGAAGTCACACAGGGAGAGAGGCCTTATTCATGTAAGGCATGCATGCTGGAAAGCATGAGCCACTCCTCACACCTCACTCGGCCCCTGAGAAGTCACCAAGGAGAGAAGCTTTAAGGGATGCAGAAAAAACGGGTGGAGAGAGGCCTCAGGAATGTCCGGAATGTGGCAAAACCTTTCAGGGGTCCTCGCACTTCACTGGGCTCACAGTGAGAACCCTGAAGTAAGGACTGTTTCATACACAGTGCTCTAACTTCTAACAGCAAATTCCTGAAGCTCTTTGGTTAAGTATCTCAATGAGGAAGACCGCAACAGAAATGGAAAGATATGACTAGAGGTACGTAATGCCTTTGGGAGCAGTAACAGCACATGGTCACTGTACAGCTGTGTACTCGCCTTCATCTCTCCCATTGCCGTGAAGAGATAGGCAGATGTTGACTCTCTTGGTCCTTGATAAATTTTACCTTCTTACAGTCATTGAGCATGACCAAAAAAGCTGCCATGACCACTGCTGAACAAAAGCAAACACATAAATTACTTTAAAATGAAAAGTGGCTTCCAATGTGGAGGAGAACTGGCAGCGAGCAGAGGGCAGCGCAGTCTGACCTGGGGGAAGTCTGTTGCCCTGCACCGTCAGGGAATCGGGAAAGCTTAGATGAAAAATGCCAAGGTCCAGGGAGGCGACCCAATGCAGGTACAAGGCCAAGTGCTAGCAAACAGGGAGACTTATTCCGAATCTGGATGCAGACCTGTTGAGGCAGAAGAGAGCTGTCTCAGCCCGGCTGAGGCACAGCACCCATCAGCGCTGAGCTCAAGGACTGGCGCCCCTATAAACTGCAGCGAAACGAGGAACACGGCTCCTCTGGGGTGGAGAATGCACGCGGAAGTTTTCCTGACCCATGGGCACCATCAACGCTCCAGTTGCGGAAAGGCAGGGACTGTGTAGACCCACGTCCACATTTGAAGGACAACAAGACAGGACCGTCTAAGGAATCCGACGTGGTGTCTGCGGGAAAGCCTGGTCCCCAGGAGAAGGGGCTGAGCCCGTGGAAGGAGGGCGCTGCCACCAGCCAAGACTCGGGCAGCGCAGGGGCAGCGGGTTTTCCAGCGCAGGCCTGGAGGTCAGGAGTCGGGTGCCAGGGCCCTGTTTGCAAGTGTCTTCTAGCCACACGGCCCCCCCTTGGGCGCCTGCCTGTCCGAGACTGGAGATCGCGGAGGGCCGTGCTCCATCGTCACCCAGGGCGCCACCTTGTTAGAAAGTCGCCCCCTGCCCGGGTCCCGGTCCCTGTGCGTCCCCACGCGGTCTGCGCGCACCGGCGCGTCTCTGAGTGGGGTCCAAGGGGGCGGAGAGGACGCAGCCTGGAGGGCCTGTGAGCGCCCACTGGGCTCATGGCGCCGGAGTGAGGCCGACGGGTTGCCGTTTTGGAGAAGGCCAGCCGGCCGTGAAGTTCGGGGTGACCTAGGGAGGAGAGGGAGGCCCCCAGGAGGGTAGAGGTCTGGCGTCCAAGTTTGTACTAAGCGACAAAGTGTCAGGTGGAGGCAAGTCAGAGGCTTTGTCATCGTTCCCTGGTGGTCTAGTGGCTAGGATTCGGCGCTTTCACCGCCGCGGCCCGGGTTCGATTCCCGGTCAGGGAAGTCATTTTAATTTGCCCCACTCCGTCCAGGAGAACCTGGTTCTCTGTTGTCCTTTGGAAAGGTGAACGCTCATGAACACAGAGTGTCTAGGTCCCCCAAGAGCTGCGTCCTGCCTATGGAATACTGGGAACAGCCTCCAACTCCCTCCATCTCAAGATTTCAGAATGTTCACCCCAACACAGCAAAGGAGAACCGTGGCCTAATCTCTCTCCCTGTCCAAGTTGCAAACATGGCGCGTCTCTGAGTGGGGCATGAGGTGCGGTGCGGCTGTGAGGAAGGAGCCTGGCGGGCCTGTGAGGGCCCACTGGGCTGATGGCGCCTGGGTGAGGCCTACGGGTTGCCTTTTTAGAGAAGTTGGGCAAGCCGTGAACTTTGTGATGATCTCGGGAGGAGAGGGAGGCCCCCAGGAGAGTAGAGGTCCCGCCTCCAAGTTTGTACTAAGCGACAAAGTGTCCGGTGCAGGTAAGTCAGAGAGTTTGTCATCATTCCCTGCTGGTATATTGGCTATGATTCAGTGCTTTCACTGCCACCATCAAGGTTAGATTCCAAGTCAGGGATGCTTTTTTTAACTTGCCATGACGCTTTGACAACTTTCAAGCTTGGAAAGATGAAAAGAGATGAGTGAGGTACTGCTCAGAGGGTACTAGTCTACCAGGGCTCTCCAACTGTTTACATCTAGCTTTTCTGGCTCTTCCTTCACAGTTTTCATCTCAGTTGAGCCATGTAGAACCAGGCTCAAGGGTTCCAATCGTATTTTTCAAACATACAACGTTGAACAGATAGTAACATCATTTATTACTTCTGTACCTTTAATGATGCAGATTTCCCACAATTGCTTTGCCTGTCTTTCTCCCTTTGGTGGCAAGAGGGTGTGAACATAACAGTCCCTTCTGGAACAGCAGGCAATCTGCAGGCCAGAAAGAAGACGTCAAGACTGTTTTGGGCTGTGAAAGTTGATGTTGTCAATCTGATAGCACCGCCTAGATCCTTCTGGAAAGCTCCTGGGGAGTTTTCCTCCTCCCTGTGAGTCAATTTTCTCTGCTCCTTTTGCTCTCCTACCATAAGAGAGGCCTTACTGTCTGTCTGTCTGGTCAGGACTCTGCAGACGCTGAAAGGTAGAGAACAGTGTGACGAGGACAGCTAACCTCCCTGAAGACCCCTTCCCTGGAGGCAGCTCCAGAGCTCTGACTGACCCAGGACAACTGAACCCAGAAACCAGGAGGAGTTGGGAGGAGGCCCAGTTCTGCGCACACTCCAACTAACCACCAGCATGCTCAAAGTCTCACTGACTCAAGTGGACTCCCAAATGCTTGTGCATTGGGCTGCTATCCGCAGGTCCACAGTTGCTTTCCACTCCCATAAAGAGCCGCAGTCTCAGACCCCTCTGGGCAGTTCTGCCCTAGCCCCTGGGGCCTCTGAGTGAGAGCAGAATAAAACATTTCCAGGGTCTTAGGAGAATGGGCACTAAGTGGCTGAAGGGCAAGAGGGGCCTCTTGGAGAAGACAGGGAGGAAAGACACTTGCCAAAATGAGAGTCTTCCCTTATTCAAGAAACTCAGGAAATCTGCAAGTTACTCTCCAAGGTGTAGCAAGTAGATATATAGGGAGATACACAGACAAGCAATTGTGGGAAATCTGCATCATTAAAGGTACAGAAGTAATAAATGATGTTACTATCTGTTCAACGTTGTATGTTTGAAAAATACGATTGGAACCCTTGAGCCTGGTTCTACATGGCTCAACTGAGATGAAAACTGTGAAGGAAGAGCCAGAAAAGCTAGATGTAAACAGTTGGAGAGCCCTGGTAGACTAGTACCCTCTGAGCAGTACCTCACTCATCTCTTTTCATCTTTCCAAGCTTGAAAGTTGTCAAAGCGTCATGGCAAGTTAAAAAAAGCATCCCTGACTTGGAATCTAACCTTGATGGTGGCAGTGAAAGCACTGAATCATAGCCAATATACCAGCAGGGAATGATGACAAACTCTCTGACTTACCTGCACCGGACACTTTGTCGCTTAGTACAAACTTGGAGGCGGGACCTCTACTCTCCTGGGGGCCTCCCTCTCCTCCCGAGATCATCACAAAGTTCACGGCTTGCCCAACTTCTCTAAAAAGGCGACCCGTAGGCCTCACCCAGGCGCCATCAGCCCAGTGGGCCCTCACAGGCCCGCCAGGCTCCTTCCTCACAGCCGCACCGCACCTCATGCCCCACTCAGAGACGCGCCATGTTTGCAACTTGGACAGGGAGAGAAATTAGGCCACGGTTCTCCTTTGCTGTGTTGGGGTGAACATTCTGAAATCTTGAGATGGAGGGAGTTGGAGGCTGTTCCCAGTATTCCATAGGCAGGACGCAGCTCTTGGGGGACCTAGACACTCTGTGTTCATGAGCGTTCACCTTTCCAAAGGACAACAGAGAACCAGGTTCTCCTGGACAGAGTGGGGCAAATTAAAATGACTTCCCTGACCGGGAATCGAACCCGGGCCGCGGCGGTGAAAGCGCCGAATCCTAGCCACTAGACCACCAGGGAACGATGACAAAGCCTCTGACTTGCCTCCACCTGACACTTTGTCGCTTAGTACAAACTTGGACGCCAGACCTCTACCCTCCTGGGGGCCTCCCTCTCCTCCCTAGGTCACCCCGAACTTCACTGCCGGCTGGCCTTCTCCAAAACGGCAACCCGTCGGCCTCACTCCGGCGCCATGAGCCCAGTGGGCGCTCACAGGCCCTCCAGGCTGCGTCCTCTCCGCCCCCTTGGACCCCACTCAGAGACGCGCCGGTGCGCGCAGACCGCGTGGGGACGCACAGGGACCGGGACCCGGGCAGGGGGCGACTTTCTAACAGGGTGGCGCCCTGGGTGACGATGGAGCACGGCCCTCCGCGATCTCCAGTCTCGGACAGGCAGGCGCCCAAGGGGGGGCCGTGTGGCTAGAAGACACTTGCAAACAGGGCCCTGGCACCCGACTCCTGACCTCCAGGCCTGCGCTGGAAAACCCGCTGCCCCTGCGCTGCCCGAGTCTTGGCTGGTGGCAGTGCCCTCCTTCCACGGGCTCAGCCCCTTCTCCTGGGGACCAGGCTTTCCCGCAGACACCACGTCGGATTCCTTAGACGGTCCTGTCTTGTTGTCCTTCAAATGTGGACGTGGGTCTACACAGTCCCTGCCTTTCCGCAACTGGAGCGTTGATGGTGCCCATGGGTCAGGAAAACTTCCGCGTGCATTCTCCACCCCAGAGGAGCCGTGTTCCTCGTTTCGCCGCAGTTTATAGGGGCGCCAGTCCTTGAGCTCAGCGCTGATGGGTGCTGTGCCTCAGCCCGGCTGAGACAGCTCTCTTCTGCCTCAACAGGTCTGCATCCAGATTCGGAATAAGTCTCCCTGTTTGCTAGCACTTGGCCTTGTACCTGCATTGGGTCGCCTCCCTGGACCTTGGCATTTTTCATCTAAGCTTTCCCGATTCCCTGACGGTGCAGGGCAACAGACTTCCCCCAGGTCAGACTGCGCTGCCCTCTGCTCGCTGCCAGTTCTCCTCCACATTGGAAGCCACTTTTCATTTTAAAGTAATTTATGTGTTTGCTTTTGTTCAGCAGTGGTCATGGCAGCTTTTTTGGTCATGCTCAATGACTGTAAGAAGGTAAAATTTATCAAGGACCAAGAGAGTCAACATCTGCCTATCTCTTCACGGCAATGGGAGAGATGAAGGCGAGTACACAGCTGTACAGTGACCATGTGCTGTTACTGCTCCCAAAGGCATTACGTACCTCTAGTCATATCTTTCCATTTCTGTTGCGGTCTTCCTCGTTGAGATACTTACCAAAGAGCTTCAGGAATTTGCTGTTAGAAGTTAGAGCACTGTGTATGAAACAGTCCTTACTTCAGGGTTCTCACTGTGAGCCCAGTGAAGTGCGAGGACCCCTGAAAGGTTTTGCCACATTCCGGACATTCCTGAGGCCTCTCTCCACCCGTTTTTTCTGCATCCCTTAAAGCTTCTCTCCTTGGTGACTTCTCAGGGGCCGAGTGAGGTGTGAGGAGTGGCTCATGCTTTCCAGCATGCATGCCTTACATGAATAAGGCCTCTCTCCCTGTGTGACTTCTGATATGCACAGCGAGGCGCTCCAACTGATGAAGGCTTTGGCCAATTTTAGTAACCCTTGCTAGGAAGCTGTGGTGGCCGGGCATCATCCAGTTTTTCCCCGGTCTCAATATGAAGAAGTTACTTAGCAAACAGCTCACTGGAGGCAGTGAGCCACACATCCTATTTTCACTTCTTATTCCTGACTCTCCTTCTTCTGTTGCACTAGACCATGGGTTCTCAACCTGTGGGCCGAGACCCCTTCAAAGGGTTGCCTGATTCATAACTAGCAGAATTTCAGTTAAGGAATAGCAACGAAAATAATTTGATGGTTGGCGAGTCACCACAATATGAGGAACTGTACTAAAGGGTCAAGGCATTAGGAAGGTTGAGAACCACTGCTCTGGCCAAACAGGCCAATTGTTGACCTGGCATATTGAATTTTTTAATCTAGCTCTTTAAGCAGCACTGATGCATGTAGACAGCCAGTGAAAAACAGCATTTTAAGACACTGAATCTTGTGACTGTAATAGTTTAAAAATTTTTTCTTTTTTTTTGTAGTTTAAAATATTTTGAAGCGTGTACTGAAAATTATATGACTGAGAATATTCCTTGAGGAAAGCCAGTTGACTATATTTTTACCATGTAGAAAGAAAATACAGCCTCTCCTGTATTCCTTTCTTGATACACTCACACAAAGACAAAAAAATTCAAATAATAGAAACCAAACTCAGCAAATCAGATTCACACCTAAGATGCAGACAGATTTGCCTTTGTCATGAAGAGCCCTCGGCTAATCAAACACTAATATGAGACTTCAGTGTTAAACATAGGTCAACCTATTGACATAAATTGCTAAGTACTTGAGTCTAGCTTTATCTCTCCCAGCTTTCTATTCCTCCTCACCCCTCCGTACTTCCCGCCCTTTTCCCCTTCTCTTCCTGCTCCTGCCTCTCTTTCTCTGATTCTTCTCCACACACGACTGAGGATAAGGGGCTGCTTCCCACGCGCGGGAGTGCATTTTTCTCGAGTCCAGGCTACCCTCTGCCGTGGTCAAAGAGCAAAGGGGGTGAGAATTGCAGAGGACTGGGCACAGGTCCTGTGGTGCTCAGTCACGTGACGGCACCCAACACCAACAACAATGTCAACAGAAGGTCTTCCTCTCTGCTTTTATCAGTAAGGCTCTAGTTCTCGCGGCAAACACTATTTTGTTAATGAATCCTCAAAGCTCTGTGCTCCAGTTCCCAAGTGAACCTGATAGAGACTGGAAGATGGGCGGGACTGGGGGGCGACGCCGGCGTCCCTTCCCCCGTGGCTGTGGGCCGGCTGTCTGGCGGGCAAGGTCGAATGAGAGGAGGAAGGAGTCGTCTGGGGATGGGCGTCGGGTGCCTTTGGTGCTGTAAGAAAGAATTGTGCCCTTAGAGAGGGGCGTGTCTTATGTAGACGAGGAAGCGCAGTGGCTGGTGGAGCAGCACATGGTACTGAAGCACGTCATTTTTCTTACTGTTGGAAACAGTCGCTGAGTGGAGTTTTCTGTTTGTAGGACCGGAGAGGGTGTGGGAGGTCTCACAAGTGAAAGGAGTGAAAAGTCCGTGTGTGTAAAGTGCATGGGTTGTGAGGCTGCGTCGGGCGAGCGGGCGAGCAAGTCATACTTACCTGGCAGGGGAGACACCATGATCACGAAGGTGGTTTTCCCAGGGCGAGGCTTATCCATTGCACTCCGGATGTGCTGACCTCTGCGATTTCCCCAAATGTGGGAAACTCGACTGCATAATTTGTGGTAGTGGGGGACTGCGTTCGCGCTCTCCCCTGTACTTTGAGTCTTCCAAAGTCAGAGTTGCTTATGTGAGTGGTACTTATAGAAGCAGGAGCGCTTGATTAGTGTAGCATTTAGTTAGTTTGCTTTGGGATTTCTCTTAGTGGGTTGCTTTTCATTAACTTGTGTGTAATTCTCCACTGGTAAATTGGTTTCCTGCTTTCTTACTGAGGGGAGGTGCTTGGAAATGCCACGGGGCTTGGGTGAGGCACCAGTAAGAAGACAACCTTGCTTCTGAACGCTGGAAAGAGGCTCTCTTGCAGCCTGTTTACTTACTTGATGTCTTCACTGTTGCTTCCGGGAGCACTGATTGTAGATGCTAACGTGACAAACAGACGACTTGATATCTTCAATCTTTTTTTCCTTTCATCATGTCACCTTAGCTTTTGGTCCAGTCGTCAAGATTTTGATTTCTACAATTTGTGGTACTCCATAATGGAGGCGGCAGTCCTTGATCTTCATCAGGAAGTGTTTGAAGTCCTGCTCCCTTAGAAACAAACTCCCTGCGTGGAGTCAGAGTGAGGCTCCAGGACGGGGTAGGCTGCTCCTGTGAGGTTCTAAGACTGCATGCAGCATTTACTGAAGTCTACGACCCCGTGGGAAGGAGGAGACGACCCCACATTGTCTAGGGCCACTCCTTCTGGAAGGGGGAATTGGGAGATAACCATCCACTTCAGGCAATACAACATCACCACAAGACTGGGCCAGATCACTGGATACCCCACCACCACCAAAACACACACATACACACAGGAACGGAACAAGAAGCTTTCCAGAAATTCAGGCCAAGACCCCAAGAGGGGGCCACTTGCCTTGTGGGGGAGACACTGGTAGTTCTATTGGTGAGTATAGTGGGTGTATTGGACAGGGGTCTATAGAAGAGACAAACCAGATTGCTAGTAATTATATAGAAATATATTTATAAAGATAGATATATAATTCAGGAAATGAACCGTTAAATTATATACAGATAGATGATACAAGAAATGAACAGTTAAATTATATAGCAGTGAGACACTAGCAGTCCTTCAAGGCTTGAGAGCTGCCAGTGTGGGTGATTGGGGAGAGCTCACTACAGAGCAGGAAGGGATGCTAAACAGTGAACTTAGGGCAACAAACAGATGTTAGGGACCTGCGTACACACCATAAATTCGTTTGTAACCAACCTTCGGTGAACCACACTATGGACTAAGCCGCTGATGATCACAGAAGCCAACCTGGCAGGTAGCAGGGCACAATGCAGGGGCGACACCAGAACTTAACATAGAGGCTCCACTGAATGAACTTTACCTCAAAGCTGCCCGCACCCCTGAACTGAAGTACTTTGATGGGAGAGGAAGCACAGAGTGGCTGCCCTGGGATTGTGGTGGTCATTGGACTTTGTGGGGGAACCCCCGGCTTGGTGGGTGTCCAGTGGAAAGGGACCCAGGATCACCACACATGTAATGGCTCCATGCCCACCCTGTAGTGACTTGACAGGGTGGACACGTTGAACTGGGATCTACATTTGGAGTTGGCCCAGGAAGACCCCTGCTGACATCCACCCCCACACTTAGGGTCAACGGAGCCCAATGGAATGCGAGATCAAACTGCTTGGGACAAAAACTCACTGTGCTCGCATGGACTCCTGGAGCTGCCAGTGTGTGGAGCGCTGGGCCATCGGGAAGACTGATGACCACAGTGGAGCAATCAACATAAGCCCTAGGGGTGATTGACGATGCAGGACATCTGTATTTGTGTGGGGTCTGGCTCTTCTGCTCGTAGGATTTTATTTGCGTTTTCCTTCTTTCCTTTGTTTCTTCCTTCCTTTTTGGGTATGTGTCTTCTGGTTATTGGGTTGCTGATTAGCTGTGTGGCTGCTGATGATTATGGGGTTGTGATTTATCATGTTACAACCACCAACGTCAACCTAAGAGGCGCAAACCCCAGGGAAAAGCAGATGGAGTCTAGGCTCTTACTTTTTTTACCCTCAGTTTAAGAACAACTAGTTCTGATAATTTGGCCCTGCTCAATACTCACCTTATGAAAGGATCACTTCAGCAAATTGTAGTGAAGACAGTAGATGGTGCCAAACTATCAATCAGAATAGTGTCTGGGGCCTTAAATGCTTGTATTGAAACAAACATCCGTTTAAGCCAGGAGTCGACTAAGTCCACACGGAAGAAGCACGCCAGCTTGTATGACCCAAAGACAATGGAAAAGTTCAACTACGGTGAAGGAAAAGTATCAGAGTTCAAATTATGAACACCCAATTTGTAGAAGGCCACAGGAGGACAGTAGTAGAAGCCCAAAACCTGTCTGCTGAGTATCTCATCAGGCTGAGCCACTGGCAGATTGCTCTCGCCACAGGAAAGCGGCTCCCCCAGATGGCCTCCCCATAGACCCGACCTGAGTTGGTTCTGTGTCCAAGTTGCCTGGTCTTGGCAAAAGGGCCTCCATTTTGAATCCGGTGCCTTCAGCTTGGCTCTCAGAATTCACCTCTCACAGACCTCCCTCTCACTGATGTCCCTCTTCTGATCTCCCCCTCCCCTGCTCAACCCTCAAATTCCTGGAGCCAGCTCCTCCCAGAGCCAGAATGTTTTCTGAAGATATGCACACTCCACTCTAGCCGTCCTTGGCATATAGATAAGGTCAAAGACCTTCTCCCTTCTGAAGCACCTGTGTGCACAGATCCTCTCCAGCTTGGACCCTTCCCAGCTGTGCCTGCCAGCAGGGGTATAAAAACTGCAGCCTAAATTTCCCAAAGAACGGTTTCAATAGCTCAATTCCCCGAGTTGCTGAATCCGCCCACAAGCCTCCCAATAAAGGCTGCTTCTAAATTTTGCCGATTGGATCTTTGGTTCCGTTTCGTGCCCCAAAATTCCTTACACAAGCATCTCTTACAGAAATTTCTTCCCTGACTTTTGGACTTTTGGTGAGGGTCTGTTCTTTCTTCCTCATTATCTGAATTTTGGTTTTTATATGATTATTTTTTATGTGTATCACCTTATTTCAAATACGGTTTTCATTGTTTCTGTTGGGACAACAGTGTATGGATTTGTTTCTCTAGTCTACCTGGATTAACACTGTGCCATTCACTTGTGGTCTACACAATCCACACAAGCATACATATTTCTTTAGTGTATTCAGACAAACCTATGAATACATTAGTGTGTACATGCTGAGATTAACAGGCATTATCCTATATAGCCATAGTATAAATCAATTATCAAATCGAAGAATTATAACGTTAAAAAAATTATAATGTTAATTCAGCAAGTCTGATCATAGGGTCAAGTCCCACATGCTGCGGTTGTGCTGGGTGCCATCCACCCTGTGGACAACAGAAACCACCTGACGTTCTCTGTCCTCACAAATGTTATGTTGGTGATTATGATTCCAATCAGAGCCTTTCCCTTCTGAGGCAAAAGTGCTCACCACTACTCTACTGTAAACGATGTACTCTTTGGGCCTCAGAAGCTGCCCAGGGAAATCCCTAGGACCTGTCCTCTAGGAACTTGTATTTCAGACCCAACTGACAAACTGCAACATTTCACTGCAATGCCCAAATGTTTTAAAGTGACACAGAAAGCCCTGCTGGACAGAGAGTGTGCACATCACAGTCCCTTCTGGAAGAGCAGGCAATCTGCATGGCAAGGGGAGCCATCAAGATTGACTTGCACTGTGAAAGTTGATGTTGTCTGAACTCCTAAGAAAACCGAAACCAAAGCCTGAAATCTTGGGCAGACAACTGTCCTTAGGTCACACCCAGAGCTCCCCCCAGAAGCAAGTCCTCAGGAGAAGAGTCCCGCCAGTACCTTGTGCATCCGAGTGTTCCCACCTGCTGTCTGTTTGGAAGACTGCTGCACTAACCGGTGTACAAGTAGCTGATTTCACTCCCGGAATTGCAGGCCTGACACCAGTGTGGCAATTCTTTGTTTAACTTTCTGAACACCCCAAGAAGGATTTCCACAGAGATGGAATCATTTACAGTCTACCAGCTGGTGACAGTTTCGATTTTGCACGTCTTGGACCATAGTTGTTTCCCGCTTTCCTGTGAATGGATGAAGCACCCCAATACTCACCTGCAGGCTAGTGCTGGGACACGCAGAGGCCCTGGGAAGACAGCCCGGCGACGGGTCTCTGAAAGACCACCTAGAAAACGCGGCGGAGCAGTTCGCGTTGCACACGTGGGGTACCGTGGAAAGGATCGCCTGCAGCCAACATGAGTGCTTGTGGGTGTGTGTGGGCGGGTCGTAATGAGGAAGGACACTGAACATCCTTGGCTGGGAGCACTTACCTGTTGTCAAGAGTTCAGAGGAGTGACCACCGCTGAGGACTGGGTCGCAGCTCCGCAGAGAGGGCTGCAGCGAGCTGGAGGCCCGCGGGGAGGCTCGATCTGGACACAGGAGTGCTAACTCGTGAGCCCTGGGACCCCGAACCCGGGCACGCCGCACGCGCACCCCACCCCACCCCAGGGCTGTGCTTCTGGGTGGGGAGCAGACAACTACTCTGACTGCTCGCCTTGCCTGCGGGGACGGACTGTGGCGCTTTGCCCGCAGAGCTGTCAGTAGTGGTTCCTAACTTTGGGAGTCGAGGTTCATGTGCAGCCTTTTGTCTGTTGGAACCACATACTTGGAGAAGGACGATCTCAGGATGTGGGTGCATAACCTGTGCTGTGCCTTCGTGTACCTGGTTTCCGTAGTGTAGTGGTTATCACGTTCGCCTCACACGCGAAAGGTCCCCGGTTCGAAACCGGGCGGAAACAAGATTCTTTTCTTGAAAATAATGTCGTCTACACCCTCCTAAGAAGCCACATGTGAAAAAAGAAAAAAAGAAACCATGGGTCTGATACCGCGTGCTAAGAGGCCAGGAAGCAAACCCAATCGTCTTGGGAGGAGACTGCTGGTTACCAGCATCCATCTGCGCTCACGTCTCTGCACAGGGTCAGATGGGGTTCCAACGCAAGTCTCACCTGGCTGTGGGGGGGCGAGCCCCGAACAAGCCTGCTTAGTGCTCCCTGGTTTTCCTTCCCGATGGTGCCAAAGCTTCTCTCGCTTCCCATCTGGACCTCAACTTCCCTACTGACTCTGAACGAAGACTGTGCGTTTGAAGGCGCCCTTCCTGCGGCGCACAGTGTTTGCTGGATCCGCACAGAACAGCTGGTCTCTGAGGAAAGCCCACCAGAGCCCTGGTGGTGGAGTGGAGTGGGCCACGCCCGCAGCTGCTAACCATAAGGTCTGCGGTTTGAGCCCACTCGCTGCTCCCTGGGAGAAAGATGAGGTTGCCGACTGCCACGCACATGTCAAATACTGGAACCTTAAGGGCCGTTCCGCCATGAATCCATATCAGCGGATGGTCAGTGAGTCGTGTTGTGGTTTTGTTTTGGAAAAGCACAAGGACCGTTTCCGCAGCCTCGCCCTACCCTCGCCCAAGGCCCAGTTGCTTCCTCTGGCCTGCATCGTAAGCCTTATGCCCACCGAGTCCCAGCAGGCGAATCCCGGATGGACAGTGGCAAACTCATCTGCAACTGTGACAAGGACACTGGTCCGCACGCTTCTGACAGATAGACTCACACTGGCAGCCCGTTCTCACCTTGGGAAACGTGGGCTCCACGGGGCGCTGTGCCCCGCCGGCCGAGCCTCCTCTCTCTTCAGGGAGCACGCTTTGATCCCAGGCTGCCAACTCACTGTGTAGACCATGGTGCTCCACCTTCCTCAGGCCGTGACCTTTCCGACAGCGCCTCACGCTGGGGTGACCCCCAACCATAGGGTTTGCTTATAAATCGTCATGTAAATATCTGATATGCACGATGCATTTTCATTCTTACCAAAGGCACTGGATTAAAGGACGGTGATTAATCACAAAACAACAAGTAATTTTATTTTGTGAATTATTTATTTCTCCTGACAAAAATGAGAGTTTGTCTTGAAGCGCGGTGTAGCATGGGTCCCAGTCCTCACGCAGGGACCGTGGGCATCTCTGCACGTGGGCGGACCCGCCTGGAGACACAGAGAGGAGCGGTGTCCCGGTGTCCAAGGCCATCGGAAGCATGTGTTTCCTGATGGTCTTAGTCGATCCCCGTGAAAGGGTCGTTTGACCCCGCAAGGGGTCGCGAGCCGAAGGATGGGAACCGCTGGTGTAGACAAACGCATTGACATCCTTCGTTCCAAGTAACCTCAGAGCTTTCGTTACCCCACGTCTGTTTCTCCCTTGAAAACATCAGGTTTTGTTGGGATTCAGAATCTCTGGAAAGGCAGGGACTGTGTAGACCCACGTCCACATTTGAAGGACAACAAGACAGGACCGTCTAAGGAATCCGACGTGGTGTCTGCGGGAAAGCCTGGTCCCCAGGAGAAGGGGCTGAGCCCGTGGAAGGAGGGCGCTGCCACCAGCCAAGACTCGGGCAGCGCAGGGGCAGCGGGTTTTCCAGCGCAGGCCTGGAGGTCAGGAGTCGGGTGCCAGGGCCCTGTTTGCAAGTGTCTTCTAGCCACACGGCCCCCCCTTGGGCGCCTGCCTGTCCGAGACTGGAGATCGCGGAGGGCCGTGCTCCATCGTCACCCAGGGCGCCACCTTGTTAGAAAGTCGCCCCCTGCCCGGGTCCCGGTCCCTGTGCGTCCCCACGCGGTCTGCGCGCACCGGCGCGCCTCTGAGTGGGGTCCAAGGGGGCGGAGAGGACGCAGCCTGGAGGGCCTATTAGTGCCCACTGGGCTCATGGCGCCGGAGTGAAGCCCACTGGTCGCCTTTTTGGAGAAGTTGGGCAGGCATTGATCTCGGGGGGATAGGGAGGTCCCCGGGAGAGTAGAGGTTCTGCCTCCAAGTTTGTGTTTAGGAATAAAGTGAGACGTGGAGGAAAGTCAGGCGCCTTGCCGTCATTCCCTGGTGGTCTAGTGGCTAGGATTCGGCGCTTTCACCGCCGCGGCCCGGGTTCGATTCCCGGTCAGGGAAGCCCTTTTACTTTGTCCATCATTTATCATCCGAAGTGTTGGGCAACTTTCAAGTTTAGAGAAATGAACCCCCCATCCCCAGCAGAGACCTCCTGCTCAGAGGAGAGTAGGCTACCATGGCTCTGCAGCCGTTTACACTGGTTGTTCTAACTCTTCGTTCATACTTTCCATCTCAGCGGAGCCACCTGGAATCAGGCACAAGGGTCCCAATCGTACTTTTCGAACTTACAAGAAAGTTGGACAGATAGGCACATCATTTATTATTTCTGTACCTTTTTAAATTAAAAGGTCATTTTATTGGGGTTCTACAACTCTTATCACAATCCACACATCTATTGTAGCAGGCATATTTGTACATATGCTGCCAGCGTTCTCCTCGAGACAGCTCCTTTCTATTGAGCCCTCGGTATCAGCTCCTCTTTTCTCTTTCCCTCCCCTCCACCCTTGTGACCCCTTGATAGATTATTAATTATTATTTTCATCTCTCACACCGACCGCTATCCCCTTCCCTCATGATTTCTGTTGCTCTTCCCCCTGGAGGGGTGTGTCGATCATTGCCATCGGTTCCCCTTGCTCCCCACCTCACCCCCCCCTTCCCACAACCCTTGTGGTAGCGCTATTCCCCTTCCTGTTCCTGCATTCCGTGTGTCGTGAGCGTTTATCTCTTATCTGCCCCTGTGTGCAAGCTCCGCTCTAGTCCAGAGTGAGATCAGCACTGGGGTTATGATAGAGGGGGGTGAGGAAACCTCAAGGAGCCAGAGGAATATTGTGTTTCACGGGCGCTTTAGTGCACCCTAGTCGACTCTTCCCTTCCCAGCGATCCCTCTGTGGGGGGTGTTGCGTTGTGTACAGATGGGCCTTGGGTCTCTGCTCCGATGCCCCTCGTGACCAGCAATACGTTTTGTTTGATTATTGGTTGGTTATGGGTCTTCTGATGCCTGTTACCTGGTCCCAGTGACACCTCACGGTCACACGTGTGCTTCCTCCATGTGGACTTGTTGCTTCGCGGCGGAATGGTGCTTTCTCTTTCCTTTGTAAACTCATGTTACTGGAAGCTCTTACAGCCCTTGTCCCAGGCCATCCATTGTGCCAAGTACATTTGTCCACGCGTTGCCTCATCACATTCAAAACATTTTCTTTCCACTCAGCCCTTGTTATCAGCTCATTTCCCCGCTCTGCCACCCTCCCTCATGAACCCTTGATAATGTATCATTTTTTTCATGTCTTACACCAACCACTGTCTCCCTTCACCTACTTTTCTGTTGTCTGTGCCCTTGGGAGGAGGTTGTATGTAGATCATTGTGATCAATTCCCCCTTTCTCTCCCATCTTCCCCTTCCCCTGCTGGAATCGCTACTCTCATTATTGGTTCTGAGAATTTTATCTGTCTTGGATTCCCTGTACATGATATGGTCTATTTGGATTTGTAAGGTAGAATTGGGGTCATGATGGGGGGAGAGGGGGGAAGAAAGCATTAAAGAACTAGAGGAAAGTAGTATGTTTCATCGGTGATATACTACAACCTGACTGGTTGGCTCTTCCTTGTGACCCCCTCTGTAAGGGGATGTCCAGTTGTCTACAGATGGGCTTTGGGTCTCCACTCCGTACTCCTTGTCATTCACATTGATATGACTTTTTGTTCTGGGTCTTTGGTGCCTGATACCTGATTCCATCAACATCTCATGATCACACAGGCTGCTGTGCTTCTTCCATGTTAACTTAATATTTAACACATGTGTACTTAGATCTATTTCCCTATCATTATATATAAATATATTTACATATGCACATACCTATATTTAGACCTCTGTAAATGTCCTTTGCCTCCTAGTTCTTTCCTCTATTTCCGTTTCCTTTCCTCTATCCCACTAATCATGCTCAGCCTCCATTCAGGGTCACTAATTCTTCTTGGCTAACTTGCCCTTGATCAAGCTCCACCAGACAACCTATGCCGTCCTCACCATCGATTTTAGATCACTTGTTCCCTTGTCCCTGGGTTTGTTGACACCCACTTCCTTTCCCCTGCTTCACTCTCTCGTGTCCCTGCGTCCCCAATCCTCAGTCCCATTGTTTTCTCGTCCAGATTGTTTAGCCTGTCTGTCTTATCTAGCTCAATATGCAGAGACAATAAACACAGAAACTAGACAAAATAATAAAAGAAAACACACAAAAAAACCAACCCCCCCCAAAAAAATGCCTATAAATTTTGTTTGACCTTTAGGAGTGTTTTCTGTTCCAGTCTGATGGGGTGCCACCCCTGGGCCCCAAAGTCTATTTTTGGTGTTCCCTCAGGGACTTCATTGCTTTGCTCCCTTCCTGTTCTGTTGTATGCACTCAGTGTGTCTCCCCTTCCTGCTCTGTTGTATGCCCTCAGTGTGTCTCCCCTCCTCCCCCGCCATCCCCCTTGTGGTGGGGGTCAGATGGGGCACAGTTCCTGCACTGCGTCTCCAGTGTTGTCCCCTGGAGTGCTATGGGTTAGTGAAAGATGTCATGTCTTGTGGTAGGGCTGACCCTATGGTCCTCTCTGTGCATTGGCCGCTCTGAGCAGGAATATCATCCTCAGGGCTTGGTGGGCTGAGATGTGTTCCGGTTTCTCTCCTTCCCTCTTGGTTTGCTCCTGTGTGCTCTGATCAGAAGTTTCCCTCCCTCTGAGCTGTAGCTTCAGTGCTGTCTTCTGAAGTGCATTCTTCGGGGGTTGTGGGGGTCCACATAGTTGGGAGTAGGGCCAGCCAGGTAGGCCTCTGTATTGGTTCCCTGCTTTGTGCTGGTATGTCTTGGCACGCTGGGTTGGAATCTGGTCCCTCTCTCCCTCTCCTGGGGAGACTTAAGCAATACCCTCCCCTTAGGTGTTAGTGCCCTGTGCCCCTGCTTCCCTTGTCTTTCCTTCTTTCTTTCTATCTATCTTTCTTCCCCCCTCCTTTTTATTTGGCTGCCATATGTATCCCTGGATTTGGTCCATCCCATGCCATACTACCTGGACCTCACCCCAAGAATGTTTGTGTACAGTAGCTTTTTCCCTATCCCCCTTTTGCATTTTTAAAGCTTACCTCAGCAAACTCATGTTGTGTTTGTCCTTTTCTGATTGGCTTACTTCACTTAGCATAATTTCCTCCAGTTATTGCCATGTGGCAATGTGCTTCATGCGTTCATCACTGATTTTTAGGGATGTGTAGCGCTCCATTATATGTATGTACCACAGTGTTTTCCATTCGTCCATTGATGGAAATTTGGATTGTTAGCAAGTCCTTGCAATTGTGAACTGTGCTGCCATGAACGGTGGAGCCCAGATGTCTGGCCATGGTTTGTTTCTTGCCTCTTTTAGATATATGTCCAGTAGGGGGATTGGTGGGCCAGATGGTAGCTAGATCTACATCTGTTATAGATATTGCCAAATTGATTTCCATAGTGGCTATACATACCTACAGGTCTCTCAGCAGTGGACCAGATTTCCTATGTCACCACAGCTACTACAACACTTGTTGCTGTCTGAGTTTTTGAATTGGGCTATCTTTAAAGGTGTTAGGTGGTATCTCATAGTTGTTTCAATTTGCATTTCTCTTATGGCTAAGGATCAGGAACATTTTCTCATATATTTATTGGCCATTCAGATTTCTGCCCTTGTGAAACTTCTGTTCGGGTCCTTTGCCCACCTCCACAAGATGAACAATCAAAAGTCTAATGGACTGCTATCTACATTGGACAAGACCATGGAAGACGGGATCCAAAAGGTAGTACATACTATAATAGCCAAGCACAGATTGAAATATCTAAGGATATAACTGACTAAAAACACTCCAAAAGATTTCTACAAGGAAAACCACAGAACACTATTATAAGCAGCCAAGAGTGACCTCAACAAGTGGAAGAGAATATCCTATGCTCTTGGATGGGAAGACTCAATATAGTAAAAATGTCAGTTCTGCCAAAGGCACTATATAAGTTTAATGCTATCCTGATACAAATACCATCATCTTTCTTCAAAGAATTGGAATAACTAATTACCAACTTCATGTGGAGAGGTAAGAAGCTCAGAATTAGCAGAGAACTCCTCAAGAACAAGGATAAAGTGGGAGGGCTTGCTTTACCTGACTTTAGCACCTCCTGTAGAGCCACAGTGGTCAAAACAGTGTGGTTTCGGTATATTGACAGACGCTCAGACCAATGGAAAAGAACTGAAAACCCAGAAATACAATCACCAACATACAGACAACTGATTTTTTGAAAAGGACCCGCAAAAATATCAAATGGAAAGCAGATGCCCTCTTCAACAAGTGGTGCTGGGGGAAAAATGGATCTCTACCTGCAGAAAAATGAAGCAAGACCCTTACTTCACTGCACGCACAAGAATAAACTCAAGGTGGATCACAGACCTTGAGGTAAAACTGCAAATTATTAGGACCATCAATGAAGGAATTGGGACAAACCTGAGAACTTTGGCACAGGGAATCCATAGGCTATCAGAAACAGGGAAGGACACAAGCACAGTGGAGGCACAAATTGACTAGTGGTATATACTGCAGATAAAACACCTGAGTACATTGAAAGAGTCATCAAGAGAGTAGTAAGGGCCCACAGACTGGGAAAACATCTTTAGCAATGACACATCAGACAAATGCCTTATTACAAAAATCTACAATACTCTGCTAGATTACAATAAGAACAAAAAGCCCTATTTCTGTAGCTTTAATGATGAATTTCTTGTAGTTGCTTTGTCTGTCTTTCTCCCTATATAGCTACTTGCTACACCTTGGAGAGTAACTTGCAGATTTCCTGAGTTTCTTGAATAAGGGAAGACTTTTATTTTGGCAAGTGTCTTTCCTCCCTGTCTTCTCCAACAGGCCCCTCTTGCCCCGCAGCCACTTAGTGCCCAGTCTGCTCAGACCCTGGAAAAGCTTTATTCTGCTCTCACTCAGAGGTCCCAGGGGCTAGGGCAGAACTGCCCAGAGGGGTCTGAGACTGCGGCTCTTTATGGGAGTGGAAAGCAACTGTGGACCTGCGGATAGCAGCCCAATGCACAAGCATTTGGGAGTCCACTTGAGTCAGTGAGACTTTGAGCATGCTGGTGGTTAGTTGGAATGTGCGCAGAACTGGGCCTCCTCCCAACTCCTCCTGGTTTCTGGGTTCAGTTGTTGTCCTGGGTCAGTCAGAGCTCTGGAGCTGCCTCCAGGGAAGGGGTCTTCAGGGAGGGTAGCTGTCCTCGCCACACTGTTCTCTACCTTTCAGCGTCTGCAGAGTCCTGACCAGACAGACAGACAGTAAGGCCTCTCTCATGGTAGGAGAGCAAAAGGAGCAGAGAAAATTGACGCACAGGGAGGAGGAAAACTCCCCGGAGCTTTCCAGAGGGATCTAGGCGGTGCTATCAGGTAGGCGTCGCACCTCAGTCTGGTCTTCACCTGGCTTTGATCTCCTCCTGATTCCAACCCGCATCCAAGCAGAAAGATGTCCTGATTTGTGGAGTACACTCAGTTGTGCTTCTGCCCAAAGGAGAGCAGCCATTGAGCTTCTCTTGCCACAATGGCCCTGCAGTGCAAGGTGACTGTCCGTGTGTTTCCCCGTGCACTTCCATAGAAACCCTTGAGAAAAAAGATACATGAAGATATGTCACAAAAGGGCCTGCTTCTATTTGTCTTCAACCCTTACATAGTTGACTTAAGGATGAAATGTTGAAAGATGTTATAAAACAATTTGGTTGTTAGTGTTCATATAATCTAAGAAATATTACATTTCAGCAATTTACAGCTATACCACAGCTTATTCTAGATTAAAATGGATAATAAACATTACTAGGGATTCGATATGGTCTGGTTTGGGAGGAGGCCCATGGGAGAGGACGGCATCTTGTTACTTCCCTGGATGGCACTATCCTAGTGATGCTCAGCTGCCATTTATCTGAGTTCAGGGAAGTAAAGTGGTGCCTGAAACCTAGGAAGCTGAGCAGAGGGCCCGGGCATGGGGGAGTGTGCCGTGTATATGTGTGTGTGTGTGTGTGTGTGTGTGTGTGTGTGTGTGTAGGGGACATCGTTGAGGTACTGTAGGCTCCTTTGTGATAGCATTCGATAAGGTAGAGTACAGTAAAGTCCAACATGAAAAGACAAAAACTACGTGCCATATATTCTCAAGTATGAGCTGACCCGGATATCAGCTGAGGCACCTAATTTGACCACAAAAACAGAATAAAAATGTGCTGAGAAGCCTGGCTTCTACACAGTCTATATGGCAACATAGCTATTGGTCCAAGAGCTCAAGTTACAGAAATCAGTTACAGAATCACAGAGCCTTATGGTTGGGCTGTTATCTCCCTTCCTGGGTGTGCTCTAAGACATTCCGCATGGAGCAGACATCTGCTCTTGTGGGGGTAACCAGCCCCCCACAACTAATCAAGGGATTGGTAGGCGCAAGTGTAAGGTTAAGATATACAAAGATTAGAGTAAAGTCATAGACAGAAAGGAGAGAGAGAGTGGAATAAAGGAGTCACATTTCATGGTAGCATGCTCACCTCAGCTCCCTTGGTGGTCCACGTGCAGGGGGGAGACGGGAGGACAGGAGAGAGATCTCGTGAGGTTTCATTTCTTTTCATTTTAAATAAAATCGTTTTACTGAGGGCTCATACGACTCTTATTTCAGTCCATACATCAGTTAAATCGGGCATGTTTGTACATGTGTTGCCCTCATTGTCTTCTAGACATTTACTTTCTATTGAGTCGTGAGGTTTTATTTCTAACCAAACCTTCCATATCGTTGGGGCATGCCAGCCCCCTGGTTACAGCTAATGACCTACATCATAGGAAGGGGTTGTAACAGGCAATACAGGCAAGAGGAGGGGGTGACCTAGGGGAGTGCACGCAATAGTAAAGGGAGAGAATTGGGGTACATATGTGGCAAGATGAGTGGACCTAGATTCCATATAGTGGCCTAACCTTAGTCATCCTTGAGGGGTCCTGGGCTTGCCTTTGGGAACAATGTCAGAAGGGAGTGGGCCCTACTGAAGGTGAGTCAGACTATACAGTCTGGTTGCTCTGGATACTCTTAAGGAAATAACCTCTGATCTACTTTCATTGAACTCCTAGTGTACAGTCATTTACCATGTGTAGCAAGCAGCGCCTTGTGTTTGGCATATCTTTGGGAGAGACAACTTGGGAGAAATCTTTCTGTATCCCACATGCTGTGGCCTTGAATCCTTTTAAAGACAGACAGGGAGCTCACTGGATAATGAGCCGTACCACACTGCCCAGTTGTTAGAAATGACCCTCTATTAAGTCCACCTAAGCCTTCCTGTTAGTTTCACTCACTGGAACTTATTCTGCCCTCTGTCCTGCCACAGACAAAGTCTAATTTCACTTCCATATCATAGCCAGCCAAATACTTGATGGAACTTATGCTAAGACATGATTGTTTTTTCTTCTGAGCTAACTTTTCTCCATAAAACATTTTTTTCACTCACCATGGTTTATGAACTATGGTTAAATTATGTCTCTTAGAGGAAAAAAAAAAGCTATTGCCCAAAAGTTTTCTCAAAACTATAGCCAAGTAGATGGAGCATCTGGGCCTAATTCACATTCCTTGGGTCACTTGAACAGTACCTGGGACATACTTTGGTCTGGTGTTCTTATGTGGCTTAACCCGTTCCAGGTGCATTTGTGCTAGGTACCAGAGCTCATCTTTTCTAGGCGATCACATTGATACCTAAAAAATATGAACTTACCTTTAAAAAAATAAAAGGTCAAGTAAAATAGACTATTCCATAGATATGGATATCTTCTAGGTTGATGGCAGCTTTGTGATGGATCTTCATGACTTCTTTATTCACACTGCACGGTAAGCTATGGGATTCTACCGAGTGCAGTTCACTAGGGACTTGCAAATTGTTCACATTGAAGACTTTCATATTTTCTCTTATTTTTTTCCTTATATATTTTAAAAAGATTTTATTAGAGGTTCATACAAGTCTTATCACAATCCATACATATACATACATCAATTGTATAAATCACATCTGTACATTCTTTTCCTTTATCATTTTCTTTTTCCCCCCTCTTTTCTTTTTTTACATTTTATTAGGGGCTCATACAACTCTTATCACAATCCATACATATACATGCATCAATTTTATAAAGCACATCTGCACATTCCCTGCCCCAATGATTCTCAAAGCATTTGCTCTCCACTTAAGCCCTTTGCATCAGGTCCTCTTTTTTCCCCCTCCCTCCCCGCTCCCCCCTCCCTCATGTGCCCTTGGTAATTTATGCATTGTTATTTTGTCATATCTTGCCCTATGCAGAGTCTCCCTTACCCCCCTTCTCTGCTGACCATCTCCCAGGGAGGAGGTCACATGTGGATCCTTGTAATCAGTTCCTCCTTTCCAACCCACTCACCCTCCACTCTCCCAGCATCACCCCTCACACCCTTGGTCCTGAAGGTATCATCCACCCTGGATTCCCTGTGCCTCCAGCCCTCATATGCACCAGTGTACAACCTCTGCCCTATCCAGCCCTGCAAGGTAGGATTCGGATCATGGTTGTTGGGGGGAGGCATCTTTTCTCTTATTATCTTTCACATACGACAGCTTTTCTGTTCTTCCTATGCATTTAACAGGAGATAACAACAACCCTGTTATCTGTTAATAGTTCTCAACTCCCCCTAGCACTAGTTTCTCTTTTCTAGGTTTCTGAAACAGAGCGAGCTAATAAAGAAAATTATTTTTCTTTTAACTTTCCTTCATTAACTTAAGGCCATTTTAGTTTATTGTTTCCCACATGGATTTTATTCTCTATAGGCATTCAATAAGTACCTGCAAACCACAAATAACACATTTAAATAATAATTTATTAATTTAATCCATTCAAACAAAGGTAATGTCTGATTGAGGTCTCCCAGTCCACATAGGAAATGATGCTGCACATCGAGGCTGAGAAATCCTGGACCACGTTCTGCCAGACCTTCCAGGCATCATGTCATGGAATTCCTTATCAGAGCCAGAAAGGTGAATCTGGGAGTATGAATAAGGAGTCACTAAGAGAACATCTGGGCTTGCGTGGGCCGTGCCTAGGAAGAGCGAGACAGAGCTGCAGTGAAGTCTGAATGGACCTAACAGAATTCCCTGCATCATAGAGTCAGACAAAACCTGATGTTCTGCTTCACACTCAGATGGAAGAGGGGAAGGCAGATACTAAGCTAGTTTCCAACTGACAGCCAGGGACCCCTCAGGTTTTCTCCAAAGAAAGGAGGAGGGCATTATACATGAAATGGTGATTTCTCAGAACTACTCGCCCCTAGAACCAGACATGTGAGTGAGTAAGATACATAGACCTCATTATCTGGAGTCTTAGCTAGGTTGAGAATAACTAGTCGCATTTGGGGCTGTAGAGCCTGCGTAATTGTGTCCTCTCCATCCCCCTCTGTTTGTTTTCACTACAGATAAGAGGAACCTGGAAGTGTCCTCGCATTGGCTTTTGCCCTCAGAAGCCTGAGAATTCTGACTTGCTGCCACAAAAGGATGAGGGGAAGGAAGAGATGATGGAGATTTCCCGCCAACTTTAGGAAGTTCCCTTGTGTTTTCTTGTTGCACAGCTGTGGTGGGGCTTGAAGGCCTGTCCATGGACACTGTCTCAGAGAATAAAAATCACCAGACAAGTCACACATTTGAATTGCACACTGTCCTATGCTAGGTGTCAGTCAGTCCCAGCCAAGCAGAAAACCCAGGGGCTTTATGCCCTGGAGCAATCTGAGTTTGTGCCGGGTACAACATCACAACCCACATTCTCCTATGAGATATTCATGCACTGGAGAACAGGGTTACCACCCCTCCCCCCTCCACCACTCAGCACACCCTGGAAGAGGCTGGCTCCTCTAAAGGGTTATGGTCAAGGGTATAGACGGATGCATTTCTGCACTGAGCAAATAGGAGCAAGATCCTTTTAACTTCTCAACCAAGACAAATCTCTTTAGGGAATTGCATATTTAAGTCAGTATCCAGCACGTCTCCATGCCCAATTTACAAAATGAACAGGGAAACAAACAAGACCCATTGTCCCTGAGTGGATCCAGGCTCAGGGTGATGCTCCAAGTGTGGAGAGGCTATGTGCATCCCACTGGGTTCCCAAGGCTGTGGGTTCTCACATGCAGATCTCCATGCACTCTTCTGAGGGACTTCCTAGGCATGAGCTCAAACCACCAACTTCTCAGTTACTAGCACAGCCCCAGACCATTCACTCCATCCAAGGGCTGCAACCCGCACTGTAGCAGATGATAATTAACATCATGGAGCTAAACTTGGTTAAGTCTTTAGCACAATGATTGACTTAAACTAAGAACTCAATAAAAGGTGTGATCCCCACCTCCTTCAAGACCCCCTTCATTCATCCTCCCAGAAAAGCAAGACCATGGGGGGCTCCAAGTCTATCAGTAACAGTGATCAGTCAAAGTTCCCTGGCCACACAACACAGACCACTTACCACACCATGACTACAACGCAGACCAGCCCCTTGCAAGGGGGAATTAACCCACAAAGAAGCTGCCACACCAGCCACGACATTGGTTGACTCAGAAATTCTGTCTCAAAAGGAAACAAAGAAGAAGCAGTGATGGAAATTGCCTCTCAGAGAAATGATGAATTTAAATGGTTAAAAAAATTAAAAAGATACCTGTTTCCCTCAGGGGAGAGAGTGGCAGGGTGGGTGGGGGTGGGGGAGTGCTTTCTAAGAGTAGTACTCCAGAGGTTACAGCTCACTGTAAGTAGCTGCAAGAATGGCGGGTGCGGGAACGTTGTGCTTGCCAGTTCCTGTCATCTCTCCGGGCAGCACTGGACTTGAAATGAGTGATTTCTGGTACCTAAGTCCAAACATGCACGTGAACCCTGCACTGGCCACATGGAAGTGTATTCTTAGAGGGAAATGCAGCATGCATAGCACCTTGTCTCCTTTGCAGAAGTTAGACCTTTGAATTGAGCACAAAAGCAGGGACAATGAAATACATAGGACCCTGGGTCCAGACGTCTAGCAAACATGATCTGCACAGGGCAGAGCACTCTTTCTGCCTGGTCCCTGACTGCGCAGACTGCAGAGGCAGTGGCCAGACTGAGCTGTGAAGCCAAGCACACTTGGAGTCACTGGACCGTTAGCTGGAGCTGGCTTGTCCTCATTAATTCCTTGTAAAATTGGGACACCAGCACTTACTCGAAAGTACAGTGATTGTTATGTGGATGTCCCACCTTCTCTTGGCTGCTACAAACCTGGAGAAACAGTTTTCTACTTTACTCCTTGGGGTGAAATGAAAAATAGGAATAGTACAAGGTCAAAACCCATTTTTGCTCATTCATTCCCTATGGTTCTTGGCGTTGTTCACACAAAGACGTGACTCATAGTTGCCTAGAAATCCAAAAGCTTTTCTTTTTAGGGAAACCAGAGGGAACCCTGAGCAGGAAGAAACGAAGGTCTAAAACGTACTCTCCTTCTCCTACAGGCATAAGCCTGCAAGCCCAAGGCCCTCTTCCAGTAACTCTGGGAAAGGCATGCGGCTGGCCCTGGAGATGGCTTCCGCGTGAACTCCAAGGCATGTCCTAACTACTGACGGTGGAAGAGACCACAGCAGAACTGTCAGAGTAAGCCAGCCTCTAACAAGCTAGGGCCTGTAGGCGGAATTGTACGGTTATAATCTACAAGGATCATAGTAAAGTCATAAAGAGGAGGAGAGCTAGGAGAGAGCGTAAAATAAAGGAGTCAGACACAGTTCAGGATAGCATGCTCCCCTCGGGCCGGCCAGGATCTCACCAGTGAGGTCTGCACAGAGAGAGTCTTTTCTATCGTGGGATATTCAGAGGTAGCCATGAGACATGCATATTCAGTAGTTACATTCGTCACAAGGTGGGTGGTAACCACAGTACAGTCTGTGAGCTCACAGGTGGGGAAACCCCATACCTGCATTGGGGAAGGCATGAGGGGGGATGGGTGCCGCGCTGGGAGGAGATGACCAAATAATGTCTGCTTCTACAGCGAGACAGAATCACCCCCGTGCGCAGCATAGTGCACCTGGGCTTTACCTCTGACTGAACCCCAGTGGTGGCTTTCCTGCCGTGGAATAATATTAGCTTTCCAGATTCCCTCTGCTATCCCTTAGGGAATGTAGTCCCATCATATTTCCTTCAGCGTCAGTCTCCCACACAGGATTAGTAGACTGGTGGTGTAACCTGTAAGCTCATAGAGCAGCGTGCTCAACCCGTGGGTCACGACCCTTTGGGGGTCGAATGACCCCTTCTCAGGGTCGCCCGATTCATAACAGCAGAAAATTACAGTTATGAAGTAGCAATGAAAATCATGTTATGCTTGGGGACTCACTGCACCATGAGGAACTGTACTAAAGGGTCGAAGCATTAGGAAGGTTGAGAACCACTGTCGTAAAGGATAAAGAATACGTATAATATGTGTTGATCAAACATATTATAATTATTCTTTACTTAATGATGAAAGAGTAGGAACCACTTCTGTTTAATGACAAAAAAATCCAGGGCCACAAGCACAATGCTAGCTGAGTTCCCAGCTCTGATGTAAAAGATGACACGATTATTCTGCGGTGAGAGGGAGCGGGCTCTCTCCTCTATCCCCAAGTCGGACCCCCGTATAAGGTTGGGGAGTTGATGACACATCGGGTGAGAGATGGAGAATAGCCGCCTAAGAGCCCTGGGGCCTCTTTTTGGCACCCAGTTCCCAGATATGTCCAACCAGGTACAGCCTGGTGGATCTGCAGATCCTGGCTGTAGAGGCTTCTTCTCTGGGCCTAAAGATAGGTGTCACCTATGTGGATACTGCAACTTGGTGGGGGAGAGAGATTGGGACTCCATTGTCTTTGCTGTGTTGGGGTGAACATTCTGAAATCCTGAGATGGAGGGAGCTGGAGGCTGTTCCCAGTATTCCATAAGCAGGACGCAGCTCTTGGGGGACCTAGACACTCTGTGTTCATGAGCATTCACCTTTCCAAAGGACAATAGAGAACCAGGTTCCCCAGGATTGAGTGGGTGAAATTAAAAGGACATCCCTGACCGGGAATCGAACCCGGGCCGCGGCGGTGAAAGCGCCGAATCCTAGCCACTAGACCACCAGGGAACGATGATAAGCTCTCTGACTTGGCTCCACCTGATACTTTGTCGTGTAGTACAAACTTGGACGCCAAACCTCTACCCTCCTGGGCGCCTCCCTCTCCTCCGGAGAACACCCCGAAGTTCACTGCTGGCTGGCCTTCTCCAAAAAGGTGACCCGTCCGCCTCAACCCGGCACCATGAGCCCAGTGGGCACTAACAGGCCCTCCAGGCTGCGTCCTCCCCGCACCTTGTACTCCACTCAGAGGCGCGCCGGTGCGCGCAGACCGCGTGGGGACGCACAGGGACGGGGACCCGGGCCGGGGGCGACTTTCTAACAAGGTGGCGCCCTGGGTGACGATGGAGCACGACCCTCCGCGATCTCCAGCCTCGGACAGGCAGGCGCCCAAGGGAGGGCCGTGCAGCTAGAAGACACTTGCAAACAGGGCCCTGGCACCCGACTCCTGACCTCCAGGCCTGCGCTGGAAAACCCGCTGCCCCTGCGCTGCCCGAGTCTTGGCTGGTGGCAGCGCCCTCCTTCCACGGGCTCAGCCCCTTCTCCTGGGGACCAGGCTTTCCCGCAGACACCACGTCGGATTCCTTAGACGGTCCTGTCTTGTTGTCCTTCAAATGTGGACGTGGGTCTACACAGTCCCTGCCTTTCCAGAGATTCTGAATCCCAACAAAACCTGATGTTTTTAAGGGGGAAACAGACGTGGGGTAAAGAAAGCTCTGAGGTTACTTGGAACGAAGGATGTCAATGCGTTTGTCTACACCAGCGGTTCCCATCCTTCGGCTCGCTACCCCTTGCGGGGTCAAACGACCCTTTCACGGGGATCGACTAAGACCATCAGGAAACACATGCTTCCGATGGCCTTAGACACCGGGACACCGCTCCTCTCTGTGTCTCCAGGCGGGTCCGCCCACGTGCAGAGATGCCCACGGTCCCTGCGTGAGGACTGGGACCCATGCTACACCGCGCTTCAAGACAAACTCTCATTTTTGTCATGAGAAATAAATACTTCACAAAATAAAATTACTTGTTGTTTTCGTGATTAATCACTGTGCTTTAATCCTGTGCCTTTGGTAAGAATGAAAATGCATCGTGCATATCAGATATTTACATGACGATTTATAACGGCAGCAACATTATGACGTAGCAACGCAAACACTATGGTTGGGGGTCACCCCAGCGTGAGGCGCTGTCGGAAAGGTCACGGCCTGAGGAAGGTGGAGCACCATGGTCTACACAGTGAGTTGGCAGCCTGGGATCAAAGCGTGCTCCCTGAAGAGAGAGGAGGCTCGTCCGTTGGGGCACAGTGCCCCGTGGAGCCCACGTTTCCCAAGGTGAGAACGGGCTGCCAGTGTGAGTCTATCTGTCAGAAGCGTGCGGACCAGTGTCCTTGTCACAGTTGCAGATGAGTTTGCCACTGTCCATCCGGGATTCGCCTGCTGGGACTCAGTGGGCATAAGGCTTACGTTGCAGGCCAGAGGAAGCAACTGGGCCTTGGGCGAGGGTAGGGCGAGGCTGCGGAAACGGTCCTTGTGCTTTTCCAAAACAAAACCACAACACGACGCACTGACCATCCGCTGATATGGATTCATGGCGGAACGGCCCTTAAGGTTCCAGTATTTGACATGTGCGTGGCAGTCGGCAACCTCATCTTTCTCCCAGGGAGCAGCGAGTGGGCTCAAACCGCAGACCTTATGGTTAGCAGCTGCGGGCGTGGCCCACTCCACTCCACCACCAGGGTTCTGGTGGGCTTTCCTCAGAGCCCAGCTGTTCTGTGCGGATCCAGCAAACACTGGGCGCAGCAGGAAGGGCGCCTTCAAACGCACAGTCTTCGTTCAGAGTCAGTAGGGAAGTTGAGGTCCAGATGGGAAGCGAGAGAAGCTTTGGCACCATCGGGAAGGAAAACCAGGGAGCACTAAGCAGGCTTGTTCGGGGCTCGCCCCCCCACAGCCAGCTGAGACTTGTGTCTGGACCCCCATCGGACCCTGTGCGGAAACAGAGCTCAGATGGATGCTGGTAACCAGTAGTCTCCTCCCAAGACGATTGGGTTTGCTTCCTGGCCTCTTAGCACGCGGTATCAGACCCGTGGTTTCTTTTTTTCTTTTTTCACATGTGGCTTCTTAGGAGGGTGTAGACGACATTATTTTCAAGAAAAGAATCTTGTTTCCGCCCGGTTTCGAACCGGGGACCTTTCGCGTGTGAGGCGAACGTGATAACCACTACACTACGGAAACCAGGTACACGGAGGCACAGCACAGGTTATGCAGCCACATCCTGAAATCGTCCTTCTCCAAGTATGTGGTTCCAACAGACAAAAGGCTGCATAGGAACCTCGCCTCCCAAAGTTAGGAACCACTACTGACAACATTGCCGGCAAAGCGCCACAGTCCGTCCCCGCAGGCAAGGCGAGCTGTCAGAGTAGTTGTCTGCTCCCCACCCAGAAGCACAGCCCTGGGGTGGGGTGGGGTGGGGTGGGGTGCGCGTGGGGCGTGGCCGGGTTCGGGGTCCCACGGCTCACGAGTTAGCACTCCTGTGTCCAGATCGAGCCTCCCCGCGGGCCTCCAGCTCGCTGCAGCCCTCTCTGCGGAGCTGCGACCCAGTCCTCAGCGGTGGTCACTCCTCTGAACTCTTGACAACAGGTAAGTGCTCCCAGCCAAGGATGTTCAGTGTCCTTCCTCATTACGACCCGCCCACACACACCCACAAGCACTCACGTTGGCTGCAGGCGATCCTTTCCACGGTACCCCACGTGTGCAACGCGAACTGCTCCGCCGCGTTTTCTAGGTGGTCTTTCAGAGACCCGTCGCCGGGCTGTCTTCCCAGGGCCTCTGGGGGCCCCAGCACTGGCCTGCACGTGAGTATTGGGGTGCTTCATCCATTCACAGGAAAGCGGGAAACAACTATGGTCCAAGACGTGCAAAATCGAAACTGTCACCAGCTGGTAGACTGTAAATGATTCCATCTCTGTGGAAATCCTTCTTGGGGTGTTCAGAAAGTTAAACAAAGAATTGCCACACTGGTGTCAGGCCTGCAATTCCAGGAGTGAAATCAGCTACTTGTGCACTGGTTAGTGCAGCAGTCTTCCAAACAAACAGCAGGTGGGAACACTTAGATGCACAAGGTGCTGGCGGGACTCTTCTCCTGAGGACTTGCTTCTAGGGGGGAGCTCTGGGTGTGACCTAAGGACAGTTGTCTGCCCAAGATTTCAGGCTTTGGGTTGGGTTTTCTTAGGAGTACAGACACCATCAACTTTCACAGTGCAAGTCAGTCTTGATGGCTCTCCTTTGCATGCAGATTGTCTGCTCTTCCAGACGCGACTGTGATGTGCACACTCTCTGTCCAGCAGGGCTTTCTGTGTCACTTTAAAAATTTGGGAATTGTGGTGAAATGTTGCATTTTGTCAGTTGGGCCTGAAATACAGGTTCCTAGTAGAAAGGCCCTAGGTATTTCCCTGTTTAGTGTCTGAGGCCCCAAAGAGTATACAGTTTTCAGGAGTGTAGTGGTTAGCACTTTTGCCTCCGAAGGGAAAGGGCTGTGATGGGAAGCCATAAGCGTCAACATAACAATCGTGAGGACAGAGCAAGTCTGTTGTCCACAGGGTGGATGGACCAGCGCAACTGCAGCATGTGTAACTTGACCCTAGGACCACACTTGCTGAATTAACATTATAGTTCTCTGATTGGATAATTCATTTATAGTATGGTTATGCATGATAATGCCTGTTAATCTCAGGATGTACACACTAATGTACTCAGAGATTTGTCTGAATTCACTAAAGAAATATGTATGCTTGTGTGGGTTATGTCGACAACAAATGAATGGCACTGTGTTAGTCCAGGTCGACTGGAGAAACAAATCCATACTCAAGCATACGTGTTTAAGAAAGAGCTTTATAGACGAGAGCAATTGAATATTACAAAAAACATCCCAGGCCAGTCCAGATCAAGTCCATAAGTCTGATATTAGCCCATATGTCCAATACCAATTTATATACTCCCCTTCAGACTTATACATCACATGCATTGATGCCGATTCCAACGTCACAGGCCAGTGGGTGGAAAGTCCTGTGGATCCAGTGGCAGTGGAAACACCTCAGCAGTGGCAGGGATATCCACCTGGCTCATCAGCTGCAGGACTCTAGTGTATGTGGCTCCATGTGCCTTGTCCACAGGAATGTCTGGAATGGGGTGAGAGTTTCCTCCTTAGTGTCTCCAGATGACTTCATCAAGCTGCAATCTGATTGACCATCTAGACTCCGCCCCTTCACTCCTAAGCCTCAAATTGACAACAGATTATCTGACTCTCAAGGTCAGCGTGAAATGAGTAGAACAGGATGCGGCAATCCTTGTGTTATTCATTCCACTTTTTCTACAGGTTTGAACATTTTCCAAGTACAGTAAATAGTTGGGGGGTTGTACTTGTGAACTTTGGCAAACTGAAGATCTGGTAGAGTCTTGGCCTAAAAATTGCCCTTGTGTCTCCTGCAGGAGACGGTGACAGTCTTCAGAACCAGTCATTGCCATAGGAAAACACAGATCACTGATCTGCTGTGTAAACTCATCCACATCAGTATCTCCTTAGTACTGTTTCCATGAATCAGTCTACTCTAGACTGGAAGTCTGATAAGTTTGGGGCTGCTTTGTGTATTTCAAAGTTCCTGAACAAGATGTTTCCTTCAGTTATTAAACATTCATTTCAGGGCAGAGTGAGGAGGAACAGGAACAAACCACATTGACCAAAACCAGGATCCTAAAGCTATTGAGCCCTCCCAGTTTGATCCAGGTGCACTCTGTCCATCTTTTCTGGTTCTCAGCAGAGAGTTGCAGGCTGGAACTTCTGCTAGCCCTGTAAGAAATATTTTTCTTCTCGTGTGTCAACAGCAAACTTTCACGGTCCTTCTTCAGTAGAGATTCCCTTGCTGTTTTCTAGGAATCCAGTTGTGGACATGTGATGCAATGCTTCCCTGCGTCCAGATGTACAAATGCTTGCGTTTATGAAGGCCCCACTGCAGGGATGGCTGATTTTCTGTGCTCTGAGCCTTGAGACTCAATTTAAGTTTTCTATCTAAAACCAGGTGGTTAGGAATATTTGACTTTGGAAGGAAGTGAGGTTCCTAGACTGGACCCCTATTATTCTGAAGTATAGATGTAGTGGCTGCATTAACGATGATATGCTCTTATATTAATATGCTTGGAAAATAAAATAGTATACGTTTATGTCTACACAAATGATAGACTTCTGAGAATATGTAAAATAAAGATTATTTTCAAAGATTTATAAAATCTCATTTTTTAAATTAAATCGTTTTATTGGGGGCTTGTACAACTATTATCACCCACACATACATCCATTGTGCATTTATTTCCCACATCATTCTCAAAACATTTCCTTTCCACTGAGCCCCTGGTATTTGCTCCTCATTTTTTCCTTCCCTCCCCACTCCCCTTTCCCCATGAACCCTTGATAATTTATAAATTATTATTATTTTGTCATATCTTACACAGTCTGACATCTCCCTTCAGCCACTTCTCCCGTGTCCATCCCCCAAGGAGCGGGTTATATAGAGAGACTTGTAATCTGTGTCCCCTTTCTCCCTTCCCTTCCCTCCACCCTCCCCTAAAATCTCATTTTTTAATGAAAAATGAATCTACTCCCCAAAGAGCTGATGAATGGTGTACAGTGGCATTACCCTGAAGTTCTTACCTCCTCACGTCCTTGTGACTTTCTTCCAGTGACGCTGACTCCAGAGGGTGGCGATGGGCAGCAAAGGGGTTTGGTCACCTGAGAAGCTACTCATCCAGGCTTCAGGCAGTTTTCACTGTGGGAGGCAGAGGGGTTGTGATTTCGGCAACCAAAGCACCCACTTGAAGTGAAAATCCTCCGTGAGTGAGGCATCGGATTCTCATCTTGTGCAGGGTTGGACTTTGACCTGTTCTGTTGTGCCAGCGTGGTCATCAATTTGGGAACTGAGGAGAATGAGAGACCATCTTTTCATGGTTCCTGCATTCCTGGTTAGCAGACACAGAGAGAGTCCAAATGATAATCTTCTCTCAGTCCCTGCTGAATACGAGAGGCTAGAGTGAGAGCCATCTGGTGATGGAGGCCAGGGGCAAACTGAGCACAGTTTAGTGAAGGAGCTACAGTGTAGATTCAATGAGATTCTAGCTACGCCTTCCAGACTCTAGGAGTTAGTGGTAATAGTGGGTTAAAGAAATATGTTCTGAGATATACTTAGGCCTCGTGACCTGAAGTAAGTCCCTTCTTCCTCTCTCCCTCCTTTCCATCCAGGCTCACCAGGGTACTCCAAGGAAATGGAATGCCTGAGGAGACTCCATCCTCTCAATTCCAGCTTCGAGTGCTCAGACTGAAATTGAGCAAAAGAAGATGGAGTGGCCGGCACTTTCATAGAATGGAGGGAGGGGGGGCGACAAGGAAACTCTAATTTCCAGGGGCAATATCTCTCCCTGAAGAGAAAGACTCCGCAGGAAACAGCCATTATTTCTAGAGCAGGACGTGACTAGGGCAAGACAAAGAGTGCCCATGTGCATGCTACCAGTTCCCCTAGTTGATGGTGACTGTGGGGACGCATCTGCACACAGGAGAACTGCTCCTCGGCGTTTTCAGGTCTCTGAACACGCAAAAGCCCCTCTGCAGACCTGCCTTCGGCTATGTCTCTGGGCGATTTAGGACCACCGCCTTTTGGCTAGTATTTCAGCACGGAACCATGTGCTCCACCCAGGAACTACCCGAAATGTCTGACTATGAGAAACAGCCCTGGTCCTCACTAGATGGGCCACTTACATGCTTGTGCCAGATTTTCTCCGTTGACGAATAAAATGGAAATACTAAGCTACTTGCCTTCAAACGGAATACTTTCTCAGAAACCTAACTTTCTTACATATTCACTTTTTGATCTCCCCAGTTTTAAGCAGACAATCACACTTCTGTGACGAAATTAATCATTTTACCTCTGCTCAGCTTTCTCTAAAATTGATCTTACAAACTCATATCACTGTGTCCATGTTCATCTTAAAAAATTTTTAGTCACCATTCTCAATATCATCCAAAGTGTCCTCTGAGAGAGTTAAATGTTCATTTTTCAGGTAATAGTCTCACCTGTGAAAAGAGACGAATAACCACATTGGCATGTTGTGGGCAGGACTACATCCAGCAGTGTTGTTCCTGCACCACAGGACAGACTGAGTACCTGCAAGTGAAAGCAGAGCCCCCCACTGCTCTGCCATCATGGCTGGGAGGGTTTGGTGATGTACTCTGCTCCCTCTGTCCAGCCTTTCCACTCACTGTACTTCCACCCCATGATCCAGCCCTTCGGTCTCAGTCATTGTCCAACTTGTCACTTACCATGCAAGCTTAAGCAAGAAACCAGGCCAGATGTGTCAGGAAAAGAAAGGATACCTTTAGACTGAAGATGCTATTGACAATGAGAGCCTTCTACAACGGGCCAGCATGCAAGCCCAGAGCACTAAAGCAGTTGTATCTGTGGGCCTTGCGTCCATTTACTGTATGCCTTATTGCGACGTACAGCATACTAACCGTCATTTTTCCCATCTCCCATATTCCCCATACTATGGATTAAACCTAACTGCAAAGAAAGCGAAATGCCCCAGTGGTCGGGGAAGCAGGACATGGCGTATGGACAGAGTGGAACTGCCCAGAGTGCCCCCAGGGCGGTGCTCTTCCCACAGCAGCCTGCACGCCTTTGTCCTGCAGAGCAGCTGGTGGGCTCACACCTGGATCTTTGATTAACAGTCTAACACTTGCCCACTGAGTCGCCAGGGTGTGCGCCGGAACGGCCCACTGGCATCACGTCAAATCCACTCCTTAGACTTCTGGGGACTGTACATTTCTTCATCTGTTTTTCCATAAATTTTATTCATTTATTTTCTTCCTCCTCTTTCTTCCCCTCCTTCTCCCCAGGCTTCTCATAACCATCAAAGTCTACTCCTTCTTTGGGTTTGAAAATATTTTTCTTAATTTTGTAATAGTGGCCTCACCAAAAAAACATATCATTGGCTGCACACCTCCATGATATGATCACTGAGGACAAACGGGTGCATAAGCAAATGTGGCAAAGAAAGCTGATGGTGCCTGGCTATCAAATGGTATAGTGTCTGGGGTCTTAAAGGCTTGAAGGTAAACAAGCAGCCATCTAGCTCAGAAGCAACAAAGCCCCCATGGAAGAAGCACACCAGCCTTTGTGATCACGAGGTGTCAAAGGGATCAGGTATAAGGCATCATCAGAACAAAAAAATCTTACCACAGTGAATGAGGGGTGAAGTGCAGAGTGGAGACCCAAACCCCATTTGTCGGCCACTAGAGATCGACTGGCTGAGGGGTCTAGGGGAGGAGATGAGTCAGTCAGGGTGCAATGTAGCACCAATGAAAAATGCAGCTTTCCTCCAGTTCCTAATGTGTCCTCCCACCTCCCCCCTAATATCATGATCCAAATTCTACCTTGCAAGTCTAACTAGACCAGAGGATGGACACTGGTGCAGATGGGAGCTGGAGGCACAGGGAATCCAGGGCGGATGATATCTTCAGGACCAGGGGTGTGAGTGGCGATACTGGGAGGATACAGGGAGGGTGGGTAGGAAAGGGGGAACCGATTACAAGGATCTACATGTGACCTCTTCCCTGGGGGATGGACATCAGAAAAGTGGGTGAAGGGAGACATCAGTTAGGGAAAGATATGACAAAATAATAATTTATAAATTAAGATGGCTCATGAGGGAGGAGGGAGGGAGGGGAAAAAAAGTGGATCTAATGCCAAGGGCTTAAGTGGAGAGCAAATGCTTTGAAAATGATGAGGGCAATGAATGTACAGATGTGCTTTACACAATCAATGTATGTATGGATTGTGACAAGAGTTGTATTAGCCACTAATAAAACGTTTAAGAATAAAAAATAATAATAAATGTTCCAGGATAGAGATAAAAATAGTGGCCGCATACAGTATCTGTCTCTATGGGGCTGACCAAATTTGCTTGATAATGGCAGTTTGTAGCCCAGGTCCACCACTTCATAGGGCCGAGATCCAAGTACCACATATCATATGGACCCTATTTTTCTTGTTTCTCTTCATATCACATTTTTATGTAGATGATAGCAATATTTTCCATGTAATGACATTCTTTGCTAATGAAAATTGTGCTCTTTTCTTTCCAATAACTGTTTTGTCACTGTTTCAGATATATTTTCTTTACCTCCCCTTCCACTCCCCCCTTAGTTCCTGATTCAGATAATCAAGTAAGGATTTACTCAGGATTAAGTACAGCATAGAGAAGCATCCTTAATTCAACTCTAGCATTTGTTCGCTTCTGATTCAGATAAGGGTTGAAGACAAATAGAAGCAGGCCCTTTTGTGACATATCTTCATGTATCTTTTTCCTCAAGGGTTTCTATGGAAGTGCACGGGGAAACACACGGACAGTCACCTTGCACTGCAGGGCCATTGTGGCAAGAGAAGCTCAGTGGCTGCTCTCCGTTGGGCAGAAGCACAACTGAGTGCACTCCACAAATCAGGACATCTTTCTGCTTGGATGCGGGTTAGAATTAGGAGGAGATCAAAGCCAGGTGAACACCAGACTGAAGGGCGACGCCTACCTTATAGCACCGCCTAGATCCTTCTGGAAAGCCCCGGGGAGTTTTCCTCCTCCCTGTGCGTCAATTTTCTCTGCTCCTTTTGCTCTCCTACCATAAGAGAGGCCTTACTGTCTGTCTGTCTGGTCAGGACTCTGTAGACGGTGAAAGGTAGAGAACAGTGTGCCGAGGACAGCTAAACTCCCTGAAGACCCCTTCCCTGGAGGCAGCTCCAGAGCTCTGACTGACCCAGGACAACAACTGAACCCAGAAACCAGGAGGAGTTGGGAGGAGGCCCAGTTCTGCGCACACTCCAACTAACCACCAGCATGCTCAAAGTCTCACTGACTCAAGTGGACTCCCAAATGCTTGTGCATTGGGCTGCTATCCGCAGGTCCACAGTTGCTTTCCACTCCCATAAAGAGCCCCAGTCTCAGACCCCTCTGGGCAGTTCTGCCCAGCCCCTGGGGCCTCTGAGTGACAAGCATCCTGTCCTCCACCTTTAAAGGGGAGAGCAGAATAAAGCTTTTCCAGGGCCTGAGGAGACTGGGCACTACCTGGCTAAGGGACAACAGGGGCCTCTTGGAGAAGACAGGGAGGAAAGACACTTGCCAAAATGAGAGTCTTCCCCTATTCAAGAAACTCAGGAAATCTGCAAGTTACTCTCAAGGTGTAGCTAGTAGATATATAGGGAGGTACACAGGAAAAGCAACTATGGGAAATCTTCATAGTTGAAGGAACAGAAGTAATAAATGATGTTCCTATCTGTTCAACGTTGTATGTTTGAAAAATATGATTGGAAACCTAGAGCTGTGGTAGCCTATTACCCTCTGAGCAGGAGGTAACTGCTTGGGGTGCCCAGGGGATGCCACCCATAACTTTTCATCTTTCCAAGCTTGAAAGTTGTCTATAAGCCATGACTAGTTAAAAGACTTTCCCTGACCAGGAATCAATTCTGCACAGTATCCTAGCCACTAGACCACCAGGGAATCACAAGCAGCTATCTGATTTGCCTCCAACTGACACTTTGTCGCTTAGCACAAACTTGGACGCCAGACCTCTACCCTCCTGGGGGCCTCCCTCTCCTCTGGAGATCAGCCCGAATTTCACTGCCTGCCCTCTTTCTCCAAAGAGGCGACCGGTGGACCTCACCCTGCTCCATAAGCCCAGTGGGCGCTCACAGGCCCGCCAGGCTCTTTCCTCCCCGCCCCACCTTGGACCCCACTCAGAGACACGCCAGTGCGCGCAGACAGCGTGGAGAAACATAGGGACCGGGACTCGGGTGGGGGCGACTGGATGGATCCTCTGCCATCTCCAGTCTCGGACAGGCAGGCGCCCAAGGGGGGGCCGTGTGGCTAGAAGACACTTGCAAACAGGGCCCTGGCACCCGACTCCTGACCTCCAGGCCTGCGCTGGAAAACCCGCTGCCCCTGCGCTGCCCGAGTCTTGGCTGGTGGCAGCGCCCTCCTTCCACGGGCTCAGCCCCTTCTCCTGGGGACCAGGCTTTCCCTGCAGACACCACGTCGGATTCCTTAGACGGTCCTGTCTTGTTGTCCTTCAAATGTGGACATGGGTCTACAGAGTCCCTGCCTTTCCTCAACTGGAGCGTTGATGGTGCCGATGGGTCAGGAAAACTTCCGCGTGCATTTTCCACCCCAGAGGAGCCGTGTTCCTCGTTTCGCTGCAGTTTATAGGGGCGCCAGTCCTTGAGCTCAGCGCTGATGGGTGCTGTGCCTCAGCCCGGCTGAGACAGCTCTCTTCTGCCTCAACAGGTCTGCATCCAGATTCGGAATAAGTCTCCCTGTTTGCTAGCACTTGGCCTTGTACCTGCATTGGGTCGCCTCCCTGGACCTTGGCATTTTTCATCTAAGCTTTCCCGATTCCCTGACGGTGCAGGGCAACAGACTTCCCCCAGGTCAGACTGCGCTGCCCTCTGCTCGCTGCCAGTTCTCCTCCACATTGGAAGCCACTTTTCATTTTAATGTAATTTATGTGTTTGCTTTTGTTCAGCAGTGGTCATGGCAGCTTTTTTGGTCATGCTCAATGACTGTAAGAAGGTAAAATTTATCAAGGACCAAGAGAGTCAACATCTGCCTATCTCTTCACGGCAATGGGAGAGATGAAGGCGAGTACACAGCTGTACAGTGACCATGTGCTGTTACTGCTCCCAAAGGCATTTCGTACCTCTAGTCATATCTTTCCATTTCTGTTGCGGTCTTCCTCGTTGAGATACTTACCAAAGAGCTTCAGGAATTTGCTGTTAGAAGTGTAAGGTTTAATGGGGCGCGAAACAGAACTGAAGATCCAATTGGCAAAGTTTTAGAAGCAGGCTTTATTGAGAAGCTTGCTGGCGGGTTCCGCAATCAGGGTATTCAGCTATTGAAACCATGCCTTGGGGAATTCAGGCAGCATTTTTATACCCCTTGCTGGCAGGCACAGCTGGGAAGGATGAAAGCTGGGCACACAGGGCCTTCAGCAAGGAAGAGGTCCTTAATCTTATCATTCATCAGTCTGAGGACAGGTAGAGGGGAGTGTGCATATCTTCAGAAAACATTCTGGCTCCTGGATGAGCTGGCTCCAGGGATTTGGCCTTGAGCAGGGGAGGGGGAGGTAGGTTAGAGGGAGGTGGATGAGAGGTGAATTCTAAGAGCCAGGCTGAAGTCACCGCATTCAAAATGGAGTCCCTTTTGTAAAGCGATTCTCCAGGGGAGCAGAAGTCCATGTCAGCCCGCCAGCTCCTTTCCAGTTCTTACTTATTTCCAAGGCTGGGGATTTGCCAGTCTCCTGCGTTTGGGATGGTTGTTGTTTTATGTGTGTGTGTGCGCGTGCCCGCGGCGCAGTTTAAAAATTGCGATAAAAATATAAGGTAGCAGATGGAGATTGACAATTCAGAGAAAGGGCATAAACAAGTGGCCTGAATAAATTCCTGACATGTTGTGCCTCTGGGTCTGTTATGCAGTTGGAAAGAGCCTTTTCAGTGTGTGGTTTGAACTACCAAGCACAACAAATCTCACTTTGATAGTGTAGTACTTCCATTTGAATGTCTTCACATTAGACTGTTGCCTGATGGAAGTCTCCTTTTAATGAAACCATGTTTTTTGGTTTCTACATATAGAAGACCTATTTGGGAAGGTTGTTACTCAGTGGCTGTCCTACTTCTAGGTATGATTATGCTACAAGCCGCACAGGGGCACTGGTGGTTCAGTGGTAGAATTCTCGCCTCCCACGCGGGTGGCCCGGGTTCGATTCCCGGCCAGTGCAACTTGCTTTGTTTTATTCTTCAACACGAGGTTCTTAGAGTGTCTCCCTTCTGTGCAGGATTATCTATTGCAAGAATAAGCCCGACCATATGGTGATTCAGGGAGACGACCTGAGCCGAGAAGATCATCGAACATTTCCGTAGCAAGAAACATGGACTTTGGGGAGCCTGACACACAAATCCGTCTTGGAAGAAGTTCACAGAATGTTCCTGGGTTGCGAAGATAGTGAGACTTGCACTCGCGACTTCGGACATCGTATCCGGAGAGACCAGCCCCTGTAAACGGGCCTGCGCGGTAAAGAAGCCGAGGGGAAAGGGGAAACCTGGAGAGATGGATGGACAGGAGGCTGCAGGACGCGCTCCAACCCCGCCGCGGCAGGGACGGCGCGGACCAAGGACGAGCTGACGCGGGAGAACGCGCTCATCCTTCCCCTGCGCACGGGCCCTTGGGTACGGTGCCCTCACGCACTCAGCAGATGCGAGCCCGCAGCCTCCGCCAGCGGCTCCACGTGGAGCGCACAGCCCCGAAACCTCTCACTCTGCGGGGGAGGTCGCCAGGGGTCAGAATCGAGTCCAAGTGCATGTGTTCTTTTTAGAGCTGAGGAGGTACCCACAAATAACATTTTAAGTGACTATAGTAGCATCTAGAATTCACTGCCCCCCCCCCCAAAAAAAAACACCAACAACTATGGGTAACAATTTGGGCTGTAAGGTCAGCAGATGGACATCATCCTCCCCACCCCCATCCGCCTCTGTGGGAAAAAAGATAAGGCTTCATACTCCAGAAAATCAGTCTCCAAAACCCAAGGGGCATTTGACCTTGTCCAACGGGGTGGCTATGAGTTAAAAAGAACTCGATGGCCACGAGTTACGTTTTGGTTAACACTGTGAAACTGCCAATACTAGCCCAAACAAGCTACAACTATAACACAATCCTGATCCTGTCCCAGCATCGTTCTTCAAAGGAAAAACTAGTCGCCAACTTTATACAGGAAGGAAGAGACAGTCTCTTCAACAAATAGTGCTGGCGATCTATTTACAGAAGAACCAATCGGTTCCATCCCTCACGCCATATCCCAAAATGTCTTGAAGATAAAAAGCCTAATGGATGAAAAAGTAGGGACAAACCTCAGTTCCCTAAGCCAGGGCATAAACACACTACCAACATTATGTAAACACACACACACAATAGGGGACTAAGGCCTTATAAAAATAAGACACTTATGTGTAGCAAAAATGTAAACACACCACGTGTTTAAAAATTTTTGGTAATGACCTATTGGACAAGAGACTGAAATCTATGTAAAACGATAACAACACTTCAGCAATGAAACTATGAATAATCCAATTTTAAGGTGGCCCAGATGGTGGAGCGAGCACTGCCCCGAAGATGACATCCGGGCTGCCACAAACACATGCAGGAAGGCTCACGGTGACTGGCCAATCGAGAGAGGCACATCAACCCGTGAGCTACTACTGCACAACACACTGACAGCGAGAGGTCGGGGGTTTCGAAATCAGACAATGAAAGGTGGAGAGCTATTGGAACCTTCGTACACTGTTCATGAGATTGTCAAGCTACACAACCACTGTGAAAAGTGGTTGGCACTTCATGTAACCAAGCAATCCTTTCACTAGGTATATAAGGGGGTATCACAACAACAAACAAACCAACAAAAACAACACTGGAAACAAGCTCTGCCCAGCAGCTGTCATAGTTTGCATTTTCCCCACTAGGTGAGCATTGAGCACCTCACTCTGAGTTGGTGCACCCAGTGACATCACCTGGGAAGGATCTCTCTGCTCACAGTGAGTTTTTCAAAAAAGCCTCGTTCTGGACGTCCGTCAATTTCCTGAACAGACAAAAGTGTCCACTTGTAGTGCATTTGGAGCTTTCTGTTTGCAATTTGACTGTTAATCAAGCTTTCTAGTTCAAGGTTCTGAAAAGATAGTGCAACTGTGTGTAACAAAAAAGGCAGACCAGGGACTGATTTTGCCACCACAAAAATGCACCTGTTCCCACAAGCCATCTCAGTACACCAGTTTTGGGCCAAAACCCCAGCATGCCTCTCTTGCCCCATGCACCTGAGTCACCTGACCTCGCTCCATGTGACTACTTTAGTGTTTCTACGCAAGAAGAGGGTCATGAAAGGACAGCGATTGGACACGTAGAAGAGATGGGGCGGGGGGGGGGTGGGAACAAAATACGCTAAGGAGGTGCTTTCAGCCACCCAAACAAACAAGTTTGAAAAATGTTTCCAAGAATGGACTTGCAGATTTGACAAAAGTAGTAAGTGTAATGGAGAGTGCTTTGAAGGTAATAAGGTTGTTTTGTTTTTAAAAAATTAAATACATAGCTTTGAAGAAAAATTCTGGGTTTGGGAGGCTACTCCTCATATGTCCCACAGAAATAAAAACCATAACATGAGCATATATACCCATCTCATCATTATACCAATACTCACAATAACAGGAAGAGGGAAGCAGTCTACATACCCATCCATGGGAGAATGGACAGGTAAACTCTGGTGCACACTCACAATGGAATACTGCACATTGCTAAGGAAGAGTTCACCTGTGAAACAAGTTATGACATGGATGGATTTGGAGGACATTAGGCCGAGTAAAGTGAGCCCATCAACAAAGGAAAATATTATATGAGATCACATCATAAAAGAAAAGTAGATGAAAATTGTTTATATCAAAAGAAACAGACTCTGATGGTTTCCAGGGGTAGGAGGAGAAGAAAGGGGAAACAGTAGGCTGGAGGGGAGATCGGTGTTAACGGAGGTGGAAAGATAACATTCTCAGAGATGGAGAGGAGAAGGAGGAGGGCAGTGCAAGCCCCCTTTGATAAGTTACTTAAATTGTTGGGTTAAATATCATCTGCAATGTAAACCCTCACTAATACCCAATATTTAAAAAATAAAAGATTGACATGTGGTAGGGGTGGCGGAGGAGAGGAAGAGGGTGTTAACAAGCCCAGAGACAAGGGAATAACAAGTGAACCAAAATCAGTCTCAAGGAGGGTGTGAGAGGTCTGCCAAGGCTGGATCAAGGGCAATGTAAATGGGAGGAATTCCTAAAACCCAAATGAAGGCAGAACACGATAGTGGGACAAGAGGAAAGTACAAAGAAACAGAGGAAAGAACTAGAAGGCAAAGGGTAGTCATAGAGATCTAAATACAGGCATGTAAAGATGTAAATATATTTATATACGACGAGAGGGGAATAGATCTATGTACATATATTTATAGGTGTAGTATTTTTTCCCTCACAATAGTGATTTTATTAAATTAGTTGCTGTATAAAACATTGCATATGTCATAATTGTTAACCTAGCAATTTACCAAACTGTAGTTATCGGGTGCAGTTTGCTGAGCATGTTTTAGAAAGGAAAGGAATGGCCAAAGCCCTGCTATAGTTGTTACGTCACTGCCTCAAAGACACACGGGGATGCTCAAGATCTAAGCCAGGCAAAGTTTCCTTCCCCCTCCAAAGCCCTCCATCTGTAGAAATATTCTGATAAATATAATCTAGACAGTCTTTGCACTTGTGATTCCACAACCAGAAATGCAATGGAGATGTTTAATATAGGTTTAGTATTAAGGAAACAGATGGACAGTGGGCCCCTGCTCAAGTACTCCCTCAACACAAGAACACTTTGTTCTAACAAGTCGGCAGTCTGAGATGCTCACCTGCCTAACACAATCATTGATGACAATGGGTGTACAGGCAAATGTGGTGACGAAAGCTGATCGTGCCCAACTACCAAAAGATACAGCACCTGAAGTCTTAAAGACCTGAAGATAAACAAGCAGCCAGCCAGCTGAGAGCCAACAGAATCCACATGGAAGAAGCACACCAGCCTGTCCCGACTTGATCGCTGAGGACAAAGTGGGTGCATAAGCAAAAGTTGCTAGCAAAGCAGATGGTGCCCTGCTATCAAATGATATAGCATTGGGGGTCTTAAAGGCTTGAAGACAATCAGGTGGCCATCTAACTAAGAAACAACAAAGCCCACATGGAAGAAGCACACCAGCCTGTGTGATGACAAGGCATCGAAGGAATCAGGCATCAAAGACAAAAAACATTCTAGCGTTGTGAATGAGGGGGAGTGCAGAGTGGGGACCCAGGACCCATCTGGGGGAAATTGGGTATCCCCTTGCAGAAGGGTTGTGGGGAGGTGACGAGCCAGTCAGAGTTTAGTGTAGCAACTATGAAACATACAATTTCCCTCTATTTCTTGAATGCTTCCTCCCCCGACTATCATGATCCCAATTCTACCTTACATAACCAGCTCGACAGGGAGATGTACACTGGCACGGATAGGAAGTGGAAATACCGGGGAATCCAGGACAGATGAGCCCCTCAGGAACAGTGGAGAGTGGCGATATTGGGAAGGTGGAGGGAGGTAGAGGGAGAAAGGTGAAACAGATGACAAGGTCTACATGTAACCTCCTCCCTGAAGAACGTACAGCGGAGAACTGGGAGAGGGAGATGTCGGATGGTGTAAGATATGATAAAATAATAATTATTTATAAATTATCAAGGGTTCAGGGGAGGCGGAAGCAGAAAGGTGGGGGGGGGGTAAAGTGAGGAGCTGGTACCAAGGGCTCAAGTAGAAAGCAGGTGTTTTGAGAATGATAATGGCAACATGTACAAATGTGCTGGACACAAATGATGTGTGTACGGATTGTGAAAAGAGTTGTATGAGCCCCTAATGAAATGATTTTTTAAAAGATTGATATGCATTCCCTTCAGCCAAGATATTTCACTACCAAGCCACGCTCCCAAAAGAGGGCAGCTCCAGCTCCCACCCCCGCTGGAGACCAGGGGCTAAGTTTGCACTTGTCTCGCAAAAGGGATCCAGTGTGCTCCATGCCCAGCTCCCAGCCCACGCGACCATGCTGTTGTACAGCCTGCTGAAGGAGCACCAGGCCAAGCAAGTGAGTGCGAGGAAAAGATGGGGCGACAGGCAGCCACCTGCCCACACTTTGGTGGACCACCTGGATGTGCTTGGCCCAAGCCTACGTGAACCAGAGGAAGCTGAACCAGGAGAAGGCCCTGCGCGTCAGGCCATTAGTTTTGCTAAGACGACTGGCCCGTGGATGGGGATGATGGAGCAATTCAATCCCGCCCTCAAGGAAATCGGGGACGGGGAGAACTGGCCTCAGAGCATCGAGCTGGACATGCGCACCATTGCCACTGCCCTGGAATATGCCCACCAAGGGCAGCTGCATACCGACCCCCCTAGTTCATCTTCCCTTCCTTTACCTTGCCCTCCCTACCACACCAAGGGGGGCAGGAGGAATGGGGGAAGGCCCATGAATAAAACACAAAGCTCCATTCCAAAAGAAAGATAAAATTAAAGATCTGCAGCGTCAAAAAAAATTCAAAAGCAAAAAAACCCAAACAAACCAAAACATCAAAATCACTTCTCTTAAAAAATAAAAGAATTTTTAAAATAAAAAAACAGCACTTCTCTGTCTTACATAGAAACGGTTATAGTTAGGAAACAATTTGCTGGCTCGCAGTGCGGGGTGTTGTGTACAAAGGTAAAGTAGGTGAGACAGATGACGTCTCTTCATTGCCTTTACTCCATAGGGTGTGTAGTGCAGACCCAAACCAAACGGATTTACAGACTAAAACGTACACCCCGTCCCCTGGTGGGCTCGAACCACCAACCTTTCGGTTAACAGCCGAACGCGCTAACCGATTGCGCCACAGAGACCCCGATACCCTCTCGACACCCTACAGGGAATATGTATACACCATGTCCTCATGTCGTGGGCATACTGTGTGCTGTCTCCCAGAGTCTCAAAAGAAACAGGTGGGTTGGGCAAATGAATGACGCCTTTGTCGATTTGCAACCTGCACGCCGGGTGATTCCCAAGGCAGAAGGGCAGCAGATGGCCGTCGTCCCTCCTTGCTCCTCACCTGCCTCGGAAGTCACCGGGCCCCAGAGCCTCCGCGTCTGCGCTGCTCCGGGTCGCCTGTGCCGAGTGGGGCCCGAGGCTCGGAGCCCGCGGCGCCGGGCGGCTCTCGCTCTGCGTCCCGGCTCCGCTCGCCGCGCTCCGCGGCCCGCTGCACCGGCTGGCGCTCAGTGTGGACGGAGCTGCGAGGACGAAGGGAGGCTGGCTGCGACCGGCGGGATCCTGCGGATGCCTTTGCATCCAAGCCCCAAAGAGCGCGAAACTCCCTGGAAGTAGGGACAGAGACCCAAAACTTGACCTGGAACCGATCTGCGAGACAGTGGCTTGTTTGCATGGAGGGGACTTGCAGACGCGCCGGACTGCGTCTTTGTCTGCCGGCCGGACAGCAAAGAATCGAGTGTCAAAGCTGGCTGCGGGGAGCGCTTGTCAGCACTTTGCACCACCCTTTGCTCTGCCAAGGGAGACCAGGCTCGCTCCTCTGGCAGAGAGCTCAGCCCTGCCCGGGAGACGGGCCCTCTGGGAGACGGAATTCGCCAACCCTCACGCAGCTGCCCACGAGGCTGGGGATGGCTTTGGAATGGAGCCGGACTTCTGCGTACCCGCTGAGGAACCAGGCAGAGACTCAGCCGGAGACAGACCTGTCATCTGAGTCAACAAAACCCAATGGACTCGTTCCTCCGCCTCATCGGGCCGCTGGGAGTGGCACTGATTTCGTGGTACCCGACAAGTGAGTACACAATTCCCACAAAATCCATGCAGCAACTGTTGAATTTTAACACATCCGACAGGTCAATGGGCAGAAAAGATCAATCATCTCTATCTCTAGTTAATCGCTAGTTTGAGATCCCCCGCCTAAGGCTATTTTTGCTGTTCTTGAGATTCACCTGCATGAATACGCGTTCTTGGGATCTGGCTTTCCCCCCTTTCTCTCTCCCGTTCGTTTTTTGAGGCATACTACATTGGTGGCTGCAGCCATGGGCGCCGGCACGGGAACAATTGTGAGGCTGGCACGGGACCCTCTGTTGTCCACGGGGTCCCTGTGGGTTGGCACCTAACAATAATACCTACATTGTTGCAAATAACACTGCCTAACTTTGTAGTTCATTGTTCTAATACAGCACAGTTGATGGATATTTGGGGAAATTATGCAAAGAACTGTAAGAAAATTCTTGTGTCTCTTTTTTAGTGTACATGTGCGTCCATATCCTAACTTTTGGTAAGGTCCGTGTCATTTTTGCTATTGAAAAAGAGATTTGCAATGAAGAAGTCATTGGTTCTTCCAAAATTATTCAGGAGATGGCCAGCTTTGTTTCCAGCATCAAGATCATCTCGTAGAACTGTGGGTCCTTCCTCGCTGTGTCCAGTTTTCCCATTCTAACCCCCAGTGAGAATGTGTCTCAATTGCCTGTTTGGTCCATTTCAGTCTGCAGAAATTGGTAGGATTCCTCCATTTCTTCATCACTAGCTTTAATTTGAAGAATAGTTGTATAAAGTGGGCTTCCTTGTGGGCATTAATGATTGCGTCCTGTCACAGGCTGCATTGGACTTCAAGAGAGATCTGGAACTATTCTTCTTGATGACGAATGTATTACCATTCTTCTTGCTGTCCCAAAAATTGAAGTAGAGACTTGTAGATAACAACGGCTATAAGAATGGATTTTGAGTTATCACTTGATTGCAACCCTGATATAAGAACAATTAAGCCTTAAGACATGGCCCTCGGCCCCAATCCCAACTATGCCTCTCCACTCAGAAAATTGTACTTCAGAGGACACCACTGAAGCTACAGCTCAGGCAGAGGGATGTGTCTGGTCAGAGCACATGGGAACAAATGAAGGGGGAGGAAGAGAGAGTGGAGCACGCCCTGGCCCACCAAGCCTGAGGACAATATCCCTGACTAGGGAAAAACAAGTGATACAAAATCGGTGACAAAGCGCGTGTAAGAGGCCTGGTAGGGCTTGATCAATGGCAATGTAACCAAGAGGAATTACTGAAACCCAAATGAAGGCTGAGCATGTTAGTGGGACAAGATAGTGAGATAAAAGGAAATAGAGGCGAGAACCAGGAGGCAAAGGGCATTTATGAGGTCTAAATAAAGGCATGTTCATATGTAAATATGTTAATATATAACGATTGGGATATAGCTTCATGTACATATATTTATATGGTAAGTAAGCAGATGGACATTGTGTCTCTACTTAAATACTCCCTCAACACAAGAGCACTTTCTTTTAATACGCTGGCATTCTGTGACTCTCACTTTCCTGATACCATTGCTGAAGTTAAAATGGGTGCATTAGCAAGTGTGGTTAAGAAAGCTGATGGTGCCAGCTATGAAAAGATATAGCGACTGGGGTCTTAAAGGCTTAAAGTTAAACAAGCGGCCATCTAGCTCAGAAGCAACAACGCCTACATGGAAGAAGCACACCCGCCTGTGTGAACACGAGGTGTTTAAGGGATCAGGTATCAAGCATCATCAGAACAAAAATATCATATAATCATGAATGAGGGAGAGTGCTGAGTGGAGACCCCAAGCCCATTTGTAGGTCACTGGACACCCTCTTACAGAAGGGTATCAGGGAGGAGAAGAGCTAATCAGGGTGCAGTGTAGCAACGATGAAACATACAACTTTCCTCTCCTTCTTAAAGGCTTCCTCCCCCACTATCATGACCCCAAGTCTACCTCACAAATCTGGCTAGACCAGAGGATGTACACTGGTACAGATAGGAACTGCAAACACAGGGAATCCAGGGCGGATGATCCCCACCGGACCAGAGCTGAGGGTGGAGGTAGGTTGGGGTGGAAAGGAGGAACTGATTACTAGGATCTACATATAACCTCTTCCCTGGGGGATGGAAAAGAGAAAAGTGGGTGAAGGGAGATGTCGAACAGGACAAGATATGACAAAATAATAATTTATAAATTATCAAGGTTTCACGAGGGAGGGGGGAGCCGGGGAGGAGGGGAAAAATGAGGACCTGATGGCAGGGGCTTAAGTGGAGAGCAAATGTTTTGAGAATGATGAAGTTACCAAATGTACAAATGTGCTTTACATAATTGATGTATGTATGCATTGTGATAAGAGTTGTATGAGCCCCTAATAAAATGATTAAAAAATAAAATATATTAAAATTTAGCATATATATCTTCATAAGGGATATTGGTTAGATTCCATGTCTACCCTTCCTCTTTCCTTCTTAATTCTTTATTTCTAATGCTGGTTTTCATGTGTGTGTGTGTATATAAATAAATAAATATATATAATTTTCACGTATTCAAAACATAAGGGAGCAGTCTGACATGAACAATGGCAGGTGTGGGGACAAGACAAGGGAACTGCACGGATGTCTGCTGGATATACATGGTGCACCTGAAGAGACTCTTTTGGGGTGTAGTATGAGTTAACAGAACAGCTCACTTTGATATTCTGGTATTTTTATTTAAAACTCACCACGTTGTATTATTTCCATCCTATCCTTAAGGGTTTCAAAACAGAATAATGTGGTGACATCTTGCTGACAGTGAGGAGGACTTGAAGCACTTGCTGATGACGATCAAGGACTGCAGCCTTCCACGCGGGTTACAGCTCAGTGTAAGGAGAAGAAAAATCCTCACAGCCAAACCACTCGGTAACAGTGTGCTAAAGGGGGTCAAGATTGCAGTTGTCGAGGATTTTGTCTTGCTTGGATCACCGCCAGTGCTCATGGGAGCAGCAACCGAGAGATCAAACTACACATTGCATTGGGTAAATTAAGGTGTCAAAAATCAAGGATGCTACTTTGAAAAGTAATGTGAATCTGACCCAATCCATGGTATTTTCAGTGTGAGAGTTGGACATTGAACAAGGAAGACAGAGAAAGAATTAATGCATTTCAATGATGGTGCTGGAGAGAATATTGAAGTTACCATGAACTGACTGCTGAAAGACCAACAAATCTGCATGGGAAGAAATACAACCGGAATGATCCTTAGAAGCAAAGATGGAGAGACTTGGGCTCGTGTACGTTAATCATGCTATCAAGAGAGACCAGTCCCTGGGAAAGGACGTCATTTTCAGTAATGTGCCAGGTAGTGAAAAAGAGGAAGGCCCGGGACCAGATGGACGGACGCAGTGGCTGCCACATGGCCTCCGACGTGAGAAGCGGACCGGGCAGTGTTTCACGCTGTTGCACACAGGGCTCTATGGGGTGCGACCAAGGAGACGGCATCTAACAATGGCATTGCCCGATGTATGTCGCCTTTCAATTAAACTATTGTTTTTGGTTTTTCATATAGGAGGCCTGTTTTAAAAGTTTGTTTTCAGTGGTCGTAGTGCCTGTCACCTTCCGTGCCAGTGTGCAATAGGAAGGTTTTTATTGCCAGAATGTACTGCGCAGGAACTGGTAGGTCAGTGGTGAGATGTCGCCTGCCATGTGGATAACTCTGCTTTATGACTCTGGTTCAATTCTTGGCCATCGCACTTTGCAACCACATTTTAAATTTTACCCAGGGCTTCAGGCTTCCTCTCTACTATGAGAGACTATCTATTGCAGAGGCACATCCAGCCTTGTGGTGATTTTGGCAGCCAGGAGAAGCAATGAGCATTAGGTATTTTGGGCAACAAGAGCTGTTACACGGTCTCTCTAAAAGGATTTCGCAGCGTCTGTTACAAAGGAGCCGATTTTCCGCACATTCTGAAGGCAGGAGACCTGGTGCCTCCCTGGTTGACACACTTGGCTGCGTGACCCATCAAGGACGAAGCTCTCTGCTCCGGGAAAGATTTACAACCTCCGAAATGGCATAAGAGGGCGCTATGCGTCGGGATCAACAGCAGGACAGTATGTTTGGCATGAGGAAAGAGGGACAGAAACACCAGGACAAACAATTTTTGACATTCGTGTCCGTTGTAAAGTAAACCGTAGTGAGGACGCTTTGACCCTCTCAAGTAACCCTGCCGTCTCACCACACAGGTGTTTTGTTCTCAGAGGTTTGCTGGCTGCGAGTTGGTCTGTGATCTCGCCGCTGGCGGGTCTAAACCACGGCTTGTCCCCTGGAGAAAGACTGGGCTTTCCCCTCCTGTGCGCTCAGAAGCCCACACTGACTGGAAGGCAGTGAGTTTGGTTTCCGTTTGTGCTGACAGGAGGCTGTCGGTTCTGCTCTGCCTGTAAGGGGTCATTATGGGTTGGAATCGTCTCAATGGTGGGTTTTCTGGTAGGGGTATTTGGAATGCGGGCGCGTACATATCTGAATCTTCTAGACAGCAGTGGAGGGTCCGGGACAGATAAGGAGGGGTCAGACAAGGTCTCCTCTTTGTCTTCCAAGGAGAGGGTGTGGGTCTGCCATGCAAACACAAATCCAACAGCTCACATTTTAAAAGTGAGCCCGCCCGTCCCTGGGTGGGCTCGAACCACCAACCTTTCGGTTAACAGCCGAACGCGCTAACCGATTGCGCCACAGAGACTGCGTCTCTTGCCGCCGCGGACACAGGGCATTCATTCATCAAGACTCCGCGCTTTGGAGAACACTTGCGCTGCCCCAAAACTTCAGAAAACCGGCAGGTTGGGGCCACGAATGGCGCCATTGTCACATTTGGAATCTGTACGTGGGTGATCCCCAAGGTAGAAGGGCAGCGGGTGGCCTTCGTCGCTCTTGCTCCTCACCTGCCTCGGAAGCCTCGGGGCCCCGGAGACACCGGGTCGCCTGAGTCCCGCAGCCCGCGGTGCCCGGCCCCGCTGGACGGGCAGGCGGCTGGTCGGGCGGGAGGGGCCGGGAGTGAGGGGCGCGGGAACCGGGAAGGGAAGCAATGGGAGCTGAGAAGCACAGGTGCGGGCTTGGTCTCTGTCCAGAGAGCTGTGCGGCCGAGGCACAGGCCGTTCTCATTCCCTCGTTTGAGTCTTCCCGTACACGAGGCAGGCGATCCTCTACGGTCTCCCACAGCATCTCTCGAAACTGCAGGTGTGAGTTACTCCGCCTGTGTGGTTGGTTTTGCTTCTGCTCCTGCAGATGCCAGGTGTCTTCAAATTGAAATCTTTATATTCTCTGGTTACACACTGAGATCAGATGCTTGCATCAAGAATGTGATATTCCCCAGTAAACCCAAAACGAGGATAATGCTGGCCAATGCATTCCCTTTCTGTCATTTGTCGGAGTGAGGGGGTCCCCAACATTCTAACTAGTCCCCAGGAGAGACTTTGCGACTGTGGACAATATTAAAGACAGACAAACAGACAGTGAGGCACAGGGGCTCCCTATCCCGTGTCAGGACTGAGAGTGAATGCATTTCCCAATGGGTATGCATAACGGGGATTACATAGCCTTCCTGAAGCATACACATTGGAGCCAACATATGAGCCATAAGAGGGGCATGCAAAAAAACAGGAAGTGCTCTGGGTGAGCGGAGCTTCCATAGTTCCCATTTTCCCCAAAAGGCCAGAAACTCTGAGTTAGTTCACTCGGTGGCATCGCTGGGGAAAATGCTCTCTGGTCACAGTGGAATTTTTAGTAAAAGCAGTTTTGCTCCCACTTCATTTTTTTGTGATGACCGCTTTAAGAGAACAGCATTCAGCTGTGAAATTTTGTTTCCTGCTCAGGAAAAACGCCACAGGAACTGTTGTGATGTTGAACACAGCTTACAGTGACAGCTCTCTGAGGAAAACTCAAGTGTACAAGCAGTTCTCTTGTCTCAAGAAGGGTAAAAGCCCCCCCCCCTAACTTTATTGATCCCAATTTTACTTTACAAATCCGGCTAGACCAGAGGATGTGCACTGGTACAGATAGGAACTGGAAACACAGGGAACCCAGGACAGATGATCCCTTCAGGACCAGTGGTGAGAGTGGAGGTAGGGTGGAGTGAAAAGGGGCAACCAATTACAGGGATCTACATATAACCCCCTCCCGGGGGATGGACAGCAGTGAAGGGGGTGAAGAGAGAGCTTGGACAGTGTAGAATATGACAAAACAATAATAATTTATGATTATCAAGGGCTTATGAGGAAGGGGGAATTGGGGAGAGAGGGGGAAAATGAGCTGATACCAAGGGCTCAAGTGGAAAACAAATGTTTTCAGAATGATGAGGACAACAAATGTACAAACGTGCTTGACACCATGGATGTATTTTGGATTTTGATAAGAGTTGTATGAGCTCTCAATAAAATCATTTTTTAGAGGTGAAATGTCAATTGATGATAAATCTCATTCTGGATGTCTGTCAATTTCCGTCGTGCATTTGGAGTGTGTTCCATCAGGTCAGACTCGTAATCAAGCTTTCTATTTAGGGTTCTGAAAAGAAAGTGTAACAGCCTGTGACCAAAAAAACAAAAAGGCAGGATTTGCAGCAGACAAGGGACTGGTTTTGCCACCATGAAAATGCACCTGCTCATGCAGCCATCTCAGTGCACCAGTTTGTGGCAAAAACCAGCATGCCCCTCTTGCCCCATGTACCTGACCTAGCTCCCTGACACTTTTTTGCTTCCATAAATGCAGAGGGAAGGACAGCGATTTGATGATGTAGAAGAGGTGAAGAAGGAAAAAAAAAACGTGAAATGCTGTCAGCTATCCAAACAGATGAGTTTGAAAAACTATTCCAAGAATGGAATCAAAGTTTTACCAAATGTATTAAGGGCAATGGAGAGTACCTTGAAGGTGATAAGATTGTTGTGTTAAAAAAACCACATATCTTTGAAAAACATAATCCCGGTTATCTTTGGGTACCACCTTGTAGGTAATATCATAAGTGGGTTATGCAATAAATAAGCAATGAGGTGAGTCACTGTCTTGACCTAGTGTTTGCTGACCCATAACACCCCCAAGCACTCCCCAGGGGTTGGAATCACGGATCAGTATCAGCAGGAGATGTCAAGATACCACTTGCTGCATTTACGGTGGGTTGGCTATAGAACCTGATTGCTCTCGTCTAGAGACAACCTTTGAGCATAGTGAAGCAACCAGACTCAGGAATGACCTATCCAGGGTGGCAGTCCTTAAGGGAAAGCTCTTGCGGGGCACATTATTCAGTGTGGAGAAGGTGTATTTGAAAACGTTTCTGTCTCAGAACAATGGAAGATCTTTCTCAAAATAGGGCTAGTTTTCTGAGCCCGAGGTTGGGAGTGTAGAAACAAGGTCAAACACTTTATAAAAGGTTTGGCCAAACCCATCTATGAAGCTGCAATAAAAGAAAAAGAAACAGAGGAAGGAAGAAAGGAAGGAAGGAAGGAAGGAAGGAAGGAAGGAAGGAAGGAAGGAAGGAAGATTGTTTGAGGGTTTTTTGGAGTGGGAGAGGAAGGGCAGATGCATTACTGGTTACAAAGTATATATGTCAGGTTTCTCTGATGGTTTACCTTGTTTCTTGCTTCTCAATGCTGAAAGAATCCACCTGGGACCCTTGTAAATCCAAGTAACTTTCATGAGGGAAAAGGAAGCTCCCCTATTACTGTCTCAGGTACACACTATCCTTGGAAGCATGCCAGGCCTCATGCGGGGGACCCTGGAGAAGTTTAAGACTGAAAATGGCCCTTCCGGGGAGCACAAAAACCCTTTGGAAAATGCCCAGAAAGTAGAGTCCACAGATCCCCCAGAGGAGCCTGGACCCAGAGGCAGAGAGACAGAGCGGGACCCCTGGGGCACGCAGGCCTGTTTGCACCACACCTGGGAGAGATGAGGCACTCTGACTTGCAGGAGAGGGACCTGAGCACGGGGCCTCAGAGGGCCCTGCCCTCAGCCTGCTCCCTTTACCCCCTCCTAACCCTTAGCCTCCTCCTATCCCTCAGCCTGCTCCCTTGACCCCCTCCTATCCCTTAGGAGGAAAGATAGAAAGTTGTCAAAATGGAACCGAACCTTGAAGTGTGATCCTCGAGAACTTGAATGAATTGGTAGTGGTTACTTTGAAGCCGATTCTGTTAGATCAGGAATGATAAATTGGAGGTGTCCCAGTGACATGCTCTGTTAGGACAAGCTACCCTTGAAGAATGGGCAGGTGCTTCGTTCCTCACAGCTGCTCCCCTGCCTTTGACTCACCAGCACAGGTTAGACACTTCTAAAGCATTTTACTGTGAAGTAGGTGGAGGGATTAAATATCAGATGCTGTGTGCATTAAACAGCTTGAAGAATGTACCAACCTGCATCAGGCCATGGCTTGCTCTATTCCTGCCTGGTCCGCTAACCGTCTCCTGAGGAACAGCTAGTGGGATCCAAGGGCTGACCTTTCGCTTCCCAGCTGACACTGAACCACTGCACCACCAGGGCCTTCATGTCTGTTCCTGGTTGGTTTTTTAATTGATGATGTTTATAACTCTAAAGTTTACATCTAGGTCTCTAATCCAGCTTGAGTTGAGATATGGATCCTGATTCATTCTTCTGCAAGTGGGAATCCAATTTTGCCAAACATTTTTTTTTAACCAAACATTTTTTGAAGAGATACGTCTTCCCCATTTAATTGGGTTTGGACCGTCCGTCAAAATCATTTGTAAGGGAGTGGATTTTTATTTATTTATTGTTACATTATATTAGGGGCTCATACAACTCTTATCACAATCCATACATATACTTACATCCATTGTATAAAGCACATCCGTACATTCTTTGCCCTAATCATTTTTCAAAGCATTTGCTCTCCACTTACGCCCTTTGCATCAGGTCCTTTTTCTTTTCCCCTCCCTCCCCGCTCCCCTCCTTCTCACGAGCCCTTGATAATTTATAGATTGTTATTTTGTCATATCTTGCCCTATCCGGAGTCTTCCTTCCCCCACTTCCCTGCCGTCCATCTCCCAGGGAGGAGGTCACATGTGGATCCCTGTAATCAGTTCCCCCTTTCCAACCCACTCACCCTCTACTCTCCCAGTATCGCCCCTCACCCCAGTGGTCCTGAAGGTATCATCCACCCTGGATTCCCTGTGCCTCCAGCTCCCATATGCACCAGTGTACAACCTCTGCCCTATCCAGCCCTGCAAGGTAGAATTTGGATCATGGTAGTTGGGGGGAGGAAGCATCCAGGATCTGGGGGAAAGCTATGTTCTTCATCGGTGCTACCTCGCACCCTAATTAACCCATCTCCTCTCCTAAACCCCTCTGTGAGGGGATCTCCATTGGCCGACAAATGGGCCTTGGGTCTCCACTCTGCACTTCCCCCTTCATTCACTATGGCATATATATACACATATACATATATATATATATATATACACACACATATGTATATAAATACACATATTCTTTTTTTTTGCATGATGCCTTATAGGGAATGGATTTATTTCTAGGTTTTCTGTTCTGTTCCATTGGTCCATATGTCGCTCATTGTGCCAGCACCCCGCTATTCTCACTACAGAGACTCTAGTACGTTTTGAGGTCAGGAAAGAAGCATTCCTGCTTTGTTCTTCTTCTTTAGTTGAGTTTTGCTGATCCTCTATCTCTTTCCTTTCCAGATAAAGTTTGTGATTAGTTTCTCCATCTTTTTGTAGAATGATGCAGGGATCTGGACTGGAATTGCACTATATCCAAAAATTGATTTGGGCAATAAAGACATTGTCACAATGTTAAGTCTTCCTATCCATGAACATAGTATATTCTTCCACCTACATAAATCTTTTTTGGCTTCTTGTATTAGTGTTGTGTAGTCTTATTATGCGTTCTCCCCCCCCCCTTTGGTTAGGTTTATTCTTGAATATTTCATCTTTGGGGTTGCTATTGTAAATGATATTGTTTTCTGGATATCCTTTTCAGAGTTCTCTTCATTTGTACACAGGAAGCTGATTTATTTTTGCATGTTAATCTTGTAAACACATTGCTGAATCTTCCAAATAGTCTTTGAGTTTCTACATAGAGAGTCATATCATCTGAAAATAGAATGTTACTTTTTTCCAATTTGGATGCCTTCATTTTCTTTTTGTTATCTTATCATTCTGGCTAAGATTTACAGGACAATATTGAATTGAGTAGTGATAAAGGGCATACTTGTCTGGCTCCTGTTCACAGGTACAATGAGCTTTCATGTGAGGAACTCAGTATTTATACCTGGCTAATCCATGTGGTTCCTGTTCTGTCCTCTATGGTTAATTTACTGCATCTGGGAGCACGTGCATATAAAAGTAGCCCAATTTATACATATCTGGACTCTTTATTCCATAGGCAAGTCTGGTACTGGCAGACATTGGTTCAGCAGCCAGGAGCAAATACTTCTGTCAATGAAGAAATTGTAGAGAACTGGGGAGTGATACCGGAATAAAAGATATCAAATGTGCCTACCACTAAGAGTAACTTCATAGCTTTGTAGGCCAGAGTGTGATCCTCTAGCCCAGTGGTTCTCAACCTGTGGGTCGTGACCCCTTTAGGGTTGAAGGACCCTTTCACAGGGGTGGCCTGATTCATAACAGTAGCAAAATTACAGTTATGAAGTAGCAATGAAAATAATTTTATGCAACTATATACATAAATTTATGGGTGGGGGTCCCCACCACATGGGGAACTGTATTAAAGGGTCATGGCATTGGGGAGGCTGAGAACCACTGCTGTGCGCATTAATACTTAGCCTGAAATGCGACAACCGTCCTCTCACCATGTCTTCTTACAAGATGGAAAACAAATTCTCGTGTGTTTCAGTTATGCATAATGTTTAGAAGAAATAGTCTTGTCATAGTGACTATTCCCCTGATTGATCAGGGAAGGAATCATGAAGTTACAGTCGGTTTGTCTGTGATTTGCATGCTGGACCTTGGACGAAGTTCTGTGCTAACCACAGTGGGGATCGAGCGATTGAGCCTTCAGGAAAGAGAGTAGCTCCAGCATTGTACAGATACACAGGGGTAGTGAAGATATTAGAGACCATGACCTTAGAATCAGGGTACGGCTTATGGGTAATGATCAGCATAGGGCTGAGAGGAAGCTGCCAGGAGAACCCTCAAACTTCCCACTTGGGTGAAAACACGAGCCCGAATGAGCCACGAATGTGTGATCTTCAACTACACTTGCTGCTGTGGGTGCTCAGCTGCCTGCGCAGCACCGTGGATGCCAGAGAGCTGGGCCTTCGCCCAGAAAAGCAAAGTTGAGCAGACACACTGGCAGCTGTGGTGGCCCCCGTCTGTACAGAAATTAAACCAGTGAGACTCTGCCTGGATCTGTATACTTCATGTCATAAATGCAAGTGTGCAAACGTTGGCTGATGGCTTCAGGTGTAAATATAAATTGGGCTTTTAGTGGGGCTAGATCTAAATATTGACTTCAGGGAAGGTGTTTGCCCCAGAGTTGATTAGGACTCATATGACGGAGTGGTGCAGGTATTTAGACAAGGTGGACATCTGTGACATCTTTAACCTTCACCACATAGGGCCCAGTCTTATACTAATCCTCCCAAAAGAAACTGGCTATGCGATATGAAACAACTCTTTGCAGACACTGGCTGCAGGAGCGTCGGACACTGCTCAGACTGAGCTAGTCGTCGTGTGCGTCCCAGCAGCCTGAACAGAAAGCGTCTAACACAGGTGCCATCCAGGAGAGTTCTTAGAAGGGTGAGACCCCAAGGCTGCGTCCAAATTAGACCTCCGAACCCACCGATCTGAGCTCTTAAAAGCCAGCCCAGAAAGAATGCAAGTGTTTCCCCAGCAGATGTGTTGTGGACTGTTGGGCTCAGGGGTCCCCAACAGCAGTAAATAATATAAAAGCAAAAGGACATGTACCCAAAAGCAAAGATGAGAGGTATGAAATCCAGACAAATGAAAAGGAGAACCCAGTTTCAAAATGAGGAGGATGCTAATCAATGGCGGGGCTGGGGGGGTGCGGGCAAAGTCACGAACCTCTGTACAGACTGCAATGGGGAGCTCATTTACTCTGTAAACTTCCCACTTAAAGCACAACGCACACACCAAGAAGGGTAGAGATGCCTAGTATTTACCAAAGATTCATAAGGTCTAGTAAAGAATAACGTATGTAAAGAAAGATAAAAATAGCACACAAATCTTCGGGGACTGGGAATCAGCCCACAGAAGCACAGACTTGACATGAATGATGCAATGAGCACAATATGAGAAGAGCTGTAATAAACATGTCCCACGTGTTTAGGCGGTGAAGGGACGTATCAGCTTGATGAGGAGAGAAATGAATTTTTTTCTTTCTTTTAATTCTAAAAAGTGCCCCATGCCCCCACTGCCCTTTTCTTCCTTGTATTCATCCTTTTGTTTTCCTTTCCCCACCTCCTCCACCATTGTCTACCATGTGCATCCCTGGTTTTGGTCTGGTCTCTGCCATACTACACAGTCTTCACCCCTAAAATGTTTGTATACAGTAGCTTTTTCCCTATGCCACTTTTGCTTTTAAAAATTTTTTTTAATTCTTACCTCAGCGGGTTCATGTTGAACTTGTCCTTTTGTGCCTGACTTACCTCGCTTAGCATGATTTCCTCCAGTTCTTCCCATGCCGCTATGTGCCTCATACGTTCATCACTGCTTTTTAGTGATGCGTAGTACTCCGTTGTATATATATACACCACAGTTTTTTAATCCAATCGTCAGTTGATGGAAATTTGGGTTGTTTCCAGCTCCTGGCAATTGTGAACTGTGCCGCAATGAACATTGGAGCACAGATGTCTGGTCTTGGTTTGTTCCTTGCCTCTTCTGGGTATATGCCCAGTAGGGGGGTTGCTGGGTCATATGGTAACTCTATTTCCATCTGTTTTAGGTATCGCCAGATTGATTTCCATAGTGGCTGTACATACTTACAGTCCCACCAGCAGTGGATGAGAGTTCCTGTCTCCCCACTGCCCCTCCAACACTTGTTGCTTTCTGATTTTTTGAATTGGGCTACCTTTGAGGGTGTCAGGTGGTACCTCATTGTTGTTTTAATTTGCATTTCACTTATGGCTAAAGATCAGGAACATTTTCTCATATGTTTGTTGGCCATTCAGATTTCTGTCCCTGTAAAATTTCTGTTCAAGTCCTTTGCCCACCTTTCCAGTGGGCTATTGGTTTTTTTCTTTTTGGAATCTAGCAGAGTATTGTAGATTTTAGTAATAAGGCCTTTGTCTGATGTGTCATTGCTAAAGATGTTTTCCCAGTCTGTGGACTCTCTTATTACTCTCTTGGTGAATTCTTCAATGTACACAGGTGTTTTATCTTCAGTATATCCCATTTGTCAATTTGTGCCTCCTCTGTGTTTGTGTCCTTACCTATTTCTGATAGCCTGTGTATTCCCTGCGCCAGAGTTCTCAAGTTGGTCCCAATTCCCTCATTGATGGCCCTAATGTTTGGGGTTTAACTTCAAGGTCTGTGATCCACCTTGAATTTATTCTTGTGCATGGAGTGAGATGAGGGTCTTGCTTCATTTATCTGCATGTTGATATCCATTTTTTCCAGCACCACTTGTTAAAGAGGGCATCGGCTTCCCATTTGATATTTTTGGGGCTCTTATCAAAGATCAGGTGTGTGCATGCTGATGCTTTTATTTTTGGGTTTTCAGTTCTCTTCCATTGGTCTGAGTATCTGTCATTGTACCAATACCATGCAGTTTTGAGAACTGTGGCTGCATAGAATGTGCCAAAGTCAGGTAAAGCAAGCCCTCCCCACGGTGTCCTTGTTCTTGAGGACTTCTCTGCCAATTCTGGGCTTCTTCCCTCTCCATATGAAGTTGGTAATCAGTTTTTCCATTTCTTTGAAGAAAGATGATGGTAATTGTATCGGGATAGCATTAAACTTATATAGTGCTTTTGGCAGAACTGACATCTTAACTATATTAAGTCTCCCAATCCAAGAGCATGGAATATTCTTCCATTAGTTGAGGTCGCTCTTGGTTTCTTGTAATAGTGTTCTATAGGTTTCCCTATATAGATCTTTTGTTTTTTCAGTCAGGTGTATCCCTAGATATTTCAATTTGTGTTTGGCTATTGTGAAGGGTACCACCTTTTTGATCTCTTCTTCTGTGGTCTGTCTGATTTGTATAACAGTCCGATGGACTTCTGCTTGTTGATCTTGTATCCTGCCACTCTGCCAAACTCCTCTATTGCTTCCAGTACTCCCCTTGTGGAACTTTTGGGATTTTCCATATATAAAATCATATCATCTGCAAATAACGATAGTTTCACCTCTTCCTTCCCCAGACGAATACCTTTGATGTCACTTCCTTGCTTTATGCTGTTAGCTCAAACCTCCAGCACGATATTAAATAGGAGTGGGGACTGTAGAGGTGAAAAATCTCTGGACGATGTTAACAATAGATTGGATATTGCAGTAAACATAGCAATATAAATTGCCCAAAATGAAACTCAGACATAAAAATAACTAATAACCCCTCCCTCTCTCCGTTTCTCTGCCACCCTGAGTGCGGTGGTGCTCCGACTTCACCATGTCGTCTCATAAGACTTTCAGGATCAAGAGATTCCTGGCCAAGAACCTGAAGCAGAATCGGCCCATTCCCCAATGGATTCGAATGAAAACCGGTAATAAAATCAGGTACAACTCCAAGAGAAGACATTGGAGAAGAACCAAGCTGGGGCTGTAAGGAGCCCCCTGAAGGGTGGCACGCATGGCCGCATTTTCCCAGGCTCAAATTTTGTCCCCATCTGATGACTTGAACTTCTATTGGCAAATAATCTGGTTTATTCCTAGGTTTTTTGCTTCCTAATCAAGTTTAACAATAAATGATGTAAGGCTGAAAAAAAATAACTAAGAATAACACGGCATCACTGATCTGTGAGAAACCACCAAATGGCCTCAACTTAAAAAGCTCATTACCATTGAGGTGATGCCAACTCATAGTGAGTTGCCAGCTGAGTTTGCAACACTGTAGCTCTTTGTGGGAGCAGAAAGGCCTGGCTCTCCTGCAGAGGTGCTGGTGCTTTCAAACTGCACACCTTTCCGACCACAGCCCAGTGGCTCACCTCTAGGCCACTAAGTCTCTTCAGCAAGTGGCCTGCTGTCCATGCAGTTGCAGTCCCAGGAACAGAGAAGGAGAGAGGCAGAATAAACCCTTTGAATTCATTTGGATAGATCTCAGGAATCCAGGGGAGGGAGGGAGGGGGGAGAGGGGGGGCTAACGCTCCTTGGCATCTAGGTGGAGACAGTTGATAGGAATCTGCCATTCAAGGAGCTGCTGGGTACCAAGGAGATCCTGCAAGGGTAGATCCAGGAAAACCAATTAAAATAGAAGACTTTAAAGGGAGAAGGGCGTGGCCCTGGGCCGAGCTCGGTTGAAGAGTAAAAGCTAAGAACATCTCCACTTCGTGCACGTGGTCATTGTTAGTGTCTGCCAGTTGGTTCTGAGCTCAACAGCGGCCCTGTGTGCACAACAGCGAACGCTGCTCTGGCCGGCACCATCCTCACCGTCCATGCCATGTCTGAGCCCATGGTTGCAGCCCCTGGGTGCCTGCCTCTCTCGGAGGGCCTTCCTCTTTTCCCAGGACCACGGGCTTCCCCTGGCAAGAGCCCTTCTCCTGGGATGAGCCCACAGTCAGCGAGTGGAAGTCAACAGGGAAAGGTTGCCAAGTGCAGTGTATCTCAGCCAGCCCTGAAGGCAGCCTGTGGTGCGTTGCTGGTGAGGACGCTGGGGTCTTCAAGGCTTGAGCCTTGGTTTCCTTGACCTCAGGGCCGTTAGGCATTAAACCATGGTCCAGGCAGGCCTCTCACTTGTTGATGCTTCAGATCATAAGCTGCCGAATGAGTTTGCTATGCAAATACTATTTTGTTAATTTCCCTGACTGACTAAAGTTCTGTGCTGTCTCCATCCCCAGGTGAATTCGACTCAGGCACTCGAGGGTTTATAAACTTAAACAAAGGACTCTCAATTTTCCCCTTAGTTCTTTATTCATAAACCCAGAGTGCTTTTCAGCTGAGGAACCCACGATTTCGTTGGGAAACCTCAGCTTCTCTGGGGGGTAGAGACAGGGTAGAGACAGGCAGAGAGGGGTGATGCAAACCTCTCCACCCGCTCTGGCTGGTGGAGCGCTCACAGCGCGGCTGGGTGGGAGGAGAGCAGAAAAGAGCAAAGGAGCGGGTTCCCGGATTGCACTGGAGGACAGCCACCTACCGGTGACGTCGAGCCTTATGTAGATGAGGCAGCGCAGTGGCTGCTGGATGAGCACATGTGGTGCTTAAATACGTTATGATTTCCTGTACTTTTGTGGAGAAGGAGTGTCTGATATTGAATGAGTTTTTGTGCTTTAGGGTGTAGGAGCGATCTGTAACGAGGGTAGCTAAGTGTCCCTGTGTGTAAAGTGTATGGGTTGTGAGCGCGCGTGGGGCGAGCGGGCGAGCAACTCATACTTACCTGGCAGGGGAGATACCATGATCACGAAGGTGGTTTTCCCAGGGCGAGGCTTATCCATTGCACTCCGGATGTGCTGACCCCTGCGATTTCCCCAAATGTGGGAAACTCGACTGCATAATTTGTGGTAGTGGGGGACTGCGTTCGCGCTCTCCCCTGATAATGGTTTTAAAAAAACAGAACTGTCTCTTTTGAATGTTCCCAATTACAATGTAGTATTTCTATACTTTGTTTCACTTAAGCTTCAAGATAGCTCCAAGAGTTTGCTCACTTCAGCTTTACTCTTTGTTTAGTTTTTATTTCATTGGTTTGTCATACACTTCTTAGGTTGCTGGTGTTTCTGAAGTTACAATTGATCGCTAACAATAGTTCCTTATTCACTGTGCTAAGGATGTTTATTGCCACCATCTTTCTGAGAACAGTTGCTTTCTACTTGAGCCCTTGCTTTCTAACAACTCTTTTTTCTCCCTGCCTCTTGACCCCTTGATAATTATTTTGCCCTGTCTTTTACACTGTCCTATGTTTCATTTCACGCACTTTTCTGTTGGTCCCATCCCCAGGGAGGGGGTTATCTGCAGATCCCCTGTGACTGGTTCCCCTTTTCTAGAGTCTTCCACTCGCACCACTGGTGCTGAGGGGTTCCTCAGTCCTGGATTCTGTTTCTCTGTACCAGTCAGTGTACATGTACCTCTGGTCTATCTAGCAGGATTTGTAAGGTAGAAGAAGAATTGAGATCATGATGATGTGGGATGGGGGAACTAAGAAGGAAGTTGTTTGTTTCATCCTTGCTAACTACACTGCACCCTGACTGGCTCGTCTCCTCCCTGTGTTGCTTCTGTAAGGGGCATGTCCAGTTGCCTGCAGATGGGCTTTGGGTCCCCACTCTATACACCCCTGTGATACTGGATCCCTTTCATATAACTTGTGATCACACAGGCTGGCATGCTTCTTCCACGTGGGCTTTGTTACTTATGAGCTAGATGGCTGCTTGTTTATCTTCAAGCCTTTAAGACCCCAGAAGCTATATCTTTTGATAGCCGGGCACCGTCAGAGTTCTTCACCATGCAACCTTTTATATTATAACACGTTTGAAACATCAGTCAAGGATCATGTCTGACTTCCTAGCACAAGTGATTCCAAATTTTTATTACAAAGGCTGCCATTTTTTTTCTCAGGAAATCTGCATCATTGTGTATAGAAGGTATTACCTACAAAGGTGTAGGCACTAGGTAACAGTGTTTCTAGGCTCTCTCGTGACACAAAATGAGATATGCTTTATGTGTTTGGTAACAGTTTATACTAATATTTTGCATTTCAAGCATAACACTGGGAGAACCGATTTTTCCCTATGCTACAGTTTATGTTGTCTCTCACATGTTGATCACCCTGATCCCAAACTGTTCCAGTATGTTCAAATATGTTCCAATTCATATAGTACACACAATTGTTTCCAAATGAATTACTACTGACAATAACTCTCCAGTAAAGTTCAACATCTCTCTGTATTTTCTGACTTTATAAGTATTATTACTTAGAGAATACTTTATTAATCAAACCCATGTAGATAAGACATTACATAGTTCATACAGTGTTACCCCTTTACAAATGGGGAAAAATTAAGTTTAGCATTTCTAGACCAATATGGCTATTAATTTCTGTACAATGCCAACTCAACACAGTACAACTGGGATACTTTTCCAAAATTGACAGCACAGCTAAAGTCTCCAAAAACTCAAATTATATATATGTATATATATTTATATAAAAAGACCCATCACAGGGTTATGCATCAAAAAACAGCAACAGCTTTTCCAGGTTCTGCAGTCATCTGAACAAAATTATAGAGACATCCAGCACACCCATTAAAAACACAAAAGGAAAAAAATACAAAACAAAACCTCAGAAAATAGCAAAGTTCTCAATTGTTGTGGTACCTGGCACCAGTTTTTAAAAATGAGTTTCTCAGTCATCACTGGAAAGAAAGTATTCTAGAATAACATCACTAAAAAACAGCTCTGATATAGCACAGCCACGATTACATCATAAATCAGGTACAAGATGTTTTACATCCACAGAGGCATGATACAGCAGCGTCCTGCATCTGTAAGACTAGAGGACACAATTAAAAAGGCCTTATTTGCGACGTGATTCTACTTTTCCAGCAGAGGGCCCAAAAGATGGTGTGACACAGCTCTGGGACCTAAATGCACCTCCTTAGAGGGGAGTTCTTGTCACTGGTGACACAGCTCTAGGTACTCATTGCTCTCTCACCAGCTGACAGCCATTAAAAAACAGAAAACCCCAAACAAAACCATTGGATCCATGTAAACGTGACCAAGTGGAGGCAAGCAGCACACTCGCCCATCATTTTACCTAATCTGTGACGGGCGGCTGCAGGACGAGAGCTCCACTGAAGAAAAGACGCCCAATGGCACTTCATCACTCTGGGCCAAACAGGCAGTAAGTAGCCAAACATGCATTTATTGGTGAAATTTTTCGCATTAGGTTTTAAATCTCTATGTGAAAACAGATGATCTGATTTTGTCTGTCCACACTCCTTCTGAGACGGATGCTGCTCTGTACTTTTCCAGGTTGTGAGTGCAGCTGCTTGTGCTTGTTCCTTTCCGGGGTGGATGGCTGGAAGTAGTTTTTGATGGAGTTGGTCTGTTGCAGTTCAGAAGGGCGATCTCTACACTCATCTGACTGACTCAGGGTAATTCCAGAAAAGTCAGCAGTTAGCACAGCATGATTTCTACTGATTGATTGATCATTGTAAATTAGAATGTCACAGTTTTTCCTTCCAACAACATATTCAACAGCAGTTAAAAGTCTTTATGGTTCTCCTGGGGATGTGCCCTTGGCGGGAAGCAACGTCCACATGGGTCCGGTGTGGAGGGTCTGTGGAACCTGGCGGGTGGGTGGCCAGAAGTTATACTCCTATAAGAATTACTAAGATGCAGAAGGTGGGTGAGAGTCATGGTGGGGAAAAAGGAAAATAAAAGGAAACAGAGGAAAGATCTAGGAAGCACATCTTGAATACAAGTATAAACATAGGTGTGCACTTATGAAAATATATTAATTCATGAAAATAGAAGTATTGGCGCATATATATATATGGCAATAAATTGAGGAAGTGAACGAGCTTTGGGCCTCTGCTCAAGGCCTCCCTCAATGCAAAAACACTCTATTCTAACAACCTGACATTCTGTGATGTTCACCCTCTGGGCATCATTGCTGAAGACAAAATGGGTGCACAAGCAAATGTATTGAAGAAAGCTGATGGTGCCCAGCTATCAAAAGATATAGGGTCTGGGGGTCTTCAAAGGCTTGAAGTTAAACAAGCAACCATCTAGCTCAAAAGCAACAAGTCCACATGGAAGAAGTACACCAACTTGTGTGATCCCTAGGTGTTTAAGGGATCAAGTAACAGGCATTAGAAGACCAAAAACAAACATTGTTGAGAACTAGTTGGGGTGGGGGAGGGTGGGAGCAGAGACCCCAAACCCATCTGTAGACAATGGGACATTCCCTCCCAGAAGAGTCACAAAGAAGGGATGAGTCAACCAGGGCGAAGTATAGCACTGATGATGATTTAACACACAATATTCCTCTGGTTCCTTGAGGCTTCCTCACCCCCCACTACCATGACCTCAGGCCTGCCTTTCAGTTCTGGCTAGACTAGAGCATGTACAGTGGTACATATAAGAGCTGGGGACACACAGAATCCAGGTCAGATAAACCCTTAGGAACAGAAAGGGGAGTGTTAGGTAGCTAGAGACAGGGACAATGGGTTGTCCCTCCCATTTCTGGGAAAGCCCCCAGAGGGGGTTAAGAAGGAAATCAAAAGAGCATTAAACACCAGTGAGGACCCTTTAAGTGAGCATGCTCCAATTCAAGCCCCCAGCTAGCTGGGAGGTATATCTGGACAGTCCAAAGTAGGCCCAGGCCCATCACATCACCCAGGTGGCTTAACAGCCAGTGGGGCCAAGAATAGCATCAACCGCACCTCCCTAGCCAGAGAGGTTTCAAATACCTTGGCAGCCAGAAGGCTGTCCCACTGTTACCCAGCTCCTGGTCAGTGGCACTTGGCAGGGGAGCCCCCTCCTCTAGCAAGTGCACAAGCACCCCCAGGGCCTAGTTGGGGCTTCAGCCTTTCTCTTCCCTGGTGCTCTCTCCTGCCCCCCTCCTGCCTTGCCCTCCCCAGTCCCGCACCTGAGAGTGCGCTGCCCCAAGAGGTTACTCCTGTTCAGGGTGAAGCCCAGTGCTGCTTCGTGCTTCTTGGAGCACTTCCCTGAAATAGCGTGTATCCTTTTGGACTGTAGAACCTGAAACTTCTCCAGTCCTTCATTGAAAAGCCACTTGGATTGTTTCTGTGTGAATGCTTTCTCTCGTGCATAGCCAAGAATTGAAATAATACCCACTTCAGAAACCTAACCTGGAGTAGCTATACCAAGGAGGTAGCAGGAAGGTAGGGCAAGGGGAGAGCAAACCACTGGGGGAAGGGAGACAGCGTTAGGTGTAAATATGAAAATAATAATAATTTATAACTTATCAAGGGGTCACAAGGTTGGGAGGGGGAGGAGGGTAGAAAGACAAGCTGACACCAAGGGCTTAAATAGAATGCAAATGTTTATAAAAGAATGATAGCAGTATATGTTTAAATATGCTTGATACAATTGATCTATGGATTATTATGAAATTTAAGAGTCTCCAATAAAATTCTTAGCAAAGTATCAGCATCATTTCTATAGCTTGTCACATTCCCTAAATGAAAACATTTTTCACTGTCTTCTGCCCATCCTTCCTGAAATATAAGCATGTATCAATAATAAGTACAACTTTGTATTATTCCCTCCACTGAAGGAAAAGGTCCAGGTTGCACTGAAGACATGAGCGAAAACACAGGCTCCCGCCAGTGAGAGAATGCCATTTGGACTGCTTTGGCAAACTGATGAAGCTGGGACACACACTCATCAATGCCAACAAATTTGGAAGACCTGGCCAACTGACTGGAAGAAAGCCATATTGTACCCCTTCCGATGAAGAAGGACCTCATAGAATGTACACCTTATCAAACTGTATCACACTTCAGTACAAGTTTGCTGAAGATGGTTCAACACCGGGTACAGGAGTACATTGACAAAGAACTGTCAGAAATCCAAGCCAGGTTCGAAAAAGGACATGGAGCAAGGGACCTTATTACTGACATCAGATGAATCTTAGCTCAAAGCAGGAAATACCTGAGAAGTTAACTTATCTTTTATTCATTGTCCAAAGGCATTCTTGCTTGGATCCAAAGGCAATGCTCATTCAAGCAGCAGGTAAGGAGGTCTTGTGAAGATTCACCCAATGCAATGCTCGCTTGCTTCCTTGTCTGCAGCTGTGTCACAGCCCTGTCCTGGGACTTCAACAGCAATTGGTTGATTTGAGTCGAGGCAGATTCCATTAGACTGGTTTGTTTGAGTGTATACACAGGGTTGCTGATTGCTTTTTGTTGTAAATCCAACAAGTATATATTTATTGTAAGAAACACCTGCCAGGAAAAGAAAGGTCAAAGGAGGGAAATGTAAGTCTTCTCACCTCCCACTGCTGGTGCACCTGGCTGTGAGGGGCTTCGCATGGCCCTTCTCATTCCATTTCCCTCGAATTTGGTGACACCCGTTCTTTACACGTGGTTAGCTGCGGTGACTTTGAAGTGAGATGGAAGCTGTTTGGGCAAGAAACCCAGGACGGCTGAAGCCCTGCCCTGCCCATCGGTCAGTTGCATTCCCAGCCATGGGAAGGAGGTGACGGCACAGAAAATGGGAATAACTCCATTGTTCGCAGACATCTCACCTTTGAAACTGGCCAAAGAGGCGAAGTGGGTGATTTACAGAGGCTTGACGTGCTCACGCCCGCGTGCTTTTTACCTCGTTTCCTGAGCTGCGAGCGGAGGACAGAAGTCACCGAGAGCGCAGAGCAGGATTCACGGCGGCGCTCGGGTCCCGGCCGTGCAGGGGCCTCGTTCAGCCCCGGGCCGGCGACGCTAAACGAGGGTTCAACACGGCTCGGGGACAGACTCAAGGAAGCCCTGGTGGCGCTGGCGATCAGGCGTTGGGCGGCCTCCGAAAAGATTTACAGCCTCAGAAATCCTACAATGTGAGTCGGAATCCACTCAATGGCGGTGGGTTTGATTGATTTCTTTTATTGTTTTATTAGGGGCTCATACAACTCTTATCACAATCCATACATACATCAATTGTGTAAAACACATTTGTGCATTCATTGCCCTCGTCATTCTCAAAACATTTGCCCTTGGCATCAGCTCCTTGACTGAATTTTTTTTTTTAGCACGATACATATGTACTAGACAGAAGCGAATCAATGCTAATGGAGTGCGATTTGTACCTAACATGGAGCAGGTGGATCCCCGCTGGTGCCATGGTGCAGTGGTGAGCACTCTGGCTCTGAATCCAGCGATCCGAGGTCTAGTCTCGCTGGGACCTGGATCTTTAGCACCTTTTAAAAACCTCCTACAGAGAGTTGTTACCTAAGCGCCACTTCCTTTGCGGCCTTTTTCGCCCCTGGTTCTCGGTCTTCTCAGTCCCAGAACCATGCGGAAAGTTGGGAAGAGAGGGATGCCCAGGAGAAGAAGTCAGAAAGGGCTGTGTGTTCACAGCCGTGGTGGATGGTTCCCCTCCCGACCCCCGGAGAACCCGGCTCCCCAGAAAGCGCCGGGCTGCGTGCCTGGCATCTGCTTTTGTTTGTTTGCTTTCACAGTTGTGTTAGCACTTTATCCACGTGTCATACATTCCCAGTGCCCCCGCCCCCAGCTCTTTCCCTCCACCTGTGGGAACCATCGGTCCAGGCAGCTGTGGCGTCCGCTCTCGTCCCTGCCTCTCGCCCTGCGCGCGCCGAGCAGGAGCGCTTGGCCGCGGGAGCGGGAGCCGCGGACCGGCCGCAGACGCCCTCCCTCCTGCGGACCCCGCCCCGAGGCGCCGGTGCCCGGCCGGCCAGCCTGCGGGCTGCCGCGGAAAACTGCCTGTCGCTGCCCTGATGTGACAGCGCCTCTAGTGCAGAGATAAAGAAACGCATCGCCAGATGGGGTGACAGCCGTTACCTCTGGGGAACCCAGCGTGTGGAAGGGATCAGGGGCTACTTTGTTTTAGAATCGATTGGGGCATGTTCTGCTTTGATAAAAATATATATTAAATGGAACATAAGTTCTTCGTTATGTAGAGTATTTTAAAAGCCCACTGCATTTCTATTAAACTTTATATTTATATATATAACTTTCAAGTGGTCCTATCTACCACTCTTTAGATAGTCTAGGTTGTGTGAAAAGTCTGCTCACTGCAAGTTTTTCAAAATCTTATCGGCGGGCCGACGTGCACACCTGCTCACCGCGCCTGACGGTCCTTCCAGCAGTCCGGTCATCCAGAGCCTTCTGTTCAGGCCCCTGGGCTCTTACTGTCGCTCCAGCTCCCCCAGGTCTGTGTGTCGGTTACCCCAAGCACTCAGATGCTAGATAAAGAGGAGAAGCCTGTCCAGAAGCCCGGCAGGACAGGAACAGGAGAATCTCAACATGGAAAACTCAACTCAACACTGAACATGAAGGAAAGCTTGACAACCCAGAAAAGATGGGAAACGAAGTACTGCCACCGACTGAGGAAAAGCTAGAAGCCACTGGCTCGCTGGAGACAAGGGAAAGTTAGGATATGAGGGGCAGGCAGATGAGGAAATGCCAAGGATAAGGGAAAGGCTGAGGGTGAGAGGAAGCCCAAAGAAAAGCCAGCAGGTGAAACCAGGGCTGCAGCCAAGCGCGAAGCTCAGGATGATGTCCCAGAAAAGCAAACGGCCAAACCAATAAAGGACTGGCCGAGCACTGTTCAAGGAGAGTAAGGAAGCCCTTCCTGATAAGCATGTGAGCAGTGAGGAGATGATAGCAGAGAGTTGGACGAGAGGGCAAAGGTGGAAGATGAGGTGAAAAAATCCGAACAGAAATTGGGGGGCTTTATGTGTATGCAAAGAAGCTTGCAGAATCCCTTCCACCCCAGAGAGCCAAGGGAACCTTGGGGTGGCGGTAAGGCCCAACAGAGAAGAGAGCCTTTGAAGACAATCGCTGTGTGTAGTGCCCTGGAGCGTCACTCAGTGATGTGACTGGTGCGAACGTGATCAACCCTGCTCGCTCCTTTCTTGCATTTCCCTGCAGATGGCAGCCAGGCTCTGTGCTTTAACATCATGAGGACACTTGGCTTTCCGCATCCTTCTAGATACTGATAACCTTTGACCCAACTACAGTGCTCTGTGTTTCAGTAGGGGGTTTTCAGCCATTGCATGAAGTTTAAAAAAATGTTTATGGTGCATCCTACAATTAAAACAGTTTTCAGAACCATAAAAAATGTCTTATTGCAACGGTACCAATGGTTCCGGGGGTACACGGGAGAGGGGGTGCAGTGGGTAAGGAGGTGGTGGTGACCAACCCAGGGAGAGGCGAACAACAAGGAATCCAAAGCCAGTGGCAAGGAGACTGTGAGAAGCCTGGCAGGGATTCAGCAAGGGCAAGGCAACCGAGAGAAATTAATGAAACCCAAATGAAGGCTGAACATGATAGTGGGACAACAGAAAAGTAAAAGCAAATAGAGGAAAAAACTAGCTGACAAAGGGTACTCATAGAGGTCTAAAGACTGGAATGTACATATGTAAATATATTTATATAAGAGTGTGGGGAAACAGATCTATGTGCATATATTTATAGGTTTAACATTAAGGCAGCAGATGGACATTGGGCCTCCACTCAAGCATTTACTCAATGCAAGAACATATTGTTCTATTAAATTGGCGTTCCAGGATGCACACCTTCCCGACACGATTGCTGAAGAAAAATGGGTGCATAAGCAAACATGGTGAAGGAAGCTGACAGTGCCTGACTATCAAAAGATATAGCATTTGGGGTCTTAAAAGCTTGAAGATTAACAAGCATCCATCTAGCTCAGAAGCACCAAAGCCCACATGGAAGAAGCACACCAGCCCCTCTGACCACGAGGTATAGAAGGAACAAGTTATCAGACATCAAAGAACTAAAAATCATATCAGTGGGTGCCCAGCTTCCAGATAGGATCAATGAAGACAAACGTATGCATAAACAAATGTAGTGAAGAAAGCTGATGGTGCCTGGCTATCAAAAGATATAGCATTTGGGGTCTTAAAGGCTCGAAGGTAAACAAGTGGCCATCTAGTTCAGAAGCAACAAATCCCACATGGAAGTAACACACCAGCCTGTGTGACCACAAGCTGTCGAAGGGATCAGCTATCAAGCATCAAGGAACACAAAATCATATCATTGTAAATGTGGGTGAGTGCAGAGTGGAGACTCAAAGCCCATCGGTAGCCAACCGGACACCTCCTTACTGAAGGGTTGTGGGGAGGAGATGAGCCAGTCAGGGTGCAGGGTAGCAACAATGAAACATATACCTTTCTTCTAGTTCCTAAATGCTTCCTCCTCCCCACTCTCATGATCCCAATCCTACCTCACAAATCTGGCTAGACCAGAGGATGTACATTGGTACAGATAGGAACTGGAAACACAGGGAATCCAGGACAGATGACTCCTTCAGGACCAGTGGTAAGAGTGGCCATACCTGGAGGGTGGAGGGAATGTGGGGAAGAAAGGGGGAACTGATTACAAGAATCTACATATAGCCTCCTCCCTAGGGGATGGATAGCAAAGAGGGGGGAGAGGAGACCTCAGACAGTGTAACATATGACAAAATAATAATAATTTATGAATTCTGGAGGGTTCATGAAGTAGTGGGGAGTGGGGATGGAAGCGGAAAATGAGCAGCAGATATTAAGGGTTCAAGTAGAAAGCAAATGTTTTGAGAATGATGATGGCAACAAATGTACAAATGTGCTTCACACAATGTATGTATGTATGGATTGTGATACGAATTTACAAGCCCCAATAAAATGATTTTTTTAAAGTCTTATTGGGACCAATATTGAAGTAAACATCAAATCTTTTTTTTGTTTTAATGAGCTAACTGATGGGCTAGTATACCCTGATCCTCCCAGATTGAACTTGTTGGGCAGAAAGGGGACCTGGTGAGGCAGGCAAGTGGAGCGATCCCCTGAGGACCGTGCTCAGTGGTGCGTACCACCTCCTGATGATGGCCATCCTGACGATGCAGATGGGTGGCAGCTTTGATACCACTGTTCCCTTGTTACTGAGTTCTAACTGTCAACATGACAGAACACAAAACCACAATGGAAAATCCCCCAAACTCCCCTGCCCCAGACCAGTACTACAAACCCCTTCCTCTCCCCCTAGGGCAGTGAGACTTCACAGGCCACAACTCAGGGACCCATGGACCATGCCCGGGGGGTCAGGATGCTCCCGTTCCTTCCTCTGCTCTCCCCTCCCTCCCAGGACTCTGAAATAAACCTTTAAAGCTGTTATCTATCTTTGCCTTCTTTCCATCGACAAATCAACCTCATGAACTCATTCGGCAGCTTGTGATCTGAAGCATCAACAAGTGAGAGGCCTGCCTGGACCGTGGTTTAATGCCTAACGGCCCTGAGGTCAAGGGAACCAAGGCTCAAGCCTTGAAGACCCCAGCGTCCTCACCAGCAACGCACCACAGGCTGCCTTCAGGGCTGGCTGAGATACACTGCACTCGGCAACCTTTCCCTGCTGACTTCCACTCGCTGACTGTGCGCTCATCCCAGGAGAAGGGCTCATCCCAGGAGAAGGGCTCATCCCAGGAGAAGGGCTCATTCCAGGGGAAGCACGTGGTCTGGCGAAATGAGGAAGGCCCTCAGAGAGAGGCAGGCACCCAGGGGCTGCAACCATGGGCTCAGTCATGGCATCGACGGTGAGGATGGTGCCGGCCAGAGCAGCGTTCGCTGGTGTGCACACAGGGCCGCTGTTGAGTTCAGAACCAACTGGCAGACACTAACAATGACCACGTGCACGAAGTGGAGACTTCTTAGCTTTTACTCTTCAACCGAGCTCTGCCCAGGGCCACGCCCTTCTCCCTTTAAAGTCTTCTATTTTAATTGGTTTTCCTGGATCTCCCCTTGCAGGATCTCCTTGGTACCCAGCAGCTCCTTAGATTGCACAGGTCAATAAAGCTGTCTCCACAGAGACCACAAAGAGGTGCCAGGGGCACGCGCGCACACACACACACACACACACACACACACACACGCCCCCAGGATCTCTTGTTATCTTTGCCAATGTAGTCAAAGCTTCTTTGTGCCCCTCTGGTCTGTGTCTGGGCCTGCATCGCATGGGTACTGCGCCATGTGGTGTTTCCTCAGAGATCATGAGGCTGTGCTCTGTTCCTTCCTTACCTCCTTTGCCCTCTGGGTTTCATTTTGGACGATTTGTTGTACATCTCTCCTCCTACAGGCAATTGCTTTTATGAAGACGGGACAAGTTTCAGGTTTTACAGTCTCTAAAGGGTACATCCTATTTCAGGGGAGCGTGCCAAGGCCTGCGGAAGCCGCACTGGAGCTCTCAACAGGTCATGAGCACCCCCATGTGGGACAGAGGCCAGAGGGGCTGTGGAATAAGCTGTGGGCCCCAAGCAGGCCCTCGAGGCCCTGAGGGGGATGCCAGGGGGCAGAACCTGTGCACCTCCATTCTTCAACCTGCCTCTGACCAGAAGCAGGTAAAGGAGAGCTAGCAGGCAGCCTTCCTGCTGTCAGGGTATTTCAAATCTAAGGCAAGAGAGGCGTGGTTGATGGTATTGGTTGACCCCATTGGCTGTGTTGAGCTCACTTGGGTCATGTCCTGAGCCTGGGCCTAGTTTGGACCACTCAGGTGTACCTCCCACCTGGATTGGGGGCCTGAATTTGAGCATGCTCAGTTAGGGTATCCTCAAAGGTGTCTAATAGTCACCTGATTTGCTCCCAATCTCCTCTATGGGAGGGGGGGGCTCTGAAGACATGGGAGGGACAAACCCCTTGTCCCTGACTCTAGATCCCTAACCTTACTAGTCCAGCCGTTCTGAATTTTTGGTCAGCATACAGATTGAATAAGTAGGACACACACCTTTCCTGATTTTACACCGTGGAGTGTGCCCTGCTCTGTTCTCACAGCTGCCTCTTGATCTGTGGACAGGTTCTGCAGGAGCACAATGAAGGGTTCCAGAAGTCCCCTTCTCCTCAAGGCTCCCCATAGGTTGTTATGGTCCTCACCCTGGACATAGCCAACATGTCATCTGGAGGACCTTACACACACACACACACCCACGCTGATCACTGAGTTGTTTGGATGAAGCCCCAAGGAGGCAGGGAGGGCCAGTAGTCCTGATCCGTCTCCCTGGTAAATTTGGGAAGGCTTGGAGAAGTGGTTTTGCTGACAGAAAAGACAGGAAAGGCCTTTGGGAGCACACACAGCAAAAAATTAGGAAGCTTGTCCTAAGGTCGTCTTCTTCAGAACCAAGACATGGGGATGGAGGGAATTATCAGCTTTGACCTCCCTTCCCCCATTCTGACTGTTACTCTAGCAGCCTCGTGGAGCAGTGCACCCACTTGTGGGGCTGAGGACTTTGAGGCTGTCATAAGGAAAGAGTGGGGCAAGAGAGAGTGCTGGGAAAGAAGCTATGGGCCCCAAGCAGGTTCAGAGCAGGCTGGGCTGCTCACTGCAGGGTCAGCAATTTGAAACCATGGTAGTGAGGTGTTGTGTTAATTCTGGCTTCTGGCTTATTGGATTAACAAATAACCTCTCCTAACCGGCCTTATCAAACAAAACAAAAAAACTAGTATGAAAGACCTTTGGGGAAAACATTGTTTGCAATCAGCTTATCTGTTGACATAATCTAGGCATCACGACTGATTTTTCTTACTTTTTAAAGAGCTGTGTTTCACATTAGCTTGCTTGTCATCAAAGACTCCGAGTCCATTCCACGTCCACGCTCCCCTTCGTCTTCTCTTTTAGTCCATCGACCATTGTTTAGATCTGAGGAGTAAGGAGTCTGGAGGAATTCCTTTCTCTTTTTAGTTTTTAAAGAAATATACAATGACACAGCCCATCTCAGCAAATGAAATCAACACTCATATTCTGTTAAATGCTCCATAAATGTGCTTCTCCCTCCCCCTTTCCATCCTCCCAGCCTCCCTCCTCAATATCCTATCCCTCCCCTCTCTGTGACACACACCTTACTAATTCACACTACTTGGCGAGAAAATCAACAGAGACACTGGATTATATGAAGAAGAGTGTGGCATCGGGCTTGGAGGAAGACTTATTAATAACCTGCAATGTGCCGATGACAGAACTTTGCTTGTTGAAAATGAGAGGAATTGCTGATGAAGGTCAACAATCCCAGCTTTCATTTTGGTTCACAACTCATGTCCTGACCGAAATCCTCACAGCTGTACCCTCATGAGAAATGAGAAAAGGTGGAAGTTGCCCTGGATTTTGTCTTGCTTGACTCTGCAGACAGGACACATGCAAGCAGCAGTCCAGAGAGCTAAGGACAAATTGCACCATGTAACTGTGATGCGCAAGACCTCTTCAGAGTATTGCAGCATCTGGGATGTTACTCTGAGGATGACAGTGCGCCCTGGTCATGGCCTTTTCAGTCATCTCTCTTTTTTTTTTTTCCAGTCATCTCTTATGTGTGTGAAAACTGGAGCTCAAATAAGGAAGACAGAAGGCAAATCCACACATCTGCGTGGCGGTACTGGACACAGCCGCTGAGAGTACAAGTGCAGCTCTCACAAGTAAGGCCAGAGGGCCCTCCAAGGCCAGGACGACAAGACTTCATCTCACACGCTCTGGACATGCTGCCAGGAGAGTCCAGTCCCTGGAGAAGGACTTCATGCTTGGTAGCTGCCTCAGTGGGCTTGGGCAGAGGACAATTGTGAGGCTGGCACAGGATGAAACTTAGAACTAGTTGTGTGTAGGGTCGCTATGTGTCGGAACTGACCTGATGGCACCTTACCACAATTTCTCTCCCTGTTCCCACTCTGTCCCTGGCCCTCTGGAGGTCATCAAAATCTTGTCTTTTGGTGTATAAGCCATGTTTCTTTTTCCTTTTAATAAAGGTGCGTACTGCTCATGATAAGCATAATGTTCTCTAGTTTTCTCCATATCACGGTGTTCAAGAGAGTTGTCATTTTTTAATGCATAATAGTCCACGTGTGAATGTACCAGGGCTTGTTTATAGACTCCTCTATGATCAGGGTTGTTTCCATGTTTTTGCTGTTAGGGAAATTGCTTCAATAAACATAGATGCAAATATATCCATTCATCTTGCAGTTTTTATTTCTCTAAGGCATATAGGGAGCAGAGAGATGGCTGAGTCATAAGGTACTTGTGTTTGCATTTGCATAAGGAAGTATCACACTGATTTCCATAGTGGTAGTACACTTGCACAGTCACACCAACAATGTAAAGTGTTCCTAACCCTCCACATCCTCTCCATCACTTATTATTTTCCGTTTTATTTAATTTTGCTAAAACTGTTCATTTCAGGAGATAGCTCAGTGTTGTTTTTGTGAGGCAGAAACGGGAACTGGTGGGGCCGGCAAGTGAAGCAATACCCTGACAACAGTGCTCAATGGTGCACAACCCCTCCTGATGACGGCCTTCAAGCCCTGACACTGAAGGATGGCAGCTCCCGTAGCATGGTTACATTGTTACTGAGTTCTCACTTCCCACCTGACACAGCAGCCAGCTCTGATAGCATGGCTACATTGTTACTATTGCTACATTGTTACTGAGCTCTAACTTCCCACCTGACACAGCAGCCAGCCTTGATAGCATGGTTACATTGTTACTATTGCTACATTGTTACTGAGCTCTAACTTCCCACCTGACACAGCAGCCAGCCTTGATAGCATGGCTACATTGTTACTATTGCTACATTGTTACTGAGTTCTAACTTTCCATCTGGCTGACCAGACAAACCAAAATGGAAAATTCCCCAACCTGCCCCTGTCCCAGACCAGTACTATAAAACCCTTCCTCTCCCTCCCGGGCATTCGGCTTCACAGGCCCCAATTCAGGGACCCGTGAATCTCACCTGGGAACTCTGAAATAAACCTTTAAAACCTGTTTTCTATCTTTGCCTTCTTCCTTTCCCCCCACCGCCGAATCAATCTGACAGTTTTAAGTTGTATTTCTCTTTTCGCTAATGAACTCAAATACTTATCAAAGGGCATTGTCCTCCTGGATGTCGTACATTGTCTGTTCATATCCTGTGCCGAGTTGATTGGATTATTTGGAGATTTGAGAGGTTCGTCCTTTATCCAGTATCTTATTACTGAATTGCCCCCTCACACCCCGAATCTGTGGGCTCTGTTAACTCTTTTTGAAGAAGTCTTTCGGCGTGCATAAATGTCACATTTGTGGCAGGGACAGTTCTATATTTTGTCTTCTCTAGTTTGCATATCGCTCATCATGTTCAGTAGTGTGTTTAGGCCTTGTATTAGCGTCTTAACATTGACCCCACATGCTTGTTGATGGTTTATATTATAGTATGTGATCCATCTGGAATTCCTTTTTGTACAGTGTGAGGTATGGAACCTGTTTCATTGTTTTGGAGAGGAAGGTTCAATATTTCCAGCACCATTTTTTTTAGAAGACTACTTCTTCCCCCATTTAAGGTTTTTGTCCTTTATCAAAGGTTAGGTTTCTATAAGTACTTGGTTGTATTTCTCGGTTCTCTATTTGTGGGATACAGGACGGCTTGTCCCCTCATATGATATGCCAAACCTAAGAAGCTGCTTGCTAACACAAGGTCAATGTCTACACATTTGGAGGTTAGCTGCTTCAAGCTTCTCTCCCTGAGGGTTATCAGCATCTAGAGCAATCAGACTCTAGAGTCTGCCCCACCCTAAGGAGGGCCCTCTCCCTGCTGATAAGGTTAGTGACTTATTCCCCTGAAGGAGAGCCCAAAGACAGGTCAAGCCAACTGAAGTAAAACCAAGGTTCGGCCCTCATCTTGTATCTAGGGTCTGCCCATCTGGTTACATGTGTACTCCTGGCTCGTCCCCCTCCTGTTGCATGTAAGCCTATGGTACAACCCCTTCCTGTTAGGATGTAATTAGGGGGCTTGCATGACCCGGAAAATGTACACAAACCATGGTTGGAATGCTCTCTCCATGTGGGCCTGGCTGCTGAGAACATGGCTGTCCAGGAGGTGAGCAATTGCATGCCTTATCTTGTCTGATGTCTCTTTAATTTTACCCCTCAGTTACACACCGGCCCCTGGGACCTGTTTGATTGTGTGGGCTGGGGCCCCACCTCTCTTCTAATCCATAGATCTTCATATCTGTGGTTGTGAGGCAGACGAGCCAAAGAAACTCCAATTTTGTAAGCTGCTAAGAAACCTGCCCATTCCTCCCTCCTGTCTCAGAAAGCTGACTGCTAGGTGACTGCCCATTCTCCCTCCCCTGATGGGAAAGTCTCTGCTGCTGATGTATTTTAGAATGTACTCCCATGTTCCCAGGTTCTGGACGCCAGCATCACTTTTGACTATTCTTCCATATACCATTGTTCTGTTTCATTATTGTTCCCTTGGAGATGGTAATCTGAATGGTGCAGTTAATCTTGTTACGGTAACCAGTATGTTATAGTCAATGTTGGTATTATTTCGTTTATGATAAGGTATGTACCTTGTAATGCTTGCTCTTCTCTTCTTGAAGTTACCGGGATTCTATAATCTATGCTATACCTTGTAATGCGCCCTAGCCCTAAAGAAAAGTAACATTAGTTTTGCTTTCTGCAACTGTCACGGCTCACTTAAGTCTTAGACACAGGATAAATGAGTTTTTCGCCTTTAAAAGAGGGATTGAAATGTGGACTCAGGACTGCAATCAAACAGTCACTTTGAGATTCCTTCTAGCACTGCAGATATCACAGAATAAAGACTTTTGTACATTGGCTGCCATCATCCCTCTCAAGACTCCTTTAAGTGATGGAGACATGATGATGGCTGTCATTCATTTGAACCTGCAGCAGTTGTACCATTATCAGACAGCTTTGATTACCATGGCTTCACAGTCGGTTTCTAAGTCTGGGAGTGATAAGACTCTTACTTTAAAAAAACAACAACAACAAATTCTTTTTAATTGTGTTGAATTTATCCTGAGTTTCTTTCCTTTAATTATAAGCTGGTGAATAATGTGTTTATTTCTTTGGAGAATTGTGCAGGGATTTTGTGTTAGTCTGGGTACTTTAGAGAAACAAATCCACAGAAACTCATGTGTAAGAGAGATTTTTTTAATAAAAGTTAAGAGGACATCAAGAAAACATCCGAACCCAGTACTGCCCAGGACCACAAGTCCAACATTAGCCCATATGTCCAACACCAGTCCACAAACTCCTCCTCCATCTCACAAAACACCCAGTATGGTGCCGACTGCAGGAGGAAAGCCGAATCAGTGATCTTGTAAGCATCTCAGCGCTGGCAGGGGTCTCTACACTGCTGCTCCAGCACCCAGTGCTGCATCGGGGTAGGTCCGTGTGGCTTCTCCTCAGGGATGCCTTGCAGGAAGTGAGCTTTGCCAGTTCTATCAGGGAACTGGCGAAGGCAGCTGCATCCTGGTCAGACCAGCGCAAAGCAAGAGGCCTGAGAACTGGAAAGGTGAGGCTCAATGAGCTATTTATCTCTCCACCCTTCAATTAACCCCACATGTGTTTATCGGCCAGGTTGGCACAATAACTTTAACTACCTCAGATTTGGATTGGAATTGCATTAATTAGTAAAGTATTTTTAGTAATGACATTTTCACGATGTGGCTGGTGGTTCTTATGTTGTTCTTCGCAATCAGACAGACATGGGTAGCGATGGCATGTCAACCTATTTCCCAATTCTTTTCTCTTTATGCATATTTCCACTTAAATTTTTTTTCCTTCAATATTATCACTGTGTTTAATCTCCCCATAGCATAAGGATCACGGCGGGTCTGTGAGTCAGAGGTGACTGGATGACACCAAACAGCACCATCAAAAAGCCTTCATCTTTATATGACAGAGGCTCAACAAGGAGTGGTTGCTGGTTCTTGCATATCCTATTTTGTTCATTTCTACTGAGAGCCCTGAGTGACTAAAGCGCTGTGCTGTCTCCATTCCCAGGTGAATCCGTTCCCTGCACTGGAAGGTTTGTGATCTCAAACAAAGGAAAGCTGCAAAGAGCAAAGGAGCCGGTTTCCGGATTGTACTCGAGGACAGCCAGCTACCGGTGGTGACGTCGAGCCGTATGTAGATAAGGCAGCGCAGTGGCTGCTGGATGAGCACACGTGGTGCTTAAAACTTAAGCTGTGATTTCCCGTAATTTTGTGGGGATGGAGTGTCTGTTGTTGGATGAATGTTTGTGCGTTCGGATACAAGAGGGTGTAGGAGCGATCTGTAACGAGGGTCTGCTAAGTATCCGTGTGTGAAAAGTGCGGGGCGCGGGAGCGCGCGTGGGGCGAGCGGGCGAGCAAGTCATACTTACCTGGCAGGGGAGACACCATGATCACGAAGGTGGTTTTCCCAGGGCGAGGCTTATCCATTGCACTCCGGATGTGCTGACCCCTGCGATTTCCCCAAATGTGGGAAACTCGACTGCATAATTTGTGTTAGTGGGGGACTGCGTTCGCGCTCTCCCCTGATAACTGATGTCAAAGAACAGACTCTTAAGCTGGGTTCTTTCTCTGATCTTGAGCAAGAGGACCTTGCTGTTTTTTCATACATACTGCTTGAGAGCTGTGCTCATTAGCCTATTCTTTTAGTTAATCAAATTGCTCGCAAAACAGAGGCAACCTGTGTCAATACCTCGGTTTACCTGAAATATAATCCCTGAGAGGTGTGACAGCTGCAAAAGAGGTGTAGGGTAGTTAAATCTACTTGTTTTGTCAATATCATCAAGTATCCATTGTTCTAGCTCGGTTTTGAAGTACTCTGGTGGCAGCAAAGCTGTGCTTTTTTCTTAATCAAGCTTTTCTGCCCTTGACAGATCCTAAAAGTGTTTTTAGTCTCTAATCATTTACTCTTTCTCCACCACATTTATGCTGCGATGTGCTGTTTCAGGCTCCACGTGGGGGTGTGTGTTCGTGACCAGTGTAGGGCCCTTCCCAGTGCAGTGTGGCTTCTGTACAGCATGGCGCCTTTTCCCTGAAATGCCCTGTAATTCTCTGAGACAGTGAAGCCTGAAACTTGTTCTGTCCATAAAAACTCACTTGTTTTACAAACAGGCTTGGTATGAAGTCAAGAAGTGAGATATTACCCACTCAAGAAACCTCAGGGTTTTTTTTTCTCTGTACCTTTAAAAAAAAACCATTTTATTGGGGGCTCATACAACTCATCACATAATCCATACATGCATCCATGTGTTAAGCACATTTGTACATTTGTTGCCATCTTCATTCTCAAAACATTTGCTACTTGAGCTTTTGATATCAGCTTCCCCCCCACTTCCCGCTCCCTCATGAATCCTTGATAATTTATCAATCATTTTGTCATATCTTTGTCCACTGCTCTGGGGTCAAGGTCTTCTGCTCAAAAGCATGGATGTGATGAAGCTCTTCTGATAGGCACGCATTCACCAGACGTTGTCTCTGTAGCAGCGCTTTCCCCTCGAACTTGGAGGACACCAGCAGGACTCAGAAGTTGGCGGAGCCATGGTTGGGAGTCCTGTCCTCCACCTCCAGGTGCACCTCTTCCAGCTCTCGCTGTAGCTTCTCCCGGAGAAACTCGGCGCTGAGTTCCACTGCGGCAGCCCTGAGCGGGCAGCAGCCCAGCGGGGACCGCACGCAGCCCGGACCCGGTCCTATTTTGTCATATCTAACACTGTCTGATGTCTTCCTTACCTACTTTTCTCTTGTCCGCCCCCCAGGGAGGGGGGTTATAGGTAGATCCTTGTAATTGTTCCCCACTTCCTACCCCACCCTTCCTCCACCATCCTGATATGGCCACTCACACCACTGGTCCTAAAGGGATGATCATCGGCCCTGGATTCCCTGTGGTTCCAGTTCCTATCTGTACCAGTGTACATCCTCTGGTCTAGCCAGATGTGTAAGGTAAAATTGGGATCATGATAGTGGGGAAGGAAGAAGCATTTAGGAAGTAGAGGAAAGTTGTATGTTTCACCTTTGCTACACTGCCCCCTGACTGGCTCGTTTCCTCCCTGAAACCCTTCTGTCCAGTTGCCTACACATGGGCTTTGGGCTCCCACTCTGACTTTTTCTGTGCTTTCCAGAAACACTTACCAGTTGTTATGGTTGCTCTTGCCCTTTCTGCTTTATCAATTTGTGGTTACCACTGTAACTTAAACATCAAATAGTTTAAACATTTGGGGCAGTTTACATTTCTTCAAGCTGCTTTGACTGAATACAATGTTTCTAGTCTGGCTTTTTGGAACAAAATGATTTTTGGCTCGAGCTACTGTATGATGTGTGTGTCTGGAGGGAGGACACAGTTTACGTTTCCCTTGGTTTTCTGTCCTTTAACAAGCATGAAACTAAAGTGTGCATTCCAAATTTCTTTTAATTATTTCATACGGGCCAAGTATTACATGAACCAAAAAAAAAAAAAAGCCTCAGAGGTGAGGCTCTGTGTAAATTTCAAGTGATTTAGGCATATTATCAATAGTAATAAATGTCTCAGTTACCTCAAGGTCGGGTGTGTTGCATCAACAATGAGGCAGAAGTAGAAGTCCTGGGGGTGTTGGAGCAACGGCAATCTAGCTGAGAGGAATTACTAAAACACAGAAGGGCGAACATGATGGTGAGACAGGGGGACGGTTAAGAAAACAGAGGAGAGCTATGAATAGACCTATAAGCATAGGTGTGCACATATGTAAGTATATTAATTCACTAAAATAGTTATTGACATATATATATTTATATGGTGGATGGACTTTGGGCCTCTGCGCAAATCCTCTCTCAACACAAGAACACTTTGTTCTAAAAAATCGGCATTCTCCTAGCATGATTGCTGAAGACAAAAATGGGTACACAGGCATATGTGTTGAAGCAAGTGGATGGTGCATGGCTATCAAACGATACAGTGTCTGGGGTCTTCAAAGGCTTGAAGTTAAACCAGCAGCCATCTAGCAGAGAAGCAACAAGCCCACATGGAAGAAGCACACCAGCCTGTGCTATCAGGAGGTGTCGATGGAATCAGGTAACAGGCATCAGAAGACCCAAAACAAACAAACAAAAAACATTGTTGAGAAGTGGGGAGCCCATCAGAGACCCCAAACCCATCGTTAGACAATGGGACATCCCCTCACAGAAGGGTCACAAGGAAGGGGATGGGTCATTTAGGGCGTGGTATATTAGATGAAACACACACTATTCCTCTGATTCATGGGGGCTTCTCACCCTCCACTATCATGACCCCAGTCCTGCCTTTCTGTTCTGGCTAGACAGGAGCATGCACACTGGTACCGACAGAGCTCCTAACACAAGCAATCCAGGTCAGATAAACCCCTCAGGAGCAGAAATGGGAGTTGGAATGCCAGGAGGACAGGAGAAAGCTGGGGGCAAGAGGGGAGGAAGGGGGGACTGATTAAAATGATTGACACATAAACAGACACACAGGGAACATCACAAACTGTGGGGGAAGGGAGGCAGTGGTCAGCGTAAGGTATGAAAATAGTAATTTATCAAGGGTGCCACGAGGGATAAAAGAGGAGCTGATACCAAGGGCTCAAATAGAAAGTAAATGTTTAGAAAATAACGATGATAATGATGGCAACATGTGTACAAATATATTTGTTATGATTGTTATAAGAGCTGTAAGAGACCCCAGTAAAGTGATCTTTTAATTTAAAAGACAAAAAAACTTTTTAAAAAAAGCAAGAAAATTGATTTTTTTTTTTTTAAAAGAGAGAGGTTAGTTGAGTCGAGGAATTGGATTCTCACTCATCGAGTCCCTACAGGACAGAGCACAACTGCCCCGTTGGATTTCTGACACTTATGTCTTCACAAGAGTACTGTGATCTCAAACACAGGAAAGCTGAAAAGAGCAAAGGAGCGGGTTTCCGGATTGCACTGGAGGACAGCCAGCTACCGGTGGTGACGTCGAGCCGTATGTAGATAAGGCAGCGCAGTGGCTGCTGGATGAGCACACGTGGTGCTTAAAACTTACGCTGTGATTTCCCGTACTTTTGTGGGGATGGAGTGTCTGTTGTTGGATGAAGGTTTGTGCGTTCGGATGCAAGAGGGTGTAGGAGCGATCTGTAACGAGGGTCTGCTAAGTATCCGTGTGGAAAGTGCAGGGCGCGTGAGCGCGCGTGGGGCGAGCGGGCGAGCAAGTCATACTTACCTGGCAGGGGAGATACCATGATCACAAAGGTGGTTTTCCCAGGGCAAGGCTTATCCATTGCACTCGGGATGTGCTGACCCCTGCGATTTCCCCAAATGTGGGAAACTCGACTGCATAATTTGTGTTAGTGGGGGACTGCGTTCGCGCTCTCCCCTGGTAGATGATGGTTTAAAAGTAGACCTTTAAGCTGTGTTTTGCTTCCTAACACAAGGCTCAGTAAAATATATCTGTTTCTTAGAGCAGCGTCTCTGTTCAATGGTTTTCCGTACACATTCCTTGTACTTTTTGCATGGTTCCTTGATGGGATGGGGACGTGTATCTTACTCTGTGTTAAGAGCGTGAGGCACAAATGATTTCCTAACTCAAACAATAAAAAATCTATACCTGCCCCATAAGTACTTTGACTGTCATCTACATTTTTTCTGCATTTGTTCACCAAGTGTGGGAAGTTAATTCAACTGCATCATATATATATATATATATATATATATATATATATATATATATATATATATATATATATATATATATATATATATGGTAGTGGGGACTGTATGTGGGCTCTCCCCTTATCCTCACTTGTCAAACAGTAAATACTTTTTTGAATTCTTTAATTTTTATTCTAATTTTTTTGAACTATCATTGGTGTTTTACAAGTGAAGCGCATTTATATTTAGTCATTGCTCTGTGGCTGTTTACTTCTCATTAAATTTAGTAGTGCTTAATTGATCTTTTAGAGGCAGCTTGTGTCCATGTTGCGTTACTGTAGTCAAGAATGTTTTATTTCAAAGGCTACTGTTTCACTCTGGCAATCTTCATTCCATGGATAAGACATTGGCAACAAAGATTTAGGGTCTAGGTAATACTGCTTCTAGGCTCTCTGGTGGCACAGAACAACATGTGCTTTGTGTGTTTGGTAGAGTTTTATACTAATCCTCTGCATTTCAAGTAAACACCAGGAGAGGATCCTGTTTCCCCTTTGCCCTGATTTGTATCCTCTTCCAAACTGACAATCCTAATCCCAGACTAGTCTAATCAATTTTGTCATGGCTTTCCTCCGTTTCCTTGTCAATGTACTTTACCAAGCATGATGTCCTTCAGTAGCCGCTGGTCTGTCCTGACATTGTCTGTGCTAACTTTGACTCTTAAGGACCAGTGGCTGTACTTCCAAGACAGATGCTTTTTTTCGTGGTAGTTCATGGTGCTTTCCATATTACTTGCCAGAACTATAATTCTCCTTTGGTCTTCCTTTTTCAAAGTCCAATTTTCACATGTTTAGGAGGCGATTGAAAATACCATGACTTGGTCCTCAAAGCAACATCTTTGCTTTTTAACACTTTAAAGAAGTCTTGCGACCAGTGGTGCCAGTGGCGATACCAGGAGGGTGTGCTGGAAAGGGGGAACCGATTACATGGATCTACATATAACCTCCTCCCTGGGGGACGGACAACAGAAAAGTGGGTGAAGGGAGAAGTCGGACAGGGCAAGATATGACAAAATAATAATTTATAAATTATCAAGGGTTCAAGCCGGAGGGAGGGGGAGAGGCAGGGGAAAATGAGGAGCTGCTGCCAGGGGCTTAAGTGGAAGGCAAATACTTTGAGAATGATCAGGGTAACAAATGTACAAATGTGCTTTACCCATTGATGTATGTATGGATTGTGATAAGAGTTGTATGAGCCCCTAATAAAATGAGTTTTTAAAAGTCAAACACAGCAGATTTATGCTATGCAATGGGTCATTTGATCTCTTGACTACTGTTTTCATGTGTATTGATTGTGGATCTAAGCAAGATGAAATCTCAACAATTTCAATATTTTTTCCATTTATTATGATTTCGTTAAAGATGTAGTTGTGAGGATTTTGGTCTCCATGACACTGAGTTACAATAAATATGAAAGACTGCAATCCTTTAGCTTCATCAGCAAGTGCTTTGAGTCCTACTCATTCTCCTCAATCAAGGTGTGTCATCTGCACATCACAAACTGACATCTTTCACTACTGCTGTGCACGCCACACACTTGAATTTTCAGCCTTTTAAAGCACATAGCCAAGTTATCAGGAAAAATGGACTACCGAGATCAAGGTGTTACAGAATGCACACACTTTTGTCAGGAGAGCCATCATGAGGGAATGGTTTTGAGATACAATTTTACTAAAAAGCAACATGGAAACCATTCTAAGTGTTCAGGTCACACAAATGCATAGCAGTAACTAAAAATTTCCATTAAGTCTGTTGTCTATTAGTGGTACAACCTCATTCCGTCCTATCCCATAGGATGTTATATTATTACCCCAAACAGTCAAATTTTCCCATAATCCAGCATCTCATTATTTTCTGGTTGTACCAAAAAATGAACAGCCAGTAGATTTTAGACCTTAAAAAATGAAGCATTTATACTTTTTAAAAATGGGATGAAGTGACATTTCCTTTTTCTTAAAAATGTTCTAAGCAGCAGATATTAAGGGCTCAAGAAGAAGGCAAATGTTTTGAGAATGATGATGGCAACAAAAGTAAATATGTTCTTGACACAATGGATGTATGTATGGGTCGTGATAAGAATAGTACGAGCCTCCAATAAAATGATTAAAAAAATGTTTCTAGAGCCACCAAAAAACTTGCATCTACAAAATAGTTAAAATATTCCTCAGATGGTACCGGGGGGAAGGGAGGGGGGGAGAAACAGGGTCCACTAAGACATGGTAGATTGATCACACTGACTTCTTTTTCTCGGTCTACATCAGACAGAGGCTTCTCTTTCCTAGGATTTCATGTCTCCACTTTCTTTAGTTTCCTAGTTAGCCCTTCAACCTGTGTTCACAGTTCCTTTTCACCCTTGGGACACAATTTTACCTGAAGATTTATCCTTTCCTGCTGCCTTCTTTGATGTTGTCTCCACTTTGGCTGACAACCTTTCAGATCACCCCCTTCACTGCCCTTTCAGCTGGCTCAGCCAACCAATCTTTCTTTTGGGCATCTTGACTATTGGAGGGTGCTTGCTAAGTGCCTGCAGGGAGGGCCTGCACAGAGTTTTATTGAAGTTTGGCGCCTGGCAGCTGTCACTCTGCCTGCTGCGCTGGCAGCTAGGAAGGACCCTTTTAAGATGTCCGAGGGTGCCCAGGCAATTGTCATGGTTCTCGCTTAGCATGCCCAATGAATATCAGCCAAAGGGCAGACTTATACACCTTCAAGTTTACAATAGTAGGCAGAGGGAGTTTACCCAATTAGACATAATATCCATACCAATAAATACATTCTGGTAAAGGAGAGATCTGTTTAAATCTTTTCATTCTCACCCAAGCATTCACTTTAGTCCCATCAATTTTTGTGCTTTCATTCCTCCTGAGTCTAAACTGTCAATCAGATGTCAGTTTGATGTCCTCATTGGAGACACTAAGGAATTAAATAGCTCCTTGGAGGCGGGATACAGGCTGAGTCCCTGGGAGATATTGCAGCTGACAAGCCACATGGAGCTAAGCTAGTGCCCTGAGCTGGAGCAGCCACTTGGAGATCCCTGCCAGTGCTGAGATGCTTACACCACCACTGGATCCACAAGACTTCCCACCAAATGGCCTGTGATCTTCCTGCCTTTTAAACTATTAAAATACTTCTAATTGAGTAAAAGTGAAAGTAGGCTTGGTATCTTTAGTGACAAAAAAGTTCACATCAAACAAAACAAAACAAATAACAAAATAATTCTACTACAAACAAATTAACTATAGTATTGAGATATAGTAGTTTCCACAAACCTGGGAAAGAATTTTTGAGATCTGATGAGATCAGCTATGTTTTCTTGAATTTCATCAACATTTCTGGTAAAATATCTGCAAACTACAATGACTTTAATATTCCTCATGGGAACTTTGTCAATTGGTGTTCAAGTTTGTGTGGAACCAGATAATCCTGAAGCATTTTCACAAGCGGTCTCACTGTCTTTCCGAGATGATATGGGTTAGCGGTGCCCTCAGGAAGATGTGTCCAACCTGGGAATAGAAGTGTCAGACTCTACAGTCACTGCAGTTGGTTCATCCTCTGAAAGAGAAGGAGCTCAGACAGACGTGCACCCTGGTGCTCATCACAGCCCTTCCACCGTGAGAGGATGGAGACAGCCAATGCGCCCGTCCGAGGAAAGGCAGAGTTGTCTTTGGTCCATGCACACAATGAATTAGCACCCGCGGTTAAAAAAATAATCATGACTCTATGAACCTCCTGATATGGATTGTAGCGGGAGGTCAGATGCTCACAGGCATCTTCCCTGAAAGCAGTCCCTGCCAGCCTGCTGTCTCCCCACACCACAGGGGTGGGGGCCTGTGACCATTAGCTTGGTTCCTGTAGGTGGGGTTCACACCCCACTGATAATGGTGTCTGTCAGTTGAGCCAGGGAACAGGCCAAACCGGCTCTGTGACATCCAAAGTTAGGCTGCCATCCTGTACCTAGGATCCGTCCATCTTGCCACATGTATACCCCAATCCCTCCTCTTCCTATTGCGTGGATACCCCTAGATCACCCTCTCCCATGACTGTATTACCTATAGCACAACCCCTTCCTGTGACACATGTCCTCACCTGTGATTAGGGGGCTTGCATGTCCCCAGAGAATATAAAAAGCCTGGACTAGCATTAACAATCTCTCCCTTCCTCCACGTGGACCACCAAGTGGGGCTGAGGTGAGCTTGCTACCATGAATCCTGTCTGACTCCATCTATTTCAATACTTCACTTCTATCTCTCATGCTCTCTATGACTTTACTGTGATCTTTACTCATTATCGCTGTACAATTGCGCCTACCGGACCCCTAATGATGTGTTGGGGGCTGGCTTCTCCTGCCAATGGAAGACATGAGGCTGAATAGAATCAGCCTGTGGGAACAGCGTGAGGAAAACTGGGTAAGCCTTTAGGAGATGGAATGTTGCTCCTGGCAAAAAGGAAGGTCTACTTGGTAAACTTCCACTTAGTCTCACCATGAAAGTTTTTCCCGCCAAAGAAGTTAAAACAAAACAGAACCAAAAAAAGTTAAAACAGGGAAGAAAAAATATATATATATGTCACTCCTTTTGACTGCCATTTAGTCAATGTTGTCTCATCGTGAGTCCCTCTAGGTTTCCAAAAGTGTAAGTGTTTAAGGAAGAAGAAAGCTCAGGGCTTCTGTGAAGGTGCTGGTGGATTCCGATTGCTGACCATGCCAATAGCAGCCCATCATACAGTATATATTCCATCTATAATATCATGACTCTCAGTACCTGAGCATGTCGACTGCTTCGGAAACAGACTCTTGTGGATGGAATTAAATAAATTCACAGGAGGCATACTGGCGTGCAGTGGGCCCTAATCCAACATAACTGCTGTTCCTATAGAAACAGGACAGGACGGTCAGACACACAGATACACAGGGAGGACGCGCAGTGAAGACGGGCAGAGACGGTAAGGACGCTCCCACAGACAGGTCAGGCCTGGGACCTCCAGGAGCTAGAAGAGGGAGGGAGGGCTCTTCCCCAGTCGTCTTCAGAGGGAGCTTGACTCTGCCTGCATCTTGATGATCAAAGGCTCGGCTCCAGAAGGATGAGAGAATGAATTTCTGATGTTTGCAGCCAGCCACTTGGTGAAACTTTTTTTTTTTTTTTTTTGCCTGGGAAATCCAATTTTATTGGGGCTGATACAATTCTTTTCACAGTTCATACATATACATACATCAATTGTATAAAGCACATCTGTACAGTCTTTGCCCTAATTATTTTTTTCTCCTCTTTTCTTCTTTTACATTTTATTAGGGACTCCAACAACTCTTACCACAATCCATACATATACATACATCAATTGTATAAAGCACACCCATACATTCCCTGTCCCAATCATTCTCAAGGCATTTGCTCTTCACTTAAGCCCCTTGCATCAGGTCCTCTTTTTTTTTCCCCCCCCTCCCTCCCTTTTCCCCCCTCCCTCATATGCCCTTGGTAATTTATACCTCGTTATTTTGTCATATCTTGCCCTATTCAGGGTCTCCCTTCCCCCCTTCTCTGCTGTCCCTCTCCCAGGGAAGAGGTCACATGTGGCTCCTTGTAATCAGTTCCCCCTTTCCAACCCACTCACCCTCCACTCTCCCAGCATCGTCCCTCACGCCCTTGGTCCTGGAGGTATCATCCACCCTGGATTCCCTGTATCTCCAACCCTCATATGTACCAGTGCACAGCCTCTGTCCTATCCAGCCCTGCAAGGTAGAATTCGGATCATGGTAGTTGGGGGGAGGAAGCATCCAGGATCTGGGGGAAAGCTGTGTTCTACATCGATACTACCTCACACCCTAATTAACCCATCTCCTTTCCTAAGCCCCTCTATGAGGGGATCTCCATTGGCCGACACTTGGGCCTTGGGTCTCCACTCTGCACTTCCCCCTTCATTTAATATAATATATATATACGCATACATATATACATATACACATAAATACACATACATACACACACTTATATCTTTTTCTTTTTTTTTTTGCATGATACCTTATATCTGGTCCCTTGGGCACCTCGTGATCGCACTGGCCAGTGTGCTTCTTCCATGTGGGCTTATTTGTTTCTGAGCGAGATGGCCGCTTGTTCACCTTCAAGCCTTTAAGACCCCAAACACTATCTCTTTTGATAGCCGGGCACCATCAGCTTTCTTCACCACATTTGCTTGTGCACCCATTTGTCTTCAGCGATCCTATCATGGAGGTGTGCAGTCAGTGATATGATTTTTTGTTCTTTGATGCCTGGTAACTGATCCCTTTGGAACCACATGATCACACAGGCTGGTGTGTTCTTCCATGTGGACTTTGTTGCTTCTGAGCTAGATGGCCGCTTGTTTATCTTCAAGCCTTTAAGACCCCAGTCACTATCTCTTTTGATAGCCGGGCACCATCAGCTTTCTTCACCACATTTACTTGTTCACCCAAGGTGAAACTTTTTAAGGACAGCCCTCAAGTGAACTCACTGCCAGGAGAGGAGATTCTGGCTGAGAAGAATTGCCCCCTGTGGTTTTCTGAAGCTCTACCTCTGCATGGGGGCAGAAAGCCTCTTTGTTACTTTACAAATGAAAGGGCAACTCAATAAATAAGAACTCAGAAAGTAACACTTAGAAAGAAGAGAGCAGGAAGGGTCAGGACCTTGAAAACTGTCCAGGTTCCTTGCCTATCAGAGCTAAGCTCTGGTCCAGTGGCTGCAAAAGGAGAAGTGGAATTGAAACGGACTTCCATGCGTCTGTGGCGCAGGAACTAGTGTCAAACAGTTGCAGAAGGAAAAAGAAGTGACTGCAGAAACGCACAAATGAGATTGTGGAACACTTGTCACAGCGACCTTGTGAACAGCAACCCACCTTCAAAGAGCACAACTGTCCATCAACTGTCTGCACACACATGGGAATGGCACGCAGGAACAACACCGAAACGACACACACGCATGCATCCAGCTGGATACATGTCCAAACTACTAGATGGCATTAAAAAGAGAGACAAAGAATTAAACAAGAGACAGATACGGAAATGTGGAGTCATTTGTGTACACGTCTCGGTGGGAAGAGCTGGACGTCCGGATGGTGACTGGTCTCCTGGGGATGAGGTGCACTTGGAACAGAGCGCTCCGAGCGGCTGTGTAGGTCAAGGACGGCTTTCCGTGGTCTGGTCAGTCAGCTTCGTGGTGCCGCGTACTGGAATGCACACGGCTCCCTCTGTATGAATTACGCCGTCCTTCAACAATGCACTGTTTACACACAGGTGTCCCGTGACGGCACTCACTTCTATTTATTGAAAATACCCTAGTTGCAGGACGAACTCCTTTCATCGGCCTGTTGGTTTCATGCTAATATTTGGAGTCCCTCGACCGAGAAAAGGCCAGGCGCCCACAGTTTCCTAGCGGTTGCTGGGCACCAAGTGGGGTGCGCGCGGCGACCCGCGGTTCGAGTCCTTTCCCTTCTGCAGCCCGCAGGGTGCTGCTCTGGGGGAGACAGCAGGAGAATGGGCAGCAGAGAGGGCCCCCTAAAAGGAGAAAGGCCACTGCGGTGGAGAGCAGAGACTGCCGTGACTCGGAGTCGAACCGAGGTTGCTGCGGCCACAACGCAGAGTACTGACCACTATACGATCACGGCGCGCCACACGGCCGCGCTTGCCGGGCTTCCCTGGACTCTTAGATATGACACCAAAACCACGTGCAGAAAAAACCGAAAACTTTTGGTCCTCAAAGGATCCAAGCAACAAAGTGAAGAAAGAACTTACAAAATGGGTGAAAATATGCAACAGCCAAGCTCCCGATAAGGGTTCACTGCCTTGAATATACAATGAGCTCATACAAACAGTGACATACAGGCATACGACCTATCCCCAAGCAAACAAAACTCAGAAAGTAAAAGGTACAAAGCCTTTGAAGAGAAATTTCAGTAAAAATGATATTTAAATGATGACTAAGCACATTGGAAACCCCCGACATTACTCTTTGTTAGGAAAATACACACAAACACCCAGTGAGAGGTCGCTGCGCTCAGGACTGCCGCTATCAGACAACTGAAATACACACATTGAGAGGGAGGCCGTAAGCGTGCCGGTTCCCACCCACAGGCGCTGTGCGGAAGAAAGACCCGATCACCTGTTTCAGATAAGAGGGCTTCCTAGGAAACCGTGTGGGACAGGATCCACTCTATGCCCTTGTGTGTAATGCGGCATCCGTTCTACAGCTACACACAAGGCTCATCCCCTGTCTTTTCAGAGACATGGTACGCTCTAAAGGGGAACTTGCGGAAGAGTCCTCCTCATCTCAAATCGCTGTCGAAGGAAAGCACATCTCATGAAGCTATGTCAACATGTCTAGAACATGCTTAGCTTCCCTGCCTAGCGAAGTGAAGTGGGTGCGTTTCCCCACTTTTGTACCTGCTTCCGAAAGGGAGGGAAGAGCTCCTTCACCTACAGCCTGGAAAAGCAGACCATTTCGCCTTTAAATCAAAGAATCACTTTTAGATTCTAGCAGTGCAGTAATAACCTATGAATAAAGACTCTTTAAAAAATAATTTTATTGGGGGCGCATACAAATCTTTTCACAACCCATAGATACATCCACTGTGTCAACACATATGTACATTTGCTGCCATCATCACTCTCAGGACTCCTTTAAGTGATGGAGACATGATCGTGCTGTCATTCATTTGAACCTGCAACAGTTGTACCAGTATCAGACAGTTTTGATTACCATGGCTTCACAGTCGGTTTCTAAGTCTGGGAGTGATAAGACCCTTACTTAAAAAAAATTAATAGTGTTTTATTTATCCTGAGTTTCTTTCCTTTCCATATAAAGCTGGTGAATAATGTGTCTATTTCTTTGGAGAATTGTGTAGGCATTTGGATTGGAATTGCATTAACTAGTAAAGTATTTTTGGTAATATTTTCACAATAGCGCTGTTTATGCTTATATTGTTCTTCTGAATCAGTCAGACACAGGTAGCGATGGCATGTCAACCCATATCCCAACTCTCTCTTTTCTTTATGCATATACGCAATTAAAAAATTGCTTTCTTCACTATTATCACTGTTTCATCTCCCTTAGCATAAGGTCTGCTGGTCAGAGCTGACTGGATGACAACCAGCACCACCCCATCAGAAGCCTTCATCTTTATTTATATGAAAGAGGCTCAACAATGACTGGTAGCTGGTTCTTGCAAATCCTATTTTGTTGATTTCTGATCACAGACATAACTGACTAAAGGGCTGTGCTGTGCTGTCTCCATTCCATTCTCATGTGAATCAGTTTCAGGTACTTGAGAGATGTCATCTTAATTAAACCCTTAAGCTCCCTGTAAGTAAACCCAGAGGGGTTCCCATAATCTCTGTGAGGTTTTAAAAAGCTCCTAAAGACCCAGGTCCCACCGAGATTTGAACTCGGATCGCTGGATTCAGAGTCCGGAGTGCTCACCATTACACCATGGAACCGGTGGTGATCCTCCTGTTGCATCCCAGAGCCAAATCCCAGTCCACTGGTGTTCTCTCCTGTTTACATCTATCAGATCGCATGATTTTAATGGGGGGAATTAAAACTCAAGCCCACTGCCACTGAGTGGATTCCGACTCACAATGCAGGATTTCTGAGGCTGTAAATCTTTTCGGGAGGCCGCCCAACGCCTGATCGCCAGCGCTACCAGGGCTTCCTTGCCTCCGTCCACCGAGCCCTGAGAGCACTCGTTCAGCGTCGCCGGCCCGGGGCTGACCGAGGCCCCTGCACAGACCGGACCGAGCGCCGCCGTGGATCCTGCTCTGCGCTCTCGGTGACTTCTGTCCTCCGCTCGCAGCTCAGGAAACGAGGTAAAAAGCACTAAGCGTGAGCACTTCAAGCCTCAGTAAATCACACACTTGGCCAGTTTCCCGTTCAAAGGGGAGATGTCAGCTAACGACGGTGTTGCGCACCATGCACACCCTCAGACAAACCAGACTGAACGCAGCCACTGTCACTCAGAATCGCGCACAGCGGTTGCGGCTACAGGACAGGCTCTGACGCCTACGTGTCTGCCTGCTGAGCCAAGCCCACCGCATGCCAAATGCTCAACCCAGACTTCACAGTTTCGTTTCTTTTTCGCACTGAAAACCCTCCCAGTCCTTGCCCAATGTGCCCTTTTGCCTATTAAACTGTCGTCATAAGAACAGAATTTTGAGTTCTCTGAGTCATTCTTGAGAATGATGAGTGGGTTCCGCGTGCCTCCGGAAGGGCTTTCAGGGACCTCTGGATCTGGAGCCACCGGGCAGACGTGTATGAGGGTCTCACAAGTTGGGGGGCTGTCTTCTGAGGTCCTGGGCAGATTGGCGTCGAGGACTCTGTCCATGACTTGTGAGGGTCAAAGTGGCTCTAGGTGATTAGGGTCAGAGGAGGAAGTACTGTGTGTTCACTCGGTGTCAGAACAGAGGTGGGACACAATCCAGTTCTAGCAGGTGGCTCTGAATTGACTGATACACTTTTGGTGTCGTGGAGGGGGAATGGATTCGGACTTCTCCCTGTGCGACTCTATCAAGGCACCCAGGAGCACTCACTGGTGTTTCCCCAGGTATGCAGATGTCGCTGTGTTTCGTGATTCCATTTGCATACCAGCACAAAACATCACCCCAGTAAATAGGTATCTGGTTAATAGAGGTAAACTTCACAATTAAATTATACCCATAATTTAAATATTGCACAAAGAGGATGTAAGAATGCTTTACTTTGGCTCTCAAAATCACCTTTCTCCTCTAACACACCTGTAACCTGAGGTCTGAAGAGAAACGCATGGTGATTGAAGAAGCAGAAGACAGCTATACCAGGAGAGTTGGACTGTGGTTAGTAGGCAGACCAACATTGCCTTCCTACATCAATGCCCTACTTGCTGAGTTGGGGTATACATCAGCCCGGCACCTGGGGTTGACATTGTCAGTGAATATTATTATAAATTTTACATGACAACCAACCTCCGTTGTTTGTGTAAATCGCCTCCGTCACAGAGGGATTGATTCTGCCACAGCGATCACTTCAGGTTTTGTGATAGGTACTTAGCTTACCCTGGTCAAATATCCCTTTCTCAACGATGTTCTAAAAATTAGTACGAGTAGCTAATCAATGCCACTATTCTTTGTTTGTTTTAAACGTTTTATTAGGGGCTCATACAACTCTTATCAAAGTCCATACATATACATACATCAATTGTATAAAGCACATCTGTACATTCTTTGCCCTAATCATTTTCTTTTCTTTCTTTCTTTTTTTTCTTTTTCTTTTTTTACATTTTATTGGGGACTCATACAACTCTTATCACAATCCATACATATACATACATCAATTGTATAAAGCACATCCATACATTCCCCGCCCCAATCATTCTCAAGGCATTTGCTCTCCACTTAAGCCCCTTGCATCAGGTCCTCTTTTTTTTTCCCCTCCCTCCCCGCTACCCCCTCCCTCATGTGCCCTTGGTAATTTATACATCGTTATTTTGTCATATCTTGCCCTATCCGGAGTCTCCCTTCCCCCCCTTCTCTGCAGTCCCTCTCCCAGGGAGGAGGTCACATGTGGTCCTTGTAATCAGTTCCCCCTTTCCAACCCACTCACCCTCCACTCTCCCAGCATCGCCCCTCACACCCTTGGTCCTGAAGGTATCATCCACCCTGGATTCCCTGTGCCTCCAGCCCTCATATGTACCAGTGTACAACCTCTGCCTTATCCAGCCCTGCAAGGTAGAATTCGGATCATGGTAGTTGGGGGGAGGAAGCATCCAGGATCTGGGGGAAAGCTGTGCTCTTCATCCGAACTACCTCGCACCCTGACTGACCCATCTCCTCTCCTAAACCCCTCTATGAGGGGATCTCCAGTGGCCGACACTTGGGCCTTGGGTCTCCACTCTGCACTTCCCCCTTCATTCAATATGGTATATATATACATATATATATGTATACACACACATACACACACACATATATATATACACACATACACATATTCTTTTTTTTTTTTTTTGCATGATGCCTTATACCTGGTCCCTTGGGCACCTCGTGATCGCACTGGCTGGTGTGCTTCTTCCATGTGGGCTTTTTTGCTTCTGAGCGAGATGGCCGCTTGTTTATCTTCAAGCCTTTAAGACCCCAGACACTATCTCTTTTGATAGCCGGGCACCATCAGCTTTCTTCGCCACATATGCTTATGCACCCATTTGTCTTCAGCGATCCTATCATGGAGGTGTGCAGCCAATGATATGATGATTTTTTGTTCTTTGATGCCTGATAACTGATCCCTTTGGGATCACTCGCTCACACAGGCTGGTGTGTTCTTCCATGTGGACTTTGTTGCTTCTGAGCTAGATGGCCGCTTGTTTATCTTCAAGCCTTTAAGACCCCAGACGCTATCTCTTTTGATAGCCGGGCACCATCAGCTTTCTTCACCACATTTACTTGTTCACCCACTTTGGCTTCAGCAGTTGTGTCGGGAGAGTGAGCATCATAGAGTACCAATTTGATAAACGATAGTATTCATGCATTGAGGGAGTGTTTGAGTAGAGGCCCAAGGTCCTTCCGGCTCCTTGATATTAAACCTATAAATGTAGACACTTAGATCTATTTCCCCATCCTCATATATATGTTTGCATGTACATGTCTTTGTCTAGACCTTCATAAATGCCCCTTGACTCCCATCTCCTTCCTCCATCTCCCTTGACTTTCCTCCTGCCCCACCACCATGCTCCGTCCCCACCTGGGCTATAGCTATACCTCTTCTCTACGCAACCTTACCCTTGATCGTTCCCCATCAGGCCTGCCACTCCCCCCTCACTACCATTTTGGGTCCCATGTTGTTCCCTTGTCCCTGTGTTTATTAACACCACTTCCTTACCCTCCTCCTCCCCCTCCCCCACCCGGATCTGTCTGTCCCCCCGGAACTGTCTGTCCTATTGTTTTTCCTCCAGATAGTTCATCCGGCCTGTCCTATTCAGACAGACCTGTGGAGACACTAACATGCACGAAAACAAGACAGAGGAAAACAAAGCAACAGTATACAACCAGGCAACAACACAATAAAAACAAACCACTGACAAAGAACAAAACAAAACACTTCACAAAAGAAGGGCTTGTAGTTCGTTCAAGAATCATTTGCTGGCCCTTAATAGCGTTTTCCAGTCCAGTCTGTTTGGGCACCACGCCCTGGCCCCAAAGTCCACTTTCAGCATTCCCTGGGGACCTTGCCACTCCATTCCCTTGCTGTTCCGCTGCACTCCCCCATGCTTTGCCTCAGTGTGGTGGGATCAGGACAATTCCCACACTGTGTCTCCGGTGCTGTCCCCTGCATCGCCCTTAGTCACTGAGGGGCATCATGTCTCATAGTAGGGCCAGCCATGTTGTTCTCTCTGTGGACTGGCTGCTCTACTCAGGAACATCATCATCACGGACTGGTGGGCCAGGCTGTGTTCCACTGTCTCCTCCTGCCCCTTCATCTGCTCCCGTGTGCTCTGATCAGATATGTCCATCTCCCGGAGCTGCAGAATCCATGTCATCCTTTGAAACAAATTCTTTTCAGGGGAGGGGCAGGAATCCACTTAATGTTGTTGCTGGGGCCAGCCTCCCAGACCTCTCCACTGGTTCCCTACTCCACGCCGGGATATTGCATTCACACCTTGAGGCACTGGGTTGAAGTCTGGTCCCACTTTCCCTGTGGAGATATAAACAATACCCTCCCCTTGGGTGGGTTAGTGCCCCATGCCCCCACTTCCCTTTTCTTCCTTGGATTCATCCTTTTATTTTCCTTTCTCCACCTCCTCCACTGTTGTCTACCATGTGCATCCCTGGTTTTGGTCTGGTCTCTGCCATACTACACAGTCTTCACCCCACGAATGTTTGTATACAGTAGCTTTTTCCCCTATGCCACTTTTGCAATGCCACTATTAACAGAAAATCATTATGCTCCGGGAGATGATCCATAAGACTCTCTACCATAACTTAACAATGAGGTCGCTAAGGGGAGCAGAGGCAGATAAAAGAAACATAGATCCAGGAATGGATTTAGGGCTGTCACTAAATCCCAGCTCCAATTTGAGAACAATTTGTTCCTACATCACAGCCCTGCTCAATCCTCATCCTCAGGAAGGGAACACAGAAGATTTGGGTGCTACAGCAAAGCATGGTAAAGAAATTATATGGTGTCTGGTTATCAGATAGAATATTGTCCTGGATCTTAAAGGCTTGTTTCCAACCAAGCAGCTATCTAAGTGAGATGTTAACTAAGTCCACATGGGAGACGCATACCAACATGTGAAACACTGACTATAAATTATATGATCCAAAGCCAAAGGAGGAAATCGTCTCAGAGCTTAAATTGTGAGATTCTGGTTGCAGAAGGCTATGGATGGCAGAGGGAACAGAAATACATCTGCAAGATCTACACCGGAAATCAGCCTCCCATCATTTACCACAATTGAGGGATAGGAATAAACTGGTTATCAAAGTATGGGAGAGAGATGATTATAGGAGATCAAAATTATAAAGCTGACTTCAACCATTAAAACCTTGTCACTTGATCATCCCTCTGATCCATTGGCCCTGATCTGGTTTTCCACATTGTGTGTGTGTGTGTGTTTCATATTGGGGTTTATCTCTGATGGATACTTCATTGTGAGTAGTCCTTATGAATTTTTGTTATATGTTGTTTGGTACATTAAACCCAACATTAATGACCCTCTAGAGACAACAAGTGGAATAAGGGTTCCTGAGGAATACAGGGAGAGAGGTGGGGGGTAAAGGGGAGCTGATATCCAGGAGTCCAAGAACGAAGAAAATGCTTTGAAACTGATTATGGAGTGGCAATTGTACAATACTGCATGATGTGCTTGGACTACAGAGTGATATGATATCTGTATGAGCTGCCAATAAAATGGCTTTTGGGGGAAATCACCTTTCTCCTTCCTAATGCTAGTTTAAAGGAGCCACGGTGACACGGGAGTGAAAGCAAGTTCATTCCTCTCCTGATAACATACCCATGATCACCACGCCTGCTCATCTTCTTTTCTAAGGCGCAGTCTGGCTATACTTCTTCGGACACAGATGTGTCGGTTCTTTTGTCAGCCCATTGTATTTTCAATACTCTTCACCAGCATCATATTTCAAACGCACTAATTATTCGATGTTTGGGCATTCGCATGCAGATGAGAAGATTGAAGACAGGAGACTGGGGTCAGGCCACCCTAGTGTTCACAGTGGCAGACCTGCTGCCCAACACTTTCAAGAATGTTGTGCAGACCATGCACCCAAAGAAGTGCTAGTTCTCTTCCATAAGGACTGATTTTTGCCCCTAATGCCCTTGCACAATCAATACAACACAAGTAAATGTTTTCTAGTATTCCCTGAATGCCCTGAAACTTGCTCCTAATTATAGAGCAGCTAAAGCAAATGGAAGAAACGATGAAGCCAAGGAGCTAAACAGACCATTTCAAAGGGTAGCTCTACAAGACGGAGCAAAATATATAATCAAACGCCAAAGACCTAGAATTAGAAAAACAAAAAGGAAGAACATGTTCAGCATATCTGAAACAGAAAGAACTCGAGAAAAAATTCAAGCCTAGAGTTGCATATTGAAAGAATCCGTAGGTAAAATATTGAACGGTGGAAAAAGGAGATGGAAAGAATGCACAGTAACAATGAGTTGCTATTTCAAAGGCAGTCTATGAGCAACAACAGGGAAGTTGTAACTCCACTGCAAGCCTTATGCTTCAGGAATCGGCAGCATCCCAATGGAAAGGCTTCAACAAACGGAGGAAGCACTGGGAGCGCTTCCTCTTCTATACCAGGAAGTGCGGAAGACCTCTGCTTGTACAGCTCACTGGAAGATATCCATCTCAAATGATAAAGCAATATCTATAATATCACATGCAGGAAAACTTGCTGAAGATCAACAACGGTCACAGCACTGCTTGGACAGGGAGGTGTCGAGAGCACAGGGCAGATGCAGAAGAGGACATGGAACAAGGGATACCACTGCTGATGCCAGATGGATACTGGCTCAAAGCAGACAACACCAGAAAGTTGTTAGCTTGTATTTTATCGGCGATGCCAATGCATTCAACTTTGTGGATAATAACAGACTGGATGGCCTCGAGAGGAATGGGAATCTCAGAACCGTGCACTGTACTCACGAAGACCCTGATCACAGATCAAGAGACAGTGTGCAGCCAGAACAAGGGCACACGGCACAGTTTAAAATCAGGGAAGGTGTGAATCAGGGCGGTGCGCTCTCACTTATGCAATCTGTATGCTGTGCAAGTGATCAGAAGCTGGCTTATATAAAGAGCGACATCAGGATTGAGGGAAAGTTTATTACATGCAGATGGCAAGAGGAAAGTAAAAGGAAATAGAGGAAAGAACCAGAAGGCAAAGGACATTTACAAAGGTCAAAATTGAAACATATATATATTAATGTGACCAGATTTTAACATTGGTAAAATGGAACACCATTGACCAGGGGTGGGGGGAGAAGGTTCTTGATTAAAAATTTGGTCTATATGGAGCAACAAAAATTTTCATAGAACGAAAAAATAGTATTGTAATATTTTTAAAATTTCAATATAGGTACAATTTACAAATATAAGACATTAAAAATTATGTACAGTATTATTTTATTCTTTGGCATATTTATCATTTGAGTGAATTTTTTTAGTAGATTGCTGTCTTTTAAAAGGTCATGAAATTTTTCACAAGAATTTGTTAAATTATATTTCACACATAAATGGCTTTCAAAGTCTCAACACTTCATTGTGATTTTTCTGATGTCCAAAGTTTATTTACCGTAGAAAAAACGCGTTCAGTCTCAGCATTAGTTCCTGGTAAGGACAGCGCGTATTCCACAATTTTTAGTGTTATTGTATGGAAACGGTTTGTTTCAAAATGCTGAAATATTTCTAACCATTTGTTCTCTATTGTGATTTTTGCTGATTCCCAGGATTTAACCTTTTCCTTATCAATATATGTTTTTTAATAATGATACCTCATTTAAAAGATCATATTTTGAAATATTACTACATGGGAAATTTGAGTAATATTATCGAATGATTTTTGTACATCATTCCAATTAAGTTCTTGTTTTAATGTAGCCCAATGAAAATGTTCAATATCACTGTCATTTACCATCCACTCTTCTAAATAATCTATGCAGTTACTATAGAACTTTTTAACGTGATTCGTGATATCTGCACGATTTATTGCACCTTGTTCTTCTACCCGGCTTATACTATTATGGATAGTTAATGGAAGAAAATGATTTTCTAACCACTTCTTGACACTGAAATTTTATATTATTAACTTCATTTGCTACTTTGATTACCAAAATTTTGTCACCTTCAATAAGTTTTATAGCATTTTGAAAAAGAGCTGCTTGATTGTGTACAAACTCGAGCCAAATTTTTAAAGATTCTTTTTCAGAAATATCTTCTAAAATTCCAGGACATTTATCCTGTGATAGAAAGTAGGATTTCAAATGATCGTATATTTTCAAATTCTTTCGACAGCTGGCAAAAGAGCTAACCGGCATGTTTTACTGTATCCAAGTATTTTCTGATATTCGACTTTCGAGTTTCACAAAATTCTTTAAGCATTTCAATGTGCACAGGGTATATATAGAAATATGACTATATTTTAATAACAATATCTGCCACATCTACAGGCAACAAATCAGCAGCTGTTTGAATGGCGTTATGTATTATGTGCGCTGCACAACCAACACCAATAATGTTTTGATTAAGGTTTTTGTTTAATTTATAAAAAAGTATTTTTGTACCTCTTCTCACTTTTCCTCCAAAAGTTGCGTTCGTGTTGTCTGCACAATATGCAATCATTTTATGTTTAACAATTTCCCCCCAAATATTAATAATGGAACTGAAAACTATTTCAGAAGTTTTGCCAGGCACAGAAATGAAATCTAAAATTCTAATTTTTATTCGAGTTTCCAAATCAAAAAATCTAATAATGTTTGGAAATAACTTTACATCCTTATGATTAGATGTGTCAGAATATATGGATATAAAATGAATTTTTTCTAGATTTTTGTTTAATTCTGAAAATGCATATGGGGAAAGCTCATTACCCACAATTGCCTCGGATTTTGTTCTAGCACAGGCAATATTTTTGTTGATTAACTTTTTGACTACTTGTGATGTACAGTCCATAGATCTGAAGGAATAATTGTGATTAATAGCATAAAAAGACATAAGTCCTTCTGCTACTGCTATTTCTTTTCTTCGTCTCCATAAGTTGTTTTCTGAAAAAAATTCCTGTATTTTGGAGGAAGATGCAGCAGTATTTAAATATCTTTTATGTTTCTGTGTCTCCAAGTGCTTTGAAACGTCATTTTTTTTCTGCCATGCGAAATAGAAAATTCACCATTACATTTCTCCCATTTACCATGTAATGGCTTTTGGTTTTTTTAATAAAAGGAAATTCACTTCTTAGATCATCATTGAATTTGCATCCTCTTTTCTTACTCATTATGTTACAAATCTAAAAAAATAATTTAAAATTATATTATAAATTATTATATACATATTGCTTAAAAACATAGCAAGTAGATACACGATTACATGAACATATTTTATTGTTAGTTTATAAATTAAATTAATTTGATTGTTATAAAGTAACTATATGCTTTTAATTATTTTAATTTTAATCCTAAATTTCTTTCTAAATAATAACAATACTAACTTGTATTAGTTTTTTCTCTGAATTTGCCGTAATGTAAGTCGTGTCACTTTCAAGGCCGGCGTTAAACTTTTTGTTGCCACTATAAAATATAAATAATATGAGTACTGTCTGCTAAATTCCAGAAAATTTATGTACTTATAAAATAAATAAATTACTTACATAAATGATCTGAATAGCTGATTTGTTGACATCACTTGTTTAACTAGCACTAGCACACAGTACAATGTGTATCATCTGAGAGACAGTTACAAAATGCTTTCATCCTTGCCAATGCCCCAAAATGCCATTGTTCATTAAGTCCAAACAATGGTGGTTGAATTCTAACAACTGATCAACAATGCAAACTTTGATAATCAGTTCTCGATAATCATTTCTCAACAATTATTGTTATTATTAAAATTTAACATTATAAAATTAACAAAAATAATATAAAATTAATATCCCCCCTTTGGTTAGGTTCATTCTTGAATATTTCATCTCTGGGGTTGCTATTGTAAGTGATATTGTTTTCTGGATATCCTTTTCAGAGATGTCTTCATTTGTACACAGGAAGCTGATTTATTTTTGCATGTTAATCTTGTAAACACATTGCTGAATCTTCCAAATAGTCTTTGAGTTTCTACATAGAGAGTCATATCATCTGAAAATAGAATCTTACTTTTTTCCCAATTTGGATGCCTTCATTTTCTTTTTGTTATCTTATCATTCTGGCTAAGATTTACAAGACACTATTGAATTGAGTAGTGATAAAGGGCATACTTGTCTGGCTCCTGTTCACAGGTACAATGAGCTTTCATGTGAGGAACTCAGTATTTATACCTGGCTAATCCATGTGGTTCCTGTTCTGTCCTCTATGGTTAATTTACTGCATCTGGGAGCACGTGCACATAAAAGTAGCCCAATTTATACATGGAAGGCTCTAAGTCTATCAGTAACAGTGATCAGTCCAAGCTCCCTGGCCACACAACACGGACCACGTACCACACCGTGACTACAACGCAGACCAGCCCCTTGCAAGGGGGAATTAACCTACAAAGAAGCTGCCACACTAGCCACAACATTGGTTGGCTCAGAAATTGTCTCAAAAGCAAACAAAGAAGAAGCAGTGATGGAAATTGCCTCTCAGAGAAATGATGAATTTAAATGGTTAAAAAAAAGAAACCTGTTTCCCTCAGGGGAGAGCATGGCAGGGTGGGTGGGGGTGGGGGAGTGCTTTCTAAGAGTAGTACTCCAGAGGTTACAGCTCATTGTAAGTAGCTGCAAGAATGGCGGGTGCGGGAACATTGTGCTTACCAGTTCCTGTCATCTCTCCGGGCAGCACTGGACTTGAAATGAGTGATTTCTGGTACCTAAGTCCAAACATGCACGTGAACCCTGCACTGGCCACATGGAAGTGTATTCTTAGAGGGAAATGCAGCATGCATAGCACCTTGTCTCCTTTGCAGAAGTTAGACCTTTGAATTGAGCACAAAAGCAGGGACAATGAAATACATAGGACCCTGGCTCCAGACGTCTAGCAAACATGATCTGCGCAGGGCAGAGCACTCTTTCTGCCTGGTCCCTGACTGCGCAGACTGCAGAGGCAGTGGCCAGTCTGAGCTGTGAAGCCAAGCACACTTGGAGTCACTGGACCGTTAGCTGGAGCTGGCTTGTCCTCATTAATTCCTTGTAAAATTGGGACACCAGCACTTACTCGAAAGATTCAATATGTACAGTGATTGTTATGTGGATGTCCCACCTTCCCTTGGCTGCTACAAACCTGGAGAAACAGTTTTCTACTTTACTCCTTGGGGTGAAATGAAAAATAGGAATAGTACAAGGTCAAAACCCATTTTTGCTCATTCATTCCCTATGGTTCTTGGCGTTGTTCACACAAAGACGTGACTCATAGTTGCCTAGAAATCCAAAAGCTTTTCTTTTTAGGGAAACCAGAGGGAACCCTGAGCAGGAAGAAACGAAGGTCTAAAACGTACTCTCCTTCTCCTACAGTCATAAGCCTGCAAGCCCAAGGCCCTCTTCGAGTAACTCTGGGAAAGACATGCAGCTGGCCCTGGAGATGGCTTCCGCGTGAACTCCAAGGCATGTCCTAACTACTGACGGTGGAAGAGACCACAGCAGAACTGTCAGAGTAAGCCAGCCTCTAACAAGCTAGGACCTATAGGCGGAATTGTACGGTTATAATCTACAAGGATCATAGTAAAGTCATAGAGAGGAGGAGAGCTAGGAGAGAGCGTAAAATAAAGGAGTCAGACACAGTTCAGGATAGCATGCTCCCCTCGGGCCGGCCAGGATCTCACCAGTGAGGTCTGCACAGGAGAGTCTTTTCTATCGTGGGATATTCAGAGGTAGCCATGAGACATGCATATTCAGTAGTTACATTCGTCACAAGGTGGGTGGTAACCACAGTACAGTCTGTGAGCTCACAGGTGGGGAAACCCCATACCTGCATTGGGGAAGGCATGAGGGGGGATGGGTGCCGCGCTGGGAGGAGATGACCAAATAATGTCTGCTTCTACAGCGAGACAGAATCACCCCCGTGCGCAGCATAGTGCACCTGGGCTTTACCTCTGACTGAACCCCAGTGGTGGCTTTCCTGCCGTGGAATAATATTAGCTTTCCAGATTCCCTCTGCTATCCCTTAGGGAATGTAGTCCCATCATATTTCCTTCAGCGTCAGTCTCCCACACAGGATTAGTAGACTGGTGATGTAACCTGTAAGCTCATAGAGCAGCGTGCTCAACCCGTGGGTCACGACCCTTTGGGGGTCGAATGACCCCTTCTCAGGGTCGCCCGATTCATAACAGCAGAAAATTACAGTTATGAAGTAGCAATGAAAATCATGTTATGCTTGGGGACTCACTGCACCATGAGGAACTGTACTAAAGGGTCGAAGCATTAGGAAGGTTGAGAACCACTGTCGTAAAGGATAAAGAATACGTATAATATGTATTGATCAAACATATTATAATTATTCTTTACTTAATGATGAAAGAGTAGGAACCACTTCTGTTTAATGACAAGAATTCCATGGCCAAAAGCACAATGCTAGCTGAGTTCCCAGCTCTGATGTAAAAGATGACAAGATTTTTCTGCGGTGAGAGGGAGCGGGCTCTCTCCTCTATCCCCAAGTCGGACCCCCGTATAAGGTTGGGGAGTTGATGACACATCGGGTGAGAGATGGAGAATAGCCGCCTAAAAGCCCTGGGGCCTCTTTTTGGCACCCAGTTCCCAGATATGTCCAACCAGGTACAGCCTGGTGGATCTGCAGATCCTGGCTGTAGAGGCTTCTTCTCTGGGCCCAAAGATAGGTGTCACCTATGTGGATACTGCAACTTGGTGGGGGAGAGAGATTGGGACTCCATTGTCTTTGCTGGGTTGGGGTGAACATTCTGAAATCCTGAGATGGAGGGAGCTGGAGTCTGTTCCCAGTATTCCATAAGCAGGACGCAGCTCTTGGGGGACCTAGACACTCTGTGTTCATGAGCATTCACCTTTCCAAAGGACAATAGAGAACCAGGTTCCCCAGGATTGAGTGGGTGAAATTAAAAGGACTTCCCTGGCCGGGAATCGAACTCGGGCCGCGGGGGTGAAAGCGCCGAATCCTAGCTACTAGACCACCAGGGAACGACGACAAAGCCGCTGACTTGCATCCACCTGACACTTTTTCGCTTAGTACAAACTTGGACGCCAGACCTGTACCCTCCTGGGGGCCTCCCTCTCCTCCCTAGGTCACCCCGAAGTTCACTGCTGGCTGGCCTTCTCCAAAAAGGTGACCCGTCCGCCTCAACCCGGCACATGAGCCCAGTGGGCGCTCACAGGCCCCCCAGGCTGCGTCCTCCCCGCACCTTGGACCCCACTCAGAGGCGCGCCCGTGCGCGCAGACCGCGTGGGGACGCACAGGGACGGGGACCCGGGTAGGGGGCGACTTTCTAACAAGGTGGCGCCCTGGGTGACGATGGAGCACGGCCCTCCGTGATCTCCATCCTCGGAGAGGCAGGCGCCCAAGGGGGGGCCGTGCTGCTAGAAGACACTTGCAAACAGGGCCCTGGCACCCGACTCCTGACCTGCAGGTCTGCGCTGGAAAACCCGCTGCCCCTGCGCTGCCCGAATCTTGGCTGGTGGCAGCGCCCTCCTTCCACGGGCTCAGCCCCTTCTCCTGGGGACCAGGCTTTCCCGCAGACACCACGTCGGATTCCTTAGACGGTCCTGTCTTGTTGTCCTTCAAATGTGGACGTGGGTCTACACAGTCCCTGCCTTTCCAGAGATTCTGAATCCCAACAAAACCTGATGTTTTTAAGGGAGAAACAGACGTGGGGTAAAGAAAGCTCTGAGGTTACTTGGAACGAAGGATGTCAATGCGTTTGTCTACACCAGCGGTTCCCATCCTTGGGCTCGCGACCCCTTGCGGGGTCAAACGACCCTTTCACAGGGATCGACTAAGACCATCAGGAAACACATGCTTCCGATGGCCTTAGACACCGGGACACCGCTCCTCTCTGTGTCTCCAGGCGGGTCCGCCCACGTGCAGAGATGCCCACGGTCCCTGCGTGAGGACTGGGACCCATGCTACACCGCGCTTCAAGACAAACTCTCATTTTTGTCATGAGACATAAATACTTCACAAAATAAAATTACTTGTTGTTTTCGTGATTAATCACTGTGCTTTAATCCTGTGCCTTTGGTAAGAATGAAAATGCATCGTGCATATCAGATATTTACATGACGATTTATAACGGCAGCAACATTATGACGTAGCAAGGCAAACACTATGGTTGGGGGTCACCCCAGCGTGAGGCGCTGTCGGAAAGGTCACGGCCTGAGGAAGGTGGAGCACCATGGTCTACACAGTGAGTTGGCAGCCTGGGATCAAAGCGTGCTCCCTGAAGAGAGAGGAGGCTCGGCCGGCGGGGCACAGCGCCCCGTGGAGCCCACGTTTCCCAAGGTGAGAACGGGCTGCCAGTGTGAGTCTATCTGTCAGAAGCGTGCGGACCAGTGTCCTTGTCACAGTTGCAGATGAGTTTGCCACTGTCCATCCGGGATTCGCCTGCTGGGACTCGGTGGGCATAAGGCTTACGATGCAGGCCAGAGGAAGCAACTGGGCCTTGGGCGAGGGTAGTGCGAGGCTGCGGAAACGGTCCTTGTGCTTTTCCAAAACAAAACCACAACACGACTCACTGCCCATCCGCTGATATGGATTCATGGCGGAACGGCCCTTAAGGTTCCAGTATTTGACATGTGCGTGGCAGTCGGCAACCTCATCTTTCTCCCAGGGAGCAGCGAGTGGGCTCAAACCGCAGACCTTATGGTTAGCAGCTGCGGGCGTGGCCCACTCCACTCCACCACCAGGGCTCTGGTGGGCTTTCCTCAGAGACCAGCTGTTCTGTGCGGATCCAGCAAACACTGGGCGCCGCAGGAAGGGCGCCTTCAAACGCACAGTCTTCCTTCAGAGTCAGTAGGGAAGTTGAGGTCCAGGTGGGAAGCGAGAGAAGCTTTGGCACCATCGGGAAGGAAAACCAGGGAGCACTAAGCAGGCTTGTTCGGGGCTCGCCTCCCCACAGCCAGCTGAGACTTGCGTCTGGACCCCCATCGGACCCTGTGCAGAGACAGAGCACAGATGGATGCTGGTAACCAGCAGTCTCCTCCCAAGACGATTGGGTTTGCTTTCTGGCCTCTTAGCACGCGGTATTAGACCCGTGGTTTCTTTTTTTCTTTTTTCACATGTGGCTTCTTAGGAGGGTGTAGACGACATTATTTTCAAGAAAAGAATCTTGTTTCCGCCCGGTTTCGAACCGGGGACCTTTCGCGTGTGAGGCGAACGTGATAACCACTACACTACGGAAACCAGGTACACGAAGGCACAGCACAGGTTATGCACCCACATCCTGAGATCGTCCTTCTCCAAGTATGTGGTTCCAACAGACAAAAGGCTGCACATGAACCTCGACTCCCAAAGTTAGGAACCACTACTGACAACATTGCGGGCAAAGCGCCACAGTCCGTCCCCGCAGGCAAGGCGAGCTGTCAGAGTAGTTGTCTGCTCCCCACCCAGAAGCACAGCCCTGGGGTGGGGTGGGGTGCGCGTGGGGCGTGGCCGGGTTCGGGGTCCCACGGCTCACGAGTTAGTACTCCTGTGTCCAGATCGAGCCTCCCCGCGGGCCTCCAGCTCGCTGCAGCCCTCTCTGCGGAGCTGCGACCCAGTCCTCAGCGGTGGTCACTCCTCTGAACTCTTGACAACAGGTAAGTGCTCCCAGTCAAGGATGTTCAGTGTCCTTCCTCATTACGACCCGCCCACACACACCCACAAGCACTCACGTTGGCTGCAGGCGATCCTTTCCACGGTACCCCACGTGTGCAACGCGAACTGCTCTGCCGCGTTTTCTAGGTGGTCTTTCAGAGACCTGTCGTCGGGCTGTCTTCCCAGGGCCTCTGCGTGTCCCAGCACTAGCCTGCAGGTGAGTATTGGGGTGCTTCATCCATTCATAGGAAAGCGGGAAACAACTATGGTCCAAGACATGCAAAATCGAAACTGTCACCAGCTGGTAGACTGTAAATGATTCCATCTCTGTGGAAATCCTTCTTGGGGTGTTCAGAAAGTTAAACAAAGAATTGCCACACTGGTGTCAGGCCTGCAATTCCGGGAGTGAAATCAGCTACTTGTGCACCGGTTAGTGCAGCAGTCTTCCAAACAGACAGCAGGTGGGAACACTGGATGCACAAGGTGCTGGCTGGAATCTTCTCCTGAGGACTTGCTTCTGTGGGGGAGCTCTGGGTGTGACCTAAGGACAGTTGTCTGCCCAAGATTTCAGGCTTTGGGTTGGGTTTTCTTAGGAGTACAGACACCATCAACTTTCACAGTGCAAGTCAGTCTTGATGGCTCTCCTTTGCATGCAGATTGTCTGCTCTTCCAGACGCGACTGTGATGTGCACACTCTCTGTCCAGCAGGGCTTTCTGTGTCACTTTAAAAATTTGGGAATTGTGGTGAAATGTTGCATTTTGTCAGTTGGGCCTGAAATACAGGTTCCTAGTAGAAAGGCCCTAGGTATTTCCCTGTTTAGTGTCTGAGGCCCCAAAGAGTATACAGTTTTCAGGAGTGTAGTGGTTAGCACTTTTGCCTCAGAAGGGAAAGGGCTGTGATGGGAAGCCATAAGCGTCAACATAACAATCGTGAGGACAGAGCAAGCCTGTTGTCCACAGGGTGGATGGACCAGCGCAACTGCAGCATGTGTAACTTGACCCTAGGACCACACTTGCTGAATTAACATTATAGTTCTCTGATTGGATAATTCATTTATAGTATGGTTATGCATGATAATGCCTGTTAATCTCAGGATGTACACACTAATGTACTCAGAGATTTGTCTGAATTCACTAAAGAAATATGTATGCTTGTGTGGGTTATGTCGACAACAAATGAATGGCACTGTGTTAGTCCAGGTCGACTGGAGAAACAAATCCATACTCAAGCATACGTGTTTAAGAAAGAGCTTTATAGACGAGAGCAATTGAATATTACAAAAAACATCCCAGGCCAGTCCAGATCAAGTCCATAAGTCTGATATTAGCCCATATGTCCAATACCAATTTATATACTCCCCTTCAGACTTATACATCACATGCATTGATGCCGATTCCAACGTCACAGGCCAGTGGGTGGAAAGTCCTGTGGATCCAGTGGCAGTGGAAACACCTCAGCAGTGGCAGGGATATCCACCTGGCTCATCAGCTGCAGGACTCTAGTGTATGTGGCTCCATGTGCCTTGTCCACAGGAATGTCTGGAATGGGGTGAGAGTTTCCTCCTTAGTGTCTCCAGATGACTTCATCAAGCTGCAATCTGATTGACCATCTAGACTCCGCCCCTTCACTCCTAAGCCTCAAATTGACAACAGATTATCTGACTCTCAAGGTCAGCGTGAAATGAGTAGAACAGGATGCGGCAATCCTTGTGTTATTCATTCCACTTTTTCTACAGGTTTGAACATTTTCCAAGTACAGTAAATAGTTGGGGGGTTGTACTTGTGAACTTTGGCAAACTGAAGATCTGGTAGAGTCTTGGCCTAAAAATTGCCCTTGTGTCTCCTGCAGGAGACGGTGACAGTCTTCAGAACCAGTCATTGCCATAGGAAAACACAGATCACTGATCTGCTGTGTAAACTCATCCACATCAGTATCTCCTTAGTACTGTTTCCATGAATCAGTCTACTCTAGACTGGAAGTCTGATAAGTTTGGGGCTGCTTTGTGTATTTCAAAGTTCCTGAGCAAGATGTTTCCTTCAGTTATTAAACATTCATTTCAGGGCAGAGTGAAGAGGAACAGGAACAAACCACATTGACCAAAACCAGGATCCTAAAGCTATTGAGCCCTCCCAGTTTGATCCAGGTGCACTCTGTCCATCTTTTCTGGTTCTCAGCAGAGAGTTGCAGGCTGGAACTTCTGCTAGCCCTGTAAGAAATATTTTTCTTCTCGTGTGTCAACAGCAAACTTTCACGGTCCTTCTTCAGTAGAGATTCCCTTGCTGTTTTCTAGGAATCCAGTTGTGGACATGTGATGCAATGCTTCCCTGGGTCCAGATGTACAAATGCTTGCGTTTATGAAGGCCTCACTGCAGGGATGGCTGATTTTCTGTGCTCTGAGCCTTGAGACTCAATTTAAGTTTTCTATCTAAAACCAGGTGGTTAGGAATATTTGACTTTGGAAGGAAGTGAGGTTCCTAGACTGGACCCCTATTATTCTGAAGTATAGATGTAGTGGCTGCATTAACGATGATATGCTCTTATATTAATATGCTTGGAAAATAAAATAGTATACGTTTATGTCTACACCAATGATAGACTTCGGAGAATATGTAAAATAAAGATTATTTTCAAAGATTTATAAAATCTCATTTTTTAAATTAAATCGTTTTATTGGGGGCTTGTACAACTATTATCACCCACACATACATCCATTGTGCATTTATTTCCCACATCATTCTCAAAACATTTCCTTTCCACTGAGCCCCTGGTATTTGCTCCTCATTTTTTCCTTCCCTCCCCACTCCCCTTTCCCCATGAACCCTTGATAATTTATAAATTATTATTATTTTGTCATATCTTACACAGTCTGACATCTCCCTTCAGCCACTTCTCCCGTGTCCATCCCCCAAGGAGCGGGTTATATATAGAGACTTGTAATCTGTGTCCCCTTTCTCCCTTCCCTTCCCTCCACCCTCCCCTAAAATCTCATTTTTTAATGAAAAATGAATCTACTCTCCAAAGAGCTGATGAATGGTGTACAGTGGCATTACCCTGAAGTTCTTACCTCCTCACGTCCTTGTGACTTTCTTCCCGTGACGCTGACTCCAGAGGGTGGCGATGGGCAGCAAAGGGGTTTGGTCACCTGAGAAGCTACTCATCCAGGCTTCAGGCAGTTTTCACTGTGGGAGGCAGAGGGGTTGTGATTTCGGCAACCAAAGCACCCACTTGAAGTGAAAATCATCCGTGAGTGAGGCATCGGATTCTCATCTTGTGCAGGGTTGGACTTTGACCTGTTCTGTTGTGCCAGCGTGGTCATCAATTTGGGAACTGAGGAGAATGAGAGACCATCTTTTCATGGTTCCTGCATTCCTGGTTAGCAGACACAGAGAGAGTCCAAATGATAATCTTCTCTCAGTCCCTGCTGAAAAGAGAGGCTAGAGTGAGAGCCATCTGGTGATGGAGGCCAGGGGCAAACTGAGCACAGTTTAGTGAAGGAGCTACAGTGTAGATTCAATGAGATTCTAGCTTCGCCTTCCAGACTCTAGGAGTTAGTGGTAATAGTGGGTTAAAGAAATATGTTCTGAGATATACTTAGGCCTTGTGACCTGAAGTAAGTCCCTCCTTCCTCTCTCCCTCCTTTCCATCCAGGCTCACCAGGGTACTCCAAGGAAATGGAATGTCTGAGGAGACTCCATCCTCTCAATTCCAGCTCCGAGTGCTCAGACTGAAATTGAGCAAAAGAAGATGGAGTGGCCGGCACTTTCATAGAACGGAGGGGGGGGGGGGCGACAAGGAAACTCTTATTTCCAGGGGCAATATCTCTCCCTGCAGAGAAAGACTCCGCAGGAAACAGCCATTATTTCTAGAGCAGGACGTGACTAGGGCAAGACAAAGAGTGCCCATGTGCATGCTACCAGTTGCCCTGAGTCGATGGTGACTGTGGGGACGCATCTGCACACAGGAGAACTGCTCCTCGGCGTTTTCAGGTCTCTGAACACGCAAAAGCCCCTCTGCAGACCTGCCTTCGGCTATGTCTCTGGGCGATTTAGGACCACCGCCTTTTGGCTAGTATTTCAGCACGGAACCATGTGCTCCACCCAGGAACTACTCGAAATGTCTGACTAGGAGAGACAGCCCTGGTCCTCACTAGATGGGCCACTTACATGCTTGTGCCAGATTTTCTCCGTTGACGAATAAAATGGAAATACTAAGCTACTTGCCTTCAAACGGAATACTTTCTCAGAAACCTAACTTTCTTACATATTCACTTTTTGATCTCCCCAGTTTTAAGCAGACAATCACACTTCTGTGACGAAATTAATCATTTTACCTCTGCTCAGCTTTCTCTAAAATTGATCTTACAAACTCATATCACTGTGTCCATGTTCATCTTAAAATATTTTTTAGTCACCATTCTCAATATAATCCAAAGGGTCCTCTGAGAGTGTTAAATGTTCATTTTTCAGGTAATAGTCTCACCTGTGAAAAGAGACGAATAACCACATTGGCATGTTGTGGGCAGGACTACATCCAGCAGTGTTGTTCCTGCACCACAGGACAGACTGAGTACCTGCAAGTGAAAGCAGAGCCACCCACTGCTCTGCCATCATGGCTGGGAGGGTTTGGTGATGTACTCTGCTCCCTCTGTCCAGCCTTTCCACTCACTGTACTTCCACCCCATGATCCAGCCCTTCGGTCTCAGTCATTGTCCAACTTGTCACTTACCATGCAAGCTTAAGCAAGAAACCAGGCCAGATGTGTCAGGAAAAGAAAGGATACCTTAGACTGAAGATGCTATTGACAATGAGAGCCTTCTACAATGGGCCAGCATGCAAGCCCAGAGCACTAAAGCAGTTGTATCTGTGGGCCTTGCGTCCATTTACTGTATGCCTTATTGCGACGTACAGCATACTAACCGTCATTTTTCCCATCTCCCATATTCCCCATACTATGGATTAAACCTAACTGCAAAGAAAGCAAAATGCTCCCGTGGTCGGGGAAGCAGGACATGGCGTATGGACAGAGTGGAACTGCCCAGAGTGCTCCCAGGGCGGTGCTCTTCCCACAGCAGCCCGCACGCCTTTGTCCTGCAGAGCAGCTGGTGGGCTCACACCTGGATCTTTGATTAACAGCCTAACACTTGCCCACTGAGTCGCCAGGGTCTGCGCCGGAACGGCCCACTGGCATCACGTCAAATCCACTCCTTAGACTTCTGGGGACTGTACATTTCTTCATCTGTTTTTCCATAAATTTTATTCATTTATTTTATTCCTCCTCTTTCTTCCCCTCCTCCTCCCCAGGCTTCTCATAACCATCTAAGTCTACTCCTTCTTTGGGTGTGAAAACATTTTTCTTAATTTTGTAATAGTGGCCTCACCAAAAAAACATATCATTGGCTGCACACCTCCATGATAAGATCGCTGAGGACAAACGGGTGCATAAGCAAATGTGGCGAAGAAAGCTGATGGTGCCTGGCTATCAAATGGTATAGTGTCTGGGTTCTTAAAGGCTTGAAGGTAAACAAGCAGCCATCTAGCTCAGAAGCAACAAAGGCCCCATGGAAGAAGCACACCAGCCTTTGTGATCACGAGGTGTCGAAGGGATCAGGTATAAGGCATCATCAGAACAAAAAAATCTTACCACAGTGAATGAAGGGTGAAGTGCAGAGTGGAGACCCAAACCCCATTTGTCGGCCACTAGAGATCGACTGGCTGAGGGGTCTAGGGGAGGAGATGAGTCAGTCAGGGTGCAATGTAGCACCAATGAAAAATGCAGCTTTCCTCCAGTTCCTAATGTGTCCTCCCACCTCCCCCCTACTATCATGATCCAAATTCTACCTTGCAAGTCTAACTAGACCAGAGGATGGACACTGGTGCAGATGGGAGCTGGAGGCACAGGGAATCCAGGGCGGATGATATCTTCAGGACCAGGGGTGTGAGTGGCGATACTGGGAGGATACAGGGAGGGTGGGTAGGAAAGGGGGAACCGATTACAAGGATCTACATGTGACCTCTTCCCTGGGGGATGGACATCAGAAAAGTGGGTGAAGGGAGACATCAGTTAGGGAAAGATATGACAAAATAATAATTTATAAATTAAGATGGCTCATGAGGGAGGAGGGAGGAGGGAGGGAGGGGAAAAAAAGTGGATCTAATGCCAAGGGCTTAAGTGGAGAGCAAATGCTTTGAAAATGATGAGGGCAATGAATGTACAGATGTGCTTTACACAATCAATGTATGTATGGATTGTGACAAGAGTTGTAGTAACCACTAATAAAACGTTTAAGAATAAAAAATAATAATAAATGTTCCAGGATAGAGATAAAAATAGTGGCCTCAAACAGTATCTGTCTCTATGGGCTGACCAACTTTGCTTGGTAATGGCAGTTTGTAGCCCAGGTCCACCACTTCATAGGGCCGAGATCCAAGTACCACATATCATATGGACCCTATTTTTCTTGTTTCTCTTCATATCACATTTTTATGTAGATGATAGCAATATTTTCCATGTAATGACATTCTTTGCTAATGAAAATTGTGCTCTTTTCTTTCCAATAACTGTTTTGTCACTGTTTCAGATATATTTTCTTTACCTCCCCTTCCACTCCCCCCTTAGTTCCTGATTCAGATAATCAAGTAAGGATTTACTCAGGATTAAGTACAGCATAGAGAAGCATCCTTAATTCAACTCTAGCATTTGTTCGCTTCTGATTCAGATAAGGGTTGAAGACAAATAGAAGCAGGCCCTTTTGTGACATATCTTCATGTATCTTTTTCCTCAAGGGTTTCTATGGAAGTGCACGGGGAAACACACGGACAGTTGCCTTGCACTGCAGGGCCATTGTGGCAAGAGAAGCTCAGTGGCTGCTCTCCGTTGGGCAGAAGCACAACTGAGTGCACTCCACAAATCAGGACATCTTTCTGCTTGGATGCGGGTTAGAATTAGGAGGAGATCAAAGCCAGGTGAACACCAGACTGAAGGGCGACGCCTACCTTATAGCACCGCCTAGATCCTTCTGGAAAGCTCCGGGGAGTTTTCCTCCTCCCTGTGCGTCAATTTTCTCTGCTCCTTTTGCTCTCCTACCATAAGAGAGGCCTTACTGTCTGTCTGTCTGGTCAGGACTCTGCAGACGCTGAAAGGTAGAGAACAGTGTGGCAGGACAGCTAACCTCCCTGAAGACCCCTTCCCTGGAGGCAGCTCCAGAGCTCTGACTGACCCAGGACAACAACTGAACCCAGAAACCAGGAGGAGTTGGGAGGAGGCCCAGTTCTGCGCACACTCCAACTAACCACCAGCATGCTCAAAGTCTCACTGACTCAAGTGGACTCCCAAATGCTTGTGCATTGGGCTGCTATCCGCAGGTCCACAGTTGCTTTCCACTCCCATAAAGAGCCGCAGTCTCAGACCCCTCTGGGCAGTTCTGCCCAGCCCCTGGGGCCTCTGAGTGACAAGCATCCTGTCCTCCACCTTTAAAGGGGAGAGCGGAATAAAGCTTTTCCAGGGCCTGAGGAGACTGGGCACTACCTGGCTAAGGGACAACAGGGGCCTCTTGGAGAAGACAGGGAGGAAAGACACTTGCCAAAATGAGAGTCTTCCCCTATTCAAGAAACTCAGGAAATCACCAAGTTACTCTCAAGGTGTAGCAAGTAGATATATAGGGAGATACACAGGAAAAGCAACTATGGGAAATCTTCATAGTTGAAGGAACAGAAGTAATAAATGATGTTCCTATCAGTTCAACGTTGTATGTTTGAAAAATATGATTGGAAACCTAGAGCTGTGGTAGCCTATTACCCTCTGAGCAGGAGGTAACTGCTTGGGGTGCCCAGGGGATGCCACCCATAACTTTTCATCTTGCCAAGCTTGAAATTTGTCTAAATGCCATGACTAGTTTAAAGACTTTCCCTGACCAGGATTCAATTCTGCACAGTATCCTAGCCACTAGACCACCAGGGAATCACAAGCAGCTATCTGATTTGCCTCCAACTGACACTTTGTCGCTTAGCACAAACTTGGAGGCCAGACCTCTACCCTCCTGGGGGCCTCCCTCTCCTCTGGAGATCAGCCCGAATTTCACTGCCTGCCCTCTTTCTCCAAAGAGGCGACCAGTGGACCTCACCCCGCTCCATAAGCCCAGTGGGCGCTCACAGGCCCGCCAGGCTCTTTCCTCCCCGCCCCACCTTGGACCCCACTCAGAGACGCGCAGACCGTGTGGGGACGCACAGGGACCGGGACCTGGGCAGGGGGCGACTTTCTAACAAGGTGGCGCCCTGGGTGACGATGGAGCAAGGCCCTCCGCGATCTCCAGTCTCAGACAGGCAGGCGCCCAAGGGGGGGCCGTGTGGCTAGAAGACACTTGCAAACAGGGCCCTGGCACCCGACTCCTGACCTCCAGGCCTGCGCTGGAAAACCCGCTGCCCCTGCGCTGCCGGAGTCTTGGCTGGTGGCAGCGCCCTCCTTCCACGGGCTCAGCCCCTTCTCCTGGGGACCAGGCTTTCCCTGCAGACACCACGTCGGATTCCTTAGACGGTCCTGTCTTGTTGTCCTTCAAATGTGGACATGGGTCTACACAGTCCCTGCCTTTCCTCAACTGGAGCGTTGATGGTGCCGATGGGTCAGGAAAACTTCCGCGTGCATTCTCCACCCCAGAGGAGCCGTGTTCCTCGTTTCGCTGCAGTTTATAGGGGCGCCAGTCCTTGAGCTCAGCGCTGATGGGTGCTGTGCCTCAGCCCGGCTGAGACAGCTCTCTTCTGCCTCAACAGGTCTGCATCCAGATTCGGAATAAGTCTCCCTGTTTGCTAGCACTTGGCCTTGTACCTGAATTGGGTCGCCTCCCTGGACCTTGGCATTTTTCATCTAAGCTTTCCCGATTCCCTGACGGTGCAGGGCAACAGACTTCCCCCAGGTCAGACTGCGCTGCCCTCTGCTCGCTGCCAGTTCTCCTCCACATTGGAAGCCACTTTTCATTTTAATGTAATTTATGTGTTTGCTTTTGTTCAGCAGTGGTCATGGCAGCTCTTTTGGTCATGCTCAATGACTGTAAGAAGGTAAAATTTATCAAGGACCAAGAGAGTCAACATCTGCCTATCTCTTCACGGCAATGGGAGAGATGAAGGCGAGTACACAGCTGTACAGTGACCATGTGCTGTTACTGCTCCCAAAGGCATTACGTACCTCTAGTCATATCTTTCCATTTCTGTTGCGGTCTTCCTCGTTGAGATACTTACCAAAGAGCTTCAGGAATTGCTGTTAGAAGTGTAAGGTTTAATGGGGCGCGAAACAGAACTGAAGATCCAATTGGCAAAGTTTTAGAAGCAGGCTTTATTGAGAAGCTTGCTGGCGGGTTCCGCAATCAGGGTATTCAGCTATTGAAACCATGCCTTGGGGAATTCAGGCAGCATTTTTATACCCCTTGCTGGCAGGCACAGCTGGGAAGGATGAAAGCTGGGCACACAGGGCCTTCAGCAGGGAAGAGGTCCTTAATCTTATCATTCATCAGTCTGAGGACAGGTAGAGGGGAGTGTGCATATCTTCAGAAAACATTCTGGCTCCTGGATGAGCTGGCTCCAGGGATTTGGCCTTGAGCAGGGGAGGGGGAGGTAGGTTAGAGGGAGGTGGATGAGAGGTGAATTCTAAGAGCCAGGCTGAAGTCACCGCATTCAAAATGGAGTCCCTTTTGTAAAGCGATTCTCCACGGGAGCAGAAGTCCATGTCAGCCCGCCAGCTCCTTTCCCGTTCTTACTTATTTCCAAGGCTGGGGATTTGCCAGTCTCCTGCGTTTGGGATGGTTGTTGTTTTATGTGTGTGTGTGCGTGCCCGCGGCGCAGTTTAAAAATTGCGATAAAAATATAAGGTAGCAGATGGAGATTGACAATTCAGAGAAAGGGCATAAACAAGTGGCCTGAATAAATTCCTGACATGTTGTGCCTCTGGGTCTGTTATGCAGTTGGAAAGAGCCTTTTCAGTGTGTGGTTTGAACTACCAAGCACAACAAATCTCACTTTGATAGTGTAGTACTTCCATTTGAATGTCTTCACATTAGACTGTTGCCTGATGGAAGTCTCCTTTTAATGAAACCATGTTTTTTGGTTTCTACATATAGAAGACCTATTTGGGAAGGTTGTTACTCAGTGGCTGTCCTACTTCTAGGTATAATTATGCTACAAGCCGCACAGGGGCACTGGTGGTTCAGTGGTAGAATTCTCGCCTCCCACGCGGGTGACCCGGGTTCGATTCCCGGCCAGTGCAACTTGCTTTGTTTTATTCTTCAACACGAGGTTCTTAGAGTGTCTCCCTTCTGTGCAGGATTATCTATTGCAAGAATAAGCCCGACCATATGGTGATTCAGGGAGACGACCTGAGCCGAGAAGATCATTGAACATTTCCGTAGCAAGAAACATGGACTTTGGGGAGCCTGACACACAAATCCGTCTTGGAAGAAGTTCACAGAATGTTCCTGGGTTGCGAAGATGGTGAGACTTCCACTCGCGACTTCGGACATCGTATCCGGAGAGACCAGCCCCTGTAAACGGGCCTGCGCGGTAAAGAAGCCGAGGGGAAAGGGGAAACCTGGAGAGATGGATGGACAGGAGGCTGCAGGACGCGCTCCAACCCCGCCGCGGCAGGGACGGCGCGGACCAAGGACGAGCTGACGCGGGAGAACGCGCTCATCCTTCCCCTGCGCACGGGCCCTTGGGTACCGTGCCCTCACGCACTCAGCAGATGCGAGCCCGCAGCCTCCGCCAGCGGCTCCACGTGGAGCGCACAGCCCCGAAACCTCTCACTCTGCGGGGGAGGTCGCCAGGGGTCAGAATCGAGTCCAAGTGCATGTGTTCTTTTTAGAGCCGAAGATGTACCCACAAATAACATTTTAAGTGACTATAGTAGCATCTAGAATTCACTGCCCCCCCCCAAAAAAAAAACAACAAACCAACAACTATGGGTAACAATTTGGGCTGTAAGGTCAGCAGATGGACATCATCCTCCCCACCCCCCCATCCGCCTCTGTGGGAAAAAAGATAAGGCTTCATACTCCAGAAAATCAGTCTCCAAAACCCAAGGGGCATTTGACCTTGTCCAACGGGGTGGCTATGAGTTAAAAAGAACTCGATGGCCACAAGTTACGTTTTGGTTAACACTGTGAAACTGCCAATACTAGCCCAAACAAGCTACAAGTATAACACAATCCTGATCCTGTCCCAGCATCGTTCTTCAAAGGAAAAACTAGTCGCCAACTTTATACAGGAAGGAAGAGACAGTCTCTTCAACAAATAGTGCTGGCGATCTATTTACAGAAGAACCAATCGGTTCCATCCCTCACGCCATATCCCAAAATGTCTTGAAGATAAAAAGCCTAATGGATGAAAAAGTAGGGACAAACCTCAGTTCCCTAAGCCAGGGCATAAACACACTACCAACATTATGTAAACACACACACACAATAGGGGACTAAGGCCTTATAAAAATAAGACACTTATGTGTAGCAAAAATGTAAACCCACCACGTGTTTAAAAATTTTTGGTAATGACCTATTGGACAAGAGACTGAAATCTCTGTAAAACGATAACAACACTTCAGCAATGAAACTATGAATAATCCAATTTTAAGGTGGCCCAGATGGTGGAGCGAGCACTGCCCCGAAGATGACATCCGGGCTGCCACAAACACATGCAGGAAGGCTCACGGTGACTGGCCAATCGAGAGAGGCACATCAACCCGTGAGCTACTACTGCACAACACACTGACAGCGAGAGGTCGGGGGTTTCGAAATCAGACAATGAAAGGTGGAGAGCTATTGGAACCTTCGTACACTGTTCATGAGATTGTCAAGCTACACAACCACTGTGAAAAGTGGTTGGCACTTCATGTAACCAAGCAATCCTTTCACTAGGTTTATAAGGGGGTATCACAACAACAAACAAACCAACAAAAACAACACTGGAAACAAGCTCTGCCCAGCAGCTGTCATAGTTTGCATTTTCCCCACTAGGTGAGCATTGAGCACCTCACTCTGAGTTGGTGCACCCAGTGACATCACCTGGGAAGGATCTCTCTGCTCACAGTGAGTTTTTCAAAAAAGCCTCGTTCTGGACGTCCGTCAACTTCCTGAACAGACAAAAGTGTCCACTTGTAGTGCATTTGGAGCTTTCTGTTTGCAATTTGACTGTTAATCAAGCTTTCTAGTTCAAGGTTCTGAAAAGATAGTGCAACTGTGTGTAACAAAAAAGGCAGACCAGGGACTGATTTTGCCACCACAAAAATGCACCTGTTCCCACAGCCATCTCAGTACACCAGTTTTGGGCCAAAACCCCAGCATGCCTCTCTTGCCCCATGCACCTGAGTCGCCTGACCTCGCTCCATGTGACTACTTTAGTGTTTCTACGCAAGAAGAGGGTCATGAAAGGACAGTGATTGGACACGTAGAAGAGATGGGGCGGGGGGTGTGGGAACAAAATACGCTAAGGAGGTGCTTTCAGCCACCCAAACAAACAAGTTTGAAAAATGTTTCCAAGAATGGACTTGCAGATTTGACAAAAGTAGTAAGTGTAATGGAGAGTGCTTTGAAGGTAATAAGGTTGTTTTGTTTTTAAAAAATTAAATACATAGCTTTGAAGAAAAATTCTGGGTTTGGGAGGCTACTCCTCATATGTCCCACAGAAATAAAAACCATAACATGAGCATATATACCCATCTCATCATTATACCAATACTCACAATAACAGGAAGAGGGAAGCAGTCTACATACCCATCCATGGGAGAATGGACAGGTAAACTCTGGTGCACACTCACAATGGAATACTGCACATTGCTAAGGAAGAGTTCACCTGTGAAACAAGTCATGACATGGATGGATTTGGAGGACATTAGGCCGAGTAAAGTGAGCCCATCAACAAAGGAAAATATTATATGAGATCACATCATAAAAGAAAAGTAGATGAAAATTGTTTATATCAAAAGAAACAGACTCTGATGGTTTCCAGGGGTAGAAGGAGAAGAAAGGGGAAACAGTAGGCTGGAGGGGAGATCGGTGTTAACGGAGGTGGAAAGATAACATTCTCAGAGATGGAGAGGAGAAGGAGGAGGGCAGTGCAAGCCCCCTTTGATAAGTTACTTAAATTGTTGGGTTAAATATCATCTGCAATGTAAACCCTCACTAATACCCAATATTTAAAAAATAAAAGATTGACATGTGGTAGGGGTGGCGGAGGAAAGGAAGAGGGTGTTAACAAGCCCAGAGACAAGGGAATAACAAGTGAACCAAAATCAGTCTCAAGGAGGGTGTGAGAGGTCTGGCAGGGCTGGATCAAGGGCAATGTAAATGGGAGGAATTCCTAAAACCCAAATGAAGGCAGAACATGATAGTGGGACAAGAGGAAAGTACAAAGAAACAGAGGAAAGAACTAGAAGGCAAAGGGTAGTCATAGAGATCTAAATACAGGCATGTAAAGATGTAAATATATTTATATACGACGAGAGGGGAATAGATCTATGTACATATATTTATAGGTGTAGTATTTTTTCCCTCACAATAGTGATTTTATTAAATTAGTTGCTGTATAAAACATTGCATATGTCATAATTGTTAACCTAGCAATTTACCAAACTGTAGTTATCGGGTGCAGTTTGCTGAGCATGTTTTAGAAAGGAAAGGAAAGGCCAAAGCCCTGCTATAGTTGTTACGTCACTGCCTCAAAGACACACGGGGATGCTCAAGATCTAAGCCAGGCAAAGTTTCCTTCCCCCTCCAAAGCCCTCCATCTGTAGAAATATTCTGATAAATATAATCTAGACAGTCTTTGCACTTGTGATTCCACAACCAGAAATGCAATGGAGATGTTTAATATAGGTTTAGTATTAAGGAAACAGATGGACAGTGGGCCCCTGCTCAAGTACTCCCTCAACACAAGAACACTTTGTTCTAACAAGTCGGCAGTCTGAGATGCTCACCTGCCTAACACAATCATTGATGACAATGGGTGTACAGGCAAATGTGGTGACGAAAGCTGATCGTGCCCAACTACCAAAAGATACAGCACCTGAAGTCTTAAAGACCTGAAGATAAACAAGCAGCCAGCCAGCTGAGAGCCAACAGAATCCACATGGAAGAAGCACACCAGCCTGTCCCGACTTGATCGCTGAGGACAAAGTGGGTGCATAAGCAAAAGTTGCTAGCAAAGCAGATGGTGCCCTGCTATCAAATGATATAGCATTGGGGGTCTTAAAGGCTTGAAGACAATCAGGTGGCCATCTAACTAAGAAACAACAAAGCCCACATGGAAGAAGCACACCAGCCTGTGTGATGACAAGGCATCGAAGGAATCAGGCATCAAAGACAAAAAACATCCTAGCGTTGTGAATGAGGGGGAGTGCAGAGTGGGGACCCAGGACCCATCTGGGGGAAATTGGGTATCCCCTTGCAGAAGGGTTGTGGGGAGGTGACGAGCCAGTCAGAGTTTAGTGTAGCAACTATGAAACATACAATTTCCCTCTATTTCTTGAATGCTTCCTCCCCCGACTATCATGATCCCAATTCTACCTTACATAACCGGCTCGACAGGGAGATGTACACTGGCACGGATAGAAAGTGGAAATACCGGGGAATCCAGGACAGATGAGCCCATCAGGAACAGTGGAGAGTGGCGATATTGGGAAGGTGGAGGGAGGGTGAGGGAGAAAGGTGAAACAGATGACAAGGTCTACCTGTAACCTCCTCCCTGAAGAACGTACAGCGGAGAACTGGGAGAGGGAGATGTCGGATGGTGTAAGATATGATAAAATAATAATTATTTATAAATTATCAAGGGTTCAGGGGAGGCGGAAGCAGAAAGGTGGGGGGGGGTAAAGTGAGGAGCTGGTACCAAGGGCTCAAGTAGAAAGCAGGTGTTTTGAGAATGATAATGGCAACATGTACAAATGTGCTGGACACAAATGATGTGTGTACGGATTGTGAAAAGAGTTGTATGAGCCCCTAATGAAATGATTTTTTAAAAGATTGATATGCATTCCCTTCAGCCAAGATATTTCACTACCAAGCCACGCTCCCAAAAGAGGGCAGCTCCAGCTCCCACCCCCGCTGGAGACCAGCGGCTAAGTTTGCACTTGTCTCGCAAAGGGGATCCAGTGTGCTCCATGCCCAGCTCCCAGCCCACGCGACCATGCTGTTGTACAGCCTGCTGAAGGAGCACCAGGCCAAGCAAGTGAGTGCGAGGAAAAGATGGGGCGACAGGCAGCCACCTGCCCACACTTTGGTGGACCACCTGGATGTGCTTGGCCCAAGCCTACGTGAACCAGAGGAAGCTGAACCAGGAGAAGGCCCTGCGCATCAGGCCATTAGTTTTGCTAAGACGACTGGCCCGTGGATGGGGATGATGGAGCAATTCAATCCCGCCCTCAAGGAAATCGGGGACGGGGAGAACTGGCCTCAGAGCATCGAGCTGGACATGCGCACCATTGCCACTGCCCTGGAATATGCCCACCAAGGGCAGCTGCATACCGACCCCCCTAGTTCATCTTCCCTTCCTTTACCTTGCCCTCCCTACCACACCAAGGGGGGCAGGAGGAATGGGGGAAGGCCCATGAATAAAACACAAAGCTCCATTCCAAAAGAAAGATAAAATTAAAGATCTGCAGCGTCAAAAAAAATTCAAAAGCAAAAAAACCCAAACAAACCAAAACATCAAAATCACTTCTCTTAAAAAATAAAAGAATTTTTAAAATAAAAAAACAGCACTTCTCTGTCTTACATAGAAACGGTTATAGTTAGGAAACAATTTGCTGGCTCGCAGTGCGGGGTGTTGTGTACAAAGGTAAAGTAGGTGAGACAGATGACGTCTCTTCATTGCCTTTACTCCATAGGGTGTGTAGTGCAGACCCAAACCAAACGGATTTACAGACTAAAACGTACACCCCGTCCCTGGGTGGGCTCGAACCACCAACCTTTCGGTTAACAGCCGAACGCGCTAACCGATTGCGCCACAGAGACCCTGATACACTCACACCACCCTACAGGGAATACGTATACACCATGTCCTCATGTCGTGGGCATACTGTGTGCTGTCTCCCAGAGTCTCAAAAGAAACAGGTGGGTTGGGCAAATGAATGACGCCTTTGTCGATTTGCAACCTGCACGCCGGGTGATTCCCAAGGCAGAAGGGCAGCAGATGGCCGTCGTCCCTCCTTGCTCCTCACCTGCCTCGGAAGTCACCGGGCCCCAGAGCCTCCGCGTCTGCGCTGCTCCGGGTCGCCTGTGCCGAGTGGGGCCCGAGGCTCGGAGCCCGCGGCGCCGGGCGGCTCTCGCTCTGCGTCCCGGCTCCGCTCGCCGCGCTCCGCGGCCCGCTGCACCGGCTGGCGCTCAGTGTGGACGGAGCTGCGAGGACGAAGGGAGGCGGGCTGCGACCGGCGGGATCCTGCGGATGCCTTTGCATCCAAGCCCCAAAGAGCGCGAAACTCCCTGGAAGTAGGGACAGAGACCCAAAACTTGACCTGGAAGCGATCTGCGAGACAGTGGCTTGTTTGCATGGAGGGGACTTGCAGACGCGCCGGACTGCGTCTTCGTCTGCCGGCCGGACAGGAAAGAATCGAGTGTCAAAGCTGGCTGCGGGGAGCGCTTGTCAGCACTTTGCACCACCCTTTGCTCTGCCAAGGGAGACCAGGCTCGCTCCTCTGGCAGAGAGCTCAGCCCTGCCCGGGAGACGGGCCCTCTGGGAGACGGAATTCGCAAACCCTCACGCAGCTGCCCACGAGGCTGGGGATGGCTTTGGAATGGAGCCGGACTTCTGCGTACCCGCTGAGGAACCAGGCAGAGACTCAGCCGGAGACAGACCTGTCATCTGAGTCAACAAAACCCAATGGACTCGTTCCTCCGCCTCATCGGGCCGCTGCGAGTGGCACTGATTTCGTGGTACCCGACAAGTTAGTACACAATTCCCACAAAATCCATGCAGCAACTGTTGAATTTTAACACATCCGACAGGTCAATGGGCAGAAAAGATCAATCATCTCTATCTCTAGTTAATCGCTAGTTTGAGATCCCCCGCCTAAGGCTATTTTTGCTGTTCTTGAGATTCGCCTGCATGAATACGCGTTCTTGGGATCTGGCTTTCCCCCCTTTCTCTCTCCCGTTCCTTTTTTGAGGCATACTACATTGGTGGCTGCAGCCATGGGCGCCGGCACGGGAACAATTGTGAGGCTGGCACGGGACCCTCTGTTGTACACGGGGTCCCTGTGGGTTGGCACCTAACAATAATACCTACATTGTTGCAAATAACACTGCCTAACTTTGTAGTTCATTGTTCTAATACAGCACAGTTGATGGATATTTGCGGAAATTATGCAAAGAACTGTAAGAAAATTCTTGTGTCTCTTTTTTAGTGAACATGTGCGTCCATATCCTAACTTTTGGTAAGGTCCGTGTCATTTTTGCTATTGAAAAAGAGATTTGCAATGAAGAAGTCATTGGTTCTTCCAAAATTATTCAGGAGATGGCCAGCTTTGTTTCCAGCATCAAGATCATCTCGTAGAACTGTGGGTCCTTCCTCGCTGTGTCCAGTTTTCCCATTCTAACCCGCAGTGAGAATGTGTCTCAATTGCCTGTTTGGTCCATTTCAGTCTGCAGAAATTGGTAGGATTCCTCCATTTCTTCATCACTAGCTTTAATTTGAAGAATAGTTGTATAAAGTGGGCTTCCTTGTGGGCATTAATGATTGCGTCCTGTCACAGGCTGCATTGGACTTCAAGAGAGATCTGGAACTATTCTTCTTGATGACGAATGTATTACCATTCTTCTTGCTGTCCCAAAAATTGAAGTAGAGACTTGTAGATAACAACGGCTATAAGAATGGATTTTGAGTTATCACTTGATTGCAACCCTGATATAAGAAAAATTAAGCCTTAAGACATGGCCCTCGGCCCCAATCCCAACTATGCCTCTCCACTCAGAAAATTGTACTTCAGAGGACACCACTGAAGCTACAGCTCAGGCAGAGGGATGTGTCTGGTCAGAGCACATGGGAACAAATGAAGGGGGAGGAAGAGAGAGTGGAGCACGCCCTGGCCCACCAAGCCTGAGGACAATATCCCTGACTAGGGAAAAACAAGTGATACAAAATCGGTGACAAAGCGCGTGTAAGAGGCCTGTTAGGGCTTGATCAATGGCAATGTAACCAAGAGGAATTACTGAAACCCAAATGAAGGCTGAGCATGTTAGTGGGACAAGATAGTGAGATAAAAGGAAATAGAGGCGAGAACCAGGAGGCAAAGGGCATTTATGAGGTCTAAATAAAGGCATGTTCATATGTAAATATGTTAATATATAACGATTGGGATATAGCTTCATGTACATATATTTATATGGTAAGTAAGCAGATGGACATTGGGTCTCTACTTAACTACTCCCTCAACACAAGAGCACTTTCTTTTAACACGCTGGCATTCTGTGACTCTCACTTTCCTGATACCATTGCTGAAGTTAAAATGGGTGCATTAGCAAGTGTGGTTAAGAAAGCTGATGGTGCCAGCTATGAAAAGAAATAGCGACTGGGGTCTTAAAGGCTTAAAGTTAAACAAGCGGCCATCTAGCTCAGAAGTAACAAAGGCCACATGGAAGAAGCACACCAGCCTGTGTGATCACGAGGTATCAAAGGAATCAGGTATCAAGCATCATCAGAACAAAAATATCATATCATCGTGAATGAGGGAGAGTGCTGAGTGGAGACCCAAATCCCATTTGTAGGTCACTGGACACCCTCTTACAGAAGGGTGTCAGGGAGGAGAAGAGCTAATCAGGGTGCAGTGTAGCAACGATGAAACATACAACTTTCCTCTCCTTCTTAAAGGCTTCCTCCCCCACTATCATGACCCCAAGTCTACCTCACAAATCTGGCTAGACCAGAGGATGTACACTGGTACAGATAGGAACTGCAAACACAGGGAATCCAGGGCGGATGATCCCCACAGGACCAGAGGTGAGGGTCGAGGTAGGGTGGGGTGGAAAGGGGGAACTGATTACTAGGATCTACATATAACCTCCTCCCTGGGGGATGGAAAAGAGAAAAGTGGGTGAAGGGAGATGTCGAACAGGACAAGATATGACAAAATAATAATTTATAAATTATCAAGGTTTCACGAGGGAGGGGGAACCTGGGGAGGAGGGGAAAAATGAGGACCTGATGGCAGGGGCTTAAGTGGAGAGCAAATGTTTTGAGAATGATGAAGTTAACAAATGTACAAATGTGCTTTACACAATTGTTGTATGTATGCATTGTGATAAGAGTTGTATGAGCCCCTAATAAAATGATTAAAAAATAAAATATATAAAAACTTAGCATATATATCTTCATAAGGGATATTGGTTAGATTCCATGTCTACCCTTCCTCTTTCCTTCTTAATTCTTTATTTCTAATGCTGGTTTTCATGTGTGTGTGTGTATATAAATAAATATATATATATAACTTTCACGTGTTCAAAACATAAGGTAGCAGTCTGACATGAACAATGGCAGGTGTGGGGACAAGACAAGGGAACTGCACGGATGTCTGCTGCTCTTCATTAGGATATACATGGTGCACCTGAAGAGACTCTTTTTGGGGTGTAGTATGAGTTAACAGAACAGCTCACTTTGATATTCTGGTATTTTTATTTAAAACTCACCACGTTGTATTGTTTCCATCCTATCCTTAAGGGTTTCAAAACAGAATAATATGGTGACATCTTGCTGACAGTGAGGAGGACTTGAAGCACTTGCTGATGACGATCAAGGACTGCAGCCTTCCACGCGGGTTACAGCTCAGTGTAAGGAGAAGAAAAATCCTCACGGCCAAACCACTCGGTAGCAGTGTGCTAAAGGGGGTCAAGATTGCAGTTGTCGAGGATTTTGTCTTGCTTGGATCACCGCCAGTGCTCATGGGAGCAATGGTGGGTTTTCCTGGTAAGGGGTATTTGGAATGCGGGCGCGTACATATCTGAATCTTCTAGACAGCAGTGGAGGGTCCGGGACAGATAAGGAGGGGTCATACAAGGTCTCCTCTTTGTCTTCCAAGGAGAGGGTGTGGGTCTGCCATGCAAACACAAATCCAACAGCTCACATCTTAAAAGTGAGCCCGCCCGTCCCTGGGTGGGCTCGAACCACCAACCTTTCGGTTAACAGCCGAACGCGCTAACCGATTGCGCCACAGAGACTGCGTCTCTTGCCGCCGCGGCACAGGGCATTCATTCATCAAGACTCCGCGCTTTGGAGAACACTTGCGCTGCCCCAAAACTTCAGAAAACCGGCAGGTTGGGGCCACGAATGGCGCCATTGTCACATTTGGAATCTGTACGTGGGTGATCCCCAAGGTAGAAGGGCAGCGGGTGGCCTTCGTCGCTCTTGCTCCTCACCTGCCTCGGAAGCCTCGGGGCCCCGGAGACACCGGGTCGCCTGAGTCCCGCAGCCCGCGGCGCCCGGCCCCGCTGGACGGGCAGGCGGCAGGTTGGGCGGGAGGGGCCGGGAGTGAGGGGCACGGGAACCGGGAAGGGAAGGAATGGGAGCTGGGAAGCACAGGTGCGGGCTTGGTCTCTGTCCAGAGAGCTGTGCGGCCGAGGCACAGGCCTTTCTCATTCTCTCGTTTGATTCTTCCCGTACACGAGGCAGGCGATACTCTACGGTCTCCCACAGCATCTCTCGAAACTGTAGGTGTGAGTTACTCCGCCTGTGTGGTTGGTTTTGCTTCTGCTCCTGCAGATGCCAGGTGTCTTCAAATTGAAATCTTTATATTCTCTGGTTACACACTGAGATCAGATGCTTGCATCAAGAATGTGATGTTCCCCAGTAAACCCAAAACGAGGATAATGCTGGCCAATGCATTGCCTTTCTGTCATTTGTCGGAGTGAGGGGTCCCCAACATTCTAACTAGTCCCCAGGAGAGACTTTGCGATTGTGGACAATATTAAAGACAGACAAACAGACAGTGAGGCACAGGGGCTCCCTATCCCGTGTCAGGACTGAGTGTGAATGCATTTCCCAATGGGTATGCATAACGGGGATTACATAGCCTTCCTGAAGCATACACATTGGAGCCAACATATGAGCCATAAGAGGGGCATCCAAAAAAACAGGAAGTGCTCTGGGTGAGCGGAGCTTCCATAGTTCCCATTTCCCCAAAAGGCCAGAAACTCTGAGTTAGTTCACTCGGTGGCATCGCTGGGGAAAATGCTCTCTGGTCACAGTGGAATTTTTAGTAAAAGCAGTTTTGCTCCCACTTCATTTTTTTTGTGATGACCGCTTTAAGAGAACAGCATTCAGCTGTGAAATTTTGTTTCCTGCTCAGGAAAAACGCCACAGGAACTGTTGTGATGTTGAACACAGCTTACAGTGACAGCTCTCTGAGGAAAACTCAAGTGTACAAGCAGTTCTCTTGTCTCAAGAAGGGTAAAAGCCCCCCCCCTAACTTTATTGATCCCAATTTTACTTTACAAATCCGGCTAGACCAGAGGATGTGCACTGGTACAGATAGGAACTGGAAACACAGGGAACCCAGGACAGATGATCCCTTCAGGACCAGTGGTGAGAGTGGAGGTAGGGTGGAGTGAAAAGGGGCAACCAATTACAGGGATCTACATATAACCCCCTCCCGGGGGATGGACAGCAGTGAAGGGGGTGAAGAGAGAGCTTGGACAGTGTAGAATATGACAAAACAATAATAATTTATGATTATCAAGGGCTTATGAGGAAGGGGGAATTGGGGAGAGAGGGGGAAAATGAGCTGATACCAAGGGCTCAAGTGGAAAACAAATGTTTTCAGAATGATGAGGACAACAAATGTACAAACGTGCTTGACACCATGGATGTATTTTGGATTTTGATAAGAGTTGTATGAGCTCTCAATAAAATCATTTTTTAGAGGTGAAATGTGGATTGATGATAAATCTCGTTCTGGATGTCTGTCAATTTCCGTCGTGCATTTGGAGTGTGTTCCATCAGGTCAGACTCGTAATCAAGCTTTCTATTTAGGGTTCTGAAAAGAAAGTGTAACAGCGTGTGACCAAAAAAACAAAAAGGCAGGATTTGCAGCAGACAAGGGACTGGTTTTGCCACCATGAAAATGCACCTGCTCATGCAGCCATCTCAGTGCACCAGTTTGTGGCAAAAACCAGCATGCCTCTCTTGCCCCATGTACCAGACCTAGCTCCCTGACACTTTTTTGCTTCCATAAATGCAGAGGGAAGGACAGCGATTTGATGATGTAGAAGAGGTGAAGAAGGAAAAAAAAACCGTGAAATGCTGTCAGCTATCCAAACAGATGAGTTTGAAAAACTATTCCAAGAATGGAATCAAAGTTTTAACAAATGTATTAAGGGCAATGGAGAGTACCTTGAAGGTGATAAGATTGTTGTGTTAAAAAAACCACATATCTTTGAAAAACATAATCCCGGTTATCTTTGGGTACCACCTTGTAGGTAATATCATAAGTGGGTTATGCAATAAATAAGCAATGAGGTGAGTCACTGTCTTGACCTAGTGTTTGCTGACCCATAACACCCCCAAGCCCTCCCCAGGGGTTGGAATCACGGATCAGTATCAGCAGGAGATGTCAAGATACCACTTGCTGCATTTACGGTGGGTTGGCTATAGAACCTGATTGCTCTCGTCTAGAGACAACCTTTGAGCATAGTGAAGCAGCCAGACTCAGGAATGACCTATCCAGGGTGGCAGTCCTTAAGGGAAAGCTCTTGCGGGGCACATTATTCAGTGTGGAGAAGGTGTATTTGAAAACGTTTCTGTCTCAGAACAATGGAAGATCTTTCTCAAAATAGGGCTAGTTTTCTGGGCCCGAGGTTGGGAGTGTAGAAACAAGGTCAAACACTTTATAAAAGGTTTGGCCAAACCCATCTATGAAGCTGCAATAAAAGAAAAAGAAACAGAGGAAGGAAGGAAGGAAGGAAGGAAGGAAGGAAGGAAGGAAGGAAGGAAGGAAGGAAGGAAGATTCTTTGAGGGTTTTTTGGAGTGGGAGAGGAAGGGCAGATGCATTACTGGTTACAAAGTATATATGTCAGGTTTCTGTGATGGTTTACCTTGTTTCTTGCTTCTCAACGCTGAAAGAATCCACCTGGGACCCTTGTAAATCCAAGTAACTTTCATGAGGGAAAAGGAAGTTCCCCTATTACTGTCTCAGGTACACACTATCCTTGGAAGCATGCCAGGCCTCATGCGGGGGACCCTGGAGAAGTTTAAGACTGAAAATGGCCCTTCCGGGGAGCACAAAAACCCTTTGGAAAATGCCCAGAAAGTAGAGTCCACAGATCCCCCAGAGGAGCCTGGACCCAGAGGCAGAGAGACAGAGCGGGACCCCTGGGGCACGCAGGCGTGTTTGCACCACACCTGGGAGAGATGAGGCACTCTGACTTGCAGGAGAGGGACCTGAGCACAGGGCCTCAGAGGGCCCTGCCCTCAGCCTGCTCCCTTTACCCCCTCCTAACCCTTAGCCTCCTCCTATCCCTCAGCCTGCTCCCTTGACCCCCTCCTATCCCTTAGGAGGAAAGATAGAAAGTTGTCAAAATGGAACCGAACCTTGAAGTGTGATCCTCGAGAACTTGAATGAATTGGTAGTTGTTACTTTGAAGCAGATTCTGTTAGATCAGGAATGATAAATTGGAGGTGTCCCAGTGACATGCTCTGTTAGGACAAGCTACCCTTGAAGAATGGGCAGGTGCTTCGTTCCTCACAGCTGCTCCCCTGCCTTTGACTCACCAGCACAGGTTAGACACTTCTAAAGCATTTTACTGTGAAGTAGGTGGAGGGGTTAAATATCAGATGCTGTGTGCATTAAACAGCTTGAAGAATGTACCAACCTGCATCAGGCCATGGCTTGCCCTATTCCTGCCTGGTCCGCTAACCGTCTCCTGAGGAACAGCTAGTGGGATCCAAGGGCTGACCTTTCGCTTCCCAGCTGACACTGAACCACTGCACCACCAGGGCCTTCATGTCTGTTCCTGGTTGGTTTTTTAATTGATGATGTTTATAACTCTAAAATTTACATCTAGGTCTCTAATCCAGCTTGAGTTGAGATATGGATCCTGATTCATTCTTCTGCAAGTGGGAATCCAATTTTGCCAAACATTTTTTTTTAACCAAACATTTTTTGAAGAGATACGTCTTCCCCATTTAATTGGGTTTGGACCGTCCGTCAAAATCATTTGTAAGGGAGTGGATTTTTATTTATTTATTTTTACATTTTATTAGGGGCTCATACAACTCTTATCACAATCCATACATATACATACATCCATTGTATAAAGCACATCCGTACATTCTTTGCCCTAATCATTTTTCAAAGCATTTGCTCTCCACTTAAGCCCTTTGCATCAGGTCCTTTTTTTTTTCCCCTCCCTCCCCGCTCCCCCCTCCCTCATGTGCCCTTGATAATTTATAGATTGTTATTTTGTCATATCTTGCCCTATCCGGAGTCTTCCTTCCCCCACTTCCCTGCCGTCCATCTCCCAGGGAGGAGGTCACATGTGGATCCCTGTAATCAGTTCCCCCTTTCCAACCCACTCACCCTCTACTCTCCCAGTATCGCCCCTCACCCCCGTGGTCCTGAAGGTATCATCCACCCTGGATTCCCTGTGCCTCCAGCTCCCATATGCACCAGTGTACAACCTCTGCCCTATCCAGCCCTGCAAGGTAGAATTCAGATCATGGTAGTTGGGGGGAGGAAGCATCCAGGATCTGGGGGAAAGCTATGTTCTTCATCGGTGCTACCTCGCACCCTAATTAACCCATCTCCTCTCCTAAACCCCTCTGTGAGGGGATCTCCATTGGCCGACAAATGGGCCTTGGGTCTCCACTCTGCACTTCCCCCTTCATTCACTATGGCATGTATATATATATGTATACATATACATGTATATACACTCACACACATATATGTACACATATTCTTTTTTTTTTTGCATGATGCCTTATAGGGAATGGATTTATTTCTAGGTTTTCTGTTCTGTTCCATTGGTCCATGTGTCGCTCATTGTGCCAGCACCCCGCTATTCTCACTACAGCGACTCTAGTACGTTTTGAGGTCAGGAAAGAAGCGTTCCTGCTTTGTTCTTCTTCTTTAGTTGAGCTTTGCTGATCCTCTATCTCTTTCCTTTCCAGATAAAGTTTGTGATTAGTTTCTCCATCTTTTTTAGAATGATGCAGGGATCTGGATTGGAATTGCACTATATCCAAAAATTGATTTGGGCAATAAAGACATTTTCACAATGTTAAGTCTTCCTATCCATGAACATAGTATATTCTTCCACCTACATAAATCTTTTTTGGCTTCTTGTATTAGTGTTGTGTAGTCTTATTATGCGTTCTCCCCCCCCCTTTGGTTAGGTTTATTCTTGAATATTTCATCTTTGGGGTTGCTATTGTAAATGATATTGTTTTCTGGATATCCTTTTCAGAGTTCTCTTCATTTGTACACAGGAAGCTGATTTATTTTTGCATGTTAATCTTGTAAACACATTGCTGAATCTTCCAAATAGTCTTTGAGTTTCTACATAGAGAGTCATATCATCTGAAAATAGAATGTTACTTTTTTCCAATTTGGATGCCTTCATTTTCTTTTTGTTATCTTATCATTCTGGCTAAGATTTACAGGACAATATTGAATTGAGTAGTGATAAAGGGCATACTTGTCTGGCTCCTGTTCACAGGTACAATGAGCTTTCATGTGAGGAACTCAGTATTTATACCTGGCTAATCCATATGGTTCCTGTTCTGTCCTCTATGGTTAATTTACTGCATCTGGGAGCACGTGCATATAAAAGTAGCCCAATTTATACATATCTGGACTCTTTATTCCATAGGCAAGTCTGGTACAGGCAGACATTGGTTCAGCAGCCAGGAGCAAATACTTCTGTCAATGAAGAAATTGTAGAGAACTGGGGAGTGATACCGGAATTAAAGATATCAAATGTGCCTACCACTAAGAGTAACTTCATAGCTTTGTAGGCCAGAGTGTGATCCTCTAGCCCAGTGGTTCTCAACCTGTGGGTCGTGACCCCTTTAGGGTTGAAGGACCCTTTCACAGGGGTGGCCTGATTCATAACAGTAGCAAAATTACAGTTATGAAGTAGCAATGAAAATAATTTTATGCAACTATATACATAAATTTATGGGTGGGGGTCCCCACAACATGGGGAACTGTATTAAAGGGTCATGGCATTGGGGAGGCTGAGAACCACTGCTGTGCGCATTAATACTTAGCCTGAAATGCGACAACCGTCCTCTCACCATGTCTTCTTACAAGATGGAAAACAAATTCTCGTGTGTTTCAGTTATGCATAATGTTTAGAAGAAATAGTCTTGTCATAGTGACTATTCCCCTGATTGATCAGGGAAGGAATCATGAAGTTACAGTCGGTTTGTCTGTGATTTGCATGCTGGACCTTGGACGAAGTTCTGTGCTAACCACAGTGGGGATCGAGCGATTGAGCCTTCAGGAAAGAGAGTAGCTCCAGCATTGTACAGATACACAGGGGTAGTGAAGATATTAGAGACCATGACCTTAGAATCAGGGTACGGCTTATGGGTAATGACCAGCATAGGGCTGAGAGGAAGCTGCCAGGAGAACCCTCAAACTTCCCACTTGGGTGAAAACACGAGCCCGAATGAGCCACGAATGTGTGATCTTCAACTACACTTGCTGCTCTGGGTGCTCAGCTGCCTGCGCAGCACCGTGGATGCCAGAGAGCTGGGCCTTCGCCCAGAAAAGCAAAGTTGAGCAGACACACTGGCAGCTGTGGTGGCCCCCGTCTGTACAGAAATTAAACCAGTGAGACTCTGCCTGGATCTGTATACTTCATGTCATAAATGCAAGTGTGCAAACGTTGGCTGATGGCTTCAGGTGTAAATATAAATTGGGCTTTTAGTGGGGCTAGATCTAAATATTGACTTCAGGGAAGGTGTTTGCCCCAGAGTTGATTAGGACTCATATGACGGAGTGGTGCAGGTATTTAGACAAGGTGGACATCTGTGACATCTTTAACCTTCACCACATAGGGCCCAGTCTTATACTAATCCTCCCAAAAGAAACTGGTTATGCGATATGAAACAACTCTTTGCAGACACTGGCTGCAGGAGCGTCGGACACTGCTCAGACTGAGCTCATCGTCGTGTGCGTCCCAGCAGCCTGAACAGAAAGCGTCTAACACAGGTGCCATCCAGGAGAGTTCTTAGAAGGGTGAGACCCCAAGGCTGCGTCCAAATTAGACCTCCGAACCCACCGATCTGAGCTCTTAAAAGCCAGCCCAGAAAGAATGCAAGTGTTTCCCCAGCAGATGTGTTGTGGACTGTTGGGCTCAGGGGGTCCCCAACAGCAGTAAATAATATAAAAGCAAAAGGACATGTACCCAAAAGCAAAGATGAGAGGTATGAAATCCAGACAAATGTAAAGGAGAACCCAGTTTCAAAATGAGGAGGATGCTAATCAATGGCGGGGCTGGGGGGGTGCGGGCAAAGTCACGAACATCTGTACAGACTGCAATGGGGAGCTCATTTACTCTGTAAACTTCCCACTTAAAGCACAACGCACACACCAAGAAGGGTAGAGATGCCTAGTATTTACCAAAGATTCATAAGGTCTAGTAAAGAATAACGTATGTAAAGAAAGATAAAAATAGCACACAAATCTTCGGGGACTGGGAATCAGCCCACAGAAGCACAGACTTGACATGAATGATGCAATGAGCACAATATGAGAAGAGCTGTAATAAACATGTCCCACGTGTTTAGGCGGTGAAGGGACGTATCAGCTTGATGAGGAGAGAAATCAATTTTTTTCTTTTTTTCTTTCTTTTAATTCTAAAAAGTGCCCCACGCCCCCACTCCCCTTTTCTTCCTTATATTCATCCTTTTGTTTTCCTTTCCCCGCCTCCTCCACCATTGTCTACCATGTGCATCCCTGGTTTTGGTCTGGTCTCTGCCATACTACACAGTCTTCACCCCTAAAATATTTGTATACAGTAGCTTTTTCCCTATGCTACTTTTGCTTTTAAAAATTTTTTTAATTCTTACCTCAGCGGGCTCATGTTGTACTTGTCCTTTTGTGCCTGACTTACCTCGCTTAGCATGATTTCCTCCAGTTCTTCCCATGCCGCTATGTGCCTCATACGTTCATCACTGCTTTTTAGTGATGCATAGTACTATATTGTATATATATACCACAGTTTTTTAATCCACTCGTCAGTTGATGGAAATTTGGGTTGTTTCCAACTCCTTGCAATTGTGAACTGTGCCGCAATGAACATTGGAGCACAGATGTCTGGTCTTGGTTTGTTTCTTGCCTCTTCTGGGTATATGCCCAGTAGGGGGGTTGCTGGGTCATATGGTAACTCTATTTCCATCTGTTTTAGGTATCACCAGATTGAGTTCCATAGTGGCTGTACATACTTACAGTCCCACCAGCAGTGGATGAGAGTTCCTGTCTCCCCACAGCCCCTCCAACACTTGTTGCTTTCTGATTTTTTGAATTGGGCTACCTTTGAGGGTGTCAGGTGGTACCTCATTGTTGTTTTAATTTGCATTTGTCTTATGGCTAAAGATCAGGAACATTTTCTCATATGTTTGTTGGCCATTCAGATTTCTGTCCCTGTAAAATTTCTGTTCAAGTCCTTTGCCCACCCTTCCAGTGGGCTATTGGTTTTTTTCTTTTTGGAATCTAGCAGAGTATTGTAGATTTTAGTAATAAGGCCTTTGTCTGATGTGTCATTGCTAAAGATGTTTTCCCAGTCTGTGGACTCTCTTATTACTCTCTTGGTGAATTCTTCAATGTACACAGGTGTTTTATCTTCAGTATATCCCATTTGTCAATTTGTGCCTCCTCTGTGTTTGTGTCCTTACCTATTTCTGATAGCCTGTGTATTCCCTGTTCCAAAGTTCTCAAGTTGGTCCCAATTCCCTCATTGATGGCCCTAATGTTTGGGGTTTAACTTCAAGGTCTGTGATCCACCTTGAGTTTATTCTTGTGCATGGAGTGAGATGAGGGTCTTGCTTCATTTATCTGCATGTTGATATCCATTTTTTCCAGCACCACTTGTTAAAGAGGGCATCGGCTTCCCATTTGATATATTTGGGGTCCTTATCAAAGATCAGGTGTGTGCATGCTGATGCTTTTATTTTTGGGTTTTCAGTTCTTTTCCATTGGTCTGAGTATCTGTCATTGTACCAATACCATGCAGTTTTGAGAACTGTGGCTGCATAGTATGTGCCAAAGTCAGGTAAAGCAAGCCCTCCCACGGTGTCCTTCTTCTTGAGGAGTTCTCTGCTAATTCTGGGCTTCTTCCCTCTCCATATGAAGTTGGTAATCAGTTTTTCCATTTCTTTGAAGAAAGATGATGGTAATTGTATCGGGATAGCATTAAACTTATATAGTGCTTTTGGCAGAACTGACATCTTAACTATATTAAGTCTCCCAATCAGAGAGCATGGAATATTCTTCCATTAGTTGAGGTCGCTCTTGGTTTCTTGTAATAGTGTTCTATAGTTTTCCCTATATAGATCTTTTGTTTTTTCAGTCAGGTGTATCCCTAGATATTTCAATTTGTGTTTGGCTATTGTGAAGGGTACCACCTTTTTGATTTCTTCTTCTGTGGTCTTATCTGATGTGTATAACAGTCCGATGGACTTCTGTTTGTTGATCTTGTATCCTGCCACTCTGCCAAACTCCTCTATTGCTTCCAGTACTCCCCTTGTGGAACTTTTGGGATTTTCCATATATAAAATCATATCATCTGCAAATAACGATAGTTTCACCTCTTCCTTCCCTAGACGAATACCTTTGATGTCACTTCCTTGCTTTATGCTGTTAGCTAAAACCTCCAGCACGATATTAAATAGGAGTGGGGACTGTAGAGGTGAAAAATCTCTGGACGATGTTAACAATAGATTGGATATTGCAGTAAACATAGCAATATAAATTGTCCAAAATGAAACTCAGAGATAAAAATAACTAATAACCCCTCCCTCTCTCCGTTTCTCTGCCACCCTGAGTGCGGTGGTGCTCCGACTTCACCATGTCGTCTCATAAGACTTTCAGGATCAAGAGATTCCTGGCCAAGAAACTGAAGCAGAATCGGCCCATTCCCCAATGGATTCGAATGAAAACCGGTAATAAAATCAGGTACAACTCCAAGAGAAGACATTGGAGATGAACCAAGCTGGGGCTGTAAGGAGCTCCGTAGAGGGTGGCACGCATGGCCGCATTTTCCCAGGCTCAAATTTTGTCCCCATCTGATGACTTGAACTTCTATTGGCAAATAATCTGGTTTATTCCTTGGTTTTTTGCTTCCTAATCAAGTTTAACAATAAATGATGTACGGCTGAAAAAAATAACTAAGAATAACACGGCATCACTGATCTGTGAGAAACCACCAAATGGCCTCAACTTAAAAAGCTCATTACCATTGAGGTGATGCCAACTCATAGTGAGTTGCCAGCTGAGTTTGCAACACTGTAGCTCTTTGTGGGAGCAGAAAGGCCTGGCTCTCCTGCAGAGGTGCTGGTGCTTTCAAACTGCACACCTTTCCGACCACAGCCCAGTGGCTCACCTCTAGGCCACTAAGTCTCTTCAGCAAGTGGCCTGCTGTCCATGCAGTTGCAGTCCCAGGAACAGAGAAGGAGAGAGGCAGAATAAACCCTTTGAATTCATTTGGATAGATCTCAGGAATCCAGGGGAGGGAGGGAGGGGGGAGAGGGGGGGCTAACGCTCCTTGGCATCTAGGTGGAGACAGTTGATAGGAATCTGCCATTCAAGGAGCTGCTGGGTTCCAAGGAGATCCTGCAAGGGTAGATCCAGGAAAACCAATTAAAATAGAAGATTTTAAAGGGAGAAGGGCGTGGCCCTGGGCAGAGCTCGGTTGAAGAGTAAAAGCTAAGAACATCTCCATTTCGTGCACGTGGTCATTGTTAGTGTCTGCCAGTTGGTTCTGAGCTCAACAGCGGCCCTGTGTGCACAACAGCGAACGCTGCTCTGGCCGGCACCATCCTCACCGTCCATGCCATGTCTGAGCCCATGGTTGCAGCCCCTGGGTGCCTGCCTCTCTCGGAGGGCCTTCCTCTTTTCCCAGGACCACGTGCTTCCCCTGGCAAGAGCCCTTCTCCTGGGATGAGCCCACAGTCAGTGAGTGGAAGTCAACAGGGAAAGGTTGCCAAGTGCAGTGTATCTCAGCCAGCCCTGAAGGCAGCCTGTGGTGCGTTGCTGGTGAGGACGCTGGGGTCTTCAAGGCTTGAGCCTTGGTTTCCTTGACCTCAGGGCCGTTAGGCATTAAACCATGGTCCAGGCAGGCCTCTCACTTGTTGATGCTTCAGATCATAAGCTGCCGAATGAGTTTGCTATGCAAATACTATTTTGTTAATTTCCCTGACTGACTAAAGTTCTGTGCTGTCTCCATCCCCAGGTGAATTCGACTCAGGCACTCGAGGGTTTATAAACTTAAACAAAGGACTCTCAATTTTCCCCTTAGTTCTTTATTCATAAACCCAGAGTGCTTTTCAGCTGAGGAACCCACGATTTCGTTGGGAAACCTCAGCTTCTCTGGGGGGTAGAGACAGGGTAGAGACAGGCAGAGAGGGGTGATGCAAACCTCTCCACCCGCTCTGGCTGGTGGAGCGCTCACAGCGCGGCTGGGTGGGAGGAGAGCAGAAAAGAGCAAAGGAGCGGGTTCCCGGATTGCACTGGAGGACAGCCACCTACCGGTGACGTCGAGCCTTATGTAGATGAGGCAGCGCAGTGGCTGCTGGATGAGCACATGTGGTGCTTAAATACGTTATGATTTCCTGTACTTTTGTGGAGAAGGAGTGTCTGATATTGAATGAGTTTTGTGCTTTAGGGTGTAGGAGCGATCTGTAACGAGGGTAGCTAAGTGTCCCTGTGTGTAAAGTGTATGGGTTGTGAGCGCGCGTGGGGCGAGCAGGCGAGCAACTCATACTTACCTGGCAGGGGAGATACCATGATCACGAAGGTGGTTTTCCCAGGGCGAGGCTTATCCATTGCACTCCGGATGTGCTGACCCCTGCGATTTCCCCAAATGTGGGAAACTCGACTGCATAATTTGTGGTAGTGGGGGACTGCGTTCGCGCTCTCCCCTGATAATGGTTTTAAAAAAACAGAACTGTCAGTTTTGAATGTTCCCAATTACAATGTAGCATTTCTATATTTTGTTTCACTTAAGCTTCAAGATAGCTCCAAGAGTTTGCTCACTTCAGCTTTACTCTTTGTTTAGTTATTATTTCATTGGATTGTCATACACTTCTTAGGTTGCTGGTGTTTCTGAAGTTACAATTGATCGCTAACAATAGTTCCTTATTCACTGTGCTAATCATGTTTCTTGCCACCATCTTTCTGAGAACAGTTGCTTTCTACTTGAGCCCTTGCTTTCTAACAACTCTTTTTTCTCCCTGCCTCTTGACCCCTTGATAATTATTTTGCCCTGTCTTTTACACTGTCCTATGTTTCATTTCACGCACTTTTCTGTTGGTCCCATCCCCAGGGAGGGGGTTATCTGCAGAGCCCCTGTGACTGGTTCCCCTTTTCTAGAGTCTTCCACTCGCACCACTGGTGCTGAGGGGTTCCTCAGTCCTGGATTCTGTTTCTCTGTACCAGTCAGTGTACATGTACCTCTGGTCTATCTAGCAGGATTTGTAAGGTAGAAGAAGAATTGAGATCATGATGATGTGGGATGGGGGAACTAAGAAGGAAGTTGTTGGTTTCATCCTTGCTAACTACACTGCACCCTGACTGGCTCGTCTCCTCCCTGTGTTGCTTCTGTAAGGGGCATGTCCAGTTGCCTGCAGATGGGCTTTGGGTCCCCACTCTATACACCCCTGTGATACTGGATCCCTTTCATATACCTTGTGATCACACAGGCTGGCATGCTTCTTCCACGTGGGCTTTGTTACTTATGAGCTAGATGGCTGCTTGTTTATCTTCAAGCCTTTAAGACCCCAGAAGCTATATCTTTTGATAGCCGGGCACCGTCAGAGTTCTTCACCATGCAACCTTTTATATTATAACACGTTTGAAACATCAGTCAAGGATCATGTCTGACTTCCTAGCACAAGTGATTCCAAATTTTTATTACAAAGGCTGCCATTTTTTTTCTCAGGAAATCTGCATCATTGTGTATAGAAGGTATTACCTACAAAGGTGTAGGCACTAGGTAACAGTGTTTCTAGGCTCTCTCGTGACACAAAACGACATATGCTTTGTGTGTTTGGTAACAGTTTATACTAATATTTTGCATTTCAAGCATAACACTGGGAGACCGGAGTTTTTTCCTATGCTACAGTTTATGTTGTCTCTCACATGTTGATCACCCTGATCCCAAACTGTTGCAGTATGTTCAAATATGTTCTCCTTCGTATAGTACACACAATTGTTTCCAAATGAATTACTACTGACAATAACTCTCCAGTAAAGTTCAACATCTCTCTGTATTTTCTGACTTTATAAGTATTATTACTTAGAGAATACTTTATTAATCAAACCCATGTAGATAAGACCTTACATAGTTCATACAGTGTTACCCCTTTACAAATGGGAAAAAATTAACTTTAACATTTCTAGACCAATATGGCTATTAATTTCTGTACAATGCCAACTCAACACAGTACAACTGGGATACTTTTCCAAAATTGACAGCACAGCTGAAGTCTCTAAAAACTCAAATTATATATATGTATATATATTTATATAAAAAGACCCATCACACGGTTATGCATCAAAAACAGCAACAGCTTTTCCAGGTTCTGCAGTCATCTGAACAAAATTATAGAGACATCCAGCACACCCATTAAAAACACAAAAGGAAAAAATACAAAACAAAACCTCAGAAAACAGCAAAGTTCTCAACTGTTGTGGTACCTGGCACCAGTTTTTAAAAATGAGTTTCTCAGTCATCACTGGAAAGAAAGTATTCTGGGATAACATCACTAAAAAACAGCTCTGATATAGCACAGTCACGATTACATCATAAAACAGGTACAAGATGTTTTACATCCACAGAGGCATGATACAGCAGGGTCCTGCATCTGTTAGAGGACACAATTAAAAAGGCCTTATTTGCGACGTGATTCTACTTTTCCAGCAGAGGGCCCAAAAGATGGTGTGACACAGCTCTGGGACCTAAATGCACCTCCTTAGAGGGGAGTTCTTGTCACTGGTGACACAGCTCTAGGTACTCATTGCTCTCTCACGAACACCAGCTGACAGCCATTAAAAAACAGAAAAACCCAAACAAAACCATTGGATCCATGTAAACGTGACCAAGTGGAGGCAAGCAGCACACTCACCCATCATTTTACCTAATCTGTGACGGGCGGCTGCAGGACGAGAGCTCCGCGGAAGAAAAGACGCCCACTGGCACTTCATCACTCTGGGCCAAACAGGCAGTAAGTAGCCAAACATGCATGCATTTATTGGTGAAATTTTTCGCATTAGGTTTTAAATCTCTATGTGAAACAGATGATCTGATTTTGTCTATCCACACTCCTTCTGAGACGGATGCTGCTCTGTACTTTTCCAGGTTGTGAGTGCAGCTGCTTGTGCTTGTTCCTTTCCGGGGTGGATGGCTGGAAGTAGTTTTTGATGGAGTTGGTCTGTTGCAGTTGAGAAGGGCGATCTCTACACTCATCTGACTGACTCAGGGTAATTCCAGAAAAGTCAGCAGTTAGCACAGCATGATTTCTACTGATTGATTGATCATTGTAAATTAGAATGTCACAGTTTTTCCTTCCAACAACATATTCAACAGCAGTTAAAAGTCTTTATGGTTCTCCTGGGGATGGGCCCTTGGCGGGAAGCAACGTCCACATGGGTCCGGTGTGGAGGGTCTGTGGAACCTGGCGGGTGGGTGGCCAGAAGTTATACTCCTATAAGAATTACTAAGATGCAGAAGGTGGGTGAGAGTCATGGTGGGGAAAAAGGAAACAGAGGAAAGATCTAGGAAGCACATCTTGAATACAAGTATAAACATAGGTGTGCACTTATGAAAATATATTAATTCATGAAAATAGAAGTATTGGCGCATATATATATATTTATGGCATTCTGTGATGTTCACCCTCTGGGCATCACTGCTGAAGACAAAATGGGTGCACAAGCAAATGTATTGAAGAAAGCTGATGGTGCCCAGCTATCAAAAGATATAGGGTCTGGGGGTCTTCAAAGGCTTGAAGTTAAACAAGCAACCATCTAGCACGAAAGCAACAAGTCCACATGGAAGAAGTACACCAACTTGTGTGATCCCTAGGTGTTGAAGGGATCAGGTAACAGGCATTAGAAGACCAAAAACAAACATTGTTGAGAACTAGTTGGGGTGGGGGAGGGTGGGAGCAGAGACCCCCAAACCCATCTGTAGACAATGGGACATTCCCTCCCAGAAGAGTCACAAAGAAGGGATGAGTCAACCAGGGCGAAGTATATCACTGATGATGATTTAACACACAATATTCCTCTGGTTCCTTGAGGCTTCCTCACCCCCCACTACCATGACCTCAGGCCTGCCTTTCAGTTCTGGCTAGACTGGAGCATGTACAGTGGTACATAGAAGAGCTGGGGACACACAGAATCCAGGTCAGATAAACCCTCAGGAATAGAAAGGGGAGTGTTAGGTAGCTAGAGACAGGGACAATGGGTTGTCCTGGGAAAGCCCCCAGAGGGGGTTAAGAAGGAAATCAAAAGAGCATTAAACACCAGTGAGGACCCTTTAAGTGAGCATGCTCCAATTCAAGCCCCCTGCTAGCTGGAAGGTATATCTGGACAGTCCAAAGTAGGCCCAGGCCCATCACATCACCCAGGTGGCTTAACAGCCAGTGGGGCCAAGAATAGCATCAACCGCACCTCCCTAGCCAGAGAGGTTTGAAATACCTTGGCAGCCAGAAGGCTGTCCCACTGTTACCCACTCCTGGTCAGTGGCACTTGGCAGGGGAAACCTACTCCTCTAGCAAGTGCACAAGCACCCCCAGGGCCTAGTTGGGGCTTCAGCCTTTCTCTTCCCTGGTGCTCTCTCCTGCTCCCCTCCTGCCTTGCCCTCCCCAGTCCCACACCTGTGCGTGCTCTGCCCCAAGAGGTTACTCCTGTTCAGGGTGAAGCCCAGTGCTGCTTCCTGCTTCTTGGAGCACTTCCCTGAAATAGCGTGTATCCTTTTGGACTGTAGAACCTGAAACTTCTCCAGTCCTTCATTGAAAAGCCACTTGGATTGTTTCGGTGTGAATGCTTTCTCTCGTGCATAGCCAAGAATTGAAATAATACCCACTTCAGAAACCTAACCTGGAGTAGCTATACCAAGGAGGTAGCAGGAAGGTAGGGCAAGGGGAGAGCAAACCACTGGGGGAAGGGAGACAGCGTTAGGTGTAAATATGAAAATAATAATAATTTATAATTGATCAAGGGGTCACAAGGTTGGGAGGGGGGAGGAGGGTAGAAAGACAAGCTGACACCAAGGGCTTAAATAGAATGCAAATGTTTATAAAAGAATGATAGCAATATATGTTTAAATATGCTTGATACAATTGATCTATGGATTATTATGAAATTTAAGAGTCTCCAATAAAATTCTTAGCAAAGTATCAGCATCATTTCTTTAGCTTGTCACATTCCCTAAATGAAAACATTTTTCACTGTCTTCTGCCCATCCTTCCTGAAATATAAGCATGTATCAATAATAAGTACAACTTTGTATTATTCCCTCCACTGAAGGAAAAGGTCCAAGTTGCACTGAAGACATGAGCGAAAACACAGGCTCCCGCCAGTGAGAGAATGCCAATTGGAATGCTTTAGCAAACTGATGAAGCTGGGACACGCACTCATCAATGCCAACAAATTTGGAAGACCTGGCCAACTGACTGGAAGAGATCCATATTGTGCCCATTCCAAAGAAAAAGGACCCCATAGAATGTACACCTTATCAAACAGTATCACACTTCAGTACAAGTTTGCTGAAGATGGTTCAACACCGGGTACAGGAGTACATTGACAAAGAGCTGTCAGAAATCCAAGCCAGGTTCGAAAAAGGACATGGAGCAAGGGACCTTATTGCTGACATCAGATGAATCTTAGCTCAAAGCAGGAAATACCTGAAAAGTTAACGTATCTTTTATTGATTGTCCAAAGGTATTCTTGCTTGGATCCAAAGGCAATGCTCATTCAAGCAGCAGGTAAGGAGGTCTTGTGAAGATTCACCCAATGCAATGCTCGCTTGCTTCCTTGTCTGCAGCTGTGTCAGAGCCCTGTCCTGGGACTTCAACAGCAATTGGTTGATTTGAGTCATGGCAGATTCCATTAGTCTGGTTTGTTTGAGTGTATACACAGGGTTGCTGATTGCTTTTTGTTGTAAATCCAACAAGTATATACACATTGTAAGAAACACCTGCCAGGAAAAGAAAGGTCAAAGGAGGGAAATGGAAGTCTTCTCACCTCCCACTGCTGGTGCACCTGGCTGTGAGGGGCTTCGCATGGCCCTTCTCATTCCATTTCCCACGAATTTGGTGACACCCGGTCTTTACACGTGGTTAGCTGCGGTGACTTTGAAGTGAGAAGGAAGCTGTTTGGGCTAGAAACCCAGGACGACGGAAGCCCTGCCCTGCCCATCGGTCAGTTGCATTCCCAGCCATGGGAAGGAGGTGACGGCACAGAATATGGGAATAACTCCATTGTTCGCAGACATCTCACCTTTGAAACTGGCCAAAGAGGCGAAGTGGGTGATTTACAGAGGCTTGACGTGCTCACGCCCGCGTGCTTTTTACCTCGTTTCCTGAGCTGCGAGCGGAGGACAGAAGTCACCGAGAGCGCAGAGCAGGATCCACGGCGGGAACCTCGGGGTGGCGGTAAGGCCCAATAGAGAAGAGAGCCTTTGAAGACAATCGCTGTGTGTAGTGCCCTGGAGCGTCACTCAGTGATGTGACTGGTGCGAACGCGATCAACCCTGCTCGCTCCTTTCTTGCATTTCCCTGCAGATGGCAGCCAGGCTCTGTGCTTTAACCTCATGCGGACACTTGGCTTTCCGCATCCTTCTAGGTACTGATAACCTTTGACCCAACTACAGTGCTCTGTGTTTCAGTAGGGGGTTTTCAGCCATTACATGAAGTTTAAAAAAAATGTTTATGGTGCATCCTACAATTAAAACAGTTTTCAGAACCATAAAAAATGTCTTATTGCAACGGTACCAATGGTTCCGGGGGTACACGGGAGAGGGGGTGCAGGGGGTAAGGAGGTACTGGTGACCAACCCAGGGAGAGGCGAACAACAAGGAATCCAAAGCCAGTGGCAAGGAGAATGTGAGAAGCCTGGCAGGGATTCAGCAAGGGCAAGGCAACCGAGAGAAATTAATGAAACCCAAATGAAGGCTGAACATGATAGTGGGACAACAGAAAAGTAAAAGTAAATAGAGGAAAGAACTAGCTGACAAAGGGTACTTATAGAGGTCTAAAGACTGGAATGTACATATATAAATATATTTATATAAGAGTGTGGGGAAACAGATCTATGTGCATGTATTTACAGGTTTAATATTAAGGCAGCAGATGGACATTGGGCCTCCACTCAAGCATTTACTCAATGCAAGAACACGTTGTTCTATTAAATTGGCGTTCCAGGATGCACACCTTCCCGACACGATTGCTGAAGAAAAATGTGTGCATAAGCAAACATGGTGAAGGAAGCTGACAGTGCCCGACTATCAAAAGATATAGCATTTGGGGTCTTAAAAGCTTGAAGATTAACAAGCATCCATCTAGCTCAGAAGCACCAAAGCCCACATGGAAGAAGCACACCAGCCTGTCTGACCACGAGGTATAGAAGGAACAAGTTATCAGACATCAAAGAACTAAAAATCATATCAGTGGGTGCCCAGCTTCCAGATAGGATCAATGAAGACAAACGTATGCATAAACAAATGTAGTGAAGAAAGCTGATGGTGCCTGGCTATCAAAAGATATAGCATTTGGGGTCTTAAAGGCTCGAAGGTAAACAAGTGGCCATCTAGTTCAGAAGCCACAAATCTCACATGGAAGAAACACACCAGCCTGTGTGACCACAAGCTGTCGAAGGGATCAGCTATCAAGCATCAAGGAACACAAAATCATATCATTGTGAATGTGGGTGAGTGCAGAGTGGAGACTCAAAGCCCATCGGTAGCCAACCAGACACCTCCTTACTGAAGGGTTGTGGGGAAGAGATGAGCCAGTCAGGGTGCAGGTAGCAACAATGAAACATATACCTTTCTTCTAGTTCCTAAATGCTTCCTCCTCCCCACTCTCATGATCCCAATTCTACCTCACGAATCTGGCTAGACCAGAGGATGTACATTGGTACAGATAGGAACTGGAAACACAGGGAATCCAGGACAGATGACTCCTTCAGGACCAGTGGTAAGAGTGGCCATACCTGGAGGGTGGAGAGAATGTGGGGAAGAAAGGGGAACTGATTACAAGAATCTACATATAGCCTCCTCCCTAGGGGATGGATAGCAAAGAGGGGGGAGAGGAGACCTCAGACAGTGTAACATATGACAAAATAATAATAATTTATGAATTATGGAGGGTTCATGAAGTAGTGGGGAGTGGGGACGGAAGCAGAAAATAAGCAGCAGATATTAAGGGCTCAAGAAGAAGGCAAATGTTTTGAGAATGATGATGACAACAAATGTACATATGTGCTTCACACAATGTATGTATGTATGGATTGTGATAAGAATGGTACAAACCCCAATAAAATGATTTTTTTAAAAGACTTATTGGGACCAATATTGAAGTAAACATCAAATCTTTATTTTGTTTTAATGAGCTAACTGATGGGCTAGTATACCCTGATCCTCCCAGATTGAACTTGTTGGGCAGAAAGGGGACCTGGTGAGGCAGGCAAGTGGAGCGATCCCCTGAGGACCGTGCTCAGTGGTGCGCACCACCTCCTGATGATGGCCATCCTGACGATGCAGATGGGTGGCAGCTTTGATACCACTGTTCCCTTGTTACTGAGTTCTAACTGTCAACATGACAGAACACAAAACCACAATGGAAAATCCCCCAAACTCCCCTGCCCCAGACCAGTACTATAAACCCCTTCCTCTCCCCCTAGGGCAGTGAGACTTCACAGGCCACAACTCAGGGACCCATGGACCATGCCCGGGGGGGTCAGGATGCTCCCGTTCCTTCCTCTGCTCTCCCCTCCCTCCCAGGACTCTGAAATAAACCTTTAAAGCTGTTATCCATCTTTGCCTTCTTTCCATCGACAAATCAACCTCATGAACTAATTCGGCAGCTTGTGATCTGAAGCATCAACAAGTGAGAGGCCTGCCTGGACCTTGGTTTAATGCCTAACAGTCCTGAGGTCAAGGGAACCAAGGCTCAAGCCTTGAAGACCCCAGCGTCCTCACCAGCAACGCACCACAGGCTGCCTTCAGGGCTGGCTGAGATACACTGCACTTGGCAACCTTTCCCTGCTGACTTCCACTCGCTGACTGTGGGCTCATCCCAGGAGAAGGGCTCCTGCCAGGGGAAGCACGTGGTCGGGGAAAAGAGGAAGGCCCTCCGAGAGAGGCAGGCACCCAGGGGCTGCAACCATGGGCTCAGACATGGCATGGACGGTGAGGAAGGTGCCGGCCAGAGCAGCGTTCCCTGTTGCGCACACAGGGCCGCTGTTGAGTTCCGAACCAACTGGCAGACACTAACAATGACCACGTGCACGAAGTGGAGACTTCTTAGCTTTTACTCTTCAACCGAGCTCTGCCCAGGGCCACGCCCTTCTCCCTTTAAAGTCTTCTATTTTAGTTGGTTTTCCTGGATCTCCCCTTGCAGGATCTCCTTGGTACCCAGCAGCTCCTTAGATTGCACAGGTCAATAAAGCTGTCTCCACAGAGACCACAAAGACGTGCAAGGGGCACGCACACACACACACACACACACACACACGCCCCCAGGATCTCTCGTTATCTTTGCCAATGTAGTCAAAGGCTTCCTTGTGCCCCTCTGGTCTGTGTCTGGGCCTCCATCGCATGGGTACTGGGCCATGTGGTGTTTCCTCAGAGATCATGAGGCTGTGCTCTGTTCCTTCCTTACCTCCTTTGCCCTCTGGGTTTCATTTTGGACGATTTATTGTACATCTCTCCTCCTACAGGCAATTGCTTTTATGAAGACGGGACAAGTTTCAGGTTTTACAGTCTCTAAAGGGTACATCCTATTTCAGGGGAGCGTGCCAAGGCCTGCGGAAGCCGCACTGGAGCTCTCAACAGGTCATGAGCACCCACATGTGGGACAGAGGCCAGAGGGGCTGTGGATAAGCTGTGGGCCCCAAGCAGGCCCTCGAGGCCCTGAGGGGGATGCCAGGGGGCAGAACCTGTGCACCTCCATTCTTCAACCTGCCTCTGACCAGAAGCAGGGTAAAGGAGAGCTAGCAGGCAGCCTTCCTGCTGTCAGGGTATTTCAAATCTAAGGCAAGGGAGGCGTGGTTGATGGTATTGGTTGACCCCCATTGGCTGTGTTGAGCTCACTTGGGTCATGTCCTGAGCCTGGGCCTACTTTGGACCACCCAGGTGTACCTCCCACCTGGATTGGGGGCCTGAATTTGAGCATGCTCAGTTAGGGTATCCTCAAAGGTGTCTAATAGTCACCTGATTTGCTCCCAATCTCCTCTATGGGAGGGGGGGGGGGGGCTCTGAAGACATGGGAGGGACAAACCCCTTGTCCCTGACTCTAGATCCCTAACCTTACTAGTCCAGCCATTCTGAATTTTTGGTCAGCATACAGATTGAATAAGTAGGACACACACCTTTCCTGATTTTACACCGTGGAGTGTGCCCTGCTCTGTTCTCACAGCTGCCTCTTGATCTGTGGACAGGTTCTGCAGGAGCCATGTTTCTTTTTCCTTTTAATAAAGGTGCGTACTGCTCATGATAAGCATAATGTTCTCTATTTTTCTCCATATCACGGTGTTCAAGAGAGTTGTCATTTTTTAATGCATAATAGTCCACGTGTGAATGTACCAGGGCTTGTTTATAGACTCCTCTATAATCAGGGTTGTTTCCATGTTTTTGCTGTTAGGGAAATTGCTTCAATAAACATAGATGCGAATATATCCATTCATCTTGCAGTTTTTATTTCTCTAAGGCATATAGGGAGCAGAGAGATGGCTGAGTCATAAGGTACTTGTGTTTGCATTTGCATAAGGAAGTATCACACTGATTTCCATAGTGGTAGTACACTTGCACAGTCACACCAACAATGTAAAGTGTTCCTAACCCTCCACATCCTCTCCATCACTTATTATTTTCCGTTTTATTTAATTTTGCTAAAACTGTTCATTTCAGGAGATAGCTCAGTGTTGTTTTTGTGAGGCAGAAACGGGAACTGGTGGGGCCGGCAAGTGAAGCAATACCCTGACAACAGTGCTCAATGGTGCACAACCCCTCCTGATGACGGCCTTCAAGCCCTGACACTGAAGGATGGCAGCTCCCGTAGCATGGTTACATTGTTACTGAGCTCTCACTTCCCACCTGACACAGCAGCCAGCTCTGATAGCATGGCTACATTGTTACTATTGCTACATTGTTACTGAGTTCTAACTTTCCATCTGGCTGACCAGACAAACCAAAATGGAAAATTCCCCAACCTGCCCCTGTCCCAGACCAGTACTATAAAACCCTTCCTCTCCCTCTGGGACATCCAACTTCACAGGCCCCAATTCAGGGACCCGTGAATCTCACCTGGGAACTCTGAAATAAACCTTTAAAACCTGTTTTCTATCTTTGCCTTCTTCCTTTCCCCCCACCGCCGAATCAATCTGACAGTTTTAAGTTGTATTTCTCTTTTCGCTAATGAACTGAAATACTTATCAAAGGGCATTGTCCTCCTGGATGTCGTATATTCTCTGTTCATATCCTGTGCCGAGTTGATTGGATTATTTGGAGATTTGAGAGGTTCGCCCTTTATCCAGTATATTATTACTGAATTGCCCCCTCACACCCTGAATCTTTGGGTTCTGTTAAGTCTTTTTGAAGTCTTTCGGCGTGCATAAATGTCACATTTGTGGCAGGGCCAGTTCTATATTTTGTCTTCTCTAGTATGCATATTGCTCATCATGTTCAGTAGTGTGTTTAGGTCTTGTATTAAGGTCCTAAAATTTGACCCACCCCACATGCTTATTGATGGTTTATATTATGGTATAGTTTGTGTTTAGGTATGTGATCCATCTGGAGTTCCTTTTTGTACAGTGTGAGGTATGGAACCTCTTTCATTGTTTTGGAGAGGAAGGTCCAATTTTTCCGGCACCATGTTTTGAGAAGACTACATCTTCCCCCATTTAAGGTTTTTGTCCTTTATCAAAGGTTAGGTGTCTATAAGTACTTAGTTGTATTTCTCGGTTCTCTATTTGTGGGATACAAGAAGGCTTGTCCCCTCATATGATATGCCAAACCTAAGTTGCTTGTAACACAAGGTCAACCTCTACACACTTGGAGGTTAGCTGCTTCAAGCTTCTCTCCCTGAGGGTTATCAGCATCTAGAGCAATCAGACTCTAGATTCTGCCCCACCCTAAGGAGGGCCCTCTCCCTGCTGATAAGGTTAGTGACTTATTCCCCTGAAGGAGAGCCCAAAGACAGGTCAAGCCACCACAAGGAGGACCAAGGTTCGGCTGCCATCTTGTATCTAGGGTCTGCCCATCTGGTCACATGTGAACCCCTGGCTCGTCCCCCTCCTGTTGCATGTAAGCCTATGGTACAACCCCTTCCTGTTAGGATGTAATTAGGGGGCTTGCATGACCCGGAAAATGTACACAAACCATGATTGGAATCTCTCTCTGCGTGGACCTGGCTGGTGAGAACATAGCTGTCCAGGAGGTGAGCAATTGCATGCCTTATATTGTCTGATGTCCCTTTAATTTTACCTCTCAGTTACACACCGGCCCCTGGGACCTGTTGGTTGTGTGGGCTGGGCCCCACCTCTCTTCTAATCTTCATATCTGTGGTTGTGAGGCAGACTAGCCAAAGAAACTCCAATTTTGTAAGCTGCTAAGAAACCTGCCCATTCCTCCCTCCTGTCTCAGAAAGCTGACTGCTAGGTGACTGCCCATTCTCCCTCCTGTCTCAGAAAGCTGACTGCTAGGTGACCTGCCCATTCCTCCCTCCTGTCTCAGAAAGCTGACTGCTAGGTGACCTGCCCATTCCTCCCTCCTGTCTCAGAAAGCTGACTGCTAGGTGACCTGCCCATTCTCCCTCCCCTGATGGGAAAGTCTCTGCTGCTGATGTATTTTAGAATGTACTCCCATGTTCCCAGGTTCTGGACGCCAGCATCACTTTTGACTATTCTTCAATATACCGTTGTTCTGATTCAATATTGTTCCCTTGGAGATCGTAATCTGAATGGTGCAGTTAATCTTGTTACGGTAACCAGTATGTTATAGTCAATGTTGGTATTATTTCGTTTATGATAAGGTATGTACCTTGTAATGCTTGCTCTTCTCTTCTTGAAGTTACCGGGATTCTATAATCTATGCTATACCTTGTAATGCGCCCTAGCCCTAAAGAAAAGTAACATTAGTTTTGCTTTCTGCAACTGTCACGGCTCACTTAAGTCTTAGACACAGGATAAATGAGTTTTTCGCCTTTAAAAGAGGGATTGAAATGTGGACTCAGGACTGCAATCAAACAGTCACTTTGAGATTCCTTCTAGCACTGCAGATATCACAGAATAAAGACTTTTGTACATTGGCTGCCATCATCCCTCTCAAGACTCCTTTAAGTGATGGAGACATGATGATGGCTGTCATTCATTTGAACCTGCAGCAGTTGTACCATTATCAGACAGCTTTGATTACCATGGCTTCACAGTCGGTTTCTAAGTCTGGGAGTGATAAGACTCTTACTTTAAAAAAACAACAACAACAAATTCTTTTTAATTGTGTTGAATTTATCCTGAGTTTCTTTCCTTTAATTATAAGCTGGTGAATAATGTGTTTATTTCTTTGGAGAATTGTGCAGGGATTTTGTGTTAGTCTGGGTACTTTAGAGAAACAAATCCACAGAAACTCATGTGTAAGAAAGATTTTTTTAATAAAAGTTAAGAGGACATCAAGAAAACATCCCAACCCAGTACTGCCCAGGACCACAAGTCCAACATTAGCCCATATGTCCAACACCAGTCCACAAAGTCCTCCTCCATCTCACAAAACACCCAGTATGGTGCCGACTGCAGGAGGAAAGCCGAATCAGTGATCTTGTAAGCATCTCAGCGCTGGCAGGGGTCTCGACACTGCTGCTCCAGCACCCAGTGCTGCATCGGGGTAGGTCCGTGTGGCTTCTCCTCAGGGATGCCTTGCAGGAAGTGAGCTTTGCCAGTTCTATCAGGGAACTGGCGAAGGCAGCTGCATCCTGGTCAGACCAGCGCAAAGCAAGAGGCCTGAGAACTGGAAAGGTGAGGCTCACTGAGCTATTTATCTCGCCACCCTTCAATTAACCCCACATGTGTTTATCGGCCAGGTTGGCACAATAACTTTAACTACCTCAGATTTGGATTGGAATTGCATTAATTAGTAAAGTATTTTTAGTAATGACATTTTCACGATGTGGCTGGTGGTTCTTATGTTGTTCTTCGCAATCAGACAGACATGGGTAGCGATGGCATGTCAACCTATTTCCCAATTCTTTTCTCTTTATGCATATTTCCACTTAAATTTTTTTTCCTTCAATATTATCACTGTGTTTAATCTCCCCATAGCATAAGGATCACGGCGGGTCTGTGAGTCAGAGGTGACTGGATGACACCAAACAGCACCATCAAAAAGCCTTCATCTTTATATGACAGAGGCTCAACAAGGAGTGGTTGCTGGTTCTTGCACATCCTATTTTGTTCATTTCTACTGAGAGCCCTGAGTGACTAAAGCGCTGTGCTGTCTCCATTCCCAGGTGAATCCGTTCCCTGCACTGGAAGGTTTGTGATCTCAAACAAAGGAAAGCTGAAAAGAGCAAAGGAGCGGGTTCCCGGATTGTACTGGAGGACAGCCAGCTACCGGTGGTGACGTCGAGCCTTATGTAGATGAGGCAGCGCCGTGGCTGCTGGATGAGCACACGTGATGCTTAAAACTTTCGCTGTGATTTCCCGTAATTTTGTGGGGATGGAGTGTCTGTTGTTGGATGAATGTTTGTGCGTTCGGATACAAGAGGGTGTAGGAGCGATCTGTAACGAGGGTCTGCTAAGTATCCGTGTGTGAAAAGTGCGGGGCGCGGGAGCGCGCGTGGGGCGAGCGGGCGAGCAAGTCATACTTACCTGGCAGGGGAGACACCATGATCACGAAGGTGGTTTTCCCAGGGCAAGGCTTATCCATTGCACTCCGGATGTGCTGACCTCTGCGATTTCCCCAAATGTGGGAAACTCGACTGCATAATTTGTGTTAGTGGGGGACTGCGTTCGCGCTCTCCCCTAATAACTGATGTCAAAGAACAGACTCTTAAGCTGGGTTCTTTCTCTGATCTTGAGCAAGAGGACCTTGCTGTTTTTTCATACATACTGCTTGAGAGCTGTGCTCATTAGCCTATTCTTTTAGTTAATCAAATTGCTCGCAAACAGAGGCAACCTGTGTCAATACCTTGGTTTACCTGAAATATAATCCCTGAGAGGTGTGACAGCTGCATAAGAGGTGTAGGGTAGTTAAATCTACTGTTTTGTCAATATCATCAAGTATCCATTGTTCTAGCTCGGCTTTGAAGTACTCTGGTGGCAGCAAAGCTGTGCTTTTTTCTTAATCAAGCTTTTCTGCCCTTGACAGATCCTAAAAGTGTTTTTAGTCTCTAATCATTTACTCTTTCTCCACCACATTTATGCTGCGATGTGCTGTTTCAGGCTCCACGTGGGGGTGTGTGTTCGTGACCAGTGTAGGGCCCTTCCCAGTGCAGGGTGGCTTCTGTACAGCATGGCGCCTTTTCCCTGAAATGCCCTGTAATTCTCTGAGACAGTGAAGCCTGAAACTTGTTCTGTCCATAAAAACTCACTTGTTTTACAAACAGGCTTGGTATGAAGTCAAGAAGTGAGATATTACCCACTCAAGAAACCTCAGGGTTTTTTTTTTCTCTGTACCTTTAAAAAAAAACCATTTTATTGGGGGCTCATACAACTCATCACATAATCCATACATGCATCCATGTGTCAAGCACATTTGTACATTTGTTGCCATCTTCATTCTCAAAACATTTGCTACTTGAGCTTTTGATATCAGCTTCCCCCCCACTTCCCGCTCCCTCATGAATCCTTGATAATTTATCAATCATTTTGTCATATCTTTGTCCACTGCTCTGGGGTCAAGGTCTTCTGCTCAAAGGCATGGATGTGATGAAGCTCTTCTGATAGGCACGCATTCACCAGACGTTGTCTCTGTAGCAGCGCTTTCCCCTGGAACTTGGAGGACACCAGCAGGACTCAGAAGTTGGCGGAGCAACGGTTGGGAGTCCTGTCCTCCACCTCCAGGTGCACCGCTTCCAGCTCTCGCTGTAGCTTCTCCCGGAGAAACTCGGCGCTGAGTTCCACTGCGGCAGCCCTGAGCGGGCAGCAGCCCAGCGGGGACCGCACGCAGCCCGGACCCGGGTCCTATTTTGTCATATCTAACACTGTCTGATGTCTTCCTTACCTACTTTTCTCTTGTCCGCCCCCCAGGGAGGGGGGTTATACGTAGATCCTTGTAATTGTTCCCCACTTCCTACCCCACCCTTCCTCCACCATCCTGATATGGCCACTCACACCACTGGTCCTAAAGGGATGATCATCGGCCCTGGATTCCCTGTGGTTCCAGTTCCTATCTGTAGCAGTGTACATCCTCTGGTCTAGCCAGATGTGTAAGGTAAAATTGGGATCATGATAGTGGGGAAGGAAGAAGCATTTAGGAAGTAGAGGAAAGTTGTATGTTTCACCTTTGCTACACTGCCCCCTGACTGGCTCGTTTCCTCCCTGAAACCCTTCTGTCCAGTTGCCTACACATGGGCTTTGGGCTCCCACTCTGACTTTTTCTGTGCTTTCCAGAAACACTTACCAGTTGCTATGGTTGCTCTTGCCCTTTCTGCTTTATCAATTTGTGGTTACCACTGTAACTTAAACATCAAATAGTTTAAACATTTGGGGCAGTTTACATTTCTTCAAGCTGCTTTGACTGAATACAATGTTTCTAGTCTGGCTTTTTGGAACAAAATGATTTTTGGCTCGAGCTACTGTATGATGTGTGTGTCTGGAGGGAGGACACAGTTTACGTTTCCCTTGGTTTTCTGTCCTTTAACAAGCATGAAACTAAAGTGTGCATTCCAAATTTCTTTTAATTATTTCATACGGGCCAAGTATTACATGAACCAAAAAAAAAAAAAAGCCTCAGAGGTGAGGCTCTGTGTAAATTTCAAGTGATTTAGGCATATTATCAATAGTAATAAATGTCTCAGTTACCTCAAGGTCGGGTGTGTTGCATCAACAATGAGGCAGAAGTAGAAGTCCTGGGGGTGTTGGAGCAACGGCAATCTAGCTGAGAGGAATTACTAAAACACAGAAGGGCGAACATGATGGTGAGACAGGGGGACGGTTAAGAAAACAGAGGAGAGCTATGAATAGACCTATAAGCATAGGTGTGCACATATGTAAGTATATTAATTCACTAAAATAGTTATTGACATATATATATTTATATGGTGGATGGACTTTGGGCCTCTGCGCAAATCCTCTCTCAACACAAGAACACTTTGTTCTAAAAAATCGGCATTCTCCTAGCATGATTGCTGAAGACAAAAATGGGTACACAGGCATATGTGTTGAAGCAAGTGGATGGTGCATGGCTATCAAACGATACAGTGTCTGGGGTCTTCAAAGGCTTGAAGTTAAACCAGCAGCCATCTAGCAGAGAAGCAACAAGCCCACATGGAAGAAGCACACCAGCCTGTGCTATCAGGAGGTGTCGATGGAATCAGGTAACAGGCATCAGAAGACCCAAAACAAACAAACAAAAAACATTGTTGAGAAGTGGGGAGCCCATCAGAGACCCCAAACCCATCGTTAGACAATGGGACATCCCCTCACAGAAGGGTCACAAGGAAGGGGATGGGTCATTTAGGGCGTGGTATATTAGATGAAACACACACTATTCCTCTGATTCATGGGGGCTTCTCACCCTCCACTATCATGACCCCAGTCCTGCCTTTCTGTTCTGGCTAGACAGGAGCATGCACACTGGTACCGACAGAGCTCCTAACACAAGCAATCCAGGTCAGATAAACCCCTCAGGAGCAGAAATGGGAGTTGGAATGCCAGGAGGACAGGAGAAAGCTGGGGGCAAGAGGGGAGGAAGGGGGGACTGATTAAAATGATTGACACATAAACAGACACACAGGGAACATCACAAACTGTGGGGGAAGGGAGGCAGTGGTCAGCGTAAGGTATGAAAATAGTAATTTATCAAGGGTGCCACGAGGGATAAAAGAGGAGCTGATACCAAGGGCTCAAATAGAAAGTAAATGTTTAGAAAATAACGATGATAATGATGGCAACATGTGTACAAATATATTTGTTATGATTGTTATAAGAGCTGTAAGAGACCCCAGTAAAGTGATCTTTTAATTTAAAAGACAAAAAAACTTTTTAAAAAAAGCAAGAAAATTGATTTTTTTTTTTTTAAAAGAGAGAGGTTAGTTGAGTCGAGGAATTGGATTCTCACTCATCGAGTCCCTACAGGACAGAGCACAACTGCCCCGTTGGATTTCTGACACTTATGTCTTCACAAGAGTACTGTGATCTCAAACACAGGAAAGCTGAAAAGAGCAAAGGAGCGGGTTTCCGGATTGCACTGGAGGACAGCCAGCTACCGGTGGTGACGTCGAGCCGTATGTAGATAAGGCAGCGCAGTGGCTGCTGGATGAGCACACGTGGTGCTTAAAACTTACGCTGTGATTTCCCGTACTTTTGTGGGGATGGAGTGTCTGTTGTTGGATGAAGGTTTGTGCGTTCGGATGCAAGAGGGTGTAGGAGCGATCTGTAACGAGGGTCTGCTAAGTATCCGTGTGGAAAGTGCAGGGCGCGTGAGCGCGCGTGGGGCGAGCGGGCGAGCAAGTCATACTTACCTGGCAGGGGAGATACCATGATCACAAAGGTGGTTTTCCCAGGGCAAGGCTTATCCATTGCACTCGGGATGTGCTGACCCCTGCGATTTCCCCAAATGTGGGAAACTCGACTGCATAATTTGTGGTAGTGGGGGACTGCGTTCGCGCTCTCCCCTGGTAGATGATGGTTTAAAAGTAGACCTTTAAGCTGTGTTTTGCTTCCTAACACAAGGCTCAGTAAAATATATCTGTTTCTTAGAGCAGCGTCTCTGTTCAATGGTTTTCCGTACACATTCCTTGTACTTTTTGCATGGTTCCTTGATGGGATGGGGACGTGTATCTTACTCTGTGTTAAGAGCGTGAGGCACAAATGATTTCCTAACTCAAACAATAAAAAATCTATACCTGCCCCATAAGTACTTTGACTGTCATCTACATTTTTTCTGCATTTGTTCACCAAGTGTGGGAAGTTAATTCAACTGCATCTTATATATATATATATATATATATATATATGGTAGTGGGGACTGTATGTGGGCTCTCCCCTTATCCTCACTTGTCAAACAGTAAATACTTTTTTGAATTCTTTAATTTTTATTCTAATTTTTTTGAACTATCATTGGTGTTTTACAAGTGAAGCGCATTTATATTTAGTCATTGCTCTGTGGCTGTTTACTTCTCATTAAATTTAGTAGTGCTTAATTGATCTTTTAGAGGCAGCTTGTGTCCATGTTGCGTTACTGTAGTCAAGAATGTTTTATTTCAAAGGCTACTGTTTCACTCTGGCAATCTTCATTCCATGGATAAGACATTGGCAACAAAGATTTAGGGTCTAGGTAATACTGCTTCTAGGCTCTCTGGTGGCACAGAACAACATGTGCTTTGTGTGTTTGGTAGAGTTTTATACTAATCCTCTGCATTTCAAGTAAACACCAGGAGAGGATCCTGTTTCCCCTTTGCCCTGATTTGTATCCTCTTCCAAACTGACAATCCTAATCCCAGACTAGTCTAATCAATTTTGTCATGGCTTTCCTCCGTTTCCTTGTCAATGTACTTTACCAAGCATGATGTCCTTCAGTAGCCGCTGGTCTGTCCTGACATTGTCTGTGCTAACTTTGACTCTTAAGGACCAGTGGCTGTACTTCCAAGACAGATGCTTTTTTTCGTGGTAGTTCATGGTGCTTTCCATATTACTTGCCAGAACTATAATTCTCCTTTGGTCTTCCTTTTTCAAAGTCCAATTTTCACATGTTTAGGAGGCGATTGAAAATACCATGACTTGGTCCTCAAAGCAACATCTTTGCTTTTTAACACTTTAAAGAAGTCTTGCGACCAGTGGTGCCAGTGGCGATACCAGGAGGGTGTGCTGGAAAGGGGGAACCGATTACATGGATCTACATATAACCTCCTCCCTGGGGGACGGACAACAGAAAAGTGGGTGAAGGGAGAAGTCGGACAGGGCAAGATATGACAAAATAATAATTTATAAATTATCAAGGGTTCAAGCCGGAGGGAGGGGGAGAGGCAGGGGAAAATGAGGAGCTGCTGCCAGGGGCTTAAGTGGAAGGCAAATACTTTGAGAATGATCAGGGTAACAAATGTACAAATGTGCTTTACCCATTGATGTATGTATGGATTGTGATAAGAGTTGTATGAGCCCCTAATAAAATGAGTTTTTAAAAGTCAAACACAGCAGATTTATGCTATGCAATGGGTCATTTGATCTCTTGACTACTGTTTTCATGTGTATTGATTGTGGATCTAAGCAAGATGAAATCTCAACAATTTCAATATTTTTTCCATTTATTATGATTTCCTTAAAGATGTAGTTGTGAGGATTTTGGTCTCCATGACACTGAGTTACAATAAATATGAAAGACTGCAATCCTTTAGCTTCATCAGCAAGTGCTTTGAGTCCTACTCATTCTCCTCAATCAAGGTGTGTCATCTGCACATCACAAACTGACATCTTTCACTACTGCTGTGCACGCCACACACTTGAATTTTCAGCCTTTTAAAGCACATAGCCAAGTTATCAGGAAAAATGGACTACCGAGATCAAGGTGTTACAGAATGCACACACTTTTGTCAGGAGAGCCATCATGAGGGAATGGTTTTGAGATACAATTTTACTAAAAAGCAACATGGAAACCATTCTAAGTGTTCAGGTCACACAAATGCATAGCAGTAACTAAAAATTTCCATTAAGTCTGTTGTCTATTAGTGGTACAACCTCATTCCGTCCTATCCCATAGGATGTTATATTATTACCCCAAACAGTCAAATTTTCCCATAATCCAGCATCTCATTATTTTCTGGTTGTACCAAAAAATGAACAGCCAGTAGATTTTAGACCTTAAAAAATGAAGCATTTATACTTTTTAAAAATGGGATGAAGTGACATTTCCTTTTTCTTAAAAATGTTCTAAGCAGCAGATATTAAGGGCTCAAGAAGAAGGCAAATGTTTTGAGAATGATGATGGCAACAAAAGTAAATATGTTCTTGACACAATGGATGTATGTATGGGTCGTGATAAGAATAGTACGAGCCTCCAATAAAATGATTAAAAAAATGTTTCTAGAGCCACCAAAAAACTTGCATCTACAAAATAGTTAAAATATTCCTCAGATGGTACCGGGGGGAAGGGAGGGGGGGAGAAACAGGGTCCACTAAGACATGGTAGATTGATCACACTGACTTCTTTTTCTCGGTCTACATCAGACAGAGGCTTCTCTTTCCTAGGATTTCATGTCTCCACTTTCTTTAGTTTCCTAGTTAGCCCTTCAACCTGTGTTCACAGTTCCTTTTCACCCTTGGGACACAATTTTACCTGAAGATTTATCCTTTCCTGCTGCCTTCTTTGATGTTGTCTCCACTTTGGCTGACAACCTTTCAGATCACCCCCTTCACTGCCCTTTCAGCTGGCTCAGCCAACCAATCTTTCTTTTGGGCATCTTGACTATTGGAGGGTGCTTGCTAAGTGCCTGCAGGGAGGGCCTGCACAGAGTTTTATTGAAGTTTGGCGCCTGGCAGCTGTCACTCTGCCTGCTGCGCTGGCAGCTAGGAAGGACCCTTTTAAGATGTCCGAGGGTGCCCAGGCAATTGTCATGGTTCTCGCTTAGCATGCCCAATGAATATCAGCCAAAGGGCAGACTTATACACCTTCAAGTTTACAATAGTAGGCAGAGGGAGTTTACCCAATTAGACATAATATCCATACCAATAAATACATTCTGGTAAAGGAGAGATCTGTTTAAATCTTTTCATTCTCACCCAAGCATTCACTTTAGTCCCATCAATTTTTGTGCTTTCATTCCTCCTGAGTCTAAACTGTCAATCAGATGTCAGTTTGATGTCCTCATTGGAGACACTAAGGAATTAAATAGCTCCTTGGAGGCGGGATACAGGCTGAGTCCCTGGGAGATATTGCAGCTGACAAGCCACATGGAGCTAAGCTAGTGCCCTGAGCTGGAGCAGCCACTTGGAGATCCCTGCCAGTGCTGAGATGCTTACACCACCACTGGATCCACAAGACTTCCCACCAAATGGCCTGTGATCTTCCTGCCTTTTAAACTATTAAAATACTTCTAATTGAGTAAAAGTGAAAGTAGGCTTGGTATCTTTAGTGACAAAAAAGTTCACATCAAACAAAACAAAACAAATAACAAAATAATTCTATTACAAACAAATTAACTATAGTATTGAGATATAGTAGTTTCCACAAACCTGGGAAAGAATTTTTGAGATCTGATGAGATCAGCTATGTTTTCTTGAATTTCATCAACATTTCTGATAAAATATCTGCAAACTACAATGACTTTAATATTCCTCATGGGAACTTTGTCAATTGATGTTCAGTTTTGTGTGGAACCAGATAATCCTGAAGCATTTTCACAAGCGGTCTCTCTGTCTTTCCGAGATGATATGGGTTAGCGGTGCCCTCAGGAAGATGTGTCCAACCTGGGAATAGAAGTGTCAGACTCTACAGTCACTGCAGTTGGTTCATCCTCTGAAAGAGAAGGAGCTCAGACAGACATGCACCCTGGTGCTCATCACAGCCCTTCCACCGTGAGAGGATGGAGACAGCCAATGCGCCCGTCCGTGGAAAGGCAGAGTTGTCTTTGGTCCATGCACACAATAAATTAGCACCCGCGGTTAAAAAAATAATCATGACTCTATGAGCCTCCTGATATGGATTGTGGCGGGAGGTCAGATGCTCACAGGCATCTTCCCTGAAGGCAGTCCCTGCCAGCCTGCTGTCTCCCCACACCACAGGGGGGGGGGGCCTGTGACCATTAGCTTGGTTCCTGTAGGTGGAGTTCACACCCCACTGATAATGGTGTCTGTCAGTTGAGCCAGGGAACAGGCCAAACCGGCTCTGTGACATCCAAAGTTAGGCTGCCATCCTGTACCTAGGATCCGCCCATCTTGCCACATGTATACCCCAATCCCTCCTCTTCCTATTGCGTGGATACCCCTAGATCACCCTCTCCCATGACTGTATTACCTATAGCACAACCCCTTCCTGTGACACATGTCCTCACCTGTGATTAGGGGGCTTGCATGTCCCCAGAGAATATAAAAAGCCTGGACTAGCATTAACGATCTCTCCCTTCCTCCACGTGGACCACCAAGTGGGGCTGAGGTGAGCTTGCTACCATGAATCCTGTCTGACTCCATCTATTTCAATACTTCACTTCTATCTCTCATGCTCTCTATGACTTTACTGTGATCTTTACTTATTATCGCTGTACAATTGCGCCTACCGGACCCCTAATGATGTGTTGGGGGCTGGCTTCTCCTGCCAATGGAAGACATGAGGCTGAATAGAATCAGCCTGTGGGAACAGCGTGAGGAAAACTGGGTAAGCCTTTAGGAGATGGAATGTTGCTCCTGGCAAAAAGGAAGGTCTACTTGGTAAACTTCCACTTAGTCTCACCATGAAAGTTTTTCCCACCAAAGAAGTTAAAACAAAACAGAACCAAAAAAAGTTAAAACAGGGAAGAAAAATATATATATATATATATATGTCACTCCTTTTGACTGCCATTTAGTCAATGTTGTCTCATCGTGAGTCCCTCTAGGTTTCCAAAAGTGTAAGTGTTTAAGGAAGAAGAAAGCTCAGGGCTTCTGTGAAGGTGCTGGTGGTTTCCGATTGCCGACCATGCCAATAGCAGCCCATCATACAGTATATATTCCATCTATAATATCATGACTCTCAGTACCTGAGCATGTCGACTGCTTCGGAAACAGACTCTTGTGGATGGAATTAAATAAATTCACAGGAGGCATACTGGCGTGCAGTGGGCCCTAATCCAACATAACTGCTGTTCCTATAGAAACAGGACAGGACTGTCAGACACACAGATACACAGGGAGGACGCGCAGAGAAGACGGGCAGAGACGGTAAGGACGCTCCCACAGACAGGTCAGGCCTGGGACCTCCAGGAGCTAGAAGAGGGAGGGAGGGCTCTTCCCCAGTCGTCTTCAGAGGGAGCTTGACTCTGCCTGCATCTTGATGATCAAAGGCTCGGCTCCAGAAGGATGAGAGAATGAATTTCTGATGTTTGCAGCCAGCCACTTGGTGAAACTTTTTAAGGACAGCCCTCAAGTGAACTCACTGCCAGGAGAGGAGATTCTGGCTGAGAAGAATTGCCCCCTGTGGTTTTCTGAAGCTCTACCTCTGCATGGGGGCAGAAAGCCTCTTTGTTACTTTACAAATGAAAGGGCAACTCAATAAATAAGAACTCAGAAAGTAACACTTAGAAAGAAGAGAGCAGGAAGGGTCAGGACCTTGAAAACTGTCCAGGTTCCTTGCCTATCAGAGCTAAGCTCTGGTCCAGTGGCTGCAAAAGGAGAAGTAGAATTGAAACGGACTTCCATGCGTCTGTGGCGCAGGAACTAGTGTCAAACAGTTGCAGAAGGAAAAAGAAGTGACTGCAGAAACGCACAAATGAGATTGTGGAACACTTGTCACAGCGACCTTGTGCACAGCAACCCACCTTCAAAGAGCACAACTGTCCATCAACTGTCTGCACACACATGGGAATGGCACGCAGGAACAACACCGAAACGACACACACGCATGCATCCAGCTGGATACATGTCCAAACTACTAGATGGCATTAAAAAGAGAGGCAAAGAATTAAACAAAGAGACAGATACGGAAATGTGGAGTCATTTGTGTACACGTCTCGGTGGGAAGAGCTGGACGTCCGGATGGTGACTTGTCTCCTGGGGATGAGGTGCACTGGGAACAGAGCGCTCCGAGCGGCTCTGTAGGTCAAGGACGGCTTTCCGTGGTCTGGTCAGTCAGCTTCGTGGTGCCGCGTACTGGAATGCACACGGCTCCCTCTGTATGAATTACGCCGTCCTTCAACAATGCACTGTTTACACACAGGTGTCCCGTGACGGCACTCACTTCTATTTATTGAAAATACCCTAGTTGCAGGACGAACTCCTTTCATCGGCCTGTTCGTTTCATGCTAATATTTGGAGTCCCTCCACCGAGAAAAGGCCAGGCGCCCACAGTTTCCTAGCGGTTGCTGGGCACCAAGTGGGGTGCGCGCGGCGACCCGCGGTTCGAGTGCTTTCCCTTCTGCAGCCCGCAGGGTGCTGCTCTGGGGGAGACAGCAGGAGAATGGGCAGCAGAGAGGCCTCCCTAAAAGGAGAAAGGCCACTGCGGTGGAGAGCAGAGACTGCCGTGACTCGGAGTCGAACCGAGGTTGCTGCGGCCACAACGCAGAGTACTGACCACTATACGATCACGGCGCGCCACTCGCCCGCGCTGCCGGGCTTCCCTGGACTCTTAGATATGACAGCAAAACCACGTGCAGAAAAAACGGAAAACTTTTGGTCCTCAAAGGATCCAAGCAACAAAGTGAAGAAAGAACTTACAAAATGGGTGAAAATATGCAACAGCCAAGCTCCCGATAAGGGTTCACTGCCTTGAATATACAATGAGCTCATACAAACAGTGACATACAGGCATACGACCTATCCGCAAGCAAACAAAACTCAGAAAGTAAAAGGTACAAAGCCTTTGAAGAGAAATTTCAGTAAAAGTGATATTTAAATGATGACTAAGCACATGCGAGACCCCCGACATTACTCTTTGTTAGGAAAATACACACAAACACCCAGTGAGAGGTGGCTGCGCTCAGGACTGCCGCTATCAGACAACTGAAATACACACATTGAGAGGGAGGCCGTAAGCGTGCCGGTTCCCACCCACAGGCGCTGGGCGGAAGAAAGACCGATCACCTGTTTCAGATAAGAGGGCCTCCTAGGAAACCGTGTGGGACAGGATCCACTCTATGCCCTTGTGTGTAATGCGGCATCCGTTCTACAGCTACACACAAGGCTCATCTCCTGTCTTTTCAGAGACATGGTACGCTCTAAAGGGGAACTTGCCGAAGAGTCCTCCTCATCTCAAATCGCTGTCGAAGGAAAGCACATCTCATGAAGCTATGTCAACATGTCTAGAACATGCTTAGCTTCCCTGCCTAGCCAAGTGAAGTGGGTGTGTTTCCCCACTTTTGTACCTGCTTCCGAAAGGGAGGGAAGAGCTCCTTCACCTACAGCCTGGAAAAGCAGACCATTTCGCCTTTAAATCAAAGAATCACTTTTAGATTCTAGCAGTGCAGTAATAACCTATGAATAAAGACTCTTTAAAAAATAATTTTATTGGGGGCGCATACAAATCTTTTCACAACCCATAGATACATCCACTGTGTCAACACATATGTACATTTGCTGCCATCATCACTCTCAGGACTCCTTTAAGTGATGGAGACATGATCGTGCTGTCATTCATTTGAACCTGCAACAGTTGTACCAGTATCAGACAGTTTTGATTACCATGGCTTCACAGTCGGTTTCTAAGTCTGGGAGTGATAAGACCCTTACTTAAAAAAAAATTAATAGTGTTTTATTTATCCTGAGTTTCTTTCCTTTCCATATAAAGCTGGTGAATAATGTGTCTATTTCTTTGGAGAATTGTGTAGGCATTTGGATTGGAATTGCATTAACTAGTAAAGTATTTTTGGTAATATTTTCACAATAGCGCTGTTTATGCTTATATTGTTCTTCTGAATCAGTCAGACACAGGTAGCGATGGCATGTCAACCCATTTCCCAACTCTCTCTTTTCTTTATGCATATACGCAATTAAAATTTGCTTTCGTCACTATTATCACTGTGTTTCATCTCCCTTAGCATAAGGTCTGCTGGTCAGAGCTGACTGGATGACAACCAGCACCACCCCATCAGAAGCCTTCATCTTTATTTATATGAAAGAGGCTCAACAATGACTGGTAGCTGGTTCTTGCAAATCCTATTTTGTTGATTTCTGATCACAGACATAACTGACTAAAGGGCTGTGCTGTCTCCATTCCATTCTCATGTGAATCAGTTTCAGGTACTTGAGAGATGTCATCTTAATTAAACCCTTTAGCTCCCTGTAAGTAAACCCAGAGGGGTTCCCATAATCTCTGTGAGGTTTTAAAAAGCTCCTAAAGACCCAGGTCCCACCGAGATTTGAACTCGGATCGCTGGATTCAGAGTCCAGAGTGCTCACCATTACACCATGGAACCGGTGGTGATCCTCCTGTTGCATCCCAGAGCCAAATCCCAGTCCACTGGTGTTCTCTCCTGTTTACATCTATCAGATCGCATGATTTTAATGGGGGGAATTAAAACTCAAGCCCACTGCCACTGAGTGGATTCCGACTCACAATGCAGGATTTCTGAGGCTGTAAATCTTTTCGGGAGGCCGCCCAACGCCTGATCGCCAGCGCTACCAGGGCTTCCTTGCCTCCGTCCACCGAGCCCTGAGAGCACTCGTTCAGCGTCGCCGGCCCGGGGCTGACCGAGGCCCCTGCACAGACCGGACCGAGCGCCGCCGTGGATCCTGCTCTGCGCTCTCGGTGACTTCTGTCCTCCGCTCGCAGATCAGAAAACGAGGTAAAAAGCACTGAGCGTGAGCACTTCAAGCCTCAGTAAATCACACACTTGGCCAGTTTCCCGTTCAAAGGGGAGATGTCAGCTAACGACGGTGTTGCGCACCATGCACACCCTCAGACAAACCAGACTGAACGCAGCCACTGTCACTCAGAATCGCGCACAGCGGTTGCGGCTACAGGACAGGCTCTGACGCCTACGTGTCTGCCTGCTGAGCCAAGCCCACCGCATGCCAAATGCTCAACCCATACTTCACAGTTTCGTTTCTTTTTCGCACTGAAAACCCTCCCAGTCCTTGCCCAATGTGCCCTTTTGCCTATTAAACTGTCGTCATAAGAACAGAATTTTGAGTTCTCTGAGTCATTCTTGAGAATGATGAGTGGGTTCCGCGTGCCTCCGGAAGGGCTTTCAGGGACCTCTGGATCTGGAGCCACCGGGCAGACGTGTATGAGGGTCTCACAAGTTGGGGGGCTGTCTTCTGAGGTCCTGGGCAGATTGGCGTCGAGGACTCTGTCCATGACTTGTGAGGGTCAAAGTGGCTCTAGGTGATTAGGGTCAGAGGAGGAAGTACTGTGTGTTCACTCGGTGTCAGAACAGAGGTGGGACACAATCCAGTTCTAGCAGGTGGCTCTGAATTGACTGATACACGTTTGGTGTCGTGGAGGGGGAATGGATTCGGACTTCTCCCTGTGCGACTCTATCAAGGCACCCAGGAGCACTCACTGGTGTTTCCCCAGGTATGCAGGTGTTGCTGTGTTTCGTGATTCCATTTGCATACCAGCACAAAACATCACCCCAGTAAATAGGTATCTGGTTAGTACAGGTAAACTTCACAATTAAAGTATACCCATAATTTAAATATTGTACAAAGAGGATGTAAGGATGCTTTACTTTGGCTCTCAAAATCACCTTTCTCCTCAAACACACCTGTAACCTGAGGTCTGAAGAGAAACGCACTGTGTGTGAAGAAGCAGAAGACAGCTATACCAAGAGAGTTGGACTGTGATTAGTAGGCAGACCAACATTGCCTTCCTACATCAATGCCCTACTTGCTGAGTTGGGGTATACATCAGCCCGGCAGACCTGGGGTTGACATTGTCAGTGAATATTATTATAAATTTTACATGACAACCAACCTCCGTTGTTTGTGTAAATCGCCTCCGTCACAGAGGGATTGATTCTGCCACAGCGATTAATTCAGGTTTTGTGACAGGTACTTAGCTTACCCTGGTCAAATATCCCTTTCTCAACGATGTTCTAAAAATTAGTATGAGTAGCTAATCAATGCCAATATTCTTTGTTTGTTTTAAACGTTTTATTAGGGGCTCATACAACTGTTATCACAGTCCATACATATACATACATCAGTTGTATAATGCACATTTGTACATTCTTTGCCCTAATCATTTTCTTTTCTTTCTTTTTTTTCTTTTTCTTTTTTTTACATTTTATTGGGGACTCATACAACTCTTATCACAATCCATACATATACATACATCAATTGTATAAAGCACATCCATACATTCCCCGCCCCAATCATTCTCAAAGCATTTGCCCTCCACTTAAGCCCTTTGCATCAGGTCCTCTTTTTTTTTCCCCTCTCTCCTCGCTACCACCTCCCTCATGTGCCCTTGGTAATTTATACATCGTTATTTTGTCATATCTTGCCCTATCCGGAGTCTCCCTTCCCCCCCTTCTCTGCTGTCCCTCTCCCAGGGAGGAGGTCACATGTGATCCTTGTAATCAGTTCCCCCTTTCCAACCCACTCACCCTCCACTCTCCCAGCATCGTCCCTCACACCCTTGGTCCTGAAGGTATCATCCACCCTGGATTCCCTGTGCCTCCAGCCCTCATATGTTCCAGTGTACAACCTCTGCCTTATCCACGCCTGCAAGGTAGAATTCGGATCATGGTAGTTGGGGGGAGGAAGCATCCAGGATCTGGGGGAAAGCTGTGCTCTTCATCAGTACTACCTCGCACCCTGACTGACCCATCTCCTCTCCTAAACCCCTCTATGAGGGGATCTCCAGTGGCCGACACTTGGGCCTTGGGTCTCCACTCTGCACTTCCCCCTTCATTCAATATGGTATATATATACATATATATATGTATACACACACACATATATATATATACACACATACACATATTCTTTTTTTTTTTTTTTGCATGATGCCTTATACCTGGTCCCTTGGGCACCTCGTGATCGCACTGGCTGGTGTGCTTCTTCCATGTGGGCTTTTTTGCTTCTGAGCTAGATGGCCGCTTGTTTATCTTCAAGCCTTTAAGACCCCAGACACTATCGCTTTTGATAGCCGGGCACCATCAGCTTTCTTCGCCACATTTGCTTATGCACCCATTTGTCTTCAGCGATCCTATCATGAAGGTGTGCAGCCAATGATATGATGATTTTTTGTTCTTTGATGCGTGATAACTGATCCCTTTGGGATCACTCGCTCACACAGGCTGGTGTGTTCTTCCATGTGGGCTTTGTTGCTCCTGAGCTAGAGGGCCGCTTGTTTATCTTCAAGTCTTTAAGACCCCAGTCACTATCTCTTTTGATAGCCAGGCACCATCAGCTTTCTTCACCACATTTACTTGTTCACCCACTTTGGCTTCAGCAGTTGTGTCGGGAGAGTAAGCATCATAGAGTACCAATTTAATAAATGAAAGTATTCATGCATTGAGGGAGTGATTGAGTAGAGGCCCAAGGTCCTTCCGCCACCTTGATATTAAACCTATAAATGTAGACACTTAGATCTATTTCCCCATCCTCATATATATGTTTGCATGTACATGTCTTTGTCTAGACCTTCATAAATGCCCCTTGACTCCCATCTCCTTCCTCCATCTCCCTTGACTTTCCTCCTGCCCCACCACCATGCTCCGTCCCCACCTGGGCTATAGCTATACCTCTTCTCTACGCAACCTTACCCTTGATCGTTCCCCATCAGGCTTGCCACTCCCCCCTCACTACCATTTTGGGTCCCATGTTGTTCCCTTGTCCTTGTGTTTATTAACACCACTTCCTTACCCTCCTCCCCCTCCCCCACCCAATCTGTCTGTCCCCCCGGAACTGTCTGTCCTATTGTTTTTCCTCCAGATAGTTCATCCATCCTGTCCTATTCAGATAGACCTGTGGAGACACTAACATGCACGAAAACAAGACAGAGGAAAACAAAGCAACAGTATACAACCAGACAATAAAACAATAAAAACAAACCACTGACAAAGAACAAAACAAAACACTTCACAAAAGAAGGGCTTGTAGTTCGTTCAAGGATCGTTTGCTGGCCCTTAGGAGCGTTTTCCAGTCCAGTCTGTTTGGGCACCACGCCCTGGCCCCAAAGTCCACTTTCAGCATTCCCTGGGGACCTTGCCACTCCATTCCCTTGCTGTTCCGCTGCACTCCCCCCGTGCTTTGCCTCGGTGTGGTGGGATCAGGACAGGTGCAATTCCCACACTGTGTCTCCGGTGCTGTCCCCTGTATCGCCCTTAGTCACTGAGGGGCATCATGTCCCATAGTAGGGCCAGCCATGTTGTTCTCTCTGTGGACTGGCTGCTCTACTCAGGAACATCATCATCACGGCCTGGTGGGCCAGGCTGTGTTCCACTGTCTCCTCCTGCCCCTTCATCTGCTCCCGTGTGCTCTGATCAGATATGTCCATCTCCCGGAGCTGCAGAATCCATGTCATCCTTTGAAACAAATTCTTTTCAGGGGAGTGGCAGGAATCCACTTAATGTTGTTGCTGGGGCCAGCCTCCCAGACCTCTCCACTGGTTCCCTACTCCACGCCGGGATATTGCATTCACACCTTGAGGCACTGGGTTGAAGTCTGGTCCCACTTTCCCTGTGGAGGTATAAACAATACCCTCCCCTTGTGTGGATTAGTGCCCCATGCCCCCACTCCCCTTTTCTTCCTTGTATTCATCCTTTTATTTTCCTTTCCCCTCCTCCTCCACTGTTGTCTACCATGTGCATCCCTGGTTTTGATCGGGTCTCTGCCATACTACACAGTCTTCACCCCAGAAATGTTTGTATACAGTAGCTTTTTCCCCTATGCCACTTTTGCAATGCCACTATTAACAGAAAATCATTATGCTCCGGGAGATGATCCATAAGACTCTCTACCATAACTTAACAATGAGGTCGCTAAGGGGAGCAGAGGCAGATAAAAAAAACATAGATCCAGGAATGGATTTAGGGCTGTCACTAAATCCCAGCTCCAATTTGAGAACAATTTGTTCCTACATCACAGCCCTGCTCAATCCTCATCCTCAGGAAGGGAACACAGAAGATTTGGGTGCTACAGCAAAGCATGGTAAAGAAATTATATGGTGTCTGGTTATCAGATAGAATATTGTCTGGATCTTAAAGGCTTGTTTCCAACCAAGCAGCTATCTAAGTGAGATGTTAACTAAGTCCACATGGGAGACGCATACCAACATGTGAAACACTGACTATAAATTATATGATCCAAAGCCAAAGGAGGAAATCGTCTCAGAGCTTAAATTGTGAGATTCTGGTTGCAGAAGGCTATGGATGGCAGAGGGAGCACAAATACATCTGCAAGATCTACACCGGAAATCAGCCTCCCATCATTTACCACAATTGAGGGATAGGAATAAACTGGTTATCAAAGTATGGGAGAGAGATGATTATAGGAGATCAAAATGATAAAGCTGACTTGAACCATTAAAACCTTGTCACTTGATCATCCCTTTGATCCATTGGCCCTGATCTGGTTTTCCACATTGTGTGTGTGTGTGTGTGTTTCATATTGGGGTTTATCTCTGATGTATACTTCATTGTGAGTAGTCCTTATGAATTTTTGTTATATGTTGTTTGGTACATTAAACCCAACATTCATGACCCTCTAGAGACAACAAGTGGAATAAGGGTTCCTGAGGAATACAGGGAGAGATGTAGGGGGAAGGGGAGCTGATATCCAGGAGTCCAAGAACGAAGAAAATGCTTTGAAACTGATTATGGAGTGGCAATTGTACAATACTGCATGATGTGCTTGGACTACAGAGTGATATGATATCTGTATGAGCTCCCAATAAAATGGCTTTTGGGGGAAATCACCTTTCTCCTTCCTAATGCTAGTTTAAAGGAGCCACGGTGACACGGGAGTGAAAGCAAGTTCATTCCTCTCCTGATAACATACCCATGATCACCACGCCTGCTCATCTTCTTTTCTAAGGCGCAATCTGGCTATACTTCTTCGGACACAGATGTGTCGGTTCTTTTGTCAGCCCACTGTATTTTCAATACTCTTCACCAGCATCATATTTCAAACGCACTAATTATTCGATGTTTGGGCATTCGCATGCAGATGAGAAGATTGAAGACAGGAGACTGGGGTCAGGCCACCCTAGTGTTCACAGTGGCAGACCTGCTGCCCAACACTTTCAAGAATGTTGTGCAGACCATGCACCCAAAGAAGTGCTAGTTCTCTTCCATAAGGACTGATTTTTGCCCCTAATGCCCTTGCACAATCAATACAACACAAGTAAATGTTTTCTAGTATTCCCTGAATGCCCTGAAACTTGCTCCTAATTATAGAGCAGCTAAAGCAAATGGAAGAAACGATGAAGCCAAGGAGCTAAACAGACCATTTCAAAGGGTAGCTCTACAAGACGGAGCAAAATATATAATCAAACGCCAAAGACCTAGAATTAGAAAAACAAAAAGAAGAACATGTTCAGCATATCTGAAACAGAAAGAACTCGAGAAAAAATTCAAGCCTAGAGTTGCATATTGAAAGAATCCGTAGGTAAAATATTGAGCGGTGGAAAAAGGAGATGGAAAGAATGCACAGTAACAATGAGTTGCTATTTCAAAGGCAGTCTATGAGCAACAGCAGGGTGATGAAGTTGTAGCTCCACTGCAAGCCTTAGGCTTCAGGAATCGGCAGCATCCCAACGGAAAGGCTTCAACAAACGGAGGAAGCACTGGGAGCGCTTCCTCTTCTATGCCAGGAAGTGCGGAAGACCTCTGCTTGTACAGCTCACTGGAAGATATCCATCTCAAATGATAAAGCAATATCTATAATATCACATGCAGGAAAACTTGCTGAAGATCAACAACGGTCGCAGCACTGCTTGGACAGGGAGGTGTCGAGAGCACAGGGCAGATGCAGAAGAGGACATGGAACAAGGGATACCACTGCTGATGCCAGATGGATACTGGCTCAAAGCAGACAACACCAGAAAGTTGTTAGCTTGTATTTTATCGGCGATGCCAATGCATTCAACTTTGTGGACAATAACAGACTGGATGGCCTCGAGAGGAATGGGAATCTCAGAACAGTGCACTGTACTCATGAAGACCCTGATCACGGATCAAGAGACAGAGTGCAGCCAGAACAAAGGCACACTGCACAGTTTAAAATAAGTGAAGGTGTGAATCAGGGCGGTGTGCTCTCACTTATGCAATCTGTATGCTGTGCAAGTGATCAGAAGCTGGCTTATATAAAGAGCGACATCAGGATTGAGGGAAAGTTTATTACATGCAGATGGCAAGAGGAAAGTAAAAGGAAATAGAGGAAAGAACCAGGAGGCAAAGGACATTTACAAAGGCCAAAATTCAAACATATATATATTAATGTGACCAGATTTTAACATTGGTAAAATGGAACACCATTGACCAGGGGTGGGGGGAGAAGGATCTTGATTAAAAATTTGGTCTATATGGAGCAACAAATATTTTCATAGAACGAAAAAATAGTATTGTAATATTTTTAAAATTTCAATATAGGTACAATTTACAAATATAAGACATTAAAATTATGTACAGTATTACTTTATTCTTTGGCATATTTATCATTTGAGTGAATTTTTTTTAGTAGATTGCTGTCTTTTAAAAGGTCATGAAATTTTTCACAAGAATTTGTTAAATTATATTTCACACATAAATGGCTTTCAAAGTCTCAACACTTAATTGTGATTTTTCTGATGTCCAAAGTTTATTTACCGTAGAAAAAACGCGTTCAGTCTCAGCATTAGTTCCTGGTAAGGACAGCGCGTATTCCACAATTTTTAGTGTTATTGTATGGAAATGGTTTGTTTCAAAATGCTGAAATATTTCTAACCATTTGTTCTCTATTGTGATTTTTGCTGATTCCCAGGATTTAACCTTTTCCTTATCAATATATGTTTTTTAATAATGATACCTCATTTAAAAGATCATATTTTGAAATATTACTACATGGGAAAATTTGAGTAATATTATCGAATGATTTTTGTACATCATTCCAATTAAGTTCTTGTTTTAATGTAGCCCAATGAAAATGTTCAATATCACTGTCATTTACCATCCACTCTTCTAAATAATCTATGCAGTTACTATAGAACTTTTTAACGTGATTCGTGATATCTGCACGATTTATTGCACCTTGTTCTTCTACCCGGCTTATACTATTATGGATAGTTAATGGAAGAAAATGATTTTCTAACCACTTCTTGACACTGAAATTTTATATTATTAACTTCATTTGCTACTTTGATTACCAAAATTTTGTCACCTTCAATAAGTTTTATAGCATTTTGAAAAAGAGCTGCTTGATTGTGTACAAACTCGAGCCAAATTTTTAAAGATTCTTTTTCAGAAATATCTTCTAAAATTCCAGGACATTTATCCTGTGATAGAAAGTAGGATTTCAAATGATCGTATATTTTCAAATTCTTTCGACAGCTGGCAAAAGAGCTAACCGGCATGTTTTACTGTATCCAAGTATTTTCTGATATTCGACTTCCGAGTTTCACAAAATTCTTTAAGCATTTCAATGCGCACAGGGTATATATAGAAATATGACTATATTTTAATAACAATATCTGCCACATCTACAGGCAACAAATCAGCAGCTGTTTGAATGGCGTTATGTATTATGTGCGCTGCACAACCAACACCAATAATGTTTTGATTAAGGTTTTTGTTTAATTTATAAAAAAGTATTTTTGTACCTCTTCTCACTTTTCCTCCAAAAGTTGCGTTCGTGTTGTCTGCACAATATGCAATCATTTTATGTTTAAAATTTTCCCCCCAAAATATTAATAATGGAACTCAAAACTATTTCAGAAGTTTTGCCAGGCACAGAAATGAAATCTAAAATTCTAATTTTTATTCGAGTTTCCAAATCAAAAAATCTAATAATGTTTGGAAATAACTTTACATCCTTATGATTAGATGTGTCAGAATATATGGATATAAAATGAATTTTTTCTAGATTTTTGTTTAATTCTGAAAATGCATATGGGGAAAGCTCATTACCCACAATTGCCTCGGATTTTGTTCTAGCACAGGCAATATTTTTGTTGATTAACTTTTTGACAACTTGTGATGTACAGTCCATAGATCTGAAGGAATAATTGTGATTAATAGCATGAAAAGACATAAGTCCTTCTGCTACTGCTATTTCTTTTCTTCGTCTCCATAAGTTGTTTTCTGAAAAAAATTCCTGTATTTTGGAGGAAGATGCAGCAGTATTTAAATATCTTTTATGTTTCTGTGTCTCCAAGTGCTTTGAAACGTCATTTTTTTCTGCCATGCGAAATAGAAAATTCACCATTACATTTCTCCCATTTACCATGTAATGGCTTTTGGTTTTTTTAATAAAAGGAAATTCACTTCTTAGATCATCATTGAATTCGCATCCTCTTTTCTTACTCATTATGTTACAAATCTAAAAAAATAATTTAAAATTATATTATAAATTATTATATACATATTGCTTAAAAACATAGCAAGTAGATACACGATTACATGAACATATTTTATTGTTAGTTTATAAATTAAATTAATTTGATTGTTATAAAGTAACTATATATTTTTAATTATTTTAATTTTAATCCTAAATTTCTTTCTAAATAATAACAATACTAACTTGTATTAGTTTTTTCTCTGAATTTGCCGTAATGTAAGTCGTGTCACTTTCAAGGCCGGCGTTAAACTTTTTGTTGCCACTATAAAATATAAATAATATGAGTACTGTCTGCTAAATTCCAGAAAATTTATGTACTTATAAAATAAATAAATTACTTACATAAATGATCTGAATAGCTGATTTGTTGACATCACTTGTTTAACTAGCACTAGCACACAGTACAATGTGTATCATCTGAGAGACAGTTACAAAATGCTTTCATCCTTGCCAATGCCCCAAAATGCCATTGTTCATTAAGTCCAAACAATGGTGGTTGAATTCTAACAACTGATCAACAATGCAAACTTTGATAATCAGTTCTCGATAATCATTTCTCAACAATTATTGTTATTATTAAAATTTAACATTATAAAATTAACAAAAATAATATAAAATTAATATCCCCCCTTTGGTTAGGTTCATTCTTGAATATTTCATCTCTGGGGTTGCTATTGTAAGTGATATTGTTTTCTGGATATCCTTTTCAGAGTTCTCTTCATTTGTACACAGGAAGCTGATTTATTTTTGCATGTTAATCTTGTAAACACATTGCTGAATCTTCCAAATAGTCTTTGAGTTTCTACATATAGAGTCATATCATCTGAAAATAGAATGTTACTTTTTTTCCAATTTGGATGCCTTCATTTTCTTTTTGTTATCTTATCATTCTGGCTAAGATTTACAGGACAATACTGAATTGAGTAGTGATAAAGGGCATACTTGTCTGGCTCCTGTTCACAGGTACAATGAGCTTTCATGTGAGGAACTCAGTATTTATACCTGGCTAATCCATGTGGTTCCTGTTCTGTCCTCTATGGTTAATTTACTGCATCTGGGAGCACGTGCACATAAAAGTAGCCCAATTTATACATGGAAGGCTCTAAGTCTATCAGTAACAGTGATCAGTCCAAGCTCCCTGGCCACACAACACAGACCACGTACCACACCATGACTACAACGCAGACCAGCCCCTTGCAAGGGGGAATTAACCTACAAAGAAGCTGCCACACCAGCCACAACATTGGTTGGCTCAGAAATTGTCTCAAAGCAAACACAGAAGAAGCAGTGATGGAAATTGCCTCTCAGAGAAATGATGAATTTAAATGGTTAAAAAAAAGATATCTGTTTCCCTCAGGGGAGAGAGCAGCACGGTGGGTGGGGGTGGGGGAGTGTTTTCTAAGAGTAGTACTCCAGAGGTTACAGCTCATTGTAAGTAGCTGCAAGAATGGCAGGTGCGGGAACGTTGTGCTTGCCAGTTCCTGTCATCTCTCCGGGCAGCACTGGACTTGAAATGAGTGATTTCTGGTACCTAAGTCCAAGCATGCACGTGAACCCTGCACTGGCCACATGGAAGTGTATTCTTAGAGGGAAATGCAGCATGCATAGCACCTTGTCTCCTTTGCAGAAGTTAGACCTTTGAATTGAGCACAAATGTAGGGACAATGAAATACATAGGACCCTGGCTCCAGACGTCTAGCAAACATGATCTGCGCAGGGAAGAGCACTCTTTCTGCCTGGTCCCTGACTGCGCAGACTGCAGAGGCAGTGGCCAGACTGAGCTGTGAAGCCAAGCACACTTGGAGTCACTGGACCGTTAGCTGGAGCTGGCTTGTCCTCATTAATTCCTTGTAAAATTGGGACACCAGCACTTCCTCGAAAGGATCAATATGTACAGTGATTGTTATGTGGATGTCCCACCTTCCCTTGGCTGCTACAAACCTGGAGAAACAGTTTTCTACTTTACTCCTTGGTGTGAAATGAAAAATAGGAATAGTACAAGGTCGAAACTCATTTTTGCTCATTCATTCCCTATGGTTCTTGGCGTTGTTCACACAAAGATGGGACTCATAGTTGCCTAGAAATCCCAAAGCTTTTCTTTTTAGGGAAACCAGAGGGAACCCTGAGCAGGAAGAAACGAAGGTCTAAAACGTACTCTCCTTCTCCTACAGTCATAAGCCTGCAAGCCCAAGGCCCTCTTCGAGTAACTCTGGGAAAGGCATGCGGCTGGCCCTGGAGATGGCTTCCGCGTGAACTCCAAGGCATGTCCTAACTACTGACGGTGGAAGAGACCACAGCAGAACTGTCAGAGTAAGCCAGCCTCTAACAAGCTTGGGCCTGTAGGCGGAATTGTACGGTTATAATCTACAAGGATCATAGTAAAGTCATAGAGAGGAGGAGAGCTAGGAGAGAGCGTAAAATAAAGGAGTCAGACACAGTTCAGGATAGCATGCTCCCCTCGGGCCGGCCAGGATCTCACCAGTGAGGTCTGCACAGGAGAGTCTTTTCTATCGTGGGATATTCAGAGGTAGCCATGAGACATGCATATTCAGTAGTTACACTCGTCACAAGGTGGGTGGTAACCACAGTACAGTCTGTGAGCTCACAGGTGGGGAAACCCCATACCTGCATTGGGGAAGGCATGAGGGGGGATGGGTGCCGCGCTGGGAGGAGATGACCAAATAATGTCTGCTTCTACAGCGAGACAGAATCACCCCCGTGCACAGCATAGTGCACCTGGGCTTTACCTCTGACTGAACCCCAGTGGTGGCTTTCCTGCCGTGGAATAATATTAGCTTTCCAGATTCCCTCTGCTATCCCTTAGGGAATATAGTCCCATCATATTTCCTTCAGCATCAGTCTCCCACACAGGATTAGTAGACTGGTGGTGTATCCTGTAAGCTCATAGAGCAGCGTGCTCAACCCGTGGGTCACGACCCCTTTGCGGATCGAATGACCCCTTCTCAGGGTCGCCCAATTCATAACAGCAGAAAATTACAGTTATGAAGTAGCCATGAAAATCATGTTATGCTTGGGGACTCACTGCACCATGAGGAACTGTACTAAAGGGTCGAAGCATTAGGAAGGTTAAGAACCACTGTCCTAAAGGATAAAGAATACGTATAATATGTATTGATCAAACATATTATATTTATTCTTTACTTAATGATGAAAGAGTAGGAACCATTTCTGTTTAATGACAAGAATTCCAGGGCCACAAGCACAATGCTAGCTGAGTTCCCAGCTCTGATGTAAAAGATGACACGATTATTCTGCGGTGAGAGGGAGCGGGCTCTCTCCTCTATCCCCATGTCGGACCCCCGTATAAGGTTGGGGAGTTGATGACACATGGAGAATAGCCGCCTAAAAGCCCTGGGGCCTCTTCTTGGCACCGAGTTCCCAGATATGTCCAACCAGGTACAGCCTGGTGGATCTGCAGATCCTGGCTGTAGAGGCTTCTTCTATGGGCCTAAAGAAAGGTGTCACCTATGTGGATACTGCAACTTGGTGGGGGGTGAGAGATTGGGACTCCATTGTCTTTGCTGTGTTGGGGTGAACATTCTGAAATCCTGAGATGGAGGGAGCTGGAGGCTGTTCCCAGTATTCTATTGGCAGGACGCAGCTCTTGGGGGGACCTAGACACTCTGTGTTCATGAGCATTCACCTTTCCAAAGGACAACAGAGAACCAGGTTCCCCAGGATTGAGTGGGTAAAATTAAAAGGACTTCCCTGACCGGGAATCGAACCCGGGCCGCGGCGGTGAAAGCGCCGAATCCTAGCCACTAGACCACCAGGGAACGATGACAAGCTCTCTGACTTGGCTCCACCTGACACTTTGTCGCTTAGTACAGTCTTGGACGCCAGACCTCTACCCTCCTGGGCGCCTCCCTCTCCTCTGGAGAACGCCCCGAAGTTCACGGCCGGCTGGCCTTCTCCAAAAAGGTGACCCGTCGGCCTCAACCCGGCACCATGAGCCCAGTGGGCGCTCACAGGCCCTCCAGGCTGCGTCCTCTCCGCCCCCTTGGACCCCACTCAGAGGCGCGCCGGTGCGCGCAGACCGCGTGGGGACGCACAGGACCGGGACCCGGGCAGGGGGCGACGTTCTAACAAGGTGGCGCCCTGGGTGACGATGGAGCACGACCCTCTGGGATCTCCAGCCTCGGACAGGCAGGCGCCCAAGGGAGGGCCGTGCGGCTAGAAGACACTTGCAAACAGGGCCCTGGCACCCGACTCCTGACCTGCAGGTCTGCGCTGGAAAACCCGCTGCCCCTGCGCTGCCCGAGTCTTGGCTGGTGGCAGCTCCCTCCTTCCACGGGCTCAGCCCCTTCTCCTGGGGACCAGGCTTTCCCGCAGACACCACGTCGGATTCCTTAGACGGTCCTGTCTTGTTGTCCTTCAAATGTGGACGTGGGTCTACACAGTCCCTGCCTTTCCAGAGATTCTGAATCCCAACAAAACCTGATGTTTTTAAGGGAGAAACAGACGTGGGGTAAAGAAAGCTCTGAGGTTACTTGGAACGAAGGATGTCAATGCGTTTGTCTACACCAGCGGTTCCTATCCTTGGGCTCGCGACCCCTTGCGGGGTCAAACGACCCTTTCACAGGGATCGACTAAGACCATCAGGAAACACTTGCTTCCGATGGCCTTGGACACCGGGACACCGCTCCTCTCTGTGTCTCCAGGCGGGTCCGCCCACGTGCAGAGATGCCCACGGTCCCTGCGTGAGGACTGGGACCCATGCTACACCGCGCTTCAAGACAAACTCTCATTTTTGTCATGAGAAATAAATACTTCACAAAATAAAATTACTTGTTGTTTTCGTGATTAATCACCGTCCTTTAATCCTGTGCCTTTGGTAAGAATGAAAATGCATCCTGCATATCAGATATTTACATGACGATTTATAACGGCAGCAACATTATGACGTAGCAACGCAAACACTATGGTTGGGGGTCACCCCAGCGTGAGGCGCTGTCGGAAAGGTCACGGCCAGAGGAAGGTGGAGCACCATGGTCTACACAGTGAGTTGGCAGCCTGGGATCAAAGCGTGCTCCCTGAAGAGAGAGGAGGCTCGGCCGGCGGGGCACAGCGCCCCGTGGAGCCCACGTTTCCCAAGGTGAGAACGGGCTGCCAGTGTGAGTCTATCTGTCAGACGTGTGCGGACCAGTGTCCTTGTCACAGTTGCAGATGAGTTTGCCACTGTCCATCCGGGATTCGCCTGCTGGGACTCAGTGGGCATAAGGCTTACGTTGCAGGCCAGAGGAAGCAACTGGGCCTTGGGCAAGGGTAGGGCGAGGCTGCGGAAACGGTCCTTGTGCTTTTCCAAAACAAAACCACAACACGACGCACTGACCATCCGCTGATATGGATTCATGGCGGAACGGCCCTTAAGGTTCCAGTATTTGACATGTGCGTGGCAGTCGGCAACCTCATCTTTCTCCCAGGGAGCAGCGAGTGGGCTCAAACCGCAGACCTTATGGTTAGCAGCTGCGGGCGTGGCCCACTCCACTCCACCACCAGGGTTCTGGTGGGCTTTCCTCAGAGACCAGCTGTTCTGTGCGGATCCAGCAAACACTGGGCGCCGCAGAAAGGGCGCCTTCAGACGCACAGTCTTCGTTCAGAGTCAGTAGGGAAGTTGAGGTCCAGGTGGGAAGCGAGAGAAGCTTTGGCACCATCGGGAAGGAAAACCAGGGAGCACTAAGCAGGCTTGTTCGGGGCTCGCCTCCCCACAGCCAGCTGAGACTTGCGTCTGGACCCCCATCGGACCCTGTGCAGAGACAGAGCACAGATGGATGCTGGTAACCAGCAGTCTCCTCCCAAGACGATTGGGTTTGCTTTCTGGCCTCTTAGCACGCGGTATTAGACCCGTGGTTTCTTTTTTTCTTTTTTCACATGTGGCTTCTTAGGAGGGTGTAGACGACATTATTTTCAAGAAAAGAATCTTGTTTCCGCCCGGTTTCGAACCGGGGACCTTTCGCGTGTGAGGCGAACGTGATAACCACTACACTACGGAAACCAGGTACACGAAGGCACAGCACAGGTTATGCACCCACATCCTGAGATCGTCCTTCTCCAAGTATGTGGTTCCAACAGACAAAAGGCTGCACATGAACCTCGACTCCCAAAGTTAGGAACCACTACTGACAACATTGCGGGCAAAGCGCCACAGTCCGTCCCCGCAGGCAAGGCGAGCTGTCAGAGTAGTTGTCTGCTCCCCACCCAGAAGCACAGCCCTGGGGTGGGGTGGGGTGCGCGTGGGGCGTGGCCGGGTTCGGGGTCCCACGGCTCACGAGTTAGTACTCCTGTGTCCAGATCGAGCCTCCCCGCGGGCCTCCAGCTCGCTGCAGCCCTCTCTGCGGAGCTGCGACCCAGTCCTCAGCGGTGGTCACTCCTCTGAACTCTTGACAACAGGTAAGTGCTCCCAGTCAAGGATGTTCAGTGTCCTTCCTCATTACGACCCGCCCACACACACCCACAAGCACTCACGTTGGCTGCAGGCGATCCTTTCCACGGTACCCCACGTGTGCAACGCGAACTGCTCTGCCGCGTTTTCTAGGTGGTCTTTCAGAGACCTGTCGTCGGGCTGTCTTCCCAGGGCCTCTGCGTGTCCCAGCACTAGCCTGCAGGTGAGTATTGGGGTGCTTCATCCATTCATAGGAAAGCGGGAAACAACTATGGTCCAAGACATGCAAAATCGAAACTGTCACCAGCTGGTAGACTGTAAATGATTCCATCTCTGTGGAAATCCTTCTTGGGGTGTTCAGAAAGTTAAACAAAGAATTGCCACACTGGTGTCAGGCCTGCAATTCCGGGAGTGAAATCAGCTACTTGTGCACCGGTTAGTGCAGCAGTCTTCCAAACAGACAGCAGGTGGGAACACTGGATGCACAAGGTGCTGGCTGGAATCTTCTCCTGAGGACTTGCTTCTGTGGGGGAGCTCTGGGTGTGACCTAAGGACAGTTGTCTGCCCAAGATTTCAGGCTTTGGGTTGGGTTTTCTTAGGAGTACAGACACCATCAACTTTCACAGTGCAAGTCAGTCTTGATGGCTCTCCTTTGCATGCAGATTGTCTGCTCTTCCAGACGCGACTGTGATGTGCACACTCTCTGTCCAGCAGGGCTTTCTGTGTCACTTTAAAAATTTGGGAATTGTGGTGAAATGTTGCATTTTGTCAGTTGGGCCTGAAATACAGGTTCCTAGTAGAAAGGCCCTAGGTATTTCCCTGTTTAGTGTCTGAGGCCCCAAAGAGTATACAGTTTTCAGGAGTGTAGTGGTTAGCACTTTTGCCTCAGAAGGGAAAGGGCTGTGATGGGAAGCCATAAGCGTCAACATAACAATCGTGAGGACAGAGCAAGTCTGTTGTCCACAGGGTGGATGGACCAGCGCAACTGCAGCATGTGTAACTTGACCCTAGGACCACACTTGCTGAATTAACATTATAGTTCTCTGACTGGATAATTCATTTATAGTATGGTTATGCATGATAATGCCTGTTAATCTCAGGATGTACACACTAATGTACTCAGAGATTTGTCTGAATTCACTAAAGAAATATGTATGTTTGTGTGGGTTATGTCGACAACAAATGAATGGCACTGTGTTAGTCCAGGTCGACTGGAGAAACAAATCCATACTCAAGCATACGTGTTTAAGAAAGAGCTTTATAGACGAGAGCAATTGAATATTACAAAAAACATCCCAGGCCAGTCCAGATCAAGTCCATAAGTCTGATATTAGCCCATATGTCCAATACCAATTTATATACTCCCCTTCAGACTTATACATCACATGCAATGATGCCGATTCCAACGTCACAGGCCAGTGGGTGGAAAGTCCTGTGGATCCAGTGGCAGTGGAAACACCTCAGCAGTGGCAGAGATATCCACCTGGCTCATCCAGCTGCAGGGCTCTAGTGTATGTGGCTCCAGGTGCCTTGTCCACAGGAATGTCTGGAATGGGGTGAGTGTTTCCTCCTTAGTGTCTCAAGATGACGTCATCAAGCTGCAATCTGATTGACCAGCTAAACTCCGCCCCTTCGCTCCTAAGCCTCAAATTGACAACAGATTATCTGACTCTCACAGTCAGCGTGAAATGAGTAGAACAGGATGCGGCAGTCCTTGTGTTATTCATTCCACTTTTTCTACAGGTTTGAACATTTTCCAAGTACAGTAAATAGTTGGGGGGTTGTACTTGTGAACTTTGGCAAACTGAAGATCTGGTAGAGTCTTGGCCTAAAAATTGCCCTTGTGTCTCCTGCAGGAGACGGTGACAGTCTTCAGAACCAGTCATTGCCATAGGAAAACACAGATCACTGATCTGCTGTGTAAACTCATCCACATCAGTATCTCCTTAGTACTGTTTCCATGAACCAGTCTACTCTAGACTGGAAGTCTGATAAGTTTGGGGCTGCTTTGTGTATTTCAAAGTTCCTGAACAAGATGTTTCCTTCAGTTATTAAACATTCATTTCAGGGCAGAGTGAGGAGGAACAGGAACAAACCACATTGACCAAAACCAGGATCCTAAAGCTATTGAGCCCTCCCAGTTTGATCCAGGTGCACTCTGTTCATCTTTTGTGGTTCTCAGCAGAGAGTTGCAGGCTGGAACTTCTGCTAGCCCTGTAAGAAATATTTTTCTTCTCGTGTGTCAACAGCAAACTTTCACGGTCCTTCTTCAGTAGAGATTCCCTTGCTGTTTTCTAGGAATCCAGTTGTGGACATGTGATGCAATGCTTCCCTGCGTCCAGATGTACAAATGCTTGCGTTTATGAAGGCCTCACTGCAGGGATGGCTGATTTTCTGTGTTCTGAGCCTTGAGACTCAATTTAAGTTTTCTATCTAAAACCAGGTGGTTAGGAATATTTGACTTTGGAAGGAAGTGAGGTTCCTAGACTGGACCCCTATTATTCTGAAGTATAGATGTAGTGGCTGCATTAACGATGATATGCTCTTATATTAATATGCTTGGAAAATAAAATAGTATACGTTTATGTCTACACAAATGATAGACTTTGGAGTATATGTAAAATAAAGATTATTTTCAAAGATTTATAAAATCTCATTTTTTTAATCAAATCATTTTATTGGGGGCTTGTACAACTATTATCACCCACACATACATCCATTGTGCATTTATTTCCCACATCATTCTCAAAACATTTCCTTTCCACTGAGCCCCTGGTATTTGCTCCTCATTTTTTCCTTCCCTCCCCACTCCCCTTTCCCCATGAACCCTTGATAATTTATAAATTATTATTATTTTGTCATATCTTACACAGTCTGACATCTCCCTTCAGCCACTTCTCCCGTGTCCATCCCCCAAGGAGCGGGTTATATAGAGAGACTTGTAATCTGTTTCCCCTTTCTCCCTTCCCTTCCCTCCACCCTCCCCTAAAATCTCATTTTTTAATGAAAAATGAATCTACTCCCCAAAGAGCTGAAGAATGGTGTACAGTGGCATTACCCTGAAGTTCTTACCTCCTCACGTCCTTGTGACTTTCTTCCAGTGACGCTGACTCCAGAGGGTGGCGATGGGCAGCAAAGGGGTTTGCTCACCTGAGAAGCTACTCATCCAGGCTTCAGGCAGTTTTCACTCTGGGAGGTAGAGGGGTTGTGATTTTGGCAACCAAAGCACCCACTTGAAGTGAAAATCCTCCGTGAGTGAGGCATCGGATTCTCATCTTGTGCAGGGTTGGACTTCGACCTGTTCTGTTGTGCCAGCGTGGTCATCAATGTGGGAACTGAGGAGAATGAGAGACCATCTTTTCATGGTTCCTGCATTCCTGGTTAGCAGACACAGAGAGAGTCCAAATGATAATCTTCTCTCAGTCCCTGCTGAATACGTGAGGCTAGAGTGAGAGCCATCTGGTGATGGAGGCCAGGGGCAAACTGAGCACAGTTTAGTGAAGGAGCTACAGTGTAGATTCAATGAGATTCTAGCTACGCCTTCCAGACTCTAGGAGTTAGTGGTAATAGTGGGTTAAAGAAATATGATCTGAGATATACTTAGGCCTTGTGACCTGAAGTAAGTCCCTCCTTCCTCTCTCCCTCCTTTCCATCCAGGCTCACCAGGGTACTCCAAGGAAATGGAATGCCTGAGGAGACTCCATCCTCTCAATTCCATCTCCGAGTGCTCAGACTGAAAGTGAGCCAAAGAAGATGGAGTGGCCGGCACTTTCATAGAACGGAGAGGGGAGAGGGGGGGGGGGGCGACAAGGAAACTCTAATTTCCAGGGGCAATATCTCTCCCTGCAGAGAAAGACTCCGCAGGAAACAGCCATCATTTCTAGAGCGGGACGTGACTAGGGCAAGACAAAGAGTGCCCATGTGCATGCTACCAGTTCCCCTAGTCGATGGTGACTGTGGGGACGCATCTGCACACAGGAGAACTGCTCCTCGGCGTTTTCAGGTCTCTGAACACGCAAAAGCCCCTCTGCAGACCTGCCTTCGGCTATGTCTCTGGGCGATTTAGGACCACCGCCTTTTGGCTAGTATTTCAGCACGGAACCATGTGCTCCACCCAGGAACTACCCGAAATGTCTGACTATGAGAAACAGCCCTGGTCCTCACTAGATGGGCCACTTACATGCTTGTGCCAGATTTTCTCCGTTGACGAATAAAATGGAAATACTAAGCTACTTGCCTTCAAACGGAATACTTTCTCAGAAACCTAACTTTCTTACATATTCACTTTTTGATCTCCCTAGTTTTAAGCAGACAATCACACTTCTGTGACGAAATTAATCATTTTACCTCTGCTCAGCTTTCTCTAAAATTGATCTTACAAACTCATATCACTGTGTCCATGTTCATCTTAAAAAATTTTTAGTCACCATTCTCAATATCATCCAAAGGGTCCTCTGAGAGTGTTAAATGTTCATTTTTCAGGTAATAGTCTCACCTGTGAAAAGAGACGAATAACCACATTGGCATGTTGTGGGCAGGACTACATCCAGCAGTGTTGTTCCTGCACCACAGGACAGACTGAGTACCTGCAAGTGAAAGCAGAGCCCCCCACTGCTCTGCCATCATGGCTGGGAGGGTTTGGTGATGTACTCTGCTCCCTCTGTCCAGCCTTTCCACTCACTGTACTTCCACCCCATGATCCAGCCCTTCGGTCTCAGTCATTGTCCAACTTGTCACTTACCATGCAAGCTTAAGCAAGAAACCAGGCCAGATGTGTCAGGAAAAGAAAGGATACCTTTAGACTGAAGATGCTATTGACAATGAGAGCCTTCTACAACGGGCCAGCATGCAAGCCCAGAGCACTAAAGCAGTTGTATCTGTGGGCCTTGCGTCCATTTACTGTATGCCTTATTGCGACGTACAGCATACTAACCGTCATTTTTCCCATCTCCCATATTCCCCATACTATGGATTAAACCTAACTGCAAAGAAAGCGAAATGCCCCAGTGGTCGGGGAAGCAGGACATGGCGTATGGACAGAGTGGAACTGCCCAGAGTGCTCCCAGGGCGGTGCTCTTCCCACAGCAGCCTGCACGCCTTTGTCCTGCAGAGCAGCTGGTGGGTTCACACCTGGATCTTTGATTAACAGTCTAACACTTGCCCACTGAGTCGCAGGGTGTGCGCCGGAACGGCCCACTGGCATCACGTCAAATCCACTCCTTAGACTTCTGGGGACTGTACATTTCTTCATCTGTTTTTCCATAAATTTTATTCATTTATTTTCTTCCTCCTCTTTCTTCCCCTCCTTCTCCCCAGGCTTCTCATAACCATCAAAGTCTACTCCTTCTTTGGGTTTGAAAATATTTTTCTTAATTTTGTAATAGTGGCCTCACCAAAAAAACATATCATTGGCTGCACACCTCCATGATATGATCACTGAGGACAAACGGGTGCATAAGCAAATGTGGCGAAGAAAGCTGATGGTGCCTGGCTATCAAATGGTATAGTGTCTGGGGTCTTAAAGGCTTGAAGGTAAACAAGCAGCCATCTAGCTCAGAAGCAACAAAGCCCCCATGGAAGAAGCACACCAGCCTTTGTGATCACGAGGTGTCAAAGGGATCCGGTATAAGGCATCATCAGAACAAAAAAATCTTACCACAGTGAATGAGGGGTGAAGTGCAGAGTGGAGACCCAAACCCCATTTGTCGGCCACTAGAGATCGACTGGCTGAGGGGTCTAGGGGAGGAGATGAGTCAGTCAGGGTGCAATGTAGCACCAATGAAAAATGCAGCTTTCCTCCAGTTCCTAATGTGTCCTCCCACCTCCCCCCTAATATCATGATCCAAATTCTACCTTGCAAGTCTAACTAGACCAGAGGATGGGCACTGGTGCAGATGGGAGCTGGAGGCACAGGGAATCCAAGGCAGATGATATCTTCAGGACCAGGTGTGTGAGTGGCGATACTGGGAGGATACAGGGAGGGTGGGTAGGAAAGGGGGAACCGATTACAAGGATCTACATGTGACCTCTTCCCTGGGGGATGGACATCAGAAAAGTGGGTGAAGGGAGACATCAGTTAGGGAAAGATATGACAAAATAATAATTTATAAATTAAGAGGGCTCATGAGGGAGGAGGGAGGAGGGAGGGAGGGGGAAAAAAGTGGATCTAATGCCAAGGGCTTAAGTGGAGAGCAAATGCTTTGAAAATGATGAGGGCAATGAATGTACAGATGTGCTTTACACAATCAATGTATGTATGGATTGTGACAAGAGTTGTAGTAGCCACTAATAAAACGTTTAAGAATAAAAAATAATAATAAATGTTCCAGGATAGAGATAAAAATAGTGGCCTCAAACAGTATCTGTCTCTATGGGCTGACCAACTTTGCTTGGTAATGGCAGTTTGTAGCCCAGGTCCACCACTTCATAGGGCCGAGATCCAAGTACCACATATCATATGGACCCTATTTTTCTTGTTTCTCTTCATATCACATTTTTATGTAGATGATAGCAATATTTTCCATGTAATGACATTCTTTGCTAATGAAAATTGTGCTCTTTTCTTTCCAATAACTGTTTTGTCACTGTTTCAGATATATTTTCTTTACCTCCCCTTCCACTCCCCTCTTAGTTCCTGATTCAGATAATCAAGTAAGGATTTACTCAGGATTAAGTACAGCATAGAGAAGCATCCTTAATTCAACTCTAGCATTTGTTCGCTTCTGATTCAGATAAGGGTTGAAGATAAATAGAAGCAGGCCCTTTTGTGACATATCTTCATGTATCTTTTTCCTCAAGGGTTTCTATGGAAGTGCACGGGGAAACACACGGACAGTCACCTTGCACTGCAGGGCCATTGTGGCAAGAGAAGCTCAATGGCTGCTCTCCTTTGGGCAGAAGCACAACTGAGTGCACTCCACAAATCAGGACATCTTTCTGCTTGGATGCGGGTTGGAATCAGGAGGAGATCAAAGCCAGGTGAAGACCAGACTGAGGTGCGACGCCTACCTGATAGCACCGCCTAGATCCCTCTGGAAAGCTCCGGGGAGTTTTCCTCCTCCCTGTGCGTCAATTTTCTCTGCTCCTTTTGCTCTCCTACCATAAGAGAGGCCTTACTGTCTGTCTGTCTGGTCAGGACTCTGTAGACGCTGAAAGGTAGAGAACAGTGTGGCGAGGACAGCTACCCTCCCTGAAGAGACCTTCCCTGAAGGCAGCTCCAGAGCTCTGACTGACCCAGGACAACAACTGAACCCAGAAACCAGGAGGAGTTGGGAGGAGGCCCAGTTCTGCGCACACTCCAACTAACCACCAGCATGCTCAAAGTCTCACTGACTCAAGTGGACTCCCAAATGCTTGTGCATTGGGCTGCTATCCGCAGGTCCACAGTTGCTTTCCACTCCTATAAAGAGCCGCAATCTCAGACCCCTCTGGGCAGTTCTGCCCAGCCCCTGGGGCCTCTGAGTGACAAGCATCCTGTCCTCCACCTTTAAAGGGGAGAGCAGAATAAAGCTTTTCCAGGGCTTGAGGAGACTGGGCACTACCTGGCTAAGGGACCACAAGGGCCTCTTGGAGAAGACAGGGAGGAAAGACACTTGCCAAAATGAGAGTCTTCCCTTATTCAAGAAACTCAGGAAATCAGCAAGTTACTCTCAAGGTGTAGCAAGTAGATATATAGGGAGATACACAGGAAAAGCAACTATGGGAAATCTTCATAGTTGAAGGTACAGAAGTAATAAATGATGTTCCTATCTGTTCAACGTTGTATGTTTGAAAAATATGATTGGAACCCTAGAGCTGTGGTAGCCTATTACCCTCTGAGCAGGAGGTAACTCCTTGGGGTGCCCAGGGGATGCCACCCATAACTTTTCATCTTTCCAAGCTTGAAAGTTGTCTATAAGCCATGACTAGTTAAAAGACTTTCCCTGACCAGGAATCAATTCTGCACAGTATCCTAGCCACTAGACCACCAGGGAATCACAAGCAGCTATCTGATTTGCTTCCAACTGACACTTTGTCGCTTAGCACAAACTTGGAGGCCAGACCTCTACCCTCCTGGGGGTCTCCCTCTCCTCTGGAGATCAGCCCGAATTTCACTGCCTGCCCTCCTTCTCCAAGGAGGCGACCGGTGGACCTCACCCCGCTCCATAAGCCCAGTGGGCGCTCACAGGCCCGCCAGGCTCTTTCCTCCCCGCCCCACCTTGGACCCCACTCAGAGACGCGCAGACCGCGTGGGGACGCACAGGGACCGGGACTCGGGTGGGGGCGACTTTCTAACAAGGTTGCGCCCTGGGTGACGATGGAGCACGACCCTCCGCGATCTCCAGTCTCAGACAGGCAGGCGCCCAAGGGAAGGCCCTGTGGCTAGAAGACACTTGCAAACAGGGCCCTGGCACCCGACTCCTGACCTCCAGGCCTGCGCTGGAAAACCCGCAGCCCCTGCGCTGCCCGAATCTTGGCTGGTGGCAGCGCCCTCCTTCCATGGGCTCAGCCCCTTCTCCTGGGGACCAGGCTTTCCCGCAGACACCACGTCGGATTCCTTAGACGGTCCTGTCTTGTTGTCCTTCAAATGTGGACGTGGGTCTACACAGTCCCTGCCTTTCCGCAACTGGAGCGTTGATGGTGCAGTTTATAGGGGCGCCAGTCCTTGAGCTCAGCGCTGATGGGTGCTGTGCCTCAGCCCGGCTGAGACAGCTCTCTTCTGCCTCAACAGGTCTACATCCAGATTTGGAATAAGTCTCCCTGTTTGCTAGCACTTGGCCTTGTACCTGCATTGGGTCGCCTCCCTGGACCTTGGCATTTTTCATCTAAGCTTTCCCGATTCCCTGACGGTGCAGGGCAACAGACTTCCCCCAGGTCAGACTGCGCTGCCCTCTGCTCGCTGCCAGTTCTCCTCCACATTGGAAGCCACTTTTCATTTTAATGTAATTTATGTGTTTGCTTTTGTTCAGCAGTGGTCATGGCAGCTTTTTTGGTCATGCTCAATGACTGTAAGAAGGTAAAATTTATCAAGGACCAAGAGAGTCAACATCTGCCTATCTCTTCACGGCAATGGGAGAGATGAGGGCGAGTACACAGGTGTACAGTGACCATGTGCTGTTACTGCTCCCAAAGGCATTTCGTACCTCTAGTCATATCTTTCCATTTCTGTTGCGGTCTTCCTCGTTGAGATACTTTACCAAAGAGCTTCAGGAATTTGCTGTTAGAAGTGTAAGGTTTAATGGGGGGCGAAACAGAACTAAAGATCCAATTGGCAAAGTTTTAGAAGCAGGCTTTATTGAGAAGCTTGCTGGCGGGTTCCGCAATCAGGGTATTCAGCTATTGAAACCATGCCTTGGGGGATTCAGGCAGCATTTTTATACCCCTTTCTGGCAGGCACAGCTGGGAAGGATGAAAGCTGGGCACACAGGGCCTTCAGCAGGGAAGAGGTCCTTAATCTTATCATTCATCAGTCTGAGGACAGGTAGAGGGGAGTGTGCATATCTTCAGAAAACATTCTGGCTCCTGGATGACCTGGCTCCAGGGATTTGGCCTTGAGCAGGGGAGGGGGAGGTAGGTTAGAGGGAGGTGGATGAGAGGTGAATTCTAAGAGCCAGGCTGAAGTCACCGCATTCAAAGTGGAGTCCCTTTTGTAAAGTGATTCTCCACGGGAGCAGAATTCCATGTCAGCCCGCCAGCTCCTTTCCAGTTCTTACTTATTTCCAAGGCTGGGGATTTGCCAGTCTCCTGCGTTTGGGATGGTTGTTGTTTTATGTGTGTGTGTGCGTGCCCGCGGCGCAGTTTAAAAATTGCGATAAAAATATAAGGTAGCAGATGGAGATTGGCAATTCAGAGAAAGGGCATAAACAAGTGGCCTGAATAAATTCCTGACATGTTGTGCCTCTGGGTCTGTTATGTAGTTGGAAAGAGCCTTTTCAGTGTGTGGTTTGAACTACCAAGCACAACAAATCTCACTTTGATAGTGTAGTACTTCCATTTGAATGTCTTCACATTAGACTGTTGCCTGATGGAAGTCTCCTTTTAATGAAACCATGTTTTTTGGTTTCTACATATAGAAGACCTATTTGGGAAGGTTGTTACTCAGTGGCTGTCCTACTTCTAGGTATGATTATGCTACAAGCCGCACAGGGGCACTGGTGGTTCAGTGGTAGAATTCTCGCCTCCCACGCGGGTGACCCGGGTTCGATTCCCGGCCAGTGCAACTTGCTTTGTTTTATTCTTCAACACGAGGTTCTTAGAGTGTCTCCCTTCTGTACAGGATTATCTATTGCAAGAATAAGCCCGACCAAATGGTGATTCAGGGAGACGACCTGATCATTGAACATTTTCATAGGAAGAAACATGGACTTTGGAGAGCCTGACACACAAATCCGTCTTGGAAGAAGTTCACAGAATGTTCCTGGGTTGCGAAGATAGTGAGACTTGCACTCGCGACTTCGGACATCGTATCCGGAGAGACCAGCCCCTGTAAACGGGCCTGCGCGGTAAAGAAGCCGAGGGGAAAGGGGAAACCTGGAGAGATGGATGGACAGGAGGCTGCAGGACGCGCTCCAACCCCGCCGCGGCAGGGACGGCGCGGACCAAGGACGAGCTGACGCGGGAGAACGCGCTCATCCTTCCCCTGCGCACGGGCCCTTGGGTACGGTGCCCTCACGCACTCAGCAGATGCGAGCCCGCAGCCTCCGCCAGCGGCTCCACGTGGAGCGCACAGCCCCGAAACCTCTCACTCTGCGGGGGAGGTCGCCAGGGGTCAGAATCGAGTCCAAGTGCATGTGTTCTTTTTAGAGCTGAGGAGGTACCCACAAATAACATTTTAAGTGACTATAGTAGCATCTAGAATTCACTGCCCACCCCCCCCAAAAAAAACAACAAACCAACAACTATGGGTAACAATTTGGGCTGTAAGGTCAGCAGATGGACATCATCCTCCCCACACCCCCATCCGCCTCTGTGGGAAAAAAGATAAGGCTTCATACTCCAGAAAATCAGTCTCCAAAACCCAAGGGGCATTTGACCTTGTCCAACGGGGTGGCTATGAGTTAAAAAGAACTCGATGGCCACGAGTTACGTTTTGGTTAACACTGTGAAACTGCCAATACTAGCCCAAACAAGCTACAACTATAACACAATCCTGATCCTGTCCCAGCATCGTTCTTCAAAGAAATGGAAAAACTAGTCGCCAACTTTATACAGGAAGGAAGAGACAAGCTCTTCAACAAATAGTGCTGGCGATCTATTTACAGAAGAACCAATCGGTTCCATCCCTCACGCCATATCCCAAAATGTCTTGAAGATAAAAAGCCTAATGGATGAAAAAGTAGGGACAAACCTCAGTTCCCTAAGCCAGGGCATAAACACACTACCAACATTATGTAAACACACACACACAATAGGGGACTAAGGCCTTATAAAAATAAGACACTTATGTGTAGCAAAAATGTAAACACACCACGTGTTTAAAAATTTTTGGTAATGACCTATTGGACAAGAGACTGAAATCTATGTAAAACGATAACAATACTTCAGCAATGAAACTATGAATAATCCAATTTTAAGGTGGCCCAGATGGTGGAGCGAGCACTGCCCCGAAGATGACATCCGGGCTGCCACAAACACATGCAGGAAGGCTCACGGTGACTGGCCAATCGAGAGAGGCACATCAACCCGTGAGCTACTCCTGCACAACGCACTGACAGCAAGAGGTCGGGGGTTTCGAAATCAGACAATGAAAGGTGGAGAGCTATTGGAACCTTCGTACACTGTTCATGATATTGTCAAGCTACACAACCACTGTGAAAAGTGGTTGGCACTTCATGTAACCAAGCAATCCTTTCACTAGGTATATAAGGGGGTATCGCAACAACAAACAAACAAACCAACAAAAACAACACTGGAAACAAGCTCTGCCCAGCAGCTGTCATAGTTTGCATTTTCCCCACTAGGTGAGCATTGAGCAACTTACTCTGAGTTGGTGCACCCAGTGACCTCGCCTGGGAAGGTTCTCTCTGCTCACAGTGAGTTTTTTCAAAAAGCCTCGTTCTGGACGTCCGTCAACTTCCTGAAAAGACAAAAGTGTCCACTTGTAGTGCATTTGGAGCTTTCTGTTTACAATTTGACTGTTAATCAAGCTTTCTAGTTCAAGGTTCTGTAAAGATAGTGCAACTGTGTGTAACAAAAAAGGCAGACCAGGGACTGATTTTGCCACCACAAAAATGCACCTGTTCCCACAGCCATCTCAGTACACCAGTTTTGGGCCAAAAACCCAGCATGCCTCTCTTGCCCCATGCACCTGAGTCGCCTGACCTCGCTCCATGTGACTACTTTTGTGTTTCTACGCAAGAAGAGGGTCATGAAAGGACAGCGATTAGACACGTAGAAGAGATGGGGAAGGGGGGACAAAATATGCTAAGGAAGTGCTTTCAGCCACCCAAACAAACAAGTTTGAAAAATGTTTCCAAGAATGGACTTGCAGATTTGACAAAAGTAGTAAGTGTAATGGAGAGTGCTTTGAAGGTGATAAGGTTCTTTTGTTTTAAAAAAATTAAATACATAGCTTTGAAGAAAAATTCTGGGTTTGGGAGGCTACTCCTCATATGTCCCACAGAAATAAAAACCATAACATGAGCATATATACCCATCTCATCATTATACCAATACTCACAATAACAGGAAGAGGGAAGCAGTCTACATACCCATCCATGGGAGAATGGACAGGTAAACTCTGGTGCACACTCACAATGGAATACTGCACATTGCTAAGGAAGAGTTCACCTGTGAAACAAGTCATGACATGGATGGATTTGGAGGACATTAGGCCGAGTAAAGTGAGCCCATCAACAAAGGAAAATATTATATGAGATCACATCATAAAAGAAAAGAAGATGAAAATTGTTTATATCAAAAGAAACGGACTCTGATGGTTTCCAGGGGTAGAAGGAGAAGAAAGGGGAAACAGTAGGCTGGAGGGGAGATCGGTGTTAACGGAGGTGGAAAGATAACATTCTCAGAGATGGAGAGGAGAAGGAGGAGGGCAGTGCAAGCCCCCTTTGATAAGTTACTTAAATTGTTGGATTAAATATTATCTGCAATGTAAACCCTCACTAATACCCAATATTTAAAAAATAAAAGATTGACATGTGGTAGGGGTGGCGGAGGAAAGGAAGAGGGTGTTAACAAGCCCAGAGACAAGGGAATAACAAGTGAACCAAAATCAGTCTCCAGGAGGGTGTGAGAGGTCTGGCAGGGCTGGATCAAGGGCAATGTAAATGGGAGGAATTCCTAAAACCCAAATGAAGGCAGAACATGATAGTGGGACAAGAGGAAAGTACAAAGAAACAGAGGAAAGAACTAGGAGGCAAAGGGTAGTCATAGAGATCTAAATACAGGCATGTAAAGATGTAAATATATTTATATATGACGAGAGGGGAATAGATCTATGTACATATATTTATAGGTGTAGTATTTTTTCCCTCACAATAGTGATTTTTATTAAATTAGTTGCTGTATAAAACATTGCATATGTCATAATTGTTAACCTAGCAATTTACCAAACTGTAGTTATTGGGTGCAGTTTGCTGAGCACGTTTTAGAAAGGAAAGGAAAGGCCAAAACCCTGCTATAGTTGTTACGTCACTGCCTCAAAGACACACGGGGATGCTCAAGATCTAAGCCAGGCAAAGTTTCCTTCCCCCTCCAAAGCCCTCCATCTGTAGAAATATTCTGATAAATATAATCTAGACAGTCTTTGCACTTGTGATTCCACAACCAGAAATGCAATGGAGATGTTTAATATAGGTTTAGTATTAAGGAAACAGATGGACAGTGGGCCCCTGCTCAAGTACTCCCTCAACACAAGAACACTTTGTTCTAACAAGTCGGCAGTCTGAGATGCTCACCTGCCTAACACAATCATTGATGACAATGGGTGTACAGGCAAATGTGGTGACGAAAGCTGATCGTGCCCAACTACCAAAAGATACAGCACCTGAAGTCTTAAAGACCTGAAGATAAACAAGCAGCCAGCCAGCTGAGAGCCAACAGAATCCACATGGAAGAAGCACACCAGCCTGTCCCGACTTGATCGCTGAGGACAAAGTGGGTGCATAAGCAAAAGTTGCTAGCAAAGCAGATGGTGCCCTGCTATCAAATGATATAGCATTGGGGGTCTTAAAGGCTTGAAGACAATCAGGTGGCCATCTAACTAAGAAACAACAAAGCCCACATGGAAGAAGCACACCAGCCTGTGTGATGACAAGGCATCGAAGGAATCAGGCATCAAAGACAAAAAACATCCTAGCGTTGTGAATGAGGGGGAGTGCAGAGTGGGGACCCAGGACCCATCTGGGGGAAATTGGGTATCCCCTTGCAGAAGGGTTGTGGGGAGGTGACGAGCCAGTCAGAGTTTAGTGTAGCAACTATGAAACATACAATTTCCCTCTATTTCTTGAATGCTTCCTCCCCCAACTATCATGATCCCAATTCTACCTTACATAACCGGCTCGACAGGGAGATGTACACTGGCACGGATAGGAAGTGGAAATACCGGGGAATCCAGGACAGATGAGCCCATCAGGAACAGTGGAGAGTGGCGATATTGGGAAGGTGGAGGGAGGGTGAGGGAGAAAGGTGAAACAGATGACAAGGTCTACATGTAACCTCCTCCCTGAAGAACGTACAGTGGAGAACTGGGAGAGGGAGATGTCGGATGGTGTAAGATATGATAAAATAATAATTATTTATAAATTATCAAGGGTTCAGGGGAGGCAGAAGCGGAAAGGTGGGGGGGGGTAAAGTGAGGAGCTGGTACCAAGGGCTCAAGTAGAAAGCAGGTGTTTTGAGAATGATAATGGCAACATGTACAAATGTGCTGGACACAAATGATGTGTGTACGGATTGTGAAAAGAGTTGTATGAGCCCCTAATAAAATGATTTTTTTTAAAGATTGATATGCATTCCCTTCAGCCAAGATATTTCACTACCAAGCCACGCTCCAAAAAGAGGGCAGCTCCAGCTCCCACCCCCGCTGGAGACCAGCGGCTAAGTTTGCACTTGTCTCGCAAAGGGGATCCAGTGTGCTCCATGCCCAGCTCCCAGCCCACGCGACCATGCTGTTGTACAGCCTGCTGAAGGAGCACCAGGCCAAGCAAGTGAGTGCGAGGAAAAGATGGGGCGACAGGCAGCCACCTGCCCACACTTTGGTGGACCACCTGGATGTGCTTGGCCCAAGCCTACGTGAACCAGAGGAAGCTGAACCAGGAGAAGGCCCTACGCGTCAGGCCATTAGTTTTGCTAAGAAGACTGGCCCGTGGATGGGGATGATGGAGCAATTCAATCCGGCCCTCAAGGAAATCGGGGACGGGGAGAACTGGCCTCAGAGCATCGAGCTGGACATGCGCACCATTGCCACTGCCCTGGAATATGCCCACCAAGGGCAGCTGCATACCGACCCCCCTAGTTCATCTTCCCTTCCTCTACCTTGCCCTCCCTACCACACCAAGGGGGGCAGGAGGAATGGAGGAAGGCCCATGAATAAAACACAAAGCTCCATTCCAAAAGAAAGATAAAATTAAAGATCTGCAGCGTCAAAAAAAATTCAAAAGCAAAAAAACCCAAACCAAAACATCAAAATCACTTCTCTTAAAAAATAAAAGAATTTTTAAAATAAAAAAACAGCACTTCTCTGTCTTACATAGAAACGGTTATAGTTAGGAAACAATTTGCTGGCTCGCAGTGCGGGGTGTTGTGTACAAAGGTAAAGTAGGTGAGACAGATGACGTCTCTTCATTGCCTTTACTCCACAGGGTGTGTAGTGCAGACCCAAACCAAACGGATTTACAGACTAAAACGTACACCCCGTCCCTGGGTGGGCTCGAACCACCAACCTTTCGGTTAACAGCCGAACGCGCTAACCGATTGCGCCACAGAGACCCTGATACCCTCACAACACCCTACAGGGAATACGTATACACCACGTCCTCATGTCGTGGGCATACTGTGTGCTGTCTCCCAGAGTCTCAAAAGAAACAGGTGGGTTGGGCAAATGAATGACGCCTTTGTCGATTTGCAACCTGCACGCCGGGTGATTCCCAAGGCAGAAGGGCAGCAGATGGCCGTCGTCCCTCCTTGCTCCTCACCTGCCTCGGAAGTCACCGGGCCCCAGAGCCTCCGCGTCTGCGCTGCTCCGGGTCGCCTGTGCCGAGTGGGGCCCGAGGCTCGGAGCCCGCGGCGCCGGGCGGCTCTCGCTCTGCGTCCCGGCTCCGCTCGCCGCGCTCCGCGGCCCGCTGCACCGGCTGGCGCTCAGTGTGGACGGAGCTGCGAGGACGAAGGGAGGCGGGCTGCGACCGGCGGGATCCTGCGGATGCCTTTGCATCCAAGCCCCAAAGAGCGCGAAACTCCCTGGAAGTAGGGACAGAGACCCAAAACTTGACCTGGAACCGATCTGCGAGACAGTGGCTTGTTTGCATGGAGGGGACTTGCAGACACGCCGGACTGCGTCTTCGTCTGCCGGCCGGACAGGAAAGAATCGAGTGTCAAAGCTGGCTGCGGGGAGCGCTTGTCAGCAGTTTGCACAACCCTTTGCTCTGCCAAGGGAGACCAGGCTCGCTCCTCTGGCAGAGAGCTCAGCCCTGCCCGGGAGACGGGCCCTCTGGGAGACGCAATTCGCAAACCCTCACGCAGCTGCCCACGAGGCTGGGGATGGCTTTGGAATGGAGCCGGACTTCTGCGTACCCGCTGAGGAACCAGGCAGAGACTCAGCCGGAGACAGACCTGTCATCTGAGTCAACAAAACCCAATGGACTCGTTCCTCCGCCTCGTCGGGCCGCTGCGAGTGGCACTGATTTCGTGGTACCCGACAAGTTAGTACACAATTCCCACAAAATCCATGCAGCAACTGTTGAATTTTAACACATCCGACAGGTCAATGGGCAGAAAAGATCAATCATCTCTATCTCTAGTTAATCGCTAGTTTGAGATCCCCCGCCTAAGGCTATTTTTGCTGATCTTGAGATTCACCTGCATGAATACGCGTTCTTGGGATCTGGCTTTCCCCCCTTTCTCTCTCCCGTTCGTTTTTGAGGCATACTACATTGGTGGCTGCAGCCATGGGCGCCGGCACGGGAACAATTGTGAGGCTGGCACGGGACCCTCTGTTGTACACGGGGTCCCTGTGGGTTGGCACCTAACAATAATACCTACATTGTTGCAAATAACACTGCCTAATTTTGTAGTTCATTGTTCTAATACAGCACAGTTGATGGATATTTGGGGAAATTATGCAAAGAACTGTAAGAAAATTCTTGTGTCTCTTTTTTAGTGAACATGTGCGTCCATATCCTAACTTTTGGTAAGGTCCGTGTCATTTTTGCTATTGAAAAAGAGATTTGCAATGAAGAAGTCATTGGTTCTTCCAAAATTATTCAGGAGATGGCCAGCTTTGTTTCCAGCATCAAGATCATCTCGTAGAACTGTGGGTCCTTCCTCGCTGTGTCCAGTTTTCCCATTCTAACACCCAGTGAGAATGTGTCTCAATTGCCTGTTTGGTCCATTTCAGTCTGCAGAAATTGGTAGGATTCTTCCATTTCTTCATCACTAGCTTTAATTTGAAGAATAGTTGTATAAAGTGGGCTTCCTTGTGGGCATTAATGATTGCGTCCTGTCACAGGCTGCCTTGGACTTCAAGAGAGATCTGGAACTATTCTTGATGACGAATGTGTTACCATTCTTCTTGCTGTCCCAAAAATTGAAGTAGAGACTTGTAGATAACAACGGCTATAAGAATGGATTTTGAGTTATCACTTGATTGCAACCTTGATATAAGAACAATTAAGCCTTAAGACATGGCCCTCGGCCCCAATCCCAACTATGCCTCTCCACTCAGAAAATTGTACTTCAGAGGACACCACTGAAGCTACAGCTCAGGCAGAGGGATGTGTCTGGTCAGAGCACATGGGAACAAATGAAGGGGGAGGAAGAGAGAGTGGAGCACGCCCTGGCCCACCAAGCCTGAGGACAATATCCCTGACTAGGGAAAAACAAGTGATACAAAATCGGTGACAAAGCGCGTGTAAGAGGCCTGGTAGGGCTTGATCAATGGCAATGTAACCAAGAGGAATTACTGAAACCCAAATGAAGGCTGAGCATGTTAGTGGGACAAGATAGTGAGATAAAAGGAAATAGAGGCGAGAACCAGGAGGCAAAGGGCATTTATGAGGTCTAAATAAAGGCATGTTCATATGTAAATATGTTAATATATAACGATTGGGATATAGCTTCATGTACATATATTTATATGGTAAGTAAGCAGATGGACATTGGGTCTCTACTTAACTACTCCCTCAACACAAGAGCACTTTCTTTTAATACGCTGGCATTCTGTGACTCTCACTTTCCTCATACCATTGCTGAAGTTAAAATGGGTGCATTAACAAGTGTGGTTAAGAAAGCTGATGGTGCCAGCTATGAAAAGATATAGCGACTGGGGTCTTAAAGGCTTAAAGTTAAACAAGCGGCCATCTAGCTCAGAAGCAACGCCTACATGGAAGAAGCACACCTGCCTGTGTGAACACGAGGTGTTTAAGGGATCAGGTATCAAGCATCATCAGAACAAAAATATCATATCATCGTGAATGAGGGAGAGTGCTGAGTGGAGACCCAAATCCCATTTGTAGGTCACTGGACACCCCCTTACAGAAGGGTGTCAGGGAGGAGAAGAGCCAATCAGGGTGCAGTGTAGCAACGATGAAACATACAACTTTCCTCTAGTTCCTAAAGGCTTCCTCCCCCACTATCATGACCCCAAGTCTACCTCACAAATCTGGCTAGACCAGAGGATATACACTGGTACAGATAGGAACTGGAAACACAGGGAATCCAGGGCGGATGATCCCCACAGGACCAGAGGTGAGGGTGGAGGTAGGGTGGGGTGGAAAGGGGGAACTGATTACTAGGATCTACATATAACCTCCTCCCTGGGGGATGGAAAAGAGAAAAGTGGGTGAAAGGAGATGTCGAACAGGACAAGATATGACAAAATAATAATTTATAAATTATCAAGGTTTCACGAGGGAGGGGGGAGCCGGGGAGGAGGGGAAAAATGAGGACCTGATGGCAGGGGCTTAAGTGGAGAGCAAATATTTTGAGAATGATGAAGTTACCAAATGTACAAATGTGCTTTACACAATTGATGTATGTATGCATTGTGATAAGAGTTGTATGAGCCCCTAATAAAATGATTAAAAAATAAAATATATAAAAATTTAGCATATATATCTTCATAAGGGATATTGGTTAGATTCCATGTCTACCCTTCCTCTTTCCTTCTTAATTCTTTATTTCTAATGCTGGTTTTCATGCATGTGTGTGTATATAAATAAATATATATATATAATTTTCACGTGTTCAAAACATAAGGTAGCAGTCTGACATGAACAATGGCAGATGTGGGAACAAGACAAGGGAACTGCACGGATGTCTGCTGCTCTTCATTAGGATATACATGGTGCACCTGAAGAGACTCTTTTTGGGGTGTAGTATGAGTTAACAGAACAGCTCACTTTGATATTCTGGTATTTTTATTTAAAACTCACCACGTTGTATTGTTTCCATCCTATCCTTAAGGGTTTCAAAACAGAATAATGTGGTGACATCTTGCTGACAGTGAGGAGGGCTTGAAGCACTTGCTGATGATGATCAAGGACTGCAGCCTTCCACGCGGGTTACAGCTCAGTGTAAGGAGAAGAAAATTCCGCACAGCCAAACCACTCGGTAACAGTGTGCTAAAGGGGGTCAAGATTGCAGTTGTCGAGGATTTTGTCTTGCTTGGATCACCGCCAGTGCTCATGGGAGCAGCAACCGAGAGATCAAACTACACATTGCATTGGGTAAATTAAGGTGTCAAAAATCAAGGATGCTACTTTGAAAAGTAATGTGAATCTGACCCAAGCCATGGTATTTTCAGTGTGAGAGTTGGACATTGAACAAGGAAGACAGAGAAAGAATTAATGCATTTCAATGATGGTGCTGGAGAGAATATTGAAGTTACCATGAACTGACTGCTGAAAGACCAACAAATCTGCATGGGAAGAAATACAACCGGAATGATCCTTAGAAGCAAAGATGGAGAGACTTGGGCTCATGTACGTTAATCATGCTATCAAGAGAGACCAGTCCCTGGGAAAGGACGTCATTTTCAGTAATGTGCCAGGTAGTGAAAAAGAGGAAGGCCCGGGACCAGATGGACGGACGCAGTGGCTGCCACATGGCCTCCTACGTGAGAAGTGGACCGGGCAGTGTTTCATGCTGTTGCACACAGGGCTCTATGGGGTGCGACCAAGGAGACGGCATCTAACAATGGCATTGCCCGATGTATGTCGCCCTTCAATTAAACTATTGTTTTTGGTTTTTCATATAGGAGGCTTGTTTTAAAAGTTTGTTTTCAGTGGTCGTAGTGCCTGTCACCTTCCGTGCCAGTGTGCAATAGGAAGGTTTTTATTGCCAGAATGTACTGCGCAGGAACTGGTAGGTCAGTGGTGAGATCTCGCCTGCCATGTGGATAACTCTGCTTTATGACTCTGGTTCAATTCTTGGCCATCGCACTTTGCAACCACATTTTAAATTTTACCCAGGACTTTCAGACTTCCTCTCTACTATGAGAGACTATCTATTGCAAAGGCACATCCAGCCTTCTGGTGATTTTGGCAGCCAGGAGAAGCAATGAGCATTAGGTATTTTGGGCAACAAGAGCTGTTACACGGTCTCTCTAAAATGATTTCGCAGCGTCTGTTACAAAGGAGCCGATTTTCCGCTCATTCTAAAGGCAGGAGGCCTGATGCCTCCGTGGTTGACACACTTGGCTGCGTGACCCATCAAGGACGAAGCTCTCTGCTCCGGGAAAGATTTACAGCCTCCGAACCGGCATAAGAGGGCGCTATGCGTCGGGATCAACAGCAGGACAGTAAGTTTGGCATGAGGAAAGAGGGACAGAAACACCAGGACAAACAATTGTTGACATTCGTGTCCGTTGTAAAGTAAACCGTAGTGAGGACGCTTTGACCCTCTCAAGTAACCCTGCCGTCTCACCACACAGGTGTTTTGTTCTCAGAGGTTTGCTGGCTGCGAGTTGGCACGTGACCTCCGCGGCTGGCTGGAGAAAGACTGGGCTTTCCCCTCCTGTGCGCTCAGAAGCCCACACTGACTGGAAGGCAGTGAGTTTGGTTTCCGTTTGTGCTGACAGGAGGCTGTCGGTTCTGCTCTGCCTGTAAGGGGTCATTATGGGTTGGAATCGTCTCAATGGTGGGTTTTCTGGTAAGGGGTATTTGGAATGCGGGCGCGTACATATCTGAATCTTCTAGACAGCAGTGGAGGGTCCGGGACAGATAAGGAGGGGTCAGACAAGGTCTCCTCTTTGTCTTCCAAGGAGAGGGTGTGGGTCTGCCATGCAAACACAAATCCAACAGCTCACATCTTAAAAGTGAGCCCGCCCGTCCCTGGGTGGGCTCGAACCACCAACCTTTCAGTTAACAGCCGAACGCGCTAACCGATTGCGCCACAGAGACTGCGTCTCTTGCCGCCACGGACACAGGGCATTCATTCATCAAGACTCCGCGCTTTGGAGAACACTTGCGCTGCCCCAAAACTTCAGAAAACCGGCAGGTTGGGGCCACGAATGGCGCCATTGTCACATTTGGAATCTGTACGTGGGTGATCCCCAAGGTAGAAGGGCAGCGGGTGGCCTTCGTCGCTCCTTGCTCCTCACCTGCCTCGGAAGCCTCGGGGCCCCGGAGACACCGGGTCGCCTGAGTCCTGCAGCCCGCGGTGCCCGGCCCCGCTGGACGGGCAGGCGGCTGGTTGGGCGGGAGGGGCCGGGAGTGAGGGGCACGGGAACCGGGAAGGGAAGCAATGGGAGCTGGGAAGCACAGGTGCGGGCTTGGTCTCTGTCCAGAGAGCTGTGCGGCCGAGGCACAGGCCGTTCTCATTCTCTCGTTTGAGTCTTCCCGTACACGAGGCAGGCGATCCTCTACGGTCTCCCACAGCATCTCTCGAAACTGCAGGTGTGAGTTACTCCGCCTGTGTGGTTGGTTTTGCTTCTGCTCCTGCAGATGCCAGGTGTCTTCAAATTGAAATCTTTATATTCTCTGGTTACACACTGAGATCAGATGCTTGCATCAAGAATGTGATATTCCCCAGTAAACCCAAAACGACGATAATGCTGGCCAATGCATTGCCTTTCTGTCATTTGTCGGAGTGAGGGGGTCCCCAACATTCTAACAAAGTACCCAGGAGAGACTTTGCGATTGTGGACAATATTAAAGACAGACAAACAGACAGTGAGGCACAGGGGCTCCCTATCCCGTGTCAGGACTGAGAGTGAATGCATTTCCCAATGGGTATGCATAACGGGGATTACATAGCCTTCCTGAAGCATACACATTGGAGCCAACATATGAGCCATAAGAGGGGCATGCAAAAAAACAGGAAGTGCTCTGGGTGAGCGGAGCTTCCATAGCTCCCATTTTCCCCAAAAGGCCAGAAACTCTGTGTTAGTTCACTCGGTGGCATGGCTGGGGAAAATGCTCTCTGGTCACAGTGGAATTTTTAGTAAAAGCAGTTTTGCTCCCACTTCATTTTTTTTGTGATGACCGATTTAAGAGAACAGCATTCAGCTGTGAAATTTTGTTTCCTGCTCAGGAAAAACGCCACAGGAACTGTTGTGATGTTGAACACAGCTTACAGTGACAGCTCTCTGAGGAAAACTCAAGTGTACAAGCAGTTCTCTTGTCTCAAGAAGGGTAAAAGTACCCCCCCCCAACTTTATTGATCCCAATTTTACTTTACAAATCCGGCTAGACCAGAGGATGTGCACTGGTACAGATAGGAACTGGAAACACAAGGAACCCAGGACAGATGATCCCTTCAGGACCAGTGGTGAGAGTGGAGGTAGGGTGGAGTGAAAAGGGTCAACCAATTACAGGGATCTACATATAACCCCCTCCCGGGGGATGGACAACAGTGAAGGGGGTGAAGAGAGAGCTTGGACAGGGTAGAATATGACAAAACAATAATAATTTATGATTATCAAGGGCTTATGAGGAAGGGGGAATTGGGGAGAGAGGGGGAAAATGAGCTGATACCAAGGGCTCAAGTGGAAAACAAATGTTTTCAGAATGATGAGGACAACAAATGTACAAACGTGCTTGACACCATGGATGTATTTTGGATTTTGATAAGAGTTGTATGAGCTCTCAATAAAATTATTTTTTTAGAGGTGAAATGTCGATTGATGATAAATCTCGTTCTGGATGTCTGTCAATTTCCGTCGTGCATTTGGAGTGTGTTCCATCAGGTCAGACTCGTAATCAAGCTTTCTATTTAGGGTTCTGAAAAGAAAGTGTAACAGCGTGTGACCAAAAAAACAAAAAGGCAGGATTTGCAGCAGACAAGGGACTGGTTTTGCCACCATGAAAATGCACCTGCTCATGCAGCCATCTCAGTGCACCAGTTTGTGGCAAAAACCAGCATGCCTCTCTTGCCCCATGTACCTGACCTAGCTCCCTGACACTTTTTTGCTTCCATAAATGCAGAGGGAAGGACAGCGATTTGATGATGTAGAAGAGGTGAAGAAGGGAAAAAAAAAACATGAAATGCTGTCAGCTATCCAAACAGATGAGTTTGAAAAACTATTCCAAGAATGGAATCAAAGTTTTAACAAATGTATTAAGGGCAATGGAGAGTACCTTGAAGGTGATAAGATTGTTGTGTTAAAAAAAACCACATATATTTGAAAAACATAATCCCGGTTATCTTTGGGTACCACCTTGTAGGTAATATCATAAGTGGGTTATGCAATAAATAAGCAATGAGGTGAGTCACTGTCTTGACCTAGTGTTAGCTGACCCATAACACCCCCAAGCCGTCCCCAGGGGTTGGAATCACGGATCAGTATCAGCAGGAGATGTCAAGATACCACTTGCTGCATTTACGGTGGGTTGGCTATAGAACCTGATTGCTCTTGTCTAGAGACAACCTTTGAGCATAGTGAAGCAGCCAGACTCAGGAATGACCTATCCAGGGTGGCAGTCCTTAAGGGAAAGCTCTTGCGGGGCACATTATTCAGTGTGGAGAAGGTGTATTTGAAAACGTTTCTGTCTCAGAACAATGGAAGATCTTTCTCAAAATAGGGCTAGTTTTCTGAGCCCGAGGTTGGGAGTGTAGAAACAAGGTCAAACACTTTATAAAAGGTTTGGCCAAACCCATCTATGAAGCTGCAATAAAAGAAAAAGAAACAGAGGAAGGAAGGAAGGAAGGAAGGAAGGAAGGAAGGAAGGAAGGAAGGAAGGAAGGAAGGAAGGAAGGAAGGAAGATTGTTTGAGGGTTTTTTGGAGTGGGAGAGGAAGGGCAGATGCATTACTGGTTACAAAGTATATATGTCAGGTTTCTCTGATGGTTTACCTTGTTTCTTGCTTCTCAACGCTGAAAGAATCCACCTGGGACCCTTGTAAATCCAAGTAACTTTCATGAGGGAAAAGGAAGCTCCCCTATTACTGTCTCAGGTACACACTATCCTTGGAAGCATGCCAGGCCTCATGCGGGGGACCCTGGAGAAGTTTAAGACTGAAAATGGCCCTTCCGGGGAGCACAAAATCCCTTTGGAAAATGCCCAGAAAGTAGAGTCCACAGATCCCCCAGAGGAGCCTGGACCCAGAGGCAGAGAGACAGAGCGGGACCCCTGGGGCACGCAGGCCTGTTTGCACCACACCTGGGAGAGATGAGGCACTCTGACTTGCAGGAGAGGGACCTGAGCACGGGGCCTCAGAGGGCCCTGCCCTCAGCCTGCTCCCTTTACCCCCTCCTAACCCTTAGCCTCCTCCTATCCCTCAGCCTGCTCCCTTGACCCCCTCCTATCCCTTAGGAGGAAAGATAGAAAGTTGTCAAAATGGAACCGAACCTTGAAGTGTGATCCTCGAGAACTTGAATGAATTGGTAGTGGTTACTTTGAAGCAGATTCTGTTAGATCAGGAATGATAAATTGGAGGTGTCCCAGTGACATGCTCTGTTAGGACAAGCTACCCTTGAAGAATGGGCAGGTGCTTCGTTCCTCACAGCTGCTCCCCTGCCTTTGACTCACCAGCACAGGTTAGACACTTCTAAAGCATTTTACTGTGAAGTAGGTGGAGGGATTAAATATCAGATGCTGTGTGTATTAAACAGCTTGAAGAATGTACCAACCTGCATCAGGTCATGGCTTGCCCTATTCCTGCCTGGTCCGCTAACCGTCTCCTGAGGAACAGCTAGTGGGATCCAAGGGCTGACCTTTCGCTTCCCAGCTGACACTGAACCACTGCACCACCAGGGCCTTCATGTCTGTTCCTGGTTGGTTTTTTAATTGATGATGTTTATAACTCTAAAGTTTACATCTAGGTCTCTAATCCAGCTTGAGTTGAGATATGGATCCTGATTTATTCTTCTGCAAGTGGGAATCCAATTTTGCCAAACATTTTTTTTTTAACCAAACATTTTTTGAAGAGATACGTCTTCCCCATTTAATTGGGTTTGGACCGTCCGTCAAAATCATTTGTAAGGGAGTGGATTTTTATTTATTTATTTTTACATTTTATTAGGGGCTCATACAACTCTTATCACAATCCATACATATACATACATCCATTGTATAAAGCACATCCGTACATTCTTTGCCCTAATCATTTTTCAAAGCATTTGCTCTCCACTTAAGCCCTTTGCATCAGGTCCTTTTTTTTTTCCCCTCCCTCCCCGCTCCCCTCCTTCTCACGAGCCCTTGATAATTTATAGATTGTTATTTTGTCATATCTTGCCCTATCCGGAGTCTTCCTTCCCCCACTTCCCTGCCGTCCATCTCCCAGGGAGGAGGTCACATGTGGATCCCTGTAATCAGTTCCCCCTTTCCAACCCACTCACCCTCCACTCTCCCAGTATCGCCCCTCACCCCCGTGGTCCTGAAGGTATCGTCCACCCTGGATTCCCTGTGCCTCCAGCTCCCATATGCACCAGTGTACAACCTCTGCCCTATCCAGCCCTGCAAGGTAGAATTCAGATCATGGTACTTGGGGGGAGGAAGCATCCAGGATCTGGGGGAAAGCTATGTTCTTCATCGGTGCTACCTCGCACCCTAATTAACCCATCTCCTCTCCTAAACCCCTCTGTGAGGGGATCTCCATTGGCCGACAAATGGGCCTTGGGTCTCCACTCTGCACTTCCCCCTTCATTCACTATGGCATGTATATATATATGTATACATATACATATATATACACTCACACACATATATGTACACATATTCTTTTTTTTTTGCATGATGCCTTATAGGGAATGGATTTATTTCTAGGTTTTCTGTTCTGTTCCATTGGTCCATGTGTCGCTCATTGTGCCAGCACCCCGCTATTCTCACTACAGCGACTCTAGTACGTTTTGAGGTCAGGAAAGAAGCGTTCCTGCTTTGTTCTTCTTCTTTAGTTGAGCTTTGCTGATCCTCTATCTCTTTCCTTTCCAGATAAAGTTTGTGATTAGTTTCTCCATCTTTTTGTAGAATGATGCAGGGATCTGGATTGGAATTGCACTATATCCAAAAATTGATTTGGGCAATAAAGACATTTTCACAATGTTAAGTCTTCCTATCCATGAACATAGTATATTCTTCCACCTACATAAATCTTTTTTGGCTTCTTGTATTAGTGTTGTGTAGTCTTATTATGCGTTCTCCCCCCCCCTTTGGTTAGGTTTATTCTTGAATATTTCATCTTTGGGGTTGCTATTGTAAATGATATTGTTTTCTGGATATCCTTTTCAGAGTTCTCTTCATTTGTACACAGGAAGCTGATTTATTTTTGCATGTTAATCTTGTAAACACATTGCTGAATCTTCCAAATAGTCTTTGAGTTTCTACATAGAGAGTCATATCATCTGAAAATAGAATGTTACTTTTTTCCAATTTGGATGCCTTCATTTTCTTTTTGTTATCTTATCATTCTGGCTAAGATTTACAGGACAATATTGAATTGAGTAGTGATAAAGGGCATACTTGTCTGGCTCCTGTTCACAGGTACAATGAGCTTTCATGTGAGGAACTCAGTATTTATACCTGGCTAATCCATATGGTTCCTGTTCTGTCCTCTATGGTTAATTTACTGCATCTGGGAGCACGTGCATATAAAAGTAGCCCAATTTATACATATCTGGACTCTTTATTCCATAGGCAAGTCTGGTACAGGCAGACATTGGTTCAGCAGCCAGGAGCAAATACTTCTGTCAATGAAGAAATTGTAGAGAACTGGGGAGTGATACCGGAATTAAAGATATCAAATGTGCCTACCACTAAGAGTAACTTCATAGCTTTGTAGGCCAGAGTGTGATCCTCTAGCCCAGTGGTTCTCAACCTGTGGGTCGTGACCCCTTTAGGGTTGAAGGACCCTTTCACAGGGGTGGCCTGATTCATAACAGTAGCAAAATTACAGTTATGAAGTAGCAATGAAAATAATTTTATGCAACTATATACATAAATTTATGGGTGGGGGTCCCCACAACATGGGGAACTATATTAAAGGGTCATGGCATTGGGGAGGCTGAGAACCACTGCTGTGCGCATTAATACTTAGCCTGAAATGCGACAACCGTCCTCTCACCATGTCTTACAAGATGGAAAACAAATTCTCGTGTGTTTCAGTTATGTGTTTCAGTGCTGGTGCTTTTAATCTGCACACCTTTCCGACCACAGCCCAGTGGCTCACCTCTAGGCCACTAAGTCTCTTCAGCAAGTGGCCTACTGTCCATGCAGTTGCAGTCCCAGGAACAGAGAAGGAGAGAGGCAGAATAAACCCTTTGAATTCATTTGGATAGATCTCAGGAATCCAGGGGAGGGAGGGAGGGGGGAGAGGGGGGCTAACGCTCCTTGGCATCTAGGTGGAGACAGTTGATAGGAATCTGCCATTCAAGGAGCTGCTGGGTACCAAGGAGATCCTGCAAGGGGAGATCCAGGAAAACCAATCAAAATAGAAGATTTTAAAGGGAGAAGGGCGTGGCCCTGGGCAGAGCTCGGTTGAAGCTAAGAACATCTCCACTTCGTGCACGTGGTCATTGTTAGTGTCTGCCAGTTGGTTCTGAGCTCAACAGCGGCCCTGTGTGCACAACAGCGAATGCTGCTCTGGCCGGCACCATCCTCACAGTCCATGCCATGTCTGAGCCCATGGTTGCAGCCCCTGGGTGCCTGCCTCTCTCGGAGGGCCTTCCTCTTTTCCCCGACCACGTGCTTCCCCTGGCAAGAGCCCTTCTCCTGGGATGAGCCCACAGTCAGCGAGTGGAAGTCAGCAGGGAAAGGTTGCCAAGTGCAGTGTATCTCAGCCAGCCCTGAAGGCAGCCTGTGGTGCGTTGCTGGTGAGGACGCTGGGGTCTTCAAGGCTTGAGCCTTGGTTCCCTTGACCTCAGGGCCGTTAGGCATTAAACCACGGTCCAGGCAGGCCTCTCACTTGATGCTTCAGATCATAAGCTGCCGAATGAGTTTGCTATGCAAATACTATTTTGTTAATTTCCCTGACTCACTAAAGTTCTGTGCTGTCTCCATCCCCAGGTGAATTCGACTCAGGCACTCGAGGGTTTATAAACTTAAACAAAGGACTCTCAATTTTCCCCTTAGTTCTTTATTCATAAACCCAGAGTGCTTTTCAGCTGAGGAACCCACGATTTCGTTGGGAAACCTCAGCTTCTCTGGGGGGTAGAGACAGGCAGAGAGGCGGGGAGTAGGGGTGATGCAAACCTCTCCACCCGCTCTGGCTGGTGGAGCGCTCACAGCGCGGCTGGGTGGGAGGAGAGCAGAAAAGAGCAAAGGAGCGGGTTCCCGGATTGTACAGGAGGACAGCCACCTACCAGTGACGTCGAGCCTTATGTAGATGAGGCAGCGCAGTGGCTGCTGGATGAGCACACGTGGTGCTTAAATACGTTATGATTTCCTGTACTTTTGTGGAGATGGAGTGTCTGATATTGAATGAGTTTTTGTGCTTTAGGGTGTAGGAGCGATCTGTAACGAGGGTAACTAAGTGTCCCTGTGTGTAAAGTGTATGGGTTGTGAGCGCGCGTGGGGCGAGCGGGCGAGCAACTCATACTTACCTGGCAGGGGAGATACCATGATCACGAAGGTGGTTTTCCCAGGGCGAGGCTTATCCATTGCACTCCGGATGTGCTGACCCCTGCGATTTCCCCAAATGTGGGAAACTCGACTGCATAATTTGTGGTAGTGGGGGACTGCGTTCGCGCTCTCCCCTGATAATGGTTTTAAAAAAGTAGAACTGTCAGTTTTGAATGTTCCCAATTACAATATAGTATTTCTATATTTTGTTTCATTTAAGCTTCAAGATAGCTCCAAGAGTTTGCTCACTTCAGCTTTACTTTGTGTTTAGTTATTATTTCTTTGGTTTGTCCTACACTTCTTAGGTTGCTGGTGTTTCTGAAGTTACAATTGATCGCTAACAATAGTTCCTTATTCACTGTGCTAAGGATGTTTATTGCCACCATCTTTCTGAGAACAGTTGCTTTCTACTTGAGCCCTTGCTTTCTAACAACTCTTTTTTTCTCCCTGCCTCTTGACCCCTTGATAATTATTTTGCCCTGTCTTTTACACTGTCCTGTTTCATTTCACGCACTTTTCTGTTGGTCCCATCCCCAGGGAGGGGCTTATATGCAGATCCCCTGTGACTGGTTCCCCTTTTCTAGAGTCTTCCACTCGCACCACTGGTGCTGAGGGGTTCCTCAGTCCTGGATTCTGTTTCTCTGTACCAGTCAGTGTACATGTACCTCTGGTCTATCTAGCAGGATTTGTAAGGTAGAAGAAGAATTGAGATCATGATGATGTGGGATGGGGGAACTAAGAAGGAAGTTGTTTGTTGGTTTCATCCTTGCTAACTACACTGCACCCTGACTGGCTCGTCTCCTCCCTGTGTTGCTTCTGTAAGGGGCATGTCCAGTTGCCTGCAGATGGGCTTTGGGTCCCCACTCTATACACCCCTGTGATACTGGATCCCTTTCATATACTCTATACACCCCTGTGATACTGGATCCCTTTCATATACTCTATACACCCCTGTGATACTGGATCCCTTTCATATACCTTGTGATCACACAGGCTGGCATGCTTCTTCCACGTGGGCTTTGTTACTTATGAGCTAGATGGCTGCTTGTTTATCTTCAAGCCTTTAAGACCCCAGAAGCTATATCTTTTGATAGCCGGGCACCGTCAGAGTTCTTCACCATGCAACCTTTTATATTATAACACGTTTGAAACATCAGTCAAGGATCATGTCTGACTTCCTAGCACAAGTGATTCCAAATTTTTATTACAAAGGCTGCCATTTTTTTTCTCAAGAAATCTGCATCATTGTGTATAGAAGGTATTACCTACAAAGGTGTAGGCACTAGGTAACAGTGTTTCTAGGCTCTCTCGTGACACAAAACGACATATGCTTTGTGTGTTTGGTAACAGTTTATACTAATATTTTGCATTTCAAGCATAACACTGGGAGACCGGAGTTTTTTCCTATGCTACAGTTTATGTTGTCTCTCACATGTTGATCACCCTGATCCCAAACTGTTGCAGTATGTTCAAATATGTTCTCCTTCGTATAGTACACACAATTGTTTCCAAATGAATTACTACTGACAATAACTCTCCAGTAAAGTTCAACATCTCTCTGTATTTTCTGACTTTATAAGTATTATTACTTAGAGAATACTTTATTAATCAAACCCATGTAGATAAGACCTTACATAGTTCATACAGTGTTACCCCTTTACAAATGGGGAAAAAATTAACTTTAACATTTCTAGACCAATATGGCTATTAATTTCTGTACAATGCCAACTCAACACAGTACAACTGGGATACTTTTCCAAAATTGACAGCACAGCTGAAGTCTCCAAAAACTCAAATTATATATATGTATATATATTTATATAAAAAGACCCATCACACGGTTATGCATCAAAAACAGCAACAGCTTTTCCAGGTTCTGCAGTCATCTGAACAAAATTATAGAGACATCCAGCACACCCATTAAAAACACAAAAGGAAAAAATACAAAACAAAACCTCAGAAAACAGCAAAGTTCTCAACTGTTGTGGTACCTGGCACCAGTTTTTAAAAATGAGTTTCTCAGTCATCACTGGAAAGAAAGTATTCTAGGATAACATCACTAAAAAACAGCTCTGATATAGCACAGTCACGGTTACATCATAAAACAGGTACAAGATGTTTTACATCCACAGAGGCATGATACAGCAGGGTCCTGCATCTGTAAGACTAGAGGACACAATTAAAAAGGCCTTATTTGCGACGTGATTCTACTTTTCCAGCAGAGGGCCCAAAAGATGGTGTGACACAGCTCTGGGACCTAAATGCACCTCCTTAGAGGGGAGTTCTTGTCACTGGTGACACAGCTCTAGGTACTCATTGCTGTCTCACGAACACCAGCTGACAGCCATTAAAAAACAGAAAAACCCAAACAAAACCATTCGATCCATGTAAACGTGACCAAGTGGAGGCAAGCAGCACACTCACCCATCATTTTACCTAATCTGTGACGGGCGGCTGCAGGACGAGAGCTCCGCGGAAGAAAAGACGCCCACTGGCACTTCATCACTCTGGGCCAAACAGGCAGTAAGTAGCCAAACATGCATTTATTGGTGAAATTTTTTGCATTAGGTTTTAAATCTCTATCTGAAAACAGATGATCTGATTTTGTCTGTCCACACTCCTTCTGAGACGGATGTTGCGCTGTACTTTTCCAGGTTGTGAGTGCAGCTGCTTGTGCTTGTTCCTTTCCGGGGTGGATGGCTGGAAGTAGTTTTTGATGGAGTTGGTCTGTTGCAGTTGAGAAGGGCGATCTCTACACTTCATCTGACTGACTCAGGGTAATAACAGAAAAGTCAGCAGTTAGCACAGCATGATTTCTACTGATTGATTGATCATTGTAAATTAGAATGTCACAGTTTTTCCTTCCAACAACATATTCAACAGCAGTTAAAAGTCTTTATGGTTCTCCTGGGGATGTGCCCTTGGCGGGAAGCAATGTCCATATGGGTCCGGTGTGGAGGGTCTGTGGAACCTGGCGGGTGGGTGGCCAGAAGTTATACTCCTATAAGAATTACTAAGATGCAGAAGGTGGGTGAGTGTCATGGTGGGGAAAAAGGAAACAGAGGAAAGATCTAGGAAGCACATCTTGAATACAAGTATAAACATAGGTGTGCACTTATGAAAATATATTAATTCATGAAAATAGAAGTATTGGCGCATATATATATATTTATGGCATTCTGTGATGTTCACCCTCTGGGCATCACTGCTGAAGACAAAATGGGTGCACAAGCAAATGTATTGAAGAAAGCTGATGGTGCCCAGCTATCAAAAGATATAGGGTCTGGGGGTCTTCAAAGGCTTGAAGTTAAACAAGCAACCATCTAGCACGAAAGCAACAAGTCCACATGGAAGAAGTACACCAACTTGTGTGATCCCTAGGTGTTGAAGGGATCAGGTAACAGGCATTAGAAGACCAAAAACAAACATTGTTGAGAACTAGTTGGGGTGGGGGAGGGTGGGAGCAGAGACCCCAAACCCATCTGTAGACAATGGGACATTCCCTCCCAGAAGAGTCACAAAGAAGGGATGAGTCAACCAGGGCGAAGTATAGCACTGATGATGATTTAACACACAATATTCCTCTGGTTCCTTGAGGCTTCCTCACCCCCCACTACCATGACCTCAGGCCTGCCTTTCAGTTCTGGCTAGACTGGAGCATGTACAGTGGTACATAGAAGAGCTGGGGACACACAGAATCCAGGTCAGATAAACCCTCAGGAACAGAAAGGGGAGTGTTAGGTAGCTAGAGACAGGGACAATGGGTTGTCCTGGGAAAGCCCCCAGAGGGGGGTTAAGAAGGAAATCAAAAGAGCATTAAACACCAGTGAGGACCCTTTAAGTGAGCATGCTCCAATTCAAGCCCCCTGCTAGCTGGAAGGTATATCTGGACAGTCCAAAGTAGGCCCAGGCCCATCACATCACCCAGGTGGCTTAACAGCCAGTGGGGCCAAGAATAGCATCAACTGCACTTCCCTAGCCAGAGAGGTTTGAAATACCTTGGCAGCCAGAAGGCTGTCCCACTGTTACCCACTCCTGGTCAGTGGCACTTGGCAGGGGAAACCCCCTCCTCTAGCAAGTGCACAAGCACCCCCAGGGCCTAGTTGGGGCTTCAGCCTTTCTCTTCCCTGGTGCTCTCTCCTGCTCCCCTCCTGCCTTGCCCTCCCCAGTCCCACACCTGTGCGTGCGCTGCCCCAAGAGGTTACTCCTGTTCAGGGTGAAGCCCAGTGCTGCTTCGTGCTTCTTGGAGCACTTCCCTGAAATAGCGTGTATCCTTTTGGACTGTAGAACCTGAAACTTCTCCAGTCCTTCATTGAAAAGCCACTTGGATTGTTTCTGTGTGAATGCTTTCTCTCGTGCATAGCCAAGAATTGAAATAATACCCACTTCAGAAACCTAACCTGGAGTAGCTATACCAAGGAGGTAGCAGGAAGGTAGGGCAAGGGGAGAGCAAACCACTGGGGGAAGGGAGACAGCGGTAGGTGTAAATATGAAAATAATAATAATTTATAATTTATCAAGGGGTCACAAGGTTGGGAGGGGGGAGGAGGGTAGAAAGACAAGCTGACACCAAGGGCTTAAATAGAATGCAAATGTTTATAAAAGAATGATAGCAGTATATGTTTAAATATGCTTGATACAATTGATCTATGGATTATTATGAAATTTAAGAGTCTCCAATAAAATTCTTAGCAAAGTATCAGCATCATTTCTATAGCTTGTCACATTCCCTAAATGAAAACATTTTTCACTGTCTTCTGCCCATCCTTCCTGAAATATAAGCATGTATCAATAATAAGTACAACTTTGTATTATTCCCTCCACTGAAGGAAAAGGTCCAAGTTGCACTGAAGACATGAGCGAAAACACAGGCTCCCGCCAGTGAGAGAATGCCAATTGGAATGCTTTAGCAAACTGATGAAGCTGGGACACACACTCATCAATGCCAACAAATTTGGAAGACCTGGCCAACTGACTGGAAGAGATCCATATTGTGCCCATTCCAAAGAAAAAGGACCCCATAGAATGTACACCTTATCAAACAGTATCACACTTCAGTACAAGTTTGCTGAAGATGGTTCAACACCGGGTACAGGAGTACATTGACAAAGAGCTGTCAGAAATCCAAGCCAGGTTCGAAAAAGGACATGGAGCAAGGGACCTTATTGCTGACATCAGATGAATCTTAGCTCAAAGCAGGAACTACCTGAGAAGTTAACGTATCTTTTATTCATTGTCCAAAGGTATTCTTGCTTGGATCCAAAGGCAATGCTCATTCAAGCAGCAGGTAAGGAGGTCTTGTGAAGATTCACCCAATGCAATGCTCGCTTGCTTCCTTGTCTGCAGCTGTGTCAGAGCCCTGTCCTGGGACTTCAACAGCAATTGGTTGATTTGAGTCATGGCAGATTCCATTAGTCTGGTTTGTTTGAGTGTATACACAGGGTTGCTGATTGCTTTTTGTTGTAAATCCAACAAGTATATACACATTGTAAGAAACACCTGCCAGGAAAAGAAAGGTCAAAGGAGGGAAATGGAAGTCTTCTCACCTCCCACTGCTGGTGCACCTGGCTGTGAGGGGCTTCGCATGGCCCTTCTCATTCCATTTCCCACGAATTTGGTGACACCCGGTCTTTACACGTGGTTGGCTGCGGTGACTTTGAAGTGAGAAGGAAGCTGTTTGGGCTAGAAACCCAGGACGACCGAAGCCCTGCCCTGCCCATCGGTCAGTTGCATTCCCAGCCATGGGAAGGAGGTGACGGCACAGAATATGGGAATAACTCCATTGTTCGCAGACATCTCACCTTTGAAACTGGCCAAAGAGGCGAAGTGGGTGATTTACAGAGGCTTGACGTGCTCACGCCCGCGTGCTTTTTACCTCGTTTCCTGAGCTGCGAGCGGAGGACAGAAGTCACCGAGAGCGCAGAGCAGGATCCACGGCGGCGCTCGGGTCCCATCCGTGCAGGGGCCTCGGTCAGCCCCGGGCCGGCGACGCTGAACGAGGGTTCAACACGGCTCGGGGACAGACTCAAGGAAGCCCTGGTGACGCTGGGGATCAGGCGTTGGGCGGCCTCCCGAAAAGAATTACAGCCTCAGAAATCCTAAAATGTAAGTCAGAATCCACTCAATGGCAGTGGGTTTGATGGATTTTTTTTGATTGTTTTATTAGGGGCTCATACAACTCTTATCACAATCCATACATACATCAATTGTGTAAAACACATTTGTGCATTCATTGCCCTCGTCTTTCTCAAAACATTTGCCCTTGACATCAGCTCCTTGACTGATTTTTTTTTTAGCACGATACATATGTACTAGACAGAAGCGAATCAATGCTAATGGAGTGTGATTTGTACCTAACATGGAGCAGGTGAATCACCACTGGTGTCATGGTGTAGTGGTGAGCACTCTGGCTCTGAATCGATCCGAGTTCAAGTCTCGGTGGGACCTAAGCCATTAAGACATTTTAAAAACCTCCTACAGAGAGTTACTCCAGCGCCCACTTCCTTTGCGGCATTTTGCACCCCTGTTTCTCTGGTTTTCTCAGAAATCGCGGTCCCAGAACCACGTGGAAAGTTGGAGAGAGAGGAATGCACAGGAGAAGAGGTCAGAAAGGGGGAGAAAGCGAGTAGAAGGTGGAGGACTGCGGGTTCACAGCCAGGTTGCGTAGCTCCCCACCCCGCTCCTCCCCTCCCGACCCCCGGAGAACCCGGCTCCCCAGAAAGCGCCGGGCTGCGTGCCTGGCATCTGCTTTTGTTTGTTTGCTTTCACAGTTGTGTTAGCACTTTATCCACGTGTCATACATTCCCAGTGCCCCCGCCCCCAGCTCTTTCCCTCCACCTGTGGGAACCATCGGTCCAGGCAGCTGTGGCGTCCGCTCTCGTCCCTGCCTCTCGCCCTGCGCGCGCCGAGCAGGAGCGCTTGGCGCGGGAGAGGGAGCCGCGGACCGGCCGCAGACGCCCTCCCTCCTGCGGACCCCGCCCCGAGGCGCCGGTGCCCGGCCGGCCAGCCTGCGGGCTGCCGCGGAAAACTGCCTGTCGCTGCCCTGATGTGACAGCGCCTCTAGTGCAGAGATAAAGAAACGCATCGCCAGATGGGGTGACAGCCGTTACCTCTGGGGAACCCAGCGTGTGGAAGGGATCAGGGGCTACTTTGTTTTAGAATCGATTGGGGCATGTTCTGCTTTGATAAAAATATATATTAAATGGAACATAAGTTCTTCGTTATGTAGAGTATTTTAAAAGCCCACTGCATTTCTATTAAACTTTATATTTATATATATAACTTTCAAGTGGTCCTATCTACCACTCTTTAGATAGTCTAGGTTGTGTGAAAAGTCTGCTCACTGCAAGTTTTTCAAAATCTTATCGGCGGGCCGACGTGCACACCTGCTCACCGCGCCTGACGTCCTTCCAGCAGTCTGGTCATCCAGAGCCTTCTGTTCAGGCCCCTGGGCTCTTACTGTCGCTCCAGCTCCCCCAGGTCTGTGTGTCTGTTACCCCAAGCACTCAGAGGCTAGACAAAGAGGAGAAGCCTGTCCAGAAGCCCGGCAGGACAGGAACAGGAGAATCTCAACATGGAAAACTCAACTCAACACTGAACATGAAGGAAAGCTTGACAACCCAGAAAAGATGGGAAACGAAGTACTGCCACCGACTGAGGAAAAGCCAGAAGCCACTGGCTCGCTGGAGACAAGGGAAAGTTAGGATATGAGGGGCAGGCAGATGAGGAAATGCCAAGGATAAGGGAAAGGCTGAGGGTGAGAGGAAGCCCAAAGAAAAGCCAGCAGGTGAAACCAGGGCTGCAGCCAAGCGCGAAGCTCAGGATGATGTCCCAGAAAAGCAAAAGGCCAAACCAATAAAGGACTGGCCGAGCACTGTTCAAGGAGAGTAAGGAAGCCCTTCCTGATAAGCATGTGAGCAGTGAGGAGATGATAGCAGAGAGTTGGACGAGAGGGCAAAGGTGGAAGATGAGGTGAAAAAATCCGAACAGAAATTGGGGGGCTTTATGTGTATGCAAAGAAGCTTGCAGAATCCCTTCCACCCCAGAGAGCCAAGGGAACCTCGGGGTGGCGGTAAGGCCCAATAGAGAAGAGAGCCTTTGAAGACAATCGCTGTGTGTAGTGCCCTGGAGCGTCACTCAGTGATGTGACTGGTGCGAACGCGATCAACCCTGCTCGCTCCTTTCTTGCATTTCCCTGCAGATGGCAGCCAGGCTCTGTGCTTTAACCTCATGGGGACACTTGGCTTTCCGCATCCTTCTAGGTACTGATAACCTTTGACCCAACTACAGTGCTCTGTGTTTCAGTAGGGGGTTTTCAGCCATTACATGAAGTTTAAAAAAAATGTTTATGGTGCATCCTACAATTAAAACAGTTTTCAGAACCATAAAAAATGTCTTATTGCAACGGTACCAATGGTTCCGGGGGTACACGGGAGAGGATGTGCAGGGGGTAAGGAGGTACTGGTGACCAACCCAGGGAGAGGCGAACAACAAGGAATCCAAAGCCAGTGGCAAGGAGACTGTGAGAAGCCTGGCAGGGATTCAGCAAGGGCAAGGCAACCGAGAGAAATTAATGAAACCCAAATGAAGGCTGAACATGATAGTGGGACAACAGAAAAGTAAAAGTAAATAGAGGAAAGAACTAGCTGATAAAGGGTATTTATAGAGGTCTAAAGACTGGAATGTACATATATAAATATATTTATATAAGAGTGTGGGGAAACAGATCTATGTGTATGTATTTACAGGTTTAATATTAAGGCAGCAGATGGACATTGGGCCTCCACTCAAGCATTTACTCAATGCAAGAACACGTTGTTCTATTAAATTGGCGTTCCAGGATGCACACCTTCCCGACACGATTGCTGAAGAAAAATGTGTGCATAAGCAAACATGGTGAAGGAAGCTGACAGTGCCCGACTATCAAAAGATATAGCATTTGGGGTCTTAAAAGCTTGAAGATTAACAAGCATCCATCTAGCTCAGAAGCACCAAAGCCCACATGGAAGAAGCACATCAGCCTGTCTGATCACGAGGTATAGAAGGAACAAGTTATCAGACATCAAAGAACTAAAAATCATATCAGTGGGTGCCCAGCTTCCAGATAGGATCAATGAAGACAAACGTATGCATAAACAAATGTAGTGAAGAAAGGTGATGGTGCCTGGCTATCAAAAGATATAGCATTTGGGGTCTTAAAGGCTCGAAGGTAAACAAGTGGCCATCTAGTTCAGAAGCCACAAATCCCACATGGAAGAAACACACCAGCCTGTGTGACCACAAGCTGTCGAAGGGATCAGCTATCAAGCATCAAGGAACACAAAATCATATCATTGTGAATGTGGGTGAGTGCAGAGTGGAGACTCAAAGCCCATCGGTAGCCAACCAGACACCTCCTTACTGAAGGGTTGTGGGGAGGAGATGAGCCAGTCAGGGTGCAGGGTAGCAACAATGAAACATATACCTTTCTTCTAGTTCCTAAATGCTTCCTCCTCCCCACTCTCATGATCCCAATTCTACCTCACGAATCTGGCTAGACCAGAGGATGTACATTGGTACAGATAGGAACTGGAAACACAGGGAATCCAGGACAGATGACTCCTTCAGGACTAGTGGTAAGAGTGGCCATACCTGGAGGGTGGAGAGAATGTGGGGAAGAAAGGGGGAACTGATTACAAGAATCTACATATAGCCTCCTCCCTAGGGGATGGATAGCAAAGAGGGGGGAGAGGAGACCTCAGACAGTGTAACATATGACAAAATAATAATAATTTATGAATTATGGAGGGTTCATGAAGTAGTGGGGAGTGGGGACGGAAGCAGAAAATAAGCAGCAGATATTAAGGGCTCAAGAAGAAGGCAAATGTTTTGAGAATGATGATGACAACAAATGTACATATGTGCTTCACACAATGTATGTATGTATGGATTGTGATAAGAATGGTACAAACCCCAATAAAATGATTTTTTTAAAAGACTTATTGGGACCAATATTGAAGTAAACATCAAATCTTTATTTTGTTTTAATGAGCTAACTGATGGGCTAGTATACCCTGATCCTCCCAGATTGAACTTGTTGGGCAGAAAGGGGACCTGGTGAGGCAGGCAAGTGGAGCGATCCCCTGAGGACCGTGCTCAGTGGTGCGCACCACCTCCTGATGATGGCCATCCTGACGATGCAGATGGGTGGCAGCTTTGATACCACTGTTCCCTTGTTACTGAGTTCTAACTGTCAACATGACAGAACACAAAACCACAATGGAAAATTCCCCAAACTCCCCTGCCCCAGACCAGTACTATAAACCCCTTCCTCTCCCCCCAGGGCAGTGAGACTTCACAGGCCACAACTCAGGGACCCATGGACCATGCCCGGGGGGTCAGGATGCTCCCGTTCCTTCCTCTGCTCTCCCCTCCCTCCCAGGACTCTGAAATAAACCTTTAAAACTGTTATCTATCTTTGCCTTCTTTCCATCGACAAATCAACCTCATGAACTCATTCGGCAGCTTGTGATCTGAAGCATCAACAAGTGAGAGGCCTGCCTGGACCGTGGTTTAATGCCTAACGGCCCTGAGGTCAAGGGAACCAAGGCTCAAGCCTTGAAGACCCCAGCATCCTCACCAGCAACGCACCACAGGCTGCCTTCAGGGCTGGCTGAGATACACTTCACTTGGCAACCTTTCCCTGCTGACTTCCACTCGCTGACTGTGGGCTCATCCCAGTAGAAGGGCTCGTTCCAGGGGAAGCACGTGGTCGGGGAAAAGAGGAAGGCCCTCTGAGAGAGGCAGGCACCCAGGGGCTGCAACCATGGGCTCAGACATGGCATGGACGGTGAGGATGGTGCCGGCCAGAGCAGCGTTCCCTGTTGTGCACACAGGGCCGCTGTTGAGTTCAGAACCAACTGGCAGACACTAACAATGACCACGTGCACGAAGTGGAGACTTCTTAGCTTTTACTCTTCAACCGAGCTCTGCCCAGGGCCACGCCCTTCTCCCTTTAAAGTCTTCTATTTTGATTGGTTTTCCTGGATCTCCCCTTGCAGGATCTCCTTGGTACCCAGCAGCTCCTTAGATTGCACAGGTCAATAAAGCTGTCTCCACAGAGACCACAAAGAGGTGCCAGGGGCACGCGCACACACACACATACGCGCCCCAGGATCTCATGTATGAATGTACCAGGGCTTGTTTATACATTCCTCTATAATCAGGGTTGTTTCCATGTTTTTGCTGTTAGGGAAATTGCTTCAATAAACATAGATGCGCATATATCCATTCATCTTGTATTCTAAATTTCTTTTTTAAAATCATTTTATTGGGGGCTCATAAAACTCTATCACCATCCATACATAAGTTGAATCAGGCATGTTTATACACATGTTGCCCTCATTCTTTTTCTAGACATTTCCTTTCTTTTTTAAAATAAATCATTTTATTGGGGCTCATACAAGTCTTTTCACAATCCATACATACATCAATTGAGTAAAGCATCCTTATACATTCGTTGCCCTCGTCATTCTCAAAATCCGCCTTCCATTGGGTTCCTGGAATCAGCTCATTTTCCTTTTTTTCCCTCCTCCTCCCTCCCTGCCCCCCTCCCCCATCATCTTGTATTCTTTCTTTAAGGCATATAGGGAGCAGAGAGATGCTGAGTCATAAGGTACTTGTGTTTGCATTTGCATAAGGAAGTGTCACACTGATTTCCATAGTGGTAGTACACTTGCACAGTCGCACCAACAGTGTAAAGTGTTCCTAACCTTCCACATCCTCTCCAGCACTTATTATTTTCCGTTTTATTTAATTTTGCTAAAACTGTTCATTTCAGGAGATAGGTCAGTGTTGTTTTTGTGAGGCAGAAACGGGAACTGGTGAGGCCGGCAAGTGAAGCAATACCCTGACAACAGTGCTCAATGGTGCACAACCCCTCCTGATGACGGCCTTCAAGCCCTGACACTGAAGGATGGCAGCTCCCGTAGCATAGTTACATTGTTACTGAGCTCTCACTTCCCACCTGACACAGCAGTCAGCCTTGATAGCATGGCTACATTGTTACTATTGCTACATTGTTACTGAGCTCTCACTTCCCACCTGACACAGCAGCCAGCCTTGATAGCATGGTTACATTGTTACTATTGCTACATTGTTACCGAGCTCTCACTTCCCACCTGACACAGCAGCCAGCCTTGATAGCATGGTTACATTGTTACTATTGCTACATTGTTACTGAGCTCTCACTTCCCACCTGACACAGCAGCCAGCCTTGATAGCATGGTTACATTGTTACTATTGCTACATTGTTACTGGGCTCTCACTTCCCACCTGACACAGCAGCCAGCCTTGATAGCATGGTTACATTGTTACTATTGATACATTGTTACTGAGCTCTCACTTCCCACCTGGCTGACCAGACAAACCAAAATGGAAAATTCCCCAACCTGCCCCTGTCCCAGACCAGTACTATAAAACCCTTCCTCTCCCTCTGGGGCATCCAACTTCACAGGCCCCAATTCAGGGACCCGTGAATCTCACCTGGGAACTCTGAAATAAACCTGTAAAACTGTTTTCTATCTTCTCCTTCTTCCTTTCCCCCCACCGCCGAATCAATCTGACAGTTTTAAGTTGTATTTCTCTTTCCGCTAATGAACTCAAATACTTATCAAAGGGCATTGTCCTCCTGGATGTCGTACATTGTCTGTTCATATCCTGTGCCGAGTTGATTGGATTATTTGGAGATTTGAGAGGTTCGCCCTTTATCCAGTATCTTATTACTGAATTGCCCCCTCACACCCTGAATCTGTGGGTTCTGTTAAGTCTTTTTGAAGTCTTTCGGCGTGCATAAATGTCACATTTGTGGCAGGGCCAGTTCTATATTTTGTCTTCTCTAGTATGCATATTGCTCATCATGTTCAGTAGTGTGTTTAGGTCTTGTATTAAGGTCCTAAAATTTGACCCACCCCATATGTTTGTTGATGGTTTATATTATGGTATAGTTTGTGTTTAGGTATGTGATCCATCTGGAGTTCCTTTTTGTACAGTGTGAGGTATGGAACCTCTTTCATTGTTTTGGAGAGGAAGGTCCAATTTTTCCGGCACCATGTTTTGAGAAGACTACATCTTCCCCCATTTAAGGTTTTTGTCCTTTATCAAAGGTTAGGTGTCTATAAGTACTTAGTTGTATTTCTCGGTTTTCTATTTGTGGGATACAAGAAGGCTTGTCCCCTCATATGATATGCCAAACCTAAGTTGCTTGTAACACAAGGTCAACCTCTACACACTTGGAGGTTAGCTGCTTCAAGCTTCTCTCCCTGAGGGTTATCAGCATCTAGAGCAATCAGACTCTAGAGTCTGCCCCACCCTAAGGAGGGCCCTCTACCTGCTGATAAGGTTAGTGACTTATTCCCCTGAAGGAGAGCCCAAAGACAGGTCAAGCCACCACAAGGAGGACCAAGGTTCAGCTGTCATCTTATATCAAGGGTCTGCCCATCTGGTCACATGTGAACCCCTGGCTCATCCCCCTCCTGTTGCATGTAAGCCTATGGTACAACCCCTTCCTGTTAGCATGTAATTAGGGGGCTTGCATGACCCGGAAAATGTACACAAACCATGGTTGGAATGCTCTCTCCATGTGGGCCTGGCTGCTGAGAACATGGCTGTCCAGGAGGTGAGCAATTGCATGCCTTATCTTGTCTGATGTCCCTTTAATTTTACCTCTCAGTTACACACCGGCCCCTGGGACCTGTTGGTTGTGTGGGCTGGGGCCCCACCTCTCTTCTAATCCATAGATCTTCATATCTGTGGTTGTGAGGCAGACGAGCCAAAGAAACTCCAATTTTGTAAACTGCTAAGTAACCTGCCCATTCTCCCTCCTGTCTCAGAAAGCTGACTGCTAGGTGACTGCCCATTCTCCCTCCCCTTGTGCGAAAGTCTCTGCTGCTGATGTATTTTAGAATGTACTCCCATGTTCCCAGGTTCTGGACGCCAGCATCACTTTTGACTATTCTTCAATATACCGTTGTTCTGATTCATTATTGTTCCCTTGGAGATGGTAATCTGAATGGTGTAGTTAATCTTGTTACGGTAACCAGTATGTTATAGTCAATGTTGGTATTATTTCGTTTATGATAAGGTATGTACCTTGTAATGCTTGCTCTTCTCTTCTTGAAGTTACCGGGATTCTATAATCTATGCTATACCTTGTAATGCGCCCTAGCCCTAAGAAAAGTAACATTAGTTTTGCTTTCTGCAACTGTCACGGCTCACTTAAGTCTTAGACACAGGATAAATGAGTTTTTCGCCTTTAAAAGAGGGATTGAAATGTGGACTCAGGACTGCAATCAAACAGTCACTTTGAGATTCCTTCTAGCACTGCAGATATCACAGAATAAAGACTTTTGTACATTGGCTGCCATCATCCCTCTCAAGACTCCTTTAAGTGATGGAGACATGATGATGGCTGTCATTCATTTGAACCTGCAGCAGTTGTACCATTATCAGACAGCTTTGATTACCATGGCTTCACAGTCGGTTTCTAAGTCTGGGAGTGATAAGACTCTTACTTTAAAAAAACAACAACAACAAATTCTTTTTAATTGTGTTGAATTTATCCTGAGTTTCTTTCCTTTAATTATAAGCTGGTGAATAATGTGTTTATTTCTTTGGAGAATTGTGCAGGGATTTTGTGTTAGTCTGGGTACTTTAGAGAAACAAATCCACAGAAACTCATGTGTAAGAGAGATTTTTTTAATAAAAGTTAAGAGGACATCAAGAAAACATCCCAACCCAGTACTGCCCAGGACCACAAGTCCAACATTAGCCCATATGTCCAACACCAGTCCACAAAGTCCTCCTCCATCTCACAAAACACCCAGTATGGTGCCGACTGCAGGAGGAAAGCCGAATCAGTGATCTTGTAAGCATCTCAGCGCTGGCAGGGGTCTCGACACTGCTGCTCCAGCACCCAGTGCTGCATCGGGGTAGGTCCGTGTGGCTTCTCCTCAGGGATGCCTTGCAGGAAGTGAGCTTTGCCAGTTCTATCAGGGAACTGGCGAAGGCAGCTGCATCCTGGTCAGACCAGCGCAAAGCAAGAGGCCTGAGAACTGGAAAGGTGAGGCTCAATGAGCTATTTATCTCTCCACCCTTCAATTAACCCCACATGTGTTTATCGGCCAGGTTGGCACAATAACTTTAACTACCTCAGATTTGGATTGGAATTGCATTAATTAGTAAAGTATTTTTAGTAATGACATTTTCACGATGTGGCTGGTGGTTCTTATGTTGTTCTTCGCAATCAGACAGACATGGGTAGCGATGGCATGTCAACCTATTTCCCAATTCTTTTCTCTTTATGCATATTTCCACTTAATTTTTTTTTCCTTCAATATTATCACTGTGTTTCATCTCCCCATAGCATAAGGATCACGGCGGGTCTGTGAGTCAGAGGTGACTGGATGACACCAAACAGCACCATCAAAAAGCCTTCATCTTTATATGACAGAGGCTCAACAAGGAGTGGTTGCTGGTTCTTGCATATCCTATTTTGTTCATTTCTACTGAGAGCCCTGAGTGACTAAAGCGCTGTGCTGTCTCCATTCCCAGGTGAATCCGTTCCCTGCACTGGAAGGTTTGTGACCTCAAACAAAGGAAAGCTGAAAAGAGCAAAGGAGCGGGTTCCCGGATTGTACTGGAGGACAGCCAGCTACCGGTGGTGACGTCGAGCCGTATGTAGATGAGGCAGCGCCGTGGCTGCTGGATGAGCACACGTGATGCTTAAAACTTACGCTGTGATTTCCCGTAATTTTGTGGGGATGGAGTGTCTGTTGTTGGATGAATGTTTGTGCGTTCGGATACAAGAGGGTGTAGGAGCGATCTGTAACGAGGGTCTGCTAAGTATCCGTGTGTGAAAAGTGCGGGGCGCGGGAGCGCGCGTGGGGCGAGCGGGCGAGCAAGTCATACTTACCTGGCAGGGGAGACACCATGATCACAAAGGTGGTTTTCCCAGGGCGAGGCTTATCCATTGCACTCCGGATGTGCTGACCTCTGCGATTTCCCCAAATGTGGGAAACTCGACTGCATAATTTGTGTTAGTGGGGGACTGCGTTCGCGCTCTCCCCTAATAACTGATGTCAAAGAACAGACTCTTAAGCTGGGTTCTTTCTCTGATCTTGAGCAAGAGGACCTTGCTGTTTTTTCATACATACTGCTTGAGAGCTGTGCTCATTAGCCTATTCTTTTAGTTAATCAAATTGCTCGCAAAACAGAGGCAACCTGTGTCAATACCTTGGTTTACCTGAAATATAATCCCTGAGAGGTGTGACAGCTGCATAAGAGGTGTAGGGTAGTTAAATCTACTGTTTTGTCAATATCATCAAGTATCCATTGTTCTAGCTCGGCTATGAAGTACTCTGGTGGCAGCAAAGCTGTGCTTTTTTTCTTAATCAAGCTTTTCTGCCCTTGACAGATCCTAAAAGTGTTTTTAGTCTCTAATCATTTACTCTTTCTCCACCACATTTATGCTGCGATGTGCTGTTTCAGGCTCCACGTGGGGGTGTGTGTTCGTGACCAGTGTAGGGCCCTTCCCAGTGCAGTGTGGCTTCTGTACAGCATGGCGCCTTTTCCCTGAAATGCCCTGTAATTCTCTGAGACAGTGAAGCCTGAAACTTGTTCTGTCCATAAAAACTCACTTGTTTTACAAACAGGCTTGGTATGAAGTCAAGAAGTGAGATATTACCCACTCAAGAAACCTCAGGGTTTTTTTTTTCTCTGTACCTTTAAAAAAAACCCATTTTATTGGGGGCTCATACAACTCATCACATAATCCATACATGCATCCATGTGTCAAGCACATTTGTACATTTGTTGCCATCTTCATTCTCAAAACATTTGCTACTTGAGCTTTTGATATCAGCTTCCCCCCCACTTCCCGCTCCCTCATGAATCCTTGATAATTTATCAATCATTTTGTCATATCTTTGTCCACTGCTCTGGGGTCAAGGTCTTCTGCTCAAAGGCATGGATGTGATGAAGCTCTTCTGATAGGCACGCATTCACCAGACGTTGTCTCTGTAGCAGCGCTTTCCCCTCGAACTTGGAGGACACCAGCAGGACTCAGAAGTTGGCGGAGCAACGGTTGGGAGTCCTGTCCTCCACCTCCAGGTGCACCGCTTCCAGCTCTCGCTGTAGCTTCTCCCGGAGAAACTCGGCGCTGAGTTCCACTGCGGCAGCCCTGAGCGGGCAGCAGCCCAGCGGGGACCGCACGCAGCCCGGACCCGGGTCCTATTTTGTCATATCTAACACTGTCTGATGTCTTCCTTACCTACTTTTCTCTTGTCCGCCCCCCAGGGAGGGGGGTTATAGGTAGATCCTTGTAATTGTTCCCCACTTCCTACCCCACCCTTCCTCCACCATCCTGATATGGCCACTCACACCACTGGTCCTAAAGGGATGATCATCGGCCCTGGATTCCCTGTGGTTCCAGTTCCTATCTGTAGCAGTGTACATCCTCTGGTCTAGCCAGATGTGTAAGGTAAAATTGGGATCATGATAGTGGGGAGGGAAGAAGCATTTAGGAAGTAGAGGAAAGTTGTATGTTTCACCTTTGCTACACTGCCCCCTGACTGGCTCGTTTCCTCCCTGAAACCCTTCTGTCCAGTTGCCTACACATGGGCTTTGGGCTCCCACTCTGACTTTTTCTGTGCTTTCCAGAAACACTTACCAGTTGTTATGGTTGCTCTTGCCCTTTCTACTTTATCAATTTGTGGTTACCACTGTAACTTAAACATCAAATAGTTTAAACATTTGGGGCAGTTTACATTTCTTCAAGCTGCTTTGACTGAATACAATGTTTCTAGTCTGGCTTTTTGGAACAAAATGATTTTTGGCTCGAGCTACTGTATGATGTGTGTGTCTGGAGGGAGGACACAGTTTACGTTTCCCTTGGTTTTCTGTCCTTTAACAAGCATGAAACTAAAGTGTGCATTCCAAATTTCTTTTAATTATTTCATACGGGCCAAGTATTACATGAACCAAAAAAAAAAAAAAAAGCCTCAGAGGTGAGGCTCTGTGTAAATTTCAAGTGATTTAGGCATATTATCAATAGTAATAAATGTCTCAGTTACCTCAAGGTCGGGTGTGTTGCATCAACAATGAGGCAGAAGTAGAAGTCCTGGGGGTGTTGGAGCAACGGCAATCTAGCTGAGAGGAATTACTAAAACACAGAAGGGCGAACGTGATGGTGAGACAGGGGGACGGTTAAGAAAACAGAGGAGAGCTATGAATAGACCTATAAGCATAGGTGTGCACATATGTAAGTATATTAATTCACTAAAATAGTTATTGACATATATATATATATTTATATGGTGGATGGACTTTGGGCCTCTGCGCAAATCCTCTCTCAACACAAGAACACTTTGTTCTAAAAAATCGGCATTCTCCTAGCATGATTGCTGAAGACAAAAATGGGTACACAGGCATATGTGTTGAAGCAAGTGGATGGTGCATGGCTATCAAACGATACAGTGTCTGGGGTCTTCAAAGGCTTGAAGTTAAACCAGCAGCCATCTAGCAGAGAAGCAACAAGCCCACATGGAAGAAGCACACCAGCCTGTGCTATCAGGAGGTGTCGATGGAATCAGGTAACAGGCATCAGAAGACCCAAAACAAACAAACAAAAAACATTGTTGAGAAGTGGGGAGCCCATCAGAGACCCCAAACCCATCGTTAGACAATGGGACATCCCCTCACAGAAGGGTCACAAGGAAGGGGATGGGTCATTTAGGGCGTGGTATATTAGATGAAACACACACTATTCCTCTGATTCATGGGGGCTTCTCACCCTCCACTATCATGACCCCAGTCCTGCCTTTCTGTTCTGGCTAGACAGGAGCATGCACACTGGTACCGACAGAGCTCCTAACACAAGCAATCCAGGTCAGATAAACCCCTCAGGAGCAGAAATGGGAGTTGGAATGCCAGGAGGACAGGAGAAAGCTGGGGGCAAGAGGGGAGGAAGGGGGGACTGATTAAAATGATTGACACATAAACAGACACACAGGGAACAACACAAACTGTGGGGGAAGGGAGGCAGTGGTCAGCGTAAGGTATGAAAATAGTAATTTATCAAGGGTGCCACGAGGGATAAAAGAGGAGCTGATACCAAGGGCTCAAACAGAAAGTAAATGTTTAGAAAATAACGATGATAATGATGGCAACATGTGTACAAATATATTTGTTATGATTGTTATAAGAGCTGTAAGAGACCCCAGTAAAGTGATCTTTTAATTTAAAAGACAAAAAAACTTTTTTAAAAAAGCAAGAAAATTGATTTTTTTTTTTTTAAAGAGAGAGGTTAGTTGAGTCGAGGAATTGGATTCTCACTCATCGAGTCCCTACAGGACAGAGCACAACTGCCCCGTTGGATTTCTGACACTTATGTCTTCACAAGAGTACTGTGATCTCAAACACAGGAAAGCTGAAAAGAGCAAAGGAGCGGGTTTCCGGATTGCACTGGAGGACAGCCAGCTACCGGTGGTGACGTCGAGCCGTATGTAGATAAGGCAGCGCAGTGGCTGCTGGATGAGCACACGTGGTGCTTAAAACTTACGCTGTGATTTCCCGTACTTTTGTGGGGATGGAGTGTCTGTTGTTGGATGAAGGTTTGTGCGTTCGGATGCAAGAGGGTGTAGGAGCGATCTGTAACGAGGGTCTGCTAAGTATCCGTGTGTGAAAAGTGCAGGGCGCGTGAGCGCGCGTGGGGCGAGCGGGCGAGCAAGTCATACTTACCTGGCAGGGGAGATACCATGATCACAAAGGTGGTTTTCCCAGGGTGAGGCTTATCCATTGCACTCCGGATGTGCTGACCCCTGCGATTTCCCCAAATGTGGGAAACTCGACTGCATAATTTGTGTTAGTGGGGGACTGCGTTCGCTCTCTCCCCTGGTAGATGATGGTTTAAAAGTAGACCTTTAAGCTGTGTTTTGCTTCCTAACACAAGGCCCAGTAAAATACATCTGTTTCTTAGAGCAGCGTCTCTGTTCAATGGTTTTCCGTACACAAAATGATTTCCTAACTCAAACAATAAAAAATCTATACCTGTCCCATAAGTACTTTGACTGTCATCTACATTTTTTCTGCATTTGTTCACCAAGTGTGGGAAGTTAATTCAACTGCATCTTATATATATATATATATATATATATATGGTAGTGGGGACTGTATGTGGGCTCTCCCCTTATCCTCACTTGTCAAACAGTAAATACTTTTTTGAATTCTTTAATTTTTATTCTAATTTTTTTGAACTATCATTGGTGTTTTACCAGTGAAGCGCATTTATATTTAGTCATTGCTCTGTGGCTGTTTACTTCTCATTAAATTTAGTAGTGCTTAATTGATCTTTTAGAGGCAGCTTGTGTCCATGTTGCATTACTGTAGTCAAGAATGTTTTATTTCAAAGGCTACTGTTTCACTCTGGCAATCTTCATTCCATGGATAAGACATTGGCAACAAAGATTTAGGGTCTAGGTAATACTGCTTCTAGGCTCTCTGGTGGCACAGAACAACATGTGCTTTGTGTGTTTGGTAGAGTTTTATACTAATCCTCTGCATTTCAAGTAAACACCAGGAGAGGATCCTGTTTCCCCTTTGCCCTGATTTGTATCCTCTTCCAAACTGACAATCCTAATCCCAGACTAGTCTAATCAATTTTGTCATGGCTTTCCTCCGTTTCCTTGTCAATGTACTTTACCAAGCATGATGTCCTTCAGTAGCCGCTGGTCTGTCCTGACATTGTCTGTGCTAACTTTGACTCTTAAGGACCAGTGGCTGTACTTCCAAGACAGATGCTTTTTTTCGTGGTAGTTCATGGTGCTTTCCATATTACTTGCCAGAACCATAATTCTCCTTTGGTCTTCCTTTTTCAAAGTCCAATTTTCACATGTTTAGGAGGCGATTGAAAATACCATGACTTGGTCCTCAAAGCAACATCTTTGCTTTTTAACACTTTAAAGAAGTCTTGCGACCAGTGGTGCCAGTGGCGATACCAGGAGGGTGTGCTGGAAAGGGGGAACCGATTACATGGATCTACATATAACCTCCTCCCTGGGGGACGGACAACAGAAAAGTGGGTGAAGGGAGAAGTCGGACAGGGCAAGATATGACAAAATAATAATTTATAAATTATCAAGGGTTCAAGCCGGAGGGAGGGGGAGAGGCAGGGGAAAATGAGGAGCTGCTGCCAGGGGCTTAAGTGGAAGGCAAATACTTTGAGAATGATCAGGGTAACAAATGTACAAATGTGCTTTACCCATTGATGTATGTATGGATTGTGATAAGAGTTGTATGAGCCCCTAATAAAATGAGTTTTTAAAAGTCAAACACAGCAGATTTATGCTATGCAATGGGTCATTTGATCTCTTGACTGCTGTTTTCATGTGTATTGATTGTGGATCTAAGCAAGATGAAATCTCAACAATTTCAATATTTTTTCCATTTATTATGATTTCCTTAAAGATGTAGTTGTGAGGATTTTGGTCTCCATGACACTGAGTTACAATAAATATGAAAGACTGCAATCCTTTAGCTTCATCAGCAAGTGCTTTGAGTCCTACTCATTCTCCTCAATCAAGGTGTGTCATCTGCACATCACAAACTGACATCTTTCACTACTGCTGTGCACGCCACACACTTGAATTTTCAGCCTTTTAAAGCACATAGCCAAGTTATCAGGAAAAATGGACTACCGAGATCAAGGTGTTACAGAATGCACACACTTTTGTCAGGAGAGCCATCATGAGGGAATGGTTTTGAGATACAATTTTACTAAAAAGCAACATGGAAACCATTCTAAGTGTTCAGGTCACACAAATGCATAGCAGTAACTAAAAATTTCCATTAAGTCTGTTGTCTATTAGTGGTACAACCTCATTCCGTTCTATCCCATAGGATGTTATATTATTACCCCAAACAGTCAAATTTTCCCATAATCCAGCATCTCATTATTTTCTGGTTGTACCAAAAAATGAACAGCCAGTAGATTTTAGACCTTAAAAAATGAAGCATTTATACTTTTTAAAAATGGGATGAAGTGACATTTCCTTTTTCTTAAAAATGTTCTAAGCAGCAGATATTAAGGGCTCAAGAAGAAGGCAAATGTTTTGAGAATGATGATGGCAACAAAAGTAAATATGTTCTTGACACAATGGATGTATGTATGGGTTGTGATAAGAATAGTACGAGCCTCCAATAAAATGATTAAAAAAATGTTTCTAGAGCCACCAAAAAACTTGCATCTACAAAATAGTTAAAATATTCCTCAGATGGTACCGGGGGGAAGGGGGGGGGGAGAAACAGGGTCCACTAAGACATGGTAGATTGATCACACTGACTTCTTTTTCTCGGTCTACATCAGACAGAGGCTTCTCTTTCCTAGGATTTCATGTCTCCACTTTCTTTAGTTTCCTAGTTAGCCCTTCAGCCTGTGTTCACAGTTCCTTTTCACCCTTGGGACACAATTTTACCTGAAGATTTATCCTTTCCTGCTGCCTTCTTTGATGTTGTCTCCACTTTGGCTGACAACCTTTCAGATCACCCCCTTCACTGCCCTTTCAGCTGGCTCAGCCAACCAATCTTTCTTTTGGGCATCTTGGCTATTGGAGGGTGCTTGCTAAGTGCCTGCAGGGAGGGCCTGCACAGAGTTTTATTGAAGTTTGGCGCCTGGCAGCTGTCACTCTGCCTGCTGCGCTGGCAGCTAGGAAGGACCCTTTTAAGATGTCCGAGGGTGCCCAGGCAGTTGTCATGGTTCTCGCTTAGCATGCCCAATGAATATCAGCCAAAGGGCAGACTTATACACCTTCAAGTTTACAATAGTAGGCAGAGGGAGTTTACCCAATTAGACATAATATCCATACCAATAAATACATTCTGGTAAAGGAGAGATCTGTTTAAATCTTTCCATTCTCACCCAAGCATTCACTTTAGTCCCATCAATTTTTGTGCTTTCATTCCTCCTGAGTCTAAACTGTCAATCAGATGTCAGTTTGATGTCCTCATTGGAGACACTAAGGAATTAAATAGCTCCTTGGAGGCGGGACACAGGCTGAGTCCCTGGGAGATATTGCAGCTGACAAGCCACATGGAGCTAAGCTAGTGCCCTGAGCTGGAGCAGCCACTTGGAGATCCCTGCCAGTGCTGAGATGCTTACACCACCACTGGATCCACAAGACTTCCCACCAAATGGCCTGTGATCTTCCTGCCTTTTAAACTATTAAAATACTTCTAATTGAGTAAAAGTGAAAATAGGCTTGGTATCTTTAGTGACAAAAAAGTTCACATCAAACAAAACAAAACAAATAACAAAATAATTCTACTACAAACAAATTAACTATAGTATTGAGATATAGTAGTTTCCACAAACCTGGGAAAGAATTTTTGAGATCTGATGAGATCAGCTATGTTTTCTTGAATTTCATCAACATTTCTGGTAAAATATCTGCAAACTACAATGACTTTAATATTCCTCATGGGAACTTTGTCAATTGGTGTTCAAGTTTGTGTGGAACCAGATAATCCTGAAGCATTTTCACAAGCGGTCTCTCTGTCTTTCCGAGATGATATGGGTTAGCGGTGTCCCTCAGGAAGATGTGTCCAACCTGGGAATAGAAGTGTCAGACTCTACAGTCACTGCAGTTGGTTCATCCTCTGAAAGAGAAGGAGCTCAGACAGACGTGCACCCTGGTGCTCATCACAGCCCTTCCACCGTGAGAGGATGGAGACAGCCAATGCGCCCGTCCGTGGAAAGGCAGAGTTGTCTTTGCTCCATGCACACAATAAATTAGCACCCGCGGTTAAAAAAATAATCATGACTCTATGAACCTCCTGATATGGATTGTAGCGGGAGGTCAGATGCTCACAGGCATCTTCCCTGAAGGCAGTCCCTGCCAGCCTGCTGTCTCCCCACACCACAGGGGGGGGGGGCTGTGACCATTAGCTTGGTTCCTGTAGGTGGGGTTCACACCCCACTGATAATGGTGTCTGTCAGTTGAGCCAGGGAACAGGCCAAACCGGCTCTGTGACATCCAAAGTTAGGCTGCCATCCTGTACCTAGGATCCGCCCATCTTGCCACATGTATACCCCAATCCCTCCTCTTCCTATTGCGTGGATACCCCTAGATCACCCTCTCCCATGACTGTATTACCTATAGCACAACCCCTTCCTGTGACACATGTCCTCACCTGTGATTAGGGGGCTTGCATGTCCCCAGAGAATATAAAAAGCCTGGACTAGCATTAACGATCCCTCCCTTCCTCCACGTGGACCACCAAGTGGGGCTGAGGTGAGCTTGCTACTATGAATCCTGTCTGACTCCATCTATTTCAATACTTCACTTCTATCTCTCATGCTCTCTATGACTTTACTGTGATCTTTACTTATTATCGCTGTACAATTGCGCCTACCGGACCCCTAATGATGTGTTGGGGGCTGGCTTCTCCTGCCAATGGAAGACATGAGGCTGAATAGAATCAGCCTGTGGGAACAGCGTGAGGAAAACTGGGTAAGCCTTTAGGAGATGGAATGTTGCTCCTGGCAAAAAGGAAGGTCTACTTGGTAAACTTCCACTTAGTCTCACCATGAAAGTTTTTCCCGCCAAAGAAGTTAAAACAAAACAGAACCAAAAAAAGTTAAAACAGGGAAGAAAAAAATATATATATATATGTCACTCCTTTTGACTGCCATTTAGTCAATGTTGTCTCATCGTGAGTCCCTCTAGGTTTCCAAAAGTGTAAGTGTTTAAGGAAGAAGAAAGCTCAGGGCTTCTGTGAAGGTGCTGGTGGTTTCCGATTGCCGACCATGCCAATAGCAGCCCATCATACAGTATATATTCCATCTATAATATCATGACTCTCAGTACCTGAGCATGTCGACTGCTTCGGAAACAGACTCTTGTGGATGGAATTAAATAAATTCACAGGAGGCATACTGGCGTGCAGTGGGCCCTAATCCAACATAACTGCTGTTCCTATAGAAACAGGACAGGACGGTCAGACACACAGATACACAGGGAGGACGCGCAGTGAAGACGGGCAGAGACGGTAAGGACGCTCCCACAGACAGGTCAGGCCTGGGACCTCCAGGAGCTAGAAGAGGGAGGGAGGGCTCTTCCCCAGTCGTCTTCAGAGGGAGCTTGACTCTGCCTGCATCTTGATGATCAAAGGCTCGGCTCCAGAAGGATGAGAGAATGAATTTCTGATGTTTGCAGCCAGCCACTTGGTGAAACTTTTTAAGGACAGCCCTCAAGTGAACTCACTGCCAGGAGAGGAGATTCTGGCTGAGAAGAATTGCCCCCTGTGGTTTTCTGAAGCTCTACCTCTGCATGGGGGCAGAAAGTCTCTTTGTTACTTTACAAATGAAAGGGCAACTCAATAAATAAGAACTCAGAAAGTAACACTTAGAAAGAAGAGAGCAGGAAGGGTCAGGACCTTGAAAACTGTCCAGGTTCCTTGCCTATCAGAGCTAAGCTCTGGTCCAGTGGCTGCAAAAGGAGAAGTAGAATTGAAACGGACTTCCATGCGTCTGTGGCGCAGGAACTAGTGTCAAACAGTTGCAGAAGGAAAAAGAAGTGACTGCAGAAACGCACAAATGAGATTGTGGAACACTTGTCACAGCGACCTTGTGCACAGCAACCCACCTTCAAAGAGCACAACTGTCCATCAACTGTCTGCACACACATGGGAATGGCACGCAGGAACAACACCGAAACGACACACACGCATGCATCCAGCTGGATACATGTCCAAACTACTAGATGGCATTAAAAAGAGAGACAAAGAATTAAACAAGAGACAGATACGGAAATGTGGAGTCATTTGTGTACACGTCTCGGTGGGAAGAGCTGGACGTCCGGATGGTGACTGGTCTCCTGGGGATGAGGTGCACTTGGAACAGAGCGCTCCGAGCGGCTGTGTAGGTCAAGGACGGCTTTCCGTGGTCTGGTCAGTCAGCTTCGTGGTGCCGCGTACTGGAATGCACACGGCTCCCTCTGTATGAATTACGCCGTCCTTCAACAATGCCCTGTTTACACACAGGTGTCCCGTGACGGCACTCACTTCTATTTATTGAAAATACCCTAGTTGCAGGACGAACTCCTTTCATCGGCCTGTTCGTTTCATGCTAATATTTGGAGTCCCTCCACCGAGAAAAGGCCAGGCGCCCACAGTTTCCTAGCGGTTGCTGGGCACCAAGTGGGGTGCGCGGGGCGACCCGGGGTTCGAGTGCTTTCCCTTCTGCAGCCCGCAGGGTGCTGCTCTGGGGGAGACAGCAGGAGAATGGGCAGCAGAGAGGCCTCCCTAAAAGGAGAAAGGCCACTGCGGTGGAGAGCAGAGACTGCCGTGACTCGGAGTCGAACCGAGGTTGCTGCGGCCACAACGCAGAGTACTGACCACTATACGATCACGGCGCGCCACACGCCCGCGCTGCCGGGCTTCCCTGGACTCTTAGATATGACACCAAAACCACGTGCAGAAAAAACCGAAAACTTTTGGTCCTCAAAGGATCCAAGCAACAAAGTGAAGAAAGAACTTACAAAATGGGTGAAAATATGCAACAGCCAAGCTCCCGATAAGGGTTCACTGCCTTGAATATACAATGAGCTCATACAAACAGTGACATACAGGCATACGACCTATCCGCAAGCAAACAAAACTCAGAAAGTAAAAGGTACAAAGCCTTTGAAGAGAAATTTCAGTAAAAGTGATATTTAAATGATGACTAAGCACATGCGAGACCCCCGACATTACTCTTTGTTAGGAAAATACACACAAACACCCAGTGAGAGGTCGCTGCGCTCAGGACTGCTGCTATCAGACAACTGAAATACACACATTGAGAGGGAGGCCGTAAGCGTGCCGTTTCCCACCCACAGGCGCTGGGCGGAAGAAAGACCCGATCACCTGTTTCAGATAAGAGGGCTTCCTAGGAAACCGTGTGGGACAGGATCCACTCTATGCCCTTGTGTGTAATGCGGCATCCGTTCTACAGCTACACACAAGGCTCATCTCCTGTCTTTTCAGAGACATGGTACGCTCTAAAGGGGAACTTGCCAAAGAGTCCTCCTCATCTCAAATCGCTGTCGAAGGAAAGCACATCTCATGAAGCTATGTCAACATGTCTAGAACATGCTTAGCTTCCCTGCCTAGCGAAGTGAAGTGGGTGTGTTTCCCCACTTTTGTACCTGCTTCCGAAAGGGAGGGAAGAGCTCCTTCACCTACAGCCTGGAAAAGCAGACCATTTCGCCTTTAAATCAAAGAATCACTTTTAGATTCTAGCAGTGCAGTAATAACCTATGAATAAAGACTCTTTAAAAAATAATTTTATTGGGGGCGCATACAAATCTTTTCACAACCCATAGATACATCCACTGTGTCAACACATATGTACATTTGCTGCCATCATCACTCTCAGGACTCCTTTAAGTGATGGAGACATGATCGTGCTGTCATTCATTTGAACCTGCAAAACAGTTGTACCAGTATCAGACAGTTTTGATTACCATGGCTTCACAGTCGGTTTCTAAGTCTGGGAGTGATAAGACCCTTACTTAAAAAAAAATTAATAGTGTTTTATTTATCCTGAGTTTCTTTCCTTTCCATATAAAGCTGGTGAATAATGTGTCTATTTCTTTGGAGAATTGTGTAGGCATTTGGATTGGAATTGCATTAACTAGTAAAGTATTTTTGGTAATATTTTCACAATAGCGCTGTTTATGCTTATATTGTTCTTCTGAATCAGTCAGACACAGGTAGCGATGGCATGTCAACCCATATCCCAACTCTCTCTTTTCTTTATGCATATACGCAATTAAAAAATTGCTTTCTTCACTATTATTACTGTGTTTCATCTCCCTTAGCATAAGGTCTGCTGGTCAGAGCTGACTGGATGACAACCAGCACCATCCCATCAGAAGCCTTCATCTTTATTTATATGAAAGAGGCTCAACAATGACTGGTAGCTGGTTCTTGCAAATCCTATTTTGTTGATTTCTGATCACAGACATAACTGACTAAAGGGCTGTGCTGTCTCCATTCCATTCTCATGTGAATCAGTTTCAGGTACTTGAGAGATGTCATCTTAATTAAACCCTTAAGCTCCCTGTAAGTAAACCCAGAGGGGTTTACTGTGAGGTTTTAAAAAGCTCCTAAAGACCCAGGTCCCACCGAGATTTGAACTCGGATCGCTGGATTCAGAGTCCAGAATGTTCACCATTACACCATGGAACCGGTGGTGATCCTCCTGTTGCATCCCAGATCCAAATCCCAGTCCACTGGTGTTCTCTCCTGTTTACATCTATCAGATCGCATGATTTTAATGGGGGGAATTAAAACTCAAGCCCACTGCCACTGAGTGGATTCCGACTCACAATGCAGGATTTCTGAGGCTGTAAATCTTTTCGGGAGGCCGCCCAACGCCTGATCGCCAGCGCTACCAGGGCTTCCTTGCCTCCGTCCACCGAGCCCTGAGAGCACTCGTTCAGCGTTGCCGGCCCGGGGCTGACCGAGGCCCCTGCACAGACCGGACCGAGCGCCGCCGTGGATCCTGCTCTGCGCTCTCGGTGACTTCTGTCCTCCGCTCGCAGATCAGAAAACGAGGTAAAAAGCACTGAGCGTGAGCACTTCAAGCCTCAGTAAATCACACACTTGGCCAGTTTCCCGTTCAAAGGGGAGATGTCAGCTAACGACGGTGTTGCGCACCATGCACACCCTCAGACAAACCAGACTGAACGCAGCCACTGTCACTCAGAATCGCGCACAGCGGTTGCGGCTACAGGACAGGCTCTGACGCCTACGTGTCTGCCTGCTGAGCCAAGCCCACCGCATGCCAAATGCTCAACCCAGACTTCACAGTTTCGTTTCTTTTTCGCACTGAAAACCCTCCCAGTCCTTGCCCAATGTGCCCTTTTGCCTATTAAACTGTCGTCATAAGAACAGAATTTTGAGTTCTCTGAGTCATTCTTGAGAATGATGAGTGGGTTCCGCGTGCCTCCGGAAGGGCTTTCAGGGACCTCTGGATCTGGAGCCACCGGGCAGACGTGTATGAGGGTCTCACAAGTTGGGGGGCTGTCTTCTGAGGTCCTGGGCAGATTGGCGTCGAGGACTCTGTCCATGACTTGTGAGGGTCAAAGTGGCTCTAGGTGATTAGGGTCAGAGGAGGAAGTACTGTGTGTTCACTCGGTGTCAGAACAGAGGTGGGACACAATCCAGTTCTAGCAGGTGGCTCTCAATTGACTGATACACGTTTGGTGTCGTGGAGGGGGAATGGATTCGGACTTCTCCCTGTGCGACTCTATCAAGGCACCCAGGAGCACTCACTGGTGTTTCCCCAGGTATGCAGGTGTCGCTGTGTTTCGTGATTCCATTTGCATACCAGCACAAAACATCACCCCAGTAAATAGGTATCTGGTTAATAGAGGTAAACTTCACAATTAAATTATACCCATAATTTAAATATTGTACAAAGAGGATGTAAGAATGCTTTACTTTGGCTCTCAAAATCACCTTTCTCCTCAAACACACCTGTAACCTGAGGTCTGAAGAGAAACGCATGGTGATTGAAGAAGCAGAAGACAGCTATACCAAGAGAGTTGGACTGTGATTAGTAGGCAGACCAACATTGCCTTCCTACATCAATGCCCTACTTGCTGAGTTGGGGTATACATCAGCCCGGCAGACCTGGGGTTGACATTGTCAGTGAATATTATTATAAATTTTACATGACAACCAACCTCCGTTGTTTGTGTAAATCGCCTCCGTCACAGAGGGATTGATTCTGCCACAGCGATTAATTCAGGTTTTGTGACAGGTACTTAGCTTACCCTGGTCAAATATCCCTTTCTCAACGATGTTCTAAAAATTAGTATGAGTAGCTAATCAATGCCAATATTCTTTGTTTGTTTTAAACGTTTTATTAGGGGCTCATACAACTCTTATCACAGTCCATACATATACATACATCAGTTGTATAATGCACATTTGTACATTCTTTGCCCTAATCATTTTCTTTTCTTTCTTTTTCTTTTTTTTTACATTTTATTGGGGACTCATACAACTCTTATCACAATCCATACATATACATACATCAATTGTATAAAGCACATCCATACATTCCCCGCCCCAATCATTCTCAAAGCATTTGCCCTCCACTTAAGCCCTTTGCATCAGGTCCTCTTTTTTTTTCCCCTCCCTCCCCGCTACCACCTCCCTCATGTGCCCTTGGTAATTTATACATCGTTATTTTGTCATATCTTGCCCTATCCGGAGTCTCCCTTCCCCCCCTTCTCTGCTGTCCCTCTCCCAGGGAGGAGGTCACATGTGATCCTTGTAATCAGTTCCCCCTTTCCAACCCACTCACCCTCCACTCTCCCAGCATCGTCCCTCACACCCTTGGTCCTGAAGGTATCATCCACCCTGGATTCCCTGTGCCTCCAGCCCTCATATGTTCCAGTGTACAACCTCTGCCTTATCCAGGCCTGCAAGGTAGAATTCGGATCATGGTAGTTGGGGGGAGGAAGCATCCAGGATCTGGGGGAAAGCTGTGCTCTTCATCAGTACTACCTCGCACCCTGACTGACCCATCTCCTCTCCTAAACCCCTCTATGAGGGGATCTCCAGTGGCCGACACTTGGGCCTTGGGTCTCCACTCTGCACTTCCCCCTTCATTCAATATGGTATATATATACATATATATATATGTATACACACACACATATATATATACACACATACACATATTCTTTTTTTTTTTTTTTTGCATGATGCCTTATACCTGGTCCCTTGGGCACCTCGAGATCGCACTGGCTGGTGTGCTTCTTCCATGTGGGCTTTTTTGCTTCTGAGCTAGATGGCCGCTTGTTTATCTTCAAGCCTTTAAGACCCCAGACACTATCGCTTTTGATAGCCGGGCACCATCAGCTTTCTTCGCCACATTTGCTTATGCACCCATTTGTCTTCAGCGATCCTATCATGAAGGTGTGCAGCCAATGATATGATGATTTTTTGTTCTTTGATGCGTGATAACTGATCCCTTTGGGATCACTCGCTCACACAGGCTGGTGTGTTCTTCCATGTGGGCTTTGTTGCTCCTGAGCTAGAGGGCCGCTTGTTTATCTTCAAGTCTTTAAGACCCCAGTCACTATCTCTTTTGATAGCCAGGCACCATCAGTTTTCTTCACCACATTTACTTGTTCACCCACTTTGGCTTCAGCAGTTGTGTCGGGAGAGTAAGCATCATAGAGTACCAATTTAATAAACGAAAGTATTCATGCATTGAGGGAGTGATTGAGTAGAGGCCCAAGGTCCTTCCGCCACCTTGATATTAAACCTATAAATGTAGACACTTAGATCTATTTCCCCATCCTCATATATATGTTTGCATGTACATGTCTTTGTCTAGACCTTCATAAATGCCCCTTGACTCCCATCTCCTTCCTCCATCTCCCTTGACTTTCCTCCTGCCCCACCACCATGCTCCGTCCCCACCTGGGCTATAGCTATACCTCTTCTCTAAGCAACCTTACCCTTGATCGTTCCCCATCAGGCTTGCCACTCCCCCCTCACTACCATTTTGGGTCCCATGTTGTTCCCTTGTCCTTGTGTTTATTAACACCACTTCCTTACCCTCCTCCCCCTCCCCCACCCAATCTGTCTGTCCCCCCGGAACTGTCTGTCCTATTGTTTTTCCTCCAGATAGTTCATCCATCCTGTCCTATTCAGATAGACCTGTGGAGACACTAACATGCACGAAAACAAGACAGAGGAAAACAAAGCAACAGTATATAACCAGACAATAAAACAATAAAAACAAACCACTGACAAAGAACAAAACAAAACACTTCACAAAAGAAGGGCTTGTAGTTCGTTCAAGGATCGTTTGCTGGCCCTTAGGAGCGTTTTCCAGTCCAGTCTGTTTGGGCACCACGCCCTGGCCCCAAAGTCCACTTTCAGCATTCCCTGGGGACCTTGCCACTCCATTCCCTTGCTGTTCCGCTGCACTCCCCCCGTGCTTTGCCTCGGTGTGGTGGGATCAGGACAGATGCAATTCCCACACTGTGTCTCCGGTGCTGTCCCCTGTATCGCCCTTAGTCACTGAGGGGCATCATGTCCCATAGTAGGGCCAGCCATGTTGTTCTCTCTGTGGACTGGCTGCTCTACTCAGGAACATCATCATCACGGCCTGGTGGGCCAGGCTGTGTTCCACTGTCTCCTCCTGCCCCTTCATCTGCTCCCGTGTGCTCTGATCAGATATGTCCATCTCCCGGAGCTGCAGAATCCATGTCATCCTTTGAAACAAATTCTTTTCAGGGGAGGGGCAGGAATCCACTTAATGTTGTTGCTGGGGCCAGCCTCCCAGACCTCTCCACTGGTTCCCTACTCCATGCCGGGATATTGCATTCACATCTTGAGGCACTGGGTTGAAGTCTGGTCCCACTTTCCCTGTGGAGATATAAACAATACCCTCCCCTTGGGTGGATTAGTGCCCCATGCCCCCACTTCCCTTTTCTTCCTTGTATTCATCCTTTTATTTTCCTTTCCAACCTCCTCCACTGTTGTCTACCATGTGCATCCCTGGTTTTGGTCTGGTCTCTGCCATACTACACAGTCTTCACCCCAGGAATGTTTGTATACTGTAGCTTTTTCCCCTATGCCACTTTTGCAATGCCACTATTAACAGAAAATCATTATGCTCCGGGAGATGATCCATAAGACTCTCTACCATAACTTAACAATGAGGTCGCTAAGGGGAGCAGAGGCAGATAAAAAAAACATAGATCCAGGAATGGATTTAGGGCTGTCACTAAATCCCAGCTCCAATTTGAGAACAATTTGTTCCTACATCACAGCCCTGCTCAATCCTCATCCTCAGGAAGGGAACACAGAAGATTTGGGTGCTACAGCAAAGCATGGTAAAGAAATTATATGGTGTCTGGTTATCAGATAGAATATTGTCCTGGATCTTAAAGGCTTGTTTCCAACCAAGCAGCTATCTAAGTGAGATGTTAACTAAGTCCACATGGGAGACGCATACCAACATGTGAAACACTGACTATAAATTATATGATCCAAAGCCAAAGGAGGAAATCGTCTCAGAGCTTAAATTGTGAGATTCTGGTTGCAGAAGGCTATGGATGGCAGAGGGAGCACAAATACATCTGCAAGATCTACACCGGAAATCAGCCTCCCATCATTTACCACAATTGAGGGATAGGAATAAACTGGTTATCAAAGTATGGGAGAGAGATGATTATAGGAGATCAAAATGATAAAGCTGACTTGAACCATTAAAACCTTGTCACTTGATCATCCCTTTGATCCATTGGCCCTGATCTGGTTTTCCACATTGTGTGTGTGTGTGTGTGTGTGTGTGTGTTTCATATTGGGGTTTATCTCTGATGTATACTTCATTGTGAGTAGCCCTTATGAATTTTTGTTATATGTTGTTTGGTACATTAAACCCAACATTCATGACCCTCTAGAGACAACAAGTGGAGTAAGGGTTCCTGAGGAATACAGGGAGAGAGGTGGGGGGGTAAAGGGGAGCTGATATCCAGGAGTCCAAGAACGAAGGAAATGCTTTGAAACTGATTATGGAGTGGCAATTGTACAATACTGCATGATGTGCTTGGACTACAGAGTGATATGATATCTGTATGAGCTCCCAATAAAATGGCTTTTGGGGGAAATCACCTTTCTCCTTCCTAATGCTAGTTTAAAGGAGCCACGGTGACACGGGAGCGAAAGCAAGTTCATTCCTCTCCTGATAACATACCCATGATCACCACGCCTGCTCATCTTCTTTTCTAAGGCGCAGTCTGGCTATACTTCTTCGGACACAGATGTGTCGGTTCTTTTGTCAGCCCACTGTATTTTCAATACTCTTCACCAGCATCATATTTCAAACGCACTAATTATTCGATGTTTGGGCATTCGCATGCAGATGAGAAGATTGAAGACAGGAGACTGGGGTCAGGCCACCCTAGTGTTCACAGTGGCAGACCTGCTGCCCAACACTTTCAAGAATGTTGTGCAGACCATGCACCCAAAGAAGTGCTAGTTCTCTTCCATAAGGACTGATTTTTGCCCCTAATGCCCTTGCACAATCAATACAACACAAGTAAATGTTTTCTAGTATTCCCTGAATGCCCTGAAACTTGCTCCTAATTATAGAGCAGCTAAAGCAAATGGAAGAAACGATGAAGCCAAGGAGCTAAACAGACCATTTCAAAGGGTAGCTCTATAAGACGGAGCAAAATATATAATCAAACGCCAAAGACCTAGAATTAGAAAAACAAAAAGGAAGAACATGTTCAGCATATCTGAAACAGAAAGAACTCGAGAAAAAATTCAAGCCTAGAGTTGCATATTGAAAGAATCCGTAGGTAAAATATTGAGCGGTGGAAAAAGGAGATGGAAAGAATGCACAGTAACAATGAGTTGCTATTTCAAAGGCAGTCTATGAGCAACAGCAGGGTGATGAAGTTGTAGCTCCACTGCAAGCCTTAGGCTTCAGGAATCGGCAGCATCCCAACGGAAAGGCTTCAACAAACGGAGGAAGCACTGGGAGCGCTTCCTCTTCTATGCCAGGAAGTGCGGAAGACCTCTGCTTGTACAGCTCACTGGAAGATATCCATCTCAAATGATAAAGCAATATCTATAATATCACATGCAGGAAAACTTGCTGAAGATCAACAACGGTCGCAGCACTGCTTGGACAGGGAGGTGTCGAGAGCACAGGGCAGATGCAGAAGAGGACATGGAACAAGGGATACCACTGCTGATGCCAGATGGATACTGGCTCAAAGCAGACAACACCAGAAAGTTGTTAGCTTGTATTTTATCGGCGATGCCAATGCATTCAACTTTGTGGACAATAACAGACTGGATGGCCTCGAGAGGAATGGGAATCTCAGAACAGTGCACTGTACTCATGAAGACCCTGATCACGGATCAAGAGACAGAGTGCAGCCAGAACAAAGGCACACTGCACAGTTTAAAATAAGTGAAGGTGTGAATCAGGGCGGTGTGCTCTCACTTATGCAATCTGTATGCTGTGCAAGTGATCAGAAGCTGGCTTATATAAAGAGCGACATCAGGATTGAGGGAAAGTTTATTACATGCAGATGGCAAGAGGAAAGTAAAAGGAAATAGAGGAAAGAACCAGGAGGCAAAGGACATTTACAAAGGCCAAAATTCAAACATATATATATTAATGTGACCAGATTTTAACATTGGTAAAATGGAACACCATTGACCAGGGGTGGGGGGAGAAGATTCTTGATTAAAAATTTGGTCTATATGGAGCAACAAATATTTTCATAGAACGAAAAAATAGTATTGTAATATTTTTAAAATTTCAATATAGGTACAATTTACAAATATAAGACATTAAAATTATGTACAGTATTACTTTATTCTTTGGCATATTTATCATTTGAGTGAATTTTTTTTAGTAGATTGCTGTCTTTTAAAAGGTCATGAAATTTTTCACAAGAATTTGTTAAATTATATTTCACACATAAATGGCTTTCAAAGTCTCAACACTTAATTGTGATTTTTCTGATGTCCAAAGTTTATTTACCGTAGAAAAAACGCGTTCAGTCTCAGCATTAGTTCCTGGTAAGGACAGCGCGTATTCCACAATTTTTAGTGTTATTGTATGGAAATGGTTTGTTTCAAAATGCTGAAATATTTCTAACCATTTGTTCTCTATTGTGATTTTTGCTGATTCCCAGGATTTAACCTTTTCCTTATCATTATATGTTTTTTAATAATGATACCTCATTTAAAAGATCATATTTTGAAATATTACTACATGGGAAATTTTGAGTAATATTATCGAATGATTTTTGTACATCATTCCAATTAAGTTCTTGTTTTAATGTAGCCCAATGAAAATGTTCAATATCACTGTCATTTACCATCCACTCTTCTAAATAATCTATGCAGTTACTATAGAACTTTTTAACGTGATTCGTGATATCTGCACGATTTATTGCACCTTGTTCTTCTACCCGGCTTATACTATTATGGATAGTTAATGGAAGAAAATGATTTTCTAACCACTTCTTGACGCTGAAATTTTATATTATTAACTTCATTTGCTACTTTGATTACCAAAATTTTGTCACCTTCAATAAGTTTTATAGCATTTTGAAAAAGAGCTGCTTGATTGTGTACAAACTCGAGCCAAATTTTTAAAGATTCTTTTTCAGAAATATCTTCTAAAATTCCAGGACATTTATCCTGTGATAGAAAGTAGGATTTCAAATGATCGTATATTTTCAAATTCTTTCGACAGCTGGCAAAAGAGCTAACCGGCATGTTTTACTGTATCCAAGTATTTTCTGATATTCGACTTCCGAGTTTCACAAAATTCTTTAAGCATTTCAATGCGCACAGGGTATATATAGAAATATGACTATATTTTAATAACAATATCTGCCACATCTACAGGCAACAAATCAGCAGCTGTTTGAATGGCGTTATGTATTATGTGCGCTGCACAACCAACACCAATAATGTTTTGATTAAGGTTTTTGTTTAATTTATAAAAAAGTATTTTTGTACCTCTTCTCACTTTTCCTCCAAAAGTTGCGTTCGTGTTGTCTGCACAATATGCAATCATTTTATGTTTAAAATTTTCCCCCCAAAATATTAATAATGGAACTGAAAACTATTTCAGAAGTTTTGCCAGGCACAGAAATGAAATCTAAAATTCTAATTTTTATTCGAGTTTCCAAATCAAAAAATCTAATAATGTTTGGAAATAACTTTACATCCTTATGATTAGATATGTCAGAATATATGGATATAAAATGAATTTTTTCTAGATTTTTGTTTAATTCTGAAAATGCATATGGGGAAAGCTCATTACCCACAATTGCCTCGGATTTTGTTCTAGCACAGGCAATTTTTTTGTTGATTAACTTTTTGACAACTTGTGATGTACAGTCCATAGATCTGAAGGAATAATTGTGATTAATAGCATGAAAAGACATAAGTCCTTCTGCTACTGCTATTTCTTTTCTTCGTCTCCATAAGTTGTTTTCTGAAAAAAATTCCTGTATTTTGGAGGAAGATGCAGCAGTATTTAAATATCTTTTATGTTTCTGTGTCTCCAAGTGCTTTGAAACGTCATTTTTTTCTGCCATGCGAAATAGAAAATTCACCATTACATTTCTCCCATTTACTATGTAATGGCTTTTGGTATTTTTAATAAAAGGAAATTCACTTCTTAGATCATCATTGAATTTGCATCCTCTTTTCTTACTCATTATGTTACAAATCTAAAAAAATAATTTAAAATTATATTATAAATTATTATATACATATTGCTTAAAAACATAGCAAGTAGATACACGATTACATGAACATATTTTATTGTTAGTTTATAAATTAAATTAATTTGATTGTATAAAGTAACTATATGCTTTTAATTATTTTAATTTTAATCCTAAATTTCTTTCTAAATAATAACAATACTAACTTGTATTAGTTTTTTCTCTGAATTTGCCGTAATGTAAGTCGTGTCACTTTCAAGGCCGGCGTTAAACTTTTTGCTGCCACTATAAAATATAAATAATATGAGTACTGTCTGCTAAATTCCAGAAAATTTATGTACTTATAAAATAAATAAATTACTTACATAAATGATCTGAATAGCTGATTTGTTGACATCACTTGTTTAACTAGCACTAGCACACAGTACAATGTATCATCTGAGAGACAGTTACAAAATGCTTTCATCCTTGCCAATGCCCCAAAATGCCATTGTTCATTAAGTCCAAACAATGTTGGTTGAATTCTAACAACTGATCAACAATGCAAACTTTGATAATCAGTTCTCGATAATCATTTCTCTACAATTATTGTTATTATTGAAATTTAACATTATAAAATTAACAAAAATAATATAAAATTAATATCCCCCCTTTGGTTAGGTTCATTCTTGAATATTTCATCTTTGGGGTTGCTATTGTAAGTGATATTGTTTTCTGGATATCCTTTTCAGAGTTCTCTTCATTTGTACACAGGAAGCTGATTTATTTTTGCATGTTAATCTTGTAAACACATTGCTGAATCTTCCAAATAGTCTTTGAGTTTCTACATAGAGAGTCATATCATCTGAAAATAGAATGTTACTTTTTTCCAATTTGGATGCCTTCATTTTCTTTTTGTTATCTTATCATTCTGGCTAAGATTTACAGGACAATACTGAATTGAGTAGTGATAAAGGGCATACTTGTCTGGCTCCTGTTCACAGGTACAATGAGCTTTCATGTGAGGAACTCAGTATTTATACCTGGCTAATCCATGTGGTTCCTGTTCTGTCCTCTATGGTTAATTTACTGCATCTGGGAGCACGTGCACATAAAAGTAGCCCAATTTATACATGGAAGGCTCTAAGACTATCAGTAACAGTGATCAGTCCAAGCTCCCTGGCCACACAACACAGACCACGTACCACACCGTGACTACAACGCAGACCAGCCCCTTGCAAGGGGGAATTAACCTACAAAGAAGCTGCCACACCAGCCACAACATTGGTTGGCTCAGAAATTGTCTCAAAAGCAAACACAGAAAAAGCAGTGATGGAAATTGCCTCTCAGAGAAATGATGAATTTAAATGGTTAAAAAAAAAGATATCTGTTTCCCTCAGGGGAGAGAGCAGCAGGGTGGGTGGGGGTGGGGGAGTGTTTTCTAAGAGTAGTACTCCAGAGGTTACAGCTCATTGTAAATAGCTGCAAGAATGGCAGGTGCGGGAACGTTGTGCTTGCCAGTTCCTGTCATCTCTCCGGGCAGCACTGGACTTGAAATGAGTGATTTCTGGTACCTAAGTCCAAGCATGCACGTGAACCCTGCACTGGCCACATGGAAGTGTATTCTTAGAGGGAAATGCAGCATGCATAGCACCTTGTCTCCTTTGCAGAAGTTAGACCTTTGAATTGAGCACAAAAGCAGGGACAATGAAATACATAGGACCCTGGCTCCAGACGTCTAGCAAACATGATCTGCGCAGGGAAGAGCACTCTTTCTGCCTGGTCCCTGACTGCGCAGACTGCAGAGGCAGTGGCCAGACTGAGCTGTGAAGCCAAGCACACTTGGAGTCACTGGACCGTTAGCTGGAGCTGGCTTGTCCTCATTAATTCCTTGTAAAATTGGGACACCAGCACTTCCTCGAAAGGATCAATATGTACAGTGATTGTTATGTGGATGTCCCACCTTCCCTTGGCTGCTACAAACCTGGAGAAACAGTTTTCTACTTTACTCCTTGGTGTGAAATGAAAAATAGGAATAGTACAAGGTCGAAACTCATTTTTGCTCATTCATTCCCTATGGTTCTTGGCGTTGTTCACACAAAGATGGGACTCATAGTTGCCTAGAAATCCAAAAGCTTTTCTTTTTAGGGAAACCAGAGGGAACCCTGAGCAGGAAGAAACGAAGGTCTAAAACGTACTCTCCTTCTCCTACAGTCATAAGCCTGCAAGCCCAAGGCCCTCTTCGAGTAACTCTGGGAAAGGCATGCGGCTGGCCCTGGAGATGGCTTCCGCGTGAACTCCAAGGCATGTCCTAACTACTGACGGTGGAAGAGACCACAGCAGAACTGTCAGAGTAAGCCAGCCTCTAACAAGCTAGGGCCTGTAGGCGGAATTGTACGGTTATAATCTACAAGGATCATAGTAAAGTCATAGAGAGGAGGAGAGCTAGGAGAGAGCGTAAAATAAAGGAGTCAGACACAGTTCAGGATAGCATGCTCCCCTCAGGCCGGCCAGGATCTCACCAGTGAGGTCTGCACAGGAGAGTCTTTTCTATCGTGGGATATTCAGAGGTAGCCATGAGACATGCATATTCAGTAGTTACATTCGTCACAAGGTGGGTGGTAACCACAGTACAGTCTGTGAGCTCACAGGTGGGGAAACCCCATACCTGCATTGGGGAAGGCATGAGGGGGGATGGGTGCCGCGCTGGGAGGAGATGACCAAATAATGTCTGCTTCTACAGCGAGACAGAATCACCCCCGTGCACAGCATAGTGCACCTGGGCTTTACCTCTGACTGAACCCCAGTGGTGGCTTTCCTGCCGTGGAATAATATTAGCTTTCCAGATTCCCTCTGCTATCCCTTAGGGAATATAGTCCCATCATATTTCCTTCAGCATCAGTCTCCCACACAGGATTAGTAGACTGGTGGTGTAACCTGTAAGCTCATAGAGCAGCGTGCTCAACCCGTGGGTCACGACCCCTTTGCGGGTCGAATGACCCCTTCTCAGGGTCGCCCAATTCATAACAGCAGAAAATTACAGTTATGAAGTAGCCATGAAAATCATGTTATGCTTGGGGACTCACTGCACCATGAGGAACTGTACTAAAGGGTCGAAGCATTAGGAAGGTTAAGAACCACTGTCCTAAAGGATAAAGTATACGTATAATATGTATTGATCAAACATATTATATTTATTCTTTACTTAATGATGAAAGAGTAGGAACCATTTCTGTTTAATGACAAGAATTCCAGGGCCACAAGCACAATGCTAGCTGAGTTCCCAGCTCTGATGTAAAAGATGACACGATTATTCTGCGGTGAGAGGGAGCGGGCTCTCTCCTCTATCCCCATGTCGGACCCCCGTATAAGGTTGGGGAGTTGATGACACATCGGGTGAGAGATGGAGAATAGCCGCCTAAGAGCCCTGGGGCCTCTTTTTGGCACCCAGTTCCCAGATATGTCCAACCAGGTACAGCCTGGTGGATCTGCAGATCCTGGCTGTAGAGGCTTCTTCTCTGGGCCTAAAGAAAGGTGTCACCTATGTGGATACTGCAACTTGGTGGGGGGTGAGAGATTGGGACTCCATTGTCTTTGCTGTGTTGGGGTGAACATTCTGAAATCCTGAGATGGAGGGAGCTGGAGGCTGTTCCCAGTATTCCATAGGCAGGACGCAGCTCTTGGGGGGACCTAGACACTCTGTGTTCATGAGCATTCACCTTTCCAAAGGACAACAGAGAACCAGGTTCCCCAGGATTGAGTGGGTGAAATTAAAAGGACTTCCCTGACCGGGAATCGAACCCGGGCCGCGGCGGTGAAAGCGCCGAATCCTAGCCACTAGACCACCAGGGAACGTTGACAAGCTCTCTGACTTGGCTCCACCTGACACTTTGTCGCTTAGTACAGTCTTGGACGCCAGACCTCTACCCTCCTGGGCGCCTCCCTCTCCTCCGGAGAACACCCCGAAGTTCACGGCCGGCTGGCCTTCTCCAAAAAGGTGACTCGTCGGCCTCAACCCGGCACCATGAGCCCAGTGGGCGCTCACAGGCCCTCCAGGCTGCGTCCTCCCGGCACCTTGGACCCCACTCAGAGGCGCGCCGGTGCGCGCAGACCGCGTGGGGACGCACAGGACCGGGACCCGGGCAGGGGGCGACGTTCTAACAAGGTGGCGCCCTGGGTGACGATGGAGCACGGCCCTCTGGGATCTCCAGCCTCGGACAGGCAGGCGCCCAAGGGAGGGCCGTGCAGCTAGAAGACACTTGCAAACAGGGCCCTGGCACCCGACTCCTGACCTGCAGGCCTGCGCTGGAAAACCCGCTGCCCCTACGCTGCCCGAGTCTTGGCTGGTGGCAGCGCCCTCCTTCCACGGGCTCAGCCCCTTCTCCTGGGGACCAGGCTTTCCCGCAGACACCACGTCGGATTCCTTAGACGGTCCTGTCTTGTTGTCCTTCAAATGTGGACGTGGGTCTACACAGTCCCTGCCTTTCCAGAGATTCTGAATCCCAACAAAACCTGATGTTTTTAAGGGAGAAACAGACGTGGGGTAAAGAAAGCTCTGAGGTTACTTGGAACGAAGGATGTCAATGCGTTTGTCTACACCAGCGGTTCCTATCCTTGGGCTCGCGACCCCTTGCGGGGTCAAACGACCCTTTCACAGGGATCGACTAAGACCATCAGGAAACACATGCTTCCGATGGCCTTGGACACCGGGACACCGCTCCTCTCTGTGTCTCCAGGCGGGTCCGCCCACGTGCAGAGATGCCCACGGTCCCTGCGTGAGGACTGGGACCCATGCTACACCGCGCTTCAAGACAAACCCTCATTTTTGTCATGAGACATAAATACTTCACAAAATAAAATTACTTGTTGTTTTCGTGATTAATCACTGTGCTTTAATCCTGTGCCTTTGGTAAGAATGAAAATGCATCCTGCATATCAGATATTTACATGACGATTTATAACGGCAGCAACATTATGACGTAGCAAGGCAAACCCTATGGTTGGGGGTCACCCCAGCGTGAGGCGCTGTCGGAAAGGTCACGGCCAGAGGAAGGTGGAGCACCATGGTCTACACAGTGAGTTGGCAGCCTGGGATCAAAGCGTGCTCCCTGAAGAGAGAGGAGGCTCGGCTGGCGGGGCACAGCGCCCCGTGGAGCCCACGTTTCCCAAGGTGAGAACGGGCTGCCAGTGTGAGTCTATCTGTCAGAAGTGTGCGGACCAGTGTCCTTGTCACAGTTGCAGATGAGTTTGCCACTGTCCATCCGGGATTCGCCTGCTGGGACTCGGTGGGCATAAGGCTTACGATGCAGGCCAGAGGAAGCAACTGGGCCTTGGGCGAGGGTAGGGCGAGGCTGCGGAAACGGTCCTTGTGCTTTTCCAAAACAAAACCACAACACGACGCACTGACCATCCGCTGATATGGATTCATGGCGGAACGGCCCTTAAGGTTCCAGTATTTGACATGTGCGTGGCAGTCGGCAACCTCATCTTTCTCCCAGGGAGCAGCGAGTGGGCTCAAACCGCAGACCTTATGGTTAGCAGTTGCGGGCGTGGCCCACTCCACTCCACCACCAGGGTTCTGGTGGGCTTTCCTCAGAGACCAGCTGTTCTGTGCGGATCCAGCAAACACTGGGCGCCGCAGAAAGGGCGCCTTCAGACGCACAGTCTTCGTTCAGAGTCAGTAGGGAAGTTGAGGTCCAGATGGGAAGCGAGAGAAGCTTTGGCACCATCGGGAAGGAAAACCAGGGAGCACTAAGCAGGCCTGTTCGGGGCTCGCCTCCCCACAGCCAGGTGAGACTTGCGTCTGGACCCCCATCGGACCCTGTGCGGAGACAGAGCGCAGATGGATGCTGGTAACCAGCAGTCTCCTCCCAAGTCGATTGGGTTTGCTTCCTGGCCTCTTAGCACGCGGTATCAGACCCGTGGTTTCTTTTTTTCTTTTTTCACATGTGGCTTCTTTTTTTTTTTTTTAAACAATTTATTGGGGCTCATACAATTCTTTTCACAGTTCATACATATACATACATCAATTGTATAAAGCACATTTGTACAGTCTTTGCCCTAATCATTTTTTTCTCTTTTCTTCTTTTACATTTTATTAGGGATTCAAACAATTCTTACCACAATCCATACATATACATACATCAATTGTATAAAGCACATCCATACATTCCCTGCCCCAATCATTCTCAAGGCATTTGCTCTCCACTTAAGCCCCTTGCATCAGGTCCTCTTTTTTTTTCCCCCCCCCTCCCTACTTGTGGCTTCTTAGGAGGGTGTAGACGACATTATTTTCAAGAAAAGAATCTTGTTTCCGCCCGGTTTCGAACGTGATAACCACTACACTACGGAAACCAGGTACGGTGCGGAACAGCACAGGTTATGCAGCCACATCCTGAAATCGTCCTTCTCCAAGTATGTGGTTCCAACAGACAAAAGGCTGCACATGAACCTCGACTCCCAAAGTTAGGAACCACTACTGACAGCTCTGCGGGCAAAGCGCCACAGTCCGTCCCCGCAGGCAAGGCGAGCAGTCAGAGTAGTTGTCTGCTCCCCACCCAGAAGCACAGCCCTGGGGTGGGGTGGGGTGCGCGTGGGGCGTGCCCGGGTTCGGGGTCCCACGGCTCACGAGTTAGTACTCCTGTGTCCAGATCGAGCCTCCCCGCGGGCCTCCAGCTCGCTGCAGCCCTCTCTGCCGAGCTGCGACCCAGTCCTCAGCGGTGGTCACTCCTCTGAACTCTTGACAACAGGTAAGTGCTCCCAGCCAAGGATGTTCAGTGTCCTTCCTCATTACGACCCGCCCACACACACCCACAAGCACTCATGTTGGCTGCAGGCGATCCTTTCCACGGTACCCCACGTGTGCAACGCGAACTGCTCCGCCGCGTTTTCTAGGTGGTCTTTCAGAGACCCGTCGCCGGGCTGTCTTCCCAGGGCCTCTGGGGGCCCCAGCACTAGCCTGCAGGTGAGTATTGGGGTGCTTCATCCATTCACAGGAAAGCGGGAAACAACTATGGTCCAAGACGTGCAAAATCGAAACTGTCACCAGCTGGTAGACTGTAAATGATTCCATCTCTGTGGAAATCCTTCTTGGGGTGTTCAGAAAGTTAAACAAAGAATTGCCACACTGGTGTCAGGCCTGCAATTCCGGGAGTGAAATCAGCTACTTGTACACCGGTTAGTGCAGCAGTCTTCCAAACAGACAGCAGGTGGGAACACTCGGATGCACAAGGTGCTGGCGGGACTCTTCTCCTGAGGACTTGCTTCTGGGGGGGAGCTCTGGGTGTGACCTAAGGACAGTTGTCTGCCCAAGATTTCAGGCTTTGGGTTGGGTTTTCTTAGGAGTACAGACACCATCAACTTTCACAGTGCAAGTCAGTCTTGATGGCTCTCCTTGGCATGCAGATTGTCTGCTCTTCCAGACGCGACTGTGATGTGCACACTCTCTGTCCAGCAGGGCTTTCTGTGTCACTTTAAAAATTTGGGAATTGTGGTGAAATGTTGCATTTTGTCAGTTGGGCCTGAAATACAGGTTCCTAGTAGAAAGGCCCTAGGTATTTCCCTGTTTAGTGTCTGAGGCCCCAAAGAGTATACAGTTTTCAGGAGTGTAGTGGTTAGCACTTTTGCCTCCGAAGGGAAAGGGCTGTGATGGGAAGCCATAAGCGTCAACATAACAATCGTGAGGACAGAGCAAGTCTGTTGTCCACAGGGTGGATGGACCAGCGCAACTGCAGCATGTGTAACTTGACCCTAGGACCACACTTGCTGAATTAACATTATAGTTCTCTGACTGGATAATTCATTTATAGTATGGTTATGCATGATAATGCCTGTTAATCTCAGGATGTACACACTAATGTACTCAGAGATTTGTATGAATTCACTAAAGAAATATGTATGTTTGTGTGGTTATGTCGACAACAAATGAATGGCACTGTGTTAGTCCAGGTCGACTGGAGAAACAAGTCCATACTCAAGCATACGTGTTTAAGAAAGAGCTTTATAGACGAGAGCAATTGAATATTACAAAAAACATCCCAGGCCAGTCCAGATCAAGTCCATAAGTCTGATATTAGCCCATATGTCCAATACCAATTTATATACTCCCTTTCAGACTTATACATCACATGCATTGATGCCGATTCCAACGTCACAGGCCAGTGGGTGGAAAGTCCTGTGGATCCAGTGGCAGTGGAAACACCTCAGCAGTGGCAGAGATATCCACCTGGCTCATCCAGCTGCAGGGCTCTAGTGTATGTGGCTCCAGGTGCCTTGTCCACAGGAATGTCTGGAATGGGGTGAGTGTTTCCTCCTTAGTGTCTCAAGATGACGTCATCAAGCTGCAATCTGATTGACCAGCTAAACTCTGCCCCTTCGCTCCTAAGCCTCAAATTGACAACAGATTATCTGACTCTCACAGTCAGCGTGAAATGAGTAGAACAGGATGCGGCAGTCCTTGTGTTATTCATTCCACTTTTTCTACAGGTTTGAACATTTTCCAAGTACAGTAAATAGTTGGGGGGTTGTACTTGTGAACTTTGGCAAACTGAAGATCTGGTAGAGTCTTGGCCTAAAAATTGCCCTTGTGTCTCCTGCAGGAGACGGTGACAGTCTTCAGAACCAGTCATTGCCATAGGAAAACACAGATCACTGATCTGCTGTGTAAACTCATCCACATCAGTATCTCCTTAGTACTGTTTCCATGAATCAGTCTACTCTAGACTGGAAGTCTGATAAGTTTGGGGCTGCTTTGTGTATTTCAAAGTTCCTGAACAAGATGTTTCCTTCAGTTATTAAACATTCATTTCAGGGCAGAGTGAGGAGGAACAGGAACAAACCACATTGACCAAAACCAGGATCCTAAAGCTATTGAGCCCTCCCAGTTTGATCCAGGTGCACTCTGTTCATCTTTTGTGGTTCTCAGCAGAGAGTTGCAGGCTGGAACTTCTGCTAGCCCTGTAAGAAATATTTTTCTTCTCGTGTGTCAACAGCAAACTTTCACGGTCCTTCTTCAGTAGAGATTCCCTTGCTGTTTTCTAGGAATCCAGTTGTGGACATGTGATGCAATGCTTCCCTGCGTCCAGATGTACAAATGCTTGCGTTTATGAAGGCCTCACTGCAGGGATGGCTGATTTTCTGTGTTCTGAGCCTTGAGACTCAATTTAAGTTTTCTATCTAAAACCAGGTGGTTAGGAATATTTGACTTTGGAAGGAAGTGAGGTTCCTAGACTGGACCCCTATTATTCTGAAGTATAGATGTAGTGGCTGCATTAACGATGATATGCTCTTATATTAATATGCTTGGAAAATAAAATAGTATACGTTTATGTCTACACAAATGATAGACTTCGGAGTATATGTAAAATAAAGATTATTTTCAAAGATTTATAAAATCTCATTTTTTTAATCAAATCATTTTATTGGGGGCTTGTACAACTATTATCACCCACACATACATCCATTGTGCATTTATTTCCCACATCATTCTCAAAACATTTCCTTTCCACTGAGCCCCTGGTATTTGCTCCTCATTTTTTCCTTCCCTCCCCACTCCCCTTTCCCCATGAACCCTTGATAATTTATAAATTATTATTATTTTGTCATATCTTACACAGTCTGACATCTCCCTTCAGCCACTTCTCCCGTGTCCATCCCCCAAGGAGCGGGTTATATAGAGAGACTTGTAATCTGTTTCCCCTTTCTCCCTTCCCTTCCCTCCACCCTCCCCTAAAATCTCATTTTTTAATGAAAAATGAATCTACTCCCCAAAGAGCTGATGAATGGTGTACAGTGGCATTACCCTGAAGTTCTTACCTCCTCACGTCCTTGTGACTTTCTTCCAGTGACGCTGACTCCAGAGGGTGGCGATGGGCAGCAAAGGGGTTTGCTCACCTGAGAAGCTACTCATCCAGGCTTCAGGCAGTTTTCACTCTGGGAGGTAGAGGGGTTGTGATTTTGGCAACCAAAGCACCCACTTGAAGTGAAAATCCTCCGTGAGTGAGGCATCGGATTCTCATCTTGTGCAGGGTTGGACTTCGACCTGTTCTGTTGTGCCAGCGTGGTCATCAATGTGGGAACTGAGGAGAATGAGAGACCATCTTTTCATGGTTCCTGCATTCCTGGTTAGCAGACACAGAGAGAGTCCAAATGATAATCTTCTCTCAGTCCCTGCTGAATACGTGAGGCTAGAGTGAGAGCCATCTGGTGATGGAGGCCAGGGGCAAACTGAGCACAGTTTAGTGAAGGAGCTACAGTGTAGATTCAATGAGATTCTAGCTACGCCTTCCAGACTCTAGGAGTTAGTGGTAATAGTGGGTTAAAGAAATATGATCTGAGATATACTTAGGCCTTGTGACCTGAAGTAAGTCCCTCCTTCCTCTCTCCCTCCTTTCCATCCAGGCTCACCAGGGTACTCCAAGGAAATGGAATGCCTGAGGAGACTCCATCCTCTCAATTCCATCTCCGAGTGCTCAGACTGAAAGTGAGCCAAAGAAGATGGAGTGGCCGGCACTTTCATAGAACGGAGAGGGGAGAGGGGGGGGGCGCGACAAGGAAACTCTAATTTCCAGGGGCAATATCTCTCCCTGCAGAGAAAGACTCCGCAGGAAACAGCCATCATTTCTAGAGCGGGACGTGACTAGGGCAAGACAAAGAGTGCCCATGTGCATGCTACCAGTTCCCCTAGTCGATGGTGACTGTGGGGACGCATCTGCACACAGGAGAACTGCTCCTCGGCGTTTTCAGGTCTCTGAACACGCAAAAGCCCCTCTGCAGACCTGCCTTCGGCTATGTCTCTGGGCGATTTAGGACCACCGCCTTTTGGCTAGTATTTCAGCACGGAACCATGTGCTCCACCCAGGAACTACCCGAAATGTCTGACTATGAGAAACAGCCCTGGTCCTCACTAGATGGGCCACTTACATGCTTGTGCCAGATTTTCTCCGTTGACGAATAAAATGGAAATACTAAGCTACTTGTCTTCAAACGGAATACTTTCTCAGAAACCTAACTTTCTTACATATTCACTTTTTGATCTCCCTAGTTTTAAGCAGACAATCACACTTCTGTGACGAAATTAATCATTTTACCTCTGCTCAGCTTTCTCTAAAATTGATCTTACAAACTCATATCACTGTGTCCATGTTCATCTTAAAAAATTTTTAGTCACCATTCTCAATATCATCCAAAGGGTCCTCTGAGAGTGTTAAATGTTCATTTTTCAGGTAATAGTCTCACCTGTGAAAAGAGACGAATAACCACATTGGCATGTTGTGGGCAGGACTACATCCAGCAGTGTTGTTCCTGCACCACAGGACAGACTGAGTACCTGCAAGTGAAAGCAGAGCCCCCCACTGCTCTGCCATCATGGCTGGGAGGGTTTGGTGATGTACTCTGCTCCCTCTGTCCAGCCTTTCCACTCACTGTACTTCCACCCCATGATCCAGCCCTTCGGTCTCAGTCATTGTCCAACTTGTCACTTACCATGCAAGCTTAAGCAAGAAACCAGGCCAGATGTGTCAGGAAAAGAAAGGATACCTTTAGACTGAAGATGCTATTGACAATGAGAGCCTTCTACAACGGGCCAGCATGCAAGCCCAGAGCACTAAAGCAGTTGTATCTGTGGGCCTTGCGTCCATTTACTGTATGCCTTATTGCGACGTACAGCATACTAACCGTCATTTTTCCCATCTCCCATATTCCCCATACTATGGATTAAACCTAACTGCAAAGAAAGCGAAATGCCCCAGTGGTCGGGGAAGCAGGACATGGCGTATGGACAGAGTGGAACTGCCCAGAGTGCTCCCAGGGCGGTGCTCTTCCCACAGCAGCCTGCACGCCTTTGTCCTGCAGAGCAGCTGGTGGGTTCACACCTGGATCTTTGATTAACAGTCTAACACTTGCCCACTGAGTCGCAGGGTGTGCGCCGGAACGGCCCACTGGCATCACATCAAATCCACTCCTTAGACTTCTGGGGACTGTACATTTCTTCATCTGTTTTTCCATAAATTTTATTCATTTATTTTCTTCCTCCTCTTTCTTCCCCTCCTTCTCCCCAGGCTTCTCATAACCATCAAAGTCTACTCCTTCTTTGGGTTTGAAAATATTTTTCTTAATTTTGTAATAGTGGCCTCACCAAAAAAACATATCATTGGCTGCACACCTCCATGATATGATCACTGAGGACAAACGGGTGCATAAGCAAATGTGGCGAAGAAAGCTGATGGTGCCTGGCTATCAAATGGTATAGTGTCTGGGGTCTTAAAGGCTTGAAGGTAAACAAGCAGCCATCTAGCTCAGAAGCAACAAAGCCCCCATGGAAGAAGCACACCAGCCTTTGTGATCACGAGGTGTCAAAGGGATCAGGTATAAGGCATCATCAGAACAAAAAAATCTTACCACAGTGAATGAGGGGTGAAGTGCAGAGTGGAGACCCAAACCCCATTTGTCGGCCACTAGAGATCGACTGGCTGAGGGGTCTAGGGGAGGAGATGAGTCAGTCAGGGTGCAATGTAGCACCAATGAAAAATGCAGCTTTCCTCCAGTTCCTAATGTGTCCTCCCACCTGCCCCCTAATATCATGATCCAAATTCTACCTTGCAAGTCTAACTAGACCAGAGGATGGGCACTGGTGCAGATGGGAGCTGGAGGCACAGGGAATCCAAGGCAGATGATATCTTCAGGACCAGGTGTGTGAGTGGCGATACTGGGAGGATACAGGGAGGGTGGGTAGGAAAGGGGGAACCGATTACAAGGATGTACATGTGACCTCTTCCCTGGGGGATGGACATCAGAAAAGTGGGTGAAGGGAGACATCAGTTAGGGAAAGATATGACAAAATAATAATTTATAAATTAAGAGGGCTCATGAGGGAGGAGGGAGGAGGGAGGGAGGGGGAAAAAAGTGGATCTAATGCCAAGGGCTTAAGTGGAGAGCAAATGCTTTGAAAATGATGAGGGCAATGAATGTACAGATGTGCTTTACACAATCAATGTATGTATGGATTGTGACAAGAGTTGTAGTAGCCACTAATAAAACGTTTAAGAATAAAAAATAATAATAAATGTTCCAGGATAGAGATAAAAATAGTGGCCTCAAACAGTATCTGTCTCTATGGGCTGACCAACTTTGCTTGGTAATGGCAGTTTGTAGCCCAGGTCCACCACTTCATAGGGCCGAGATCCAAGTACCACATATCATATGGACCCTATTTTTCTTGTTTCTCTTCATATCACATTTTTATGTAGATGATAGCAATATTTTCCATGTAATGACATTCTTTGCTAATGAAAATTGTGCTCTTTTCTTTCCAATAACTGTTTTGTCACTGTTTCAGATATATTTTCTTTACCTCCCCTTCCACTCCCCTCTTAGTTCCTGATTCAGATAATCAAGTAAGGATTTACTCAGGATTAAGTACAGCATAGAGAAGCATCCTTAATTCAACTCTAGCATTTGTTCGCTTCTGATTCAGATAAGGGTTGAAGATAAATAGAAGCAGGCCCTTTTGTGACATATCTTCATGTATCTTTTTCCTCAAGGGTTTCTATGGAAGTGCACGGGGAAACACACGGACAGTCACCTTGCACTGCAGGGCCATTGTGGCAAGAGAAGCTCAATGGCTGCTCTCCTTTGGGCAGAAGCACAACTGAGTGCACTCCACAAATCAGGACATCTTTCTGCTTGGATGCGGGTTGGAATCAGGAGGAGATCAAAGCCAGGTGAAGACCAGACTGAGGTGCGACGCCTACCTGATAGCACTGCCTAGATCCTTCTGGAAAGCCCCGGGGAGTTTTCCTCCTCCCTGTGCGTCAATTTTCTCTGCTCCTTTTGCTCTCCTACCATAAGAGAGGCCTTACTGTCTGTCTGTCTGGTCAGGACTCTGTAGACGCTGAAAGGTAGAGAACAGTGTGGCGAGGACAGCTACCCTCCCTGAAGAGACCTTCCCTGAAGGCAGCTCCAGAGCTCTGACTGACCCAGGACAACAACTGAACCCAGAAACCAGGAGGAGTTGGGAGGAGGCCCAGTTCTGCGCACACTCCAACTAACCACCAGCATGCTCAAAGTCTCACTGACTCAAGTGGACTCCCAAATGCTTGTGCATTGGGCTGCTATCCGCAGGTCCACAGTTGCTTTCCACTCCTATAAAGAGCCGCAATCTCAGACCCCTCTGGGCAGTTCTGCCCAGCCCCTGGGGCCTCTGAGTGACAAGCATCCTGTCCTCCACCTTTAAAGGGGAGAGCAGAATAAAGCTTTTCCAGGGCTTGAGGAGACTGGGCACTACCTGGCTAAGGGACAACAGGGGCCTCTTGGAGAAGACAGGGAGGAAAGACACTTGCCAAAATGAGAGTCTTCCCTTATTCAAGAAACTCAGGAAATCAGCAAGTTACTCTCAAGGTGTAGCAAGTAGATATATAGGGAGATACACAGGAAAAGCAACTATGGGAAATCTTCATAGTTGAAGGTACAGAAGTAATAAATGATGTTCCTATCTGTTCAACGTTGTGTGTTTGAAAAATATGATTGGAACCCTAGAGCTGTGGTAGCCTATTACCCTCTGAGCAGGAGGTAACTCCTTGGGGTGCCCATGGGATGCCACCCATAACTTTTCATCTTTCCAAGCTTGAAAGTTGTCTATAAGCCATGACTAGTTAAAAGACTTTCCCTGACCAGGAATCAATTCTGCACAGTATCCTAGCCACTAGACCACCAGGGAATCACAAGCAGCTATCTGATTTGCTTCCAACTGACACTTTGTCGCTTAGCACAAACTTGGAGGCCAGACCTCTACCCTCCTGGGGGTCTCCCTCTCCTCTGGAGATCAGCCCGAATTTCACTGCCTGCCCTCCTTCTCCAAGGAGGCGACCGGTGGACCTCACCCCGCTCCATAAGCCCAGTGGGCGCTCACAGGCCCGCCAGGCTCTTTCCTCCCCGCCCCACCTTGGACCCCACTCAGAGACGCGCAGACCGCGTGGGGACGCACAGGGACCGGGACTCGGGTGGGGGCGACTTTCTAACAAGGTTGCGCCCTGGGTGACGATGGAGCACGACCCTCCGCGATCTCCAGTCTCAGACAGGCAGGCGCCCAAGGGAAGGCCCTGTGGCTAGAAGACACTTGCAAACAGGGCCCTGGCACCCGACTCCTGACCTCCAGGCCTGCGCTGGAAAACCCGCTGCCCCTGCGCTGCCCGAATCTTGGCTGGTGGCAGCGCCCTCCTTCCATGGGCTCAGCCCCTTCTCCTGGGGACCAGGCTTTCCCGCAGACACCACGTCGGATTCCTTAGACGGTCCTGTCTTGTTGTCCTTCAAATGTGGACGTGGGTCTACACAGTCCCTGCCTTTCCGCAACTGGAGCGTTGATGGTGCCGATGGGTCAGGAAAACTTCCGCGTGCATTTTCCACCCCAGAGGAGCCGTGTTCCTCGTTTCGCTGCAGTTTATAGGGGCGCCAGTCCTTGAGCTCAGCGCTGATGGGTGCTGTGCCTCAGCCCGACTGAGACAGCTCTCTTCTGCCTCAACAGGTCTACATCCAGATTTGGAATAAGTCTCCCTGTTTGCTAGCACTTGGCCTTGTACCTGCATTGGGTCGCCTCCCTGGACCTTGGCATTTTTCATCTAAGCTTTCCCGATTCCCTGACGGTGCAGGGCAACAGACTTCCCCCAGGTCAGACTGCGCTGCCCTCTGCTCGCTGCCAGTTCTCCTCCACATTGGAAGCCACTTTTCATTTTAATGTAATTTATGTGTTTGCTTTTGTTCAGCAGTGGTCATGGCAGCTTTTTTGGTCATGCTCAATGACTGTAAGAAGGTAAAATTTATCAAGGACCAAGATAGTCAACATCTGCCTATCTCTTCACGGCAATGGGAGAGATGAGGGCGAGTACACAGGTGTACAGTGACCATGTGCTGTTACTGCTCCCAAAGGCATTTCGTACCTCTAGTCATATCTTTCCATTTCTGTTGCGGTCTTCCTCGTTGAGATACTTTACCAAAGAGCTTCAGGAATTTGCTGTTAGAAGTGTAAGGTTTAATGGGGGGCGAAACAGAACTAAAGATCCAATTGGCAAAGTTTTAGAAGCAGGCTTTATTGAGAAGCTTGCTGGCGGGTTCCGCAATCAGGGTATTCAGCTATTGAAACCATGCCTTGGGGAATTCAGGCAGCATTTTTATACCCCTTTCTGGCAGGCACAGCTGGGAAGGATGAAAGCTGGGCACACAGGGCCTTCAGCAGGGAAGAGGTCCTTAATCTTATCATTCATCAGTCTGAGGACAGGTAGAGGGGAGTGTGCATATCTTCAGAAAACATTCTGGCTCCTGGATGACCTGGCTCCAGGGATTTGGCCTTGAGCAGGGGAGGGGGAGGTAGGTTAGAGGGAGGTGGATGAGAGGTGAATTCTAAGAGCCAGGCTGAAGTCACCGCATTCAAAATGGAGTCCCTTTTGTAAAGTGATTCTCCACGGGAGCAGAATTCCATGTCAGCCCGCCAGCTCCTTTCCAGTTCTTACTTATTTCCAAGGCTGGGGATTTGCCAGTCTCCTGCGTTTGGGATGGTTGTTGTTTTATGTGTGTGTGTGCGTGCCCGCGGCGCAGTTTAAAAATTGCGATAAAAATATAAGGTAGCAGATGGAGATTGGCAATTCAGAGAAAGGGCATAAACAAGTGGCCTGAATAAATTCCTGACATGTTGTGCCTCTGGGTCTGTTATGTAGTTGGAAAGAGCCTTTTCAGTGTGTGGTTTGAACTACCAAGCACAACAAATCTCACTTTGATAGTGTAGTACTTCCATTTGAATGTCTTCACATTAGACTGTTGCCTGATGGAAGTCTCCTTTTAATGAAACCATGTTTTTTGGTTTCTACATATAGAAGACCTATTTGGGAAGGTTGTTACTCAGTGGCTGTCCTACTTCTAGGTATGATTATGCTACAAGCCGCACAGGGGCACTGGTGGTTCAGTGGTAGAATTCTCGCCTCCCACGCGGGTGACCCGGGTTCGATTCCCGGCCAGTGCAACTTGCTTTGTTTTATTCTTCAACACGAGGTTCTTAGAGTGTCTCCCTTCTGTACAGGATTATCTATTGCAAGAATAAGCCCGACCAAATGGTGATTCAGGGAGACGACCTGATCATTGAACATTTTCATAGCAAGAAACATGGACTTTGGAGAGCCTGACACACAAATCCGTCTTGGAAGAAGTTCACAGAATGTTCCTGGGTTGCGAAGATAGTGAGACTTGCACTCGCGACTTCGGACATCGTATCCGGAGAGACCAGCCCCTGTAAACGGGCCTGCGCGGTAAAGAAGCCGAGGGGAAAGGGGAAACCTGGAGAGATGGATGGACAGGAGGCTGCAGGACGCGCTCCAACCCCGCCGCGGCAGGGACGGCGCGGACCAAGGACGAGCTGACGCGGGAGAACGCGCTCATCCTTCCCCTGCGCACGGGCCCTTGGGTACGGTGCCCTCACGCACTCAGCAGATGCGAGCCCGCAGCCTCCGCCAGCGGCTCCACGTGGAGCGCACAGCCCCGAAACCTCTCACTCTGCGGGGGAGGTCGCCAGGGGTCAGAATCGAGTCCAAGTGCATGTGTTCTTTGTAGAGCTGAGGAGGTACCCACAAATAACATTTTAAGTGACTATAGTAGCATCTAGAATTCACTGCCCCCCCCCAAAAAAAAACAACAAACCAACAACTATGGGTAACAATTTGGGCTGTAAGGTCAGCAGATGGACATCATCCTCCCCACCCCCCCATCCGCCTCTGTGGGAAAAAAGATAAGGCTTCATACTCCAGAAAATCAGTCTCCAAAACCCAAGGGGCATTTGACCTTGTCCAACGGGGTGGCTATGAGTTAAAAAGAACTCGATGGCCACGAGTTACGTTTTGGTTAACACTGTGAAACTGCCAATACTAGCCCAAACAAGCTACAACTATAACACAATCCTGATCCTGTCCCAGCATCGTTCTTCAAAGAAATGGAAAAACTAGTCGCCAACTTTATACAGGAAGGAAGAGACAAGCTCTTCAACAAATAGTGCTGGCGATCTATTTACAGAAGAACCAATCGGTTCCATCCCTCACGCCATATCCCAAAATGTCTTGAAGATAAAAAGCCTAATGGATGAAAAAGTAGGGACAAACCTCAGTTCCCTAAGCCAGGGCATAAACACACTACCAACATTATGTAAACACACACACACAATAGGGGACTAAGGCCTTATAAAAATAAGACACTTATGTGTAGCAAAAATGTAAACACACCACGTGTTTAAAAATTTTTGGTAATGACCTATTGGACAAGAGACTGAAATCTATGTAAAACGATAACAATACTTCAGCAATGAAACTATGAATAATCCAATTTTAAGGTGGCCCAGATGGTGGAGCGAGCACTGCCCCGAAGATGACATCCGGGCTGCCACAAACACATGCAGGAAGGCTCACGGTGACTGGCCAATCGAGAGAGGCACATCAACCCGTGAGCTACTCCTGCACAACGCACTGACAGCAAGAGGTCGGGGGTTTCGAAATCAGACAATGAAAGGTGGAGAGCTATTGGAACCTTCGTACACTGTTCATGATATTGTCAAGCTACACAACCACTGTGAAAAGTGGTTGGCACTTCATGTAACCAAGCAATCCTTTCACTAGGTATATAAGGGGGTATCGCAACAACAAACAAACAAACCAACAAAAACAACACTGGAAACAAGCTCTGCCCAGCAGCTGTCATAGTTTGCATTTTCCCCACTAGGTGAGCACTGAGCAACTTACTCTGAGTTGGTGCACCCAGTGACCTCGCCTGGGAAGGTTCTCTCTGCTCACAGTGAGTTTTTTCAAAAAGCCTCGTTCTGGACGTCCGTCAACTTCCTGAAAAGACAAAAGTGTCCACTTGTAGTGCATTTGGAGCTTTCTGTTTACAATTTGACTGTTAATCAAGCTTTCTAGTTCAAGGTTCTGTAAAGATAGTGCAACTGTGTGTAACAAAAAAGGCAGACCAGGGACTGATTTTGCCACCACAAAAATGCACCTGTTCCCACAGCCATCTCAGTACACCAGTTTTGGGCCAAAAACCCAGCATGCCTCTCTTGCCCCATGCACCTGAGTCGCCTGACCTCGCTCCATGTGACTACTTTTGTGTTTCTACGCAAGAAGAGGGTCATGAAAGGACAGCGATTAGACACGTAGAAGAGATGGGGAAGGGGGGACAAAATATGCTAAGGAAGTGCTTTCAGCCACCCAAACAAACAAGTTTGAAAAATGTTTCCAAGAATGGACTTGCAGATTTGACAAAAGTAGTAAGTGTAATGGAGAGTGCTTTGAAGGTGATAAGGTTCTTTTGTTTTAAAAAAATTAAATACATAGCTTTGAAGAAAAATTCTGGGTTTGGGAGGCTACTCCTCATATGTCCCACAGAAATAAAAACCATAACATGTGCATATATACCCATCTCATCATTATACCAATACTCACAATAACAGGAAGAGGGAAGCAGTCTACATACCCATCCATGGGAGAATGGACAGGTAAACTCTGGTGCACACTCACAATGGAATACTGCACATTGCTAAGGAAGAGTTCACCTGTGAAACAAGTCATGACATGGATGGATTTGGAGGACATTAGGCCGAGTAAAGTGAGCCCATCAACAAAGGAAAATATTATATGAGATCACATCATAAAAGAAAAGAAGATGAAAATTGTTTATATCAAAAGAAACGGACTCTGATGGTTTCCAGGGGTAGAAGGAGAAGAAAGGGGAAACAGTAGGCTGGAGGGGAGATCGGTGTTAACGGAGGTGGAAAGATAACATTCTCAGAGATGGAGAGGAGAAGGAGGAGGGCAGTGCAAGCCCCCTTTGATAAGTTACTTAAATTGTTGGATTAAATATTATCTGCAATGTAAACCCTCACTAATACCCAATATTTAAAAAATAAAAGATTGACATGTGGTAGGGGTGGCGGAGGAAAGGAAGAGGGTGTTAACAAGCCCAGAGACAAGGGAATAACAAGTGAACCAAAATCAGTCTCCAGGAGGGTGTGAGAGGTCTGGCAGGGCTGGATCAAGGGCAATGTAAATGGGAGGAATTCCTAAAACCCAAATGAAGGCAGAACATGATAGTGGGACAAGAGGAAAGTACAAAGAAACAGAGGAAAGAACTAGGAGGCAAAGGGTAGTCATAGAGATCTAAATACAGGCATGTAAAGATGTAAATATATTTATATATGACGAGAGGGGAATAGATCTATGTACATATATTTATAGGTGTAGTATTTTTTCCCTCACAATAGTGATTTTATTAAATTAGTTGCTGTATAAAACATTGCATATGTCATAATTGTTAACCTAGCAATTTACCAAACTGTAGTTATTGGGTGCAGTTTGCTGAGCACGTTTTAGAAAGGAAAGGAAAGGCCAAAACCCTGCTATAGTTGTTACGTCACTGCCTCAAAGACACACGGGGATGCTCAAGATCTAAGCCAGGCAAAGTTTCCTTCCCCCTCCAAAGCCCTCCATCTGTAGAAATATTCTGATAAATATAATCTAGACAGTCTTTGCACTTGTGATTCCACAACCAGAAATGCAATGGAGATGTTTAATATAGGTTTAGTATTAAGGAAACAGATGGACAGTGGGCCCCTGCTCAAGTACTCCCTCAACACAAGAACACTTTGTTCTAACAAGTCGGCAGTCTGAGATGCTCACCTGCCTAACACAATCATTGATGACAATGGGTGTACAGGCAAATGTGGTGACGAAAGCTGATCGTGCCCAACTACCAAAAGATACAGCACCTGAAGTCTTAAAGACCTGAAGATAAACAAGCAGCCAGCCAGCTGAGAGCCAACAGAATCCACATGGAAGAAGCACACCAGCCTGTCCCGACTTGATCGCTGAGGACAAAGTGGGTGCATAAGCAAAAGTTGCTAGCAAAGCAGATGGTGCCCTGCTATCAAATGATATAGCATTGGGGGTCTTAAAGGCTTGAAGACAATCAGGTGGCCATCTAACTAAGAAACAACAAAGCCCACATGGAAGAAGCACACCAGCCTGTGTGATGACAAGGCATCGAAGGAATCAGGCATCAAAGACAAAAAACATCCTAGCGTTGTGAATGAGGGGGAGTGCAGAGTGGGGACCCAGGACCCATCTGGGGGAAATTGGGTATCCCCTTGCAGAAGGGTTGTGGGGAGGTGACGAGCCAGTCAGAGTTTAGTGTAGCAACTATGAAACATACAATTTCCCTCTATTTCTTGAATGCTTCTCCCCCAACTATCATGATCCCAATTCTACCTTACATAACCGGCTCGACAGGGAGATGTACACTGGCACGGATAGGAAGTGGAAATACCGGGGAATCCAGGACAGATGAGCCCATCAGGAACAGTGGAGAGTGGCGATATTGGGAAGGTGGAGGGAGGGTGAGGGAGAAAGGTGAAACAGATGACAAGGTCTACATGTAACCTCCTCCCTGAAGAACGTACAGTGGAGAACTGGGAGAGGGAGATGTCGGATGGTGTAAGATATGATAAAATAATAATTATTTATAAATTATCAAGGGTTCAGGGGAGGCAGAAGCGGAAAGGTGGGGGGGGGTAAAGTGAGGAGCTGGTACCAAGGGCTCAAGTAGAAAGCAGATGTTTTGAGAATGATAATGGCAACATGTACAAATGTGCTGGACACAAATGATGTGTGTACGGATTGTGAAAAGAGTTGTATGAGCCCCTAATAAAATGATTTTTTTTAAAAGATTGATATGCATTCCCTTCAGCCAAGATATTTCACTACCAAGCCACGCTCCAAAAAGAGGGCAGCTCCAGCTCCCACCCCCGCTGGAGACCAGCGGCTAAGTTTGCACTTGTCTCGCAAAGGGGATCCAGTGTGCTCCATGCCCAGCTCCCAGCCCACGCGACCATGCTGTTGTACAGCCTGCTGAAGGAGCACCAGGCCAAGCAAGTGAGTGCGAGGAAAAGATGGGGCGACAGGCAGCCACCTGCCCACACTTTGGTGGACCACCTGGATGTGCTTGGCCCAAGCCTACGTGAACCAGAGGAAGCTGAACCAGGAGAAGGCCCTACGCGTCAGGCCATTAGTTTTGCTAAGAAGACTGGCCCGTGGATGGGGATGATGGAGCAATTCAATCCGGCCCTCAAGGAAATCGGGGACGGGGAGAACTGGCCTCAGAGCATCGAGCTGGACATGCGCACCATTGCCACTGCCCTGGAATATGCCCACCAAGGGCAGCTGCATACCGACCCCCCTAGTTCATCTTCCCTTCCTCTACCTTGCCCTCCCTACCACACCAAGGGGGGCAGGAGGAATGGAGGAAGGCCCATGAATAAAACACAAAGCTCCATTCCAAAAGAAAGATAAAATTAAAGATCTGCAGCGTCAAAAAAAATTCAAAAGCAAAAAAACCCAAACAAACCAAAACATCAAAATCACTTCTCTTAAAAAATAAAAGAATTTTTAAAATAAAAAAACAGCACTTCTCTGTCTTACATAGAAACGGTTATAGTTAGGAAACAATTTGCTGGCTCGCAGTGCGGGGTGTTGTGTACAAAGGTAAAGTAGGTGAGACAGATGACGTCTCTTCATTGCCTTTACTCCACAGGGTGTGTAGTGCAGACCCAAACCAAACGGATTTACAGACTAAAGCGTACACCCCGTCCCTGGGTGGGCTCGAACCACCAACCTTTCGGTTAACAGCCGAACGCGCTAACCGATTGCGCCACAGAGACCCCGATACCCTCACAACACCCTACAGGGAATACGTATACACCACGTCCTCATGTCGTGGGCATACTGTGTGCTGTCTCCCAGAGTCTCAAAAGAAACAGGTGGGTTGGGCAAATGAATGACGCCTTTGTCGATTTGCAACCTGCACGCCGGGTGATTCCCAAGGCAGAAGGGCAGCAGATGGCCGTCGTCCCTCCTTGCTCCTCACCTGCCTCGGAAGTCACCGGGCCCCAGAGCCTCCGCGTCTGCGCTGCTCCGGGTCGTCTGTGCCGAGTGGGGCCCGAGGCTCGGAGCCCGCGGCGCCGGGCGGCTCTCGCTCTGCGTCCCGGCTCCGCTCGCCGCGCTCCGCGGCCCGCTGCACCGGCTGGCGCTCAGTGTGGACGGAGCTGCGAGGACGAAGGGAGGCGGGCTGCGACCGGCGGGATCCTGCGGATGCCTTTGCATCCAAGCCCCAAAGAGCGCGAAACTCCCTGGAAGTAGGGACAGAGACCCAAAACTTGACCTGGAACCGATCTGCGAGACAGTGGCTTGTTTGCATGGAGGGGACTTGCAGACACGCCGGACTGCGTCTTCGTCTGCCGGCCGGACAGGAAAGAATCGAGTGTCAAAGCTGGCTGCGGGGAGCGCTTGTCAGCAGTTTGCACAACCCTTTGCTCTGCCAAGGGAGACCAGGCTCGCTCCTCTGGCAGAGAGCTCAGCCCTGCCCGGGAGACGGGCCCTCTGGGAGACGCAATTCGCAAACCCTCACGCAGCTGCCCACGAGGCTGGGGATGGCTTTGGAATGGAGCCGGACTTCTGCGTACCCGCTGAGGAACCAGGCAGAGACTCAGCCGGAGACAGACCTGTCATCTGAGTCAACAAAACCCAATGGACTCATTCCTCCGCCTCATCGGGCCGCTGCGAGTGGCACTGATTTCGTGGTACCCGACAAGTTAGTACACAATTCCCACAAAATCCATGCAGCAACTGTTGAATTTTAACACATCCGACAGGTCAATGGGCAGAAAAGATCAATCATCTCTATCTCTAGTTAATCGCTAGTTTGAGATCCCCCGCCTAAGGCTATTTTTGCTGTTCTTGAGATTCACCTGCATGAATACGCGTTCTTGGGATCTGGCTTTACCCCCTTTCTCTCTCCCGTTCCTTTTTTGAGGCATACTACATTGGTGGCTGCAGCCATGGGCGCCGGCACGGGAACAATTGTGAGGCTGGCACGGGACCCTCTGTTGTACACGGGGTCCCTGTGGGTTGGCACCTAACAATAATACCTACATTGTTGCAAATAACACTGCCTAATTTTGTAGTTCATTGTTCTAATACAGCACAGTTGATGGATATTTGGGGAAATTATGCAAAGAACTGTAAGAAAATTCTTGTGTCTCTTTTTTAGTGAACATGTGCGTCCATATCCTAACTTTTGGTAAGGTCCGTGTCATTTTTGCTATTGAAAAAGAGATTTGCAATGAAGAAGTCATTGGTTCTTCCAAAATTATTCAGGAGATGGCCAGCTTTGTTTCCAGCATCAAGATCATCTCGTAGAACTGTGGGTCCTTCCCCGCTGTGTCCAGTTTTCCCATTCTAACCCCCAGTGAGAATGTGTCTCAATTGCCTGTTTGGTCCATTTCAGTCTGCAGAAATTGGTAGGATTCTTCCATTTCTTCATCACTAGCTTTAATTTGAAGAATAGTTGTATAAAGTGGGCTTCCTTGTGGGCATTAATGATTGCGTCCTGTCACAGGCTGCATTGGACTTCAAGAGAGATCTGGAACTATTCTTCTTGATGACGAATGTATTACCATTCTTCTTGCTGTCCCAAAAATTGAAGTAGAGACTTGTAGATAACAACGGCTATAAGAATGGATTTTGAGTTATCACTTGATTGGAACCCTGATATAAGAACAATTAAGCCTTAAGACATGGCCCTCGGCCCCAATCCCAACTATGCCTCTCCACTCAGAAAATTGTACTTCAGAGGACACCACTGAAGCTACAGCTCAGGCAGAGGGATGTGTCTGGTCAGAGCACATGGGAACAAATGAAGGGGGAGGAAGAGAGAGTGGAGCACGCCCTGGCCCACCAAGCCTGAGGACAATATCCCTGACTAGGGAAAAACAAGTGATACAAAATCGGTGACAAAGCGCGTGTAAGAGGCCTGGTAGGGCTTGATCAATGGCAATGTAACCAAGAGGAATTACTGAAACCCAAATGAAGGCTGAGCATGTTAGTGGGACAAGATAGTGAGATAAAAGGAAATAGAGGCGAGAACCAGGAGGCAAAGGGCATTTATGAGGTCTAAATAAAGGCATGTTCATATGTAAATATGTTAATATATAACGATTGGGATATAGCTTCATGTACATATATTTATATGGTAAGTAAGCAGATGGACATTGGGTCTCTACTTAACTACTCCCTCAACACAAGAGCACTTTCTTTTAATACGCTGGCATTCTGTGACTCTCACTTTCCTCATACCATTGCTGAAGTTAAAATGGGTGCATTAACAAGTGTGGTTAAGAAAGCTGATGGTGCCAGCTATGAAAAGATATAGCGACTGGGGTCTTAAAGGCTTAAAGTTAAACAAGCGGCCATCTAGCTCAGAAGCAACGCCTACATGGAAGAAGCACACCTGCCTGTGTGAACACGAGGTGTTTAAGGGATCAGGTATCAAGCATCATCAGAACAAAAATATCATATCATCGTGAATGAGGGAGAGTGCTGAGTGGAGACCCAAATCCCATTTGTAGGTCACTGGACACCCCCTTACAGAAGGGTGTCAGGGAGGAGAAGAGCCAATCAGGGTGCAGTGTAGCAACGATGAAACATACAATTTCCTCTAGTTCCTAAAGGCTTCCTCCCCCACTATCATGACCCCAAGTCTACCTCACAAATCTGGCTAGACCAGAGGATATACACTGGTACAGATAGGAACTGGAAACACAGGGAATCCAGGGCGGATGATCCCCACAGGACCAGAGGTGAGGGTGGAGGTAGGGTGGGGTGGAAAGGGGGAACTGATTACTAGGATCTACATATAACCTCCTCCCTGGGGGATGGAAAAGAGAAAAGTGGGTGAAAGGAGATGTCGAACAGGACAAGATATGACAAAATAATAATTTATAAATTATCAAGGTTTCACGAGGGAGGGGGGAGCCGGGGAGGAGGGGAAAAATGAGGACCTGATGGCAGGGGCTTAAGTGGAGAGCAAATATTTTGAGAATGATGAAGTTACCAAATGTACAAATGTGCTTTACACAATTGATGTATGTATGCATTGTGATAAGAGTTGTATGAGCCCCTAATAAAATGATTAAAAAATAAAATATATAAAAATTTAGCATATATATCTTCATAAGGGATATTGGTTAGATTCCATGTCTACCCTTCCTCTTTCCTTCTTAATTCTTTATTTCTAATGCTGGTTTTCATGCATGTGTGTGTATATAAATAAATATATATATATAATTTTCACGTGTTCAAAACATAAGGTAGCAGTCTGACATGAACAATGGCAGGTGTGGGGACAAGACAAGGGAACTGCACGGATGTCTGCTGCTCTTCATTAGGATATACATGGTGCACCTGAAGAGACTCTTTTTGGGGTGTAGTATGAGTTAACAGAACAGCTCACTTTGATATTCTGGTATTTTTATTTAAAACTCACCACGTTGTATTGTTTCCATCCTATCCTTAAGGGTTTCAAAACAGAATAATGTGGTGACATCTTGCTGACAGTGAGGAGGGCTTGAAGCACTTGCTGATGATGATCAAGGACTGCAGCCTTCCACGCGGGTTACAGCTCAGTGTAAGGAGAAGAAAATTCCGCACAGCCAAACCACTCGGTAACAGTGTGCTAAAGGGGGTCAAGATTGCAGTTGTCGAGGATTTTGTCTTGCTTGGATCACCGCCAGTGCTCATGGGAGCAGCAACCGAGAGATCAAACTACACATTGCATTGGGTAAATTAAGGTGTCAAAAATCAAGGATGCTACTTTGAAAAGTAATGTGAATCTGACCCAAGCCATGGTATTTTCAGTGTGAGAGTTGGACATTGAACAAGGAAGACAGAGAAAGAATTAATGCATTTCAATGATGGTGCTGGAGAGAATATTGAAGTTACCATGAACTGACTGCTGAAAGACCAACAAATCTGCATGGGAAGAAATACAACCGGAATGATCCTTAGAAGCAAAGATGGAGAGACTTGGGCTCGTGTACGTTAATCATGCTATCAAGAGAGACCAGTCCCTGGGAAAGGACGTCATTTTCAGTAATGTGCCAGGTAGTGAAAAAGAGGAAGGCCCGGGACCAGATGGACGGACGCAGTGGCTGCCACATGGCCTCCTACGTGAGAAGTGGACCGGGCAGTGTTTCATGCTGTTGCACACAGGGCTCTATGGGGTGCGACCAAGGAGACGGCATCTAACAATGGCATTGCCCGATGTATGTCGCCCTTCAATTAAACTATTGTTTTTGGTTTTTCATATAGGAGGCTTGTTTTAAAAGTTTGTTTTCAGTGGTCGTAGTGCCTGTCACCTTCCCTGCCAGTGTGCAATAGGAAGGTTTTTATTGCCAGAATGTACTGCGCAGGAACTGGTAGGTCAGTGGTGAGATCTCGCCTGCCATGTGGATAACTCTGCTTTATGACTCTGGTTCAATTCTTGGCCATCGCACTTTGCAACCACATTTTAAATTTTACCCAGGACTTTCAGACTTCCTCTCTACTATGAAAGACTATCTATTGCAAAGGCACATCCAGCCTTCTGGTGATTTTGGCAGCCAGGAGAAGCAATGAGCATTAGGTATTTTGGGCAACAAGAGCTGTTACACGGTCTCTCTAAAAGGATTTCGCAGCGTCTGTTACAAAGGAGCCGATTTTCCGCTCATTCTGAAGGCAGGAGACCTGATGCCTCCGTGGTTGACACACTTGGCTGCGTGACCCATCAAGGACGAAGCTCTCTGCTCCGGGAAAGATTTACAGCCTCCGAACCGGCATAAGAGGGCGCTATGCGTCGGGATCAACAGCAGGACAGTAAGTTTGGCATGAGGAAAGAGGGACAGAAACACCAGGACAAACAATTGTTGACATTCGTGTCCGTTGTAAAGTAAACCGTAGTGAGGACGCTTTGACCCTCTCAAGTAACCCTGCCGTCTCACCACACAGGTGTTTTGTTCTCAGAGGTTTGCTGGCTGCGAGTTGGCCCGTGACCTCCGCGGCTGGCTGGAGAAAGACTGGGCTTTCCCCTCCTGTGCGCTCAGAAGCCCACACTAACTGGAAGGCAGTGAGTTTGGTTTCCGTTTGTGCTGACAGGAGGCTGTCGGTTCTGCTCTGCCTGTAAGGGGTCATTATGGGTTGGAATCGTCTCAATGGTGGGTTTTCTGGTAAGGGGTATTTGGAATGCGGGCGCGTACATATCTGAATCTTCTAGACAGCAGTGGAGGGTCCGGGACAGATAAGGAGGGGTCATACAAGGTCTCCTCTTTGTCTTCCAAGGAGAGGGTGTGGGTCTGCCATGCAAACCCAAATCCAACAGCTCACATCTTAAAAGTGAGCCCGCCCGTCCCTGGGTGGGCTCGAACCACCAACCTTACAGTTAACAGCCGAACCCGCTAACCGATTGCGCCACAGAGACTGCGTCTCTTGCCGCCGCGGACACAGGGCATTCATTCATCAAGACTCCGCGCTTTGGAGAACACTTGCGCTGCCCCAAAACTTCAGAAAACCGGCAGGTTGGGGCCACGAATGGCGCCATTGTCACATTTGGAATCTGTACGTGGGTGATCCCCAAGGTAGAAGGGCAGCGGGTGGCCTTCGTCGCTCCTTGCTCCTCACCTGCCTCGGAAGCCTCGGGGCCCCGGAGACACCGGGTCGCCTGAGTCCCGCAGCCCGCGGCGCCCGGCCCCGCTGGACCGGCAGGCGGCTGGTTGGGCGGGAGGGGCCGGGAGTGAGGGGCACGGGAACCGGGAAGGGAAGCAATGGGAGCTGGGAAGCACAGGTGCGGGCTTGGTCTCTGTCCAGAGAGCTGTGCGGCCGAGGCACAGGCCGTTCTCATTCTCTCGTTTGAGTCTTCCCGTACACGAGGCAGGCGATACTCTACGGTCTCCACAGCATCTCTCGAAACTGTAGGTGTGAGTTACTCCGCCTGTGTGGTTGGATTTGCTTCTGCTCCTGCAGATGCCAGGTGTCTTCAAATTGAAATCTTTATATTCTCTGGTTACACACTGAGATCAGATGCTTGCATCAAGAATGTGATATTCCCCAGTAAACCCAAAACGAGGATAATGCTGGCCAATGCATTGCCTTTCTGTCATTTGTCGGAGTGAGGGGGTCCCCAACATTCTAACAAAGTACCCAGGAGAGACTTTGCGATTGTGGACAATATTAAAGACAGACAAACAGACAGTGAGGCACAGGGGCTCCCTATCCCGTGTCAGGACTGAGAGTGAATGCATTTCCCAATGGGTATGCATAACGGGGATTACATAGCCTTCCTGAAGCATACACATTGGAGCCAACATATGAGCCATAAGAGGGGCATGCAAAAAAACAGGAAGTGCTCTGGGTGAGCGGAGCTTCCATAGTTCCCATTTTCCCCAAAAGGCCAGAAACTCTGAGTTAGTTCACTCGGTGGCATGGCTGGGGAAAATGCTCTCTGGTCACAGTGGAATTTTTAGTAAAAGCAGTTTTGCTCCCACTTCATTTTTTTTGTGATGACCGATTTAAGAGAACAGCATTCAGCTGTGAAATTTTGTTTCCTGCTCAGGAAAAACGCCACAGGAACTGTTGTGATGTTGAACACAGCTTACAGTGACAGCTCTCTGAGGAAAACTCAAGTGTACAAGCAGTTCTCTTGTCTCAAGAAGGGTAAAAGTACCCCCCCCCAACTTTATTGATCCCAATTTTACTTTACAAATCCGGCTAGACCAGAGGATGTGCACTGGTACAGATAGGAACTGGAAACACAAGGAACCCAGGACAGATGATCCCTTCAGGACCAGTGGTGAGAGTGGAGGTAGGGTGGAGTGAAAAGGGTCAACCAATTACAGGGATCTACATATAACCCCCTCCCGGGGGATGGACAACAGTGAAGGGGGTGAAGAGAGAGCTTGGACAGTGTAGAATATGACAAAACAATAATAATTTATGATTATCAAGGGCTTATGAGGAAGGGGGAATTGGGGAGAGAGGGGGAAAATGAGCTGATACCAAGGGCTCAAGTGGAAAACAAATGTTTTCAGAATGATGAGGACAACAAATGTACAAACGTGCTTGACACCATGGATGTATTTTGGATTTTGATAAGAGTTGTATGAGCTCTCAATAAAATTATTTTTTTAGAGGTGAAATGTCGATTGATGATAAATCTCGTTCTGGATGTCTGTCAATTTCCGTCGTGCATTTGGAGTGTGTTCCATCAGGTCAGACTCGTAATCAAGCTTTCTATTTAGGGTTCTGAAAAGAAAGTGTAACAGCCTGTGACCAAAAAAACAAAAAGGCAGGATTTGCAGCAGACAAGGGACTGGTTTTGCCACCATGAAAATGCACCTGCTCATGCAGCCATCTCAGTGCACCAGTTTGTGGCAAAAACCAGCATGCCTCTCTTGCCCCATGTACCTGACCTAGCTCCCTGACACTTTTTTGCTTCCATAAATGCAGAGGGAAGGACAGCGATTTGATGATGTAGAAGAGGTGAAGAAGGGAAAAAAAAACATGAAATGCTGTCAGCTATCCAAACAGATGAGTTTGAAAAACTATTCCAAGAATGGAATCAAAGTTTTAACAAATGTATTAAGGGCAATGGAGAGTACCTTGAAGGTGATAAGATTGTTGTGTTAAAAAAACCACATATCTTTGAAAAACATAATCCCGGTTATCTTTGGGTACCACCTTGTAGGTAATATCATAAGTGGGTTATGCAATAAATAAGCAATGAGGTGAGTCACTGTCTTGACCTAGTGTTAGCTGACCCATAACACCCCCAAGCCGTCCCCAGGGCTTGGAATCACGGATCAGTATCAGCAGGAGATGTCAAGATACCACTTGCTGCATTTACGGTGGGTTGGCTATAGAACCTGATTGCTCTTGTCTAGAGACAACCTTTGAGCATAGTGAAGCAGCCAGACTCAGGAATGACCTATCCAGGGTGGCAGTCCTTAAGGGAAAGCTCTTGCGGGGCACATTATTCAGTGTGGAGAAGGTGTATTTGAAAACGTTTCTGTCTCAGAACAATGGAAGACCTTTCTCAAAATAGGGCTAGTTTTCTGGGCCTGAGGTTGGGAGTGTAGAAACAAGGTCAAACACTTTATAAAAGGTTTGGCCAAACCCATCTATGAAGCTGCAATAAAAGAAAAAGAAACAGAAGAAGGAAGGAAGGAAGGAAGGAAGGAAGGAAGGAAGGAAGGAAGGAAGGTAGATTCTTTGAGGATTTTTTGGAGTGGGAGAGGAAGGGCAGATGCATTACTGGTTACAAAGTATATATGTTAGGTTTCTGTGATGGTTTACCTTGTTTCTTGCTTCTCAACTCTGAATGAATCCACCTGGGACCCTTGTAAATCCAAGTAACTTTCATGAGGGAAAAGGAAGCTCCCCTATTACTGTCTCAGGTACACACTATCCTTGGAAGCATGCCAGGCCTCATGCGGGGGACCCTGGAGAAGTTTAAGACTGAAAATGGCCCTTCCAGGGAGCACAAAAACCCTTTGGAAAATGCCCAGAAAGTAGAGTCCACAGATCCCCGAGAGGAGCCTGGACCCAGAGGCAGAGAGACAGAGCGGGACCCCTGGGGCACGCAGGCATGTTTGCACCACACCTGGGAGAGATGAGGCACTCTGACTTGCAGGAGAGGGACCTGAGCACAGGGCCTCAGAGGGCCCTGCCCTCAGCCTGCTCCCTTTACCCCCTCCTAAACCTTAGCCTCCTCCTATCCCTCAGCCTGCTCCCTTTACCCCCTCCTATCCCTCAGCCTGCTCCCTTGACCCCCTCTTATCCCTTAGGAGGAAAGATAGAAAGTTGTCAAAATGGAACCGAACCTTGAAGTGTGATCCTCGAGAACTTGAATGAATTGGTAGTGGTTACTTTGAAGCCGATTCTGTTAGATCAGGAATGATAAATTGGAGGTGTCCCAGTGACATGCTCTGTTAGGACAAGCTACCCTTGAAGAACGGGCAGGTGCTTCGTTCCTCACAGCTGCTCCCCTGCCTTTGACTCACCAGCACAGGCTAGACACTTCTAAAGCATTTTACTGTGAAGTAGGTGGAGGGGTTAAATATCAGATGCTGTGTGCATTAAACAGCTTGAAGAATGTACCAACCTGCATCAGGTCATGGCTTGCCCTATTCCTGCCTGGTCCGCTAACCGTCTCCTGAGGAACAGCTAGTGGGATCCAAGGGCTGACCTTTCGCTTCCCAGCTGACACTGAACCACTGCACCACCAGGGCCTTCATGTCTGTTCCTGGTTGGTTTTTTAATTGATGATGTTTATAACTCTAAAATTTACATCTAGGTCTCTAATCCAGCTTGAGTTGAGATATGGATCCTGATTCATTCTTCTGCAAGTGGGAATCCAATTTTGCCAAACATTTTTTTTTTAACCAAACATTTTTTGAAGAGATACGTCTTCCCCATTTAATTGGGTTTGGACCGTCCGTCAAAATCATTTGTAAGGGAGTGGATTTTTATTTATTTATTTTTACATTTTATTAGGGGCTCATACAACTCTTATCACAATCCATACATATACATACATCCATTGTATAAAGCACATCCGTACATTCTTTGCCCTAATCATTTTTCAAAGCATTTGCTCTCCACTTACGCCCTTTGCATCAGGTCCTTTTTTTTTTCCCCTCCCTCCCCGCTCCCCTCCTTCTCACGAGCCCTTGATAATTTATAGATTGTTATTTTGTCATATCTTGCCCTATCCGGAGTCTTCCTTTCCCCACTTCCCTGCCGTCCATCTCCCAGGGAGGAGGTCACATGTGGATCCCTGTAATCAGTTCCCCCTTTCCAACCCACTCACCCTCCACTCTCCCAGTATCGCCCCTCACCCCCGTGGTCCTGAAGGTATCGTCCACCCTGGATTCCCTGTGCCTCCAGCTCCCATATGCACCAGTGTACAACCTCTGCCCTATCCAGCCCTGCAAGGTAGAATTCAGATCATGGTACTTGGGGGGAGGAAGCATCCAGGATCTGGGGGAAAGCTATGTTCTTCATCGGTGCTACCTCGCACCCTAATTAACCCATCTCCTCTCCTAAACCCCTCTGTGAGGGGATCTCCATTGGCCGACAAATGGGCCTTGGGTCTCCACTCTGCACTTCCCCCTTCATTCACTATGGCATGTATATATATATGTATACATATACATGTATATACACTCACACACATATATGTACACATATTCTTTTTTTTTTGCATGATGCCTTATAGGGAATGGATTTATTTCTAGGTTTTCTGTTCTGTTCCATTGGTCCATGTGTCGCTCATTGTGCCAGCACCCCGCTATTCTCACTACAGCGACTCTAGTACGTTTTGAGGTCAGGAAAGAAGCGTTCCTGCTTTGTTCTTCTTCTTTAGTTGAGCTTTGCTGATCCTCTATCTCTTTCCTTTCCAGATAAAGTTTGTGATTAGTTTCTCCATCTTTTTGTAGAATGATGCAGGGATCTGGATTGGAATTGCACTATATCCAAAAATTGATTTGGGCAATAAAGACATTTTCACAATGTTAAGTCTTCCTATCCATGAACATAGTATATTCTTCCACCTACATAAATCTTTTTTGGCTTCTTGTATTAGTGTTGTGTAGTCTTATTATGCGTTCTCCCCCCCCCCCTTTGGTTAGGTTTATTCTTGAATATTTCATCTTTGGGGTTGCTATTGTAAATGATATTGTTTTCTGGATATCCTTTTCAGAGTTCTCTTCATTTGTACACAGGAAGCTGATTTATTTTTGCATGTTAATCTTGTAAACACATTGCTGAATCTTCCAAATAGTCTTTGAGTTTCTACATAGAGAGTCATATCATCTGAAAATAGAATGTTACTTTTTTCCAATTTGGATGCCTTCATTTTCTTTTTGTTATCTTATCATTCTGGCTAAGATTTACAGGACAATATTGAATTGAGTAGTGATAAAGGGCATACTTGTCTGGCTCCTGTTCACAGGTACAATGAGCTTTCATGTGAGGAACTCAGTATTTATACCTGGCTAATCCATATGGTTCCTGTTCTGTCCTCTATGGTTAATTTACTGCATCTGGGAGCACGTGCATATAAAAGTAGCCCAATTTATACATATCTGGACTCTTTATTCCATAGGCAAGTCTGGTACAGGCAGACATTGGTTCAGCAGCCAGGAGCAAATACTTCTGTCAATGAAGAAATTGTAGAGAACTGGGGAGTGATACCGGAATTAAAGATATCAAATGTGCCTACCACTAAGAGTAACTTCATAGCTTTGTAGGCCAGAGTGTGATCCTCTAGCCCAGTGGTTCTCAACCTGTGGGTCGTGACCCCTTTAGGGTTGAAGGACCCTTTCACAGGGGTGGCCTGATTCATAACAGTAGCAAAATTACAGTTATGAAGTAGCAATGAAAATAATTTTATGCAACTATATACATAAATTTATGGGTGGGGGTCCCCACAACATGGGGAACTGTATTAAAGGGTCATGGCATTGGGGAGGCTGAGAACCACTGCTGTGCGCATTAATACTTAGCCTGAAATGCGACAACCGTCCTCTCACCATGTCTTCTTACAAGATGGAAAACAAATTCTCGTGTGTTTCAGTTATGCATAATGTTTAGAAGAAATAGTCTTGTCATAGTGACTATTCCCCTGATTGATCAGGGAAGGAATCATGAAGTTACAGTCGGTTTGTCTGTGATTTGCATGCTGGACCTTGGACGAAGTTCTGTGCTAACCACAGTGGGGATCGAGCGATTGAGCCTTCAGGAAAGAGAGTAGCTCCAGCATTGTACAGATACACAGGGGTAGTGAAGATATTAGAGACCATGACCTTAGAATCAGGGTACGGCTTATGGGTAATGACCAGCATAGGGCTGAGAGGAAGCTGCCAGGAGAACCCTCAAACTTCCCACTTGGGTGAAAACACGAGCCCGAATGAGCCACGAATGTGTGATCTTCAACTACACTTGCTGCTCTGGGTGCTCAGCTGCCTGCGCAGCACCGTGGATGCCAGAGAGCTGGGCCTTCGCCCAGAAAAGCAAAGTTGAGCAGACACACTGGCAGCTGTGGTGGCCCCCGTCTGTACAGAAATTAAACCAGTGAGACTCTGCCTGGATCTGTATACTTCATGTCATAAATGCAAGTGTGCAAACGTTGGCTGATGGCTTCAGGTGTAAATATAAATTGGGCTTTTAGTGGGGCTAGATCTAAATATTGACTTCAGGGAAGGTGTTTGCCCCAGAGTTGATTAGGACTCATATGACGGAGTGGTGCAGGTATTTAGACAAGGTGGACATCTGTGACATCTTTAACCTTCACCACATAGGGCCCAGTCTTATACTAATCCTCCCAAAAGAAACTGGTTATGCGATATGAAACAACTCTTTGCAGACACTGGCTGCAGGAGCGTCGGACACTGCTCAGACTGAGCTCGTCGTCGTGTGCGTCCCAGCAGCCTGAACAGAAAGCGTCTAACACAGGTGCCATCCAGGAGAGTTCTTAGAAGGGTGAGACCCCAAGGCTGCATCCAAATTAGACCTCCGAACCCACCGATCTGAGCTCTTAAAAGCCAGCCCAGAAAGAATGCAAGTGTTTCCCCAGCAGATGTGTTGTGGACTGTTGGGCTCAGGGGTCCCCAGCAGCAGTAAATAATATAAAAGCAAAAGGACATGTACCCAAAAGCAAAGATGAGAGGTATGAAATCCAGACAAATGAAAAGGAGAGCCCAGTTTCAAAATGAGGAGGATGCTAATCAATGGCGGGGCTGGGGGGTGCGGGCAAAGTCACGAACATCTGTACAGACTGCAATGGGGAGCTCATTTACTCTGTAAACTTCCCACTTAAAGCACAACGCACACACCAAGAAGGGTAGAGATGCCTAGTATTTACCAAAGATTCATAAGGTCTAGTAAAGAATAACGTATGTAAAGAAAGATAAAAATAGCACACAAATCTTCGGGGACTGGGAATCAGCCCACAGAAGCACAGACTTGACATGAATGATGCAATGAGCACAATGTGAGAAGAGCTGTAATAAACATGTCCCACGTGTTTAGGCGGTGAAGGGACGTATCAGCTTGATGAGGAGAGAAATGAATTTTTTTCGTTTTTTCTTTCTTTTAATTCTAAAAAGTGCCCCATGCCCCCACTCCCCTTTTCTTCCTTGTATTCATCCTTTTGTTTTCCTTTCCCCGCCTCCTCCACCATTGTCTACCGTGTGCATCCCTGGTTTTGGTCTGGTCTCTGCCATACTACACAGTCTTCACCCCTAAAATATTTGTATACAGTAGCTTTTTCCCTATGCTACTTTTGCTTTTAAAAAATTTTTTAATTCTTACCTCAGCGGGCTCATGTTGTACTTGTCCTTTTGTGCCTGACTTACCTCGCTTAGCATGATTTCCTCCAGTTCTTCCCATGCTGATATGTGCCTCATACGTTCATCACTGCTATTTAGTGATGCATAGTACTCTATTGTATATATATACCACAGTTTTTTAATCCACTCGTCAGTTGATGGAATTTGGGTTGTTTCCAACTCCTTGCAATTGTGAACTGTGCCGCAATGAACATTGGAGCACAGATGTCTGGTCTTGGTTTGTTTCTTGCCTCTTCTGGGTATATGCCCAGTAGGGGGGTTGCTGGGTCATACGGTATCTCTATTTCCATCTGTTTTAGGTATCGCCAGATTGAGTTCCATAGTGGCTGTACATACTTACAGTCCCACCAGCAGTGGATGAGAGTTCCTGTCTCCCCACAGCCCCTCCAACACTTGTTGCTTTCTGATTTTTTGAATTGGGCTACCTTTGAGGGTGTCAGGTGGTACCTCATTGTTGTTTTAATTTGCATTTGTCTTATGGCTAAAGATCAGGAACATTTTCTCATATGTTTGTTGGCCATTCAGATTTCTGTCCCTGTAAAATTTCTGTTCAAGTCCTTTGCCCACCCTTCCAGTGGGCTATTGGTTTTTTTCTTTTTGGAATCTAGCAGAGTATTGTAGATTTTAGTAATAAGGCCTTTGTCTGATGTGTCATTGCTAAAGATGTTTTCCCAGTCTGTGGACTCTCTTATTACTCTCTTGGTGAATTCTTCAATGTACACAGGTGTTTTATCTTCAGTATATCCCATTTGTCAATTTGTGCCTCCTCTGTGTTTGTGTCCTTACCTATTTCTGATAGCCTGTGTATTCCCTGTTCCAAAGTTCTCAACTTGGTCCCAATTCCCTCATTGATGGCCCTAATGTTTGGGGTTTAACTTCAAGGTCTGTGATCCACCTTGAGTTTATTCTTGTGCATGGGGTGAGATGAGGGTCTTGCTTCATTTATCTGCATGTTGATATCCATTTTTTCCAGCACCACTTGTTAAAGAGGGCATCGGCTTCCCATTTGATATATTTGGGGTCCTTATCAAAGATCAGGTGTGTGCATGCTGATGCTTTTATTTTTGGGTTTTCAGTTCTTTTCCATTGGTCTGAGTATCTGTCATTGTACCAATACCATGCAGTTTTGAGAACTGTGGCTGCATAGTATGTGCCAAAGTCAGGTAAAGCAAGCCCTCCCACGGTGTCCTTCTTCTTGAGGAGTTCTCTGCTAATTCTGGGCTTCTTCCCTCTCCATATGAAGTTGGTAATCAGTTTTTCCATTTCTTTGAAGAAAGATGATGGTAATTGTATCGGGATAGCATTAAACTTATACAGTGCCTTTGGCAGAACTGACATCTTAACTATATTAAGTCTCCCAATCAGAGAGCATGGAATATTCTTCCATTTGTTGAGGTCGCTCTTGGTTTCTTGTAATAGTGTTCTATAGTTTTCCCTATATAGATCTTTTGTTTTTTCAGTCAGGTGTATCCCTAGATATTTCAATTTGTGTTTGGCTATTGTGAAGGGTACCACCTTTTTGATTTCTTCTTCTGTGGTCTTATCTGATGTGTATAACAGTCCGATGGACTTCTGTTTGTTGATCTTGTATCCTGCCACTCTGCCAAACTCCTCTATTGCTTCCAGTACTCCCCTTGTGGTACTTTTGGGATTTTCCATATATAAAATCATATCATCTGCAAATAACGATAGTTTCACCTCTTCCTTCCCTAGACGAATACCTTTGATGTCACTTCCTTGCTTTATGCTGTTAGCTAAAACCTCCAGCACGATATTAAATAGGAGTGGGGACTGTAGAGGTGAAAAATCTCTGGACGATGTTAACAATAGATTGGATATTGCAGTAAACATAGCAATATAAATTGTCCAAAATGAAACTCAGAGATAAAAATAACTAATAACCCCTCCCTCTCTCCGTTTCTCTGCCACCCTGAGTGCGGTGGTGCTCCGACTTCACCATGTCGTCTCATAAGACTTTCAGGATCAAGAGATTCCTGGCCAAGAAACTGAAGCAGAATCGGCCCATTCCCCAATGGATTCGAATGAAAACCGGTAATAAAATCAGGTACAACTCCAAGAGAAGACATTGGAGATGAACCAAGCTGGGGCTGTAAGGAGCTCCGTAGAGGGTGGCACGCATGGCCGCATTTTCCCAGGCTCAAATTTTGTCCCCATCTGATGACTTGAACTTCTATTGGCAAATAATCTGGTTTATTCCTTGGTTTTTTGCTTCCTAATCAAGTTTAACAATAAATGATGTAAGGCTGAAAAAAATAACTAAGAATAACACGGCATCACTGATCTGTGAGAAACCACCAAATGGCCTCAACTTAAAAAGCTCATTACCATTGAGGTGATGCCAACTCATAGTGAGTTGCCAGCTGAGTTTGCAACACTGTAGCTCTTTGTGGGAGCAGAAAGGCCTGGCTCTCCTGCAGAGGTGCTGGTGCTTTCAAACTGCACACCTTTCCGACCACAGCCCAGTGGCTCACCTCTAGGCCACTAAGTCTCTTCAGCAAGTGGCCTGCTGTCCATGCAGTTGCAGTCCCAGGAACAGAGAAGGAGAGAGGCAGAATAAACCCTTTGAATTCATTTGGATAGATCTCAGGAATCCAGGGGAGGGAGGGAGGGGGGAGAGGGGGGGCTAACGCTCCTTGGCATCTAGGTGGAGACAGTTGATAGGAATCTGCCATTCAAGGAGCTGCTGGGTACCAAGGAGATCCTGCAAGGGTAGATCCAGGAAAACCAATTAAAATAGAAGATTTTAAAGGGAGAAGGGCGTGGCCCTGGGCAGAGCTCGGTTGAAGAGTAAAAGCTAAGAACATCTCCACTTCGTGCACGTGGTCATTGTTAGTGTCTGCCAGTTGGTTCTGAGCTCAACAGCGGCCCTGTGTGCACAACAGCGAACGCTGCTCTGGCCGGCACCATCCTCACCGTCCATGCCATGTCTGAGCCCATGGTTGCAGCCCCTGGGTGCCTGCCTCTCTCGGAGGGCCTTCCTCTTTTCCCAGGACCACGGGCTTCCCCTGGCAAGAGCCCTTCTCCTGGGATGAGCCCACAGTCAGCGAGTGGAAGTCAACAGGGAAAGGTTGCCAAGTGCAGTGTATCTCAGCCAGCCCTGAAGGCAGCCTGTGGTGCGTTGCTGGTGAGGACGCTGGGGTCTTCAAGGCTTGAGCCTTGGTTTCCTTGACCTCAGGGCCGTTAGGCATTAAACCATGGTCCAGGCAGGCCTCTCACTTGTTGATGCTTCAGATCATAAGCTGCCGAATGAGTTTGCTATGCAAATACTATTTTGTTAATTTCCCTGACTGACTAAAGTTCTGTGCTGTCTCCATCCCCAGGTGAATTCAACTCAGGCACTCGAGGGTTTATAAACTTAAACAAAGGACTCTCAATTTTCCCCTTAGTTCTTTATTCATAAACCCAGAGTGCTTTTCAGCTGAGGAACCCACGATTTCGTTGGGAAACCTCAGCTTCTCTGGGGGGTAGAGACAGGCAGAGAGGGGTGATGCAAACCTCTCCACCCGCTCTGGCTGGTGGAGCGCTCACAGCGCGGCTGGGTGGGAGGAGAGCAGAAAAGAGCAAAGGAGCGGGTTCCCGGATTGTACTGGAGGACAGCCACCTACCGGTGACGTCGAGCCTTATGTAGATGAGGCAGCGCAGTGGCTGCTGGATGAGCACACGTGGTGCTTAAATACGTTATGATTTCCTGTACTTTTGTGGAGAAGGAGTGTCTGATATTGAATGAGTTTTTGTGCTTTAGGGTGTAGGAGCGATCTGTAACGAGGGTAGCTAAGTGTCCCTGTGTGTAAAGTGTATGGGTTGTGAGCGCGCGTGGGGCGAGCGGGCGAGCAACTCATACTTACCTGGCAGGGGAGATACCATGATCACGAAGGTGGTTTTCCCAGGGCGAGGCTTATCCATTGCACTCCGGATGTGCTGACCCCTGCGATTTCCCCAAATGTGGGAAACTCGACTGCATAATTTGTGGTAGTGGGGGACTGCGTTCGCGCTCTCCCCTGATAATGGTCTTAAAAAAACAGAACTGTCAGTTTTGAATGTTCCCAATTACAATGTAGTATTTCTATATTTTGTTTCACTTAAGCTTCAAGATATCTCCAAGAGTTTGCTCACTTCAGCTTTACTCTTTGTTTAGTTATTTCTTTGGTTTGTCATACACTTCTTAGGTTGCTAGTGTTTCTGAAGTTACAATTGATCGCTAACAATAGTTCCTTATTCACTGTGCTAATCATGTTTTTTGCCACCACCTTTCTGAGAACAGTTGCTTTCTACTTGAGCCCTTGCTTTCTAACAACTCTTTTTTCTCCCTGCCTCTTGACCCCTTGATAATTATTTTGCCCTGTCTTTTACACTGTCCTATGTTTCATTTCACGCACTTTTCTGTTGGTCCCATCCCCAGGGAGGGGGTTATCTGCAGATCCCCTGTGATTGGTTCCCCTTTTCTAGAGTCTTCCACTCGCACCACTGGTGCTGAGGGGTTCCTCAGTCCTGGATTCTGTTTCTCTGTACCAGTGTACATGTACCTCTGGTCTATCTAGCAGGATTTGTAAGGTAGAAGAAGAATTGAGATCATGATGATGTGGGATGGGGGAACTAAGAAGGAAGTTGTTTGTTGGTTTCATCCTTGCTAACTACACTGCACCCTGACTGGCTCGTCTCCTCCCTGTGTTGCTTCTGTAAGGGGCATGTCCAGTTGCCTGCAGATGGGCTTTGGGTCCCCACTCTATACACCCCTGTGATACTGGATCCCTTTCATATACCTTGTGATCACACAGGCTGGCATGCTTCTTCCACGTGGGCTTTGTTACTTATGAGCTAGATGGCTGCTTGTTTATCTTCAAGCCTTTAAGACCCCAGAAGCTATATCTTTTGATAGCCGGGCACCGTCAGAGTTCTTCACCATGCAACCTTTTATATTATAACACGTTTGAAACATCAGTCAAGGATCATGTCTGACTTCCTAGCACAAGTGATTCCAAATTTTTATTACAAAGGCTGCCATTTTTTTCTCAGGAAATCTGCTTCATTGTGTATAGAAGGTATTACCTACAAAGGTGTAGGCACTAGGTAACAGTGTTTCTAGGCTCTCTCGTGACACAAAACGACATATGCTTTGTGTGTTTGGTAACAGTTTATACTAATATTTTGCATTTCAAGCATAACACTGGGAGACCGGAGTTTTTTCCTATGCTACAGTTTATGTTGTCTCTCACATGTTGATCACCCTGATCCCAAACTGTTCCAGTATGTTCAAATATGTTCTCCTTCGTATAGTACACACAATTGTTTCCAAATGAATTACTACTGACAATAACTCTCCAGTAAAGTTCAACATCTCTCTGTATTTTCTGACTTTATAAGTATTATTACTTAGAGAATACTTTATTAATCAAACCCATGTAGATAAGACCTTACATAGTTCATACAGTGTTACCCCTTTACAAATGGGGAAAAATTAAGTTTAGCATTTCTAGACCAATATGGCTATTAATTTCTGTACAATGCCAACTCAACACAGTACAACTGGGATACTTTTCCAAAATTGACAGCACAGCTGAAGTCTCCAAAAACTCAAATTATATATATGTATATATATTTATATAAAAAGACCCATCACAGGGTTATGCATCAAAAAACAGCAACAGCTTTTCCAGGTTCTGCAGTCATCTGAACAAAATTATAGAGACATCCAGCACACCCATTAAAAACACAAAAGGAAAAAAATACAAAACAAAACCTCAGAAAACAGCAAAGTTCTTAACTGTTGTGGTACCTGGCACCAGTTTTTAAAAATGAGTTTCTCAGTCATCACTGGAAAGAAAGTATTCTAGAATAACATCACTAAAAAACAGCTCTGATATAGCACAGTCACGATTACATCATAAAACAGGTACAAGATGTTTTACATCCACAGAGGCATGATACAGCAGGGTCCTGCATCTGTAAGACTAGAGGACACAATTAAAAAGGCCTTATTTGCGACGTGATTCTACTTTTCCAGCAGAGGGCCCAAAAGATGGTGTGACACAGCTCTGGGACCTAAATGCACCTCCTTAGAGGGGAGTTCTTGTCACTGGTGACACAGCTCTAGGTACTCATTGCTGTCTCACGAACACCAGCTGACAGCCATTAAAAAACAGAAAACCCAAACAAAACCATTGGATCCATGTAAACGTGACCAAGTGGAGGCAAGCAGCACACTCACCCATCATTTTACCTAATCTGTGACGGGCGGCTGCAGGACGAGAGCTCCGCGGAAGAAAAGACGCCCACTGGCACTTCATCACTCTGGGCCAAACAGGCAGTAAGTAGCCAAACATGCATTTATTGGTGAAATTTTTCGCATTAGGTTTTAAATCTCTATGTGAAAACAGATGATCTGATTTTGTCTGTCCACACTCCTTCTGAGACAGATGCTGCTCTGTACTTTTCCAGGTTGTGAGTGCAGCTGCTTGTGCTTGTTCCTTTCCGGGGTGGATGGCTGGAAGTAGTTTTTGATGGAGTTGGTCTGTTGCAGTTGAGAAGGGCGATCTCTACACTCATCTGACTGACTCAGGGTAATTCCAGAAAAGTCAGCAGTTAGCACAGCGTGATTTCTACTGATTGATTGATCATTGTAAATTAGAATGTCACAGTTTTTCCTTCCAACAACATATTCAACAGCAGTTAAAAGTCTTTATGGTTCTACTGGGGATGGGCCCTTGGCGGGAAGCAACGTCCACATGGATCCGGTGTGGAGGGTCTGTGGAACCTGGCGGGTGGGTGGCCAGAAGTTATACTCCTATAAGAATTACTAAGATGCAGAAGGTGGGTGAGAGTCATGGTGGGGAAAAAGGAAACAGAGGAAAGATCTAGGAAGCACATCTTGAATACAAGTATAAACATAGGTGTGCACTTATGAAAATATATTAATTCATGAAAATAGAAGTATTGGCGCATATATATATATATATATATATATATATATATATATATATATATATATATATATATATATATATATATATATATTTATGGCATTCTGTGATGTTCACCCTCTGGGCATCACTGCTGAAGACAAAATGGGTGCACAGGCAAATGTAGTGAAGAAAGCTGATGGTGCCCGGCTAAGATATATCATCTGGGGGTCTTCAAAAGCTTGAAGTTTAACAAGCAGCCATCTAGCTCAGAAGCAACAAGCCCACATGGAAGAAGTACACCAACTTGTGTGATCCCAAGGTGTAGGGAGCTGCGTGTATCCCCACCCTGGATTTTAGCCATGAATTTACTCTCGCCATACAAACTGCCCAGAGGTTTTTCTGCCCTTTGTTCCTTTCCCGCCATAGGGTGGCTTCCCTGACACTTGCTGGGATTGGTGATCTTTCACTAGCAGCTGTTATGCTCATTGGTCAATACATGTCCGATGGCATCTCCCCCCAGGCTCACCAGGAATGCTTCATTAGCATACTTACATGTTTGATCAGTTGTCCATGCCATTCCTTCCTTGTTTGAAGATGCATGACTATTGGCTACCTCGCTGTACCCTATTTTACATGTGACATAATGGTGCCAGCCCCTCGCTGGCTATTTAAGCCTCAGCTCTCAACTCAATAAATGAGGCTTGATCAGATTCCTGTCTTGCCTCCATTTCTCGCGCCCTTGCCCATCTTCATTCCCAGTCCCTCTTTCAGGTGTCCACGTTCTTGATTTCCCATGGGACAGGACACCAAAGTGTTGAAGGGATCAGGTAACAGGCATTAGAAGACCACAAACAAACAAACATTGTTGAGAACTAGTTGGGGTGGGGGAGGGTGGGAGCAGAGACCCCAAACCCATCTGTAGACAATGGGACATTACCTCCCAGAAGAGTCACAATGAAGAGATGAGTCAACAAGCGTGAAGTATAGCACTGATGATGATTTAACACACAATATTCCTCTGGTTCCTTGAGGCTTCCTCACCCCCCCACTACCATGACCTCAGGCCTGCCTTTCAGTTCTGGCTAGACTGGAGCATGTACAGTGGTACAGGTAAGAAAGAGCTCAGGACACACAGAATCCAGGTCAGATAAACCCTCAGGAACAGAAAGGGGAGTGTTAGGTAGCTAGAGACAGGGACAATGGGTTGTCCTGGGAAAGCCCCCTAGAGGGGGTTAAGAAGGAAATCAAAAGAGCATTAAACACCAGTGAGGACCCTTTAAATGAGCACGCTCCAATTCAAGCCCCCTGCTAGCTGGGAGGTATATCTGGGCAGTCCAAAGTAGGCCCAGGCCCATCACATCACCCAGGTAGGTGGCTTAAGCAGCCAGTGGGGCCAAGAATAGCATTGACTGCGTCTCCCTAGCCAGAGGTTTGAAATACCTTGGTAGCCAGAAGGCTGTCCCACTGTTACTCTGCTCCTGGTCAGTGTCACTTGGCAGGGGAGCCCCCTCCTCTAGCAAGTGCACATGCGCCCCCAGGGCCTAGTTGGGGCTTCAGCCTTTCTCTTCCCTGTTGCTCTCTCCTGCCCCCCTCCTGCCTTGCTCTCCCCAGTCCCACACCTGTGAGTGCGCTGCCCCAAGAGGTTACTCCTGTTCAGGGTGAAGCCCAGTGCTGCTTCCTGCTTCTTGGAGCACTTCCCTGAAATAGCGTGTATCCTTTTGGACTGTAGAACCTGAAACTTCTCCAGTCCTTCATTGAAAAGCCACTTGGATTGTTTCGGTGTGAATGCTTTCTCTCGTGCATAGCCAAGAATTGAAATAATACCCACTTCAGAAACCTAACCTGGAGTAGCTATACCAAGGAGGTAGCAGGAAGGTAGGGCAAGGGGAGAGCAAACCACTGGGGGAAGGGAGACAGCATTAGGTGTAAATATGAAAATAATAATAATTTATAATTTATCAAGGGGTCACAAGGCTGAGAGGGGGAGGAGGGTAGAAAGACAAGCTGACACCAAGGGCTTAAATAGAATGCAAATGTTTATAAAAGAATGATAGCAATATATGTTTAAATATGCTTGATACAATTGATCTATGGATTATTATGAGGTTTAAGAGTCTCCAATAAAAATCTTAGCAAAGTATCAGCATCATTTCTATAGCTTGTCACATTCCCTAAATGAAAACATTTTTCACTGTCTTCTGCCCATCCTTCCTGAAATATAAGCATGTATCAATAATAAGTACAACTTTGTATTATTCCCTCCACTGAAGGAAAAGGTCCAAGTTGCACTGAAGACATGAGCGAAAACACAGGCTCCCGCCAGTGAGAGAATGCCAATTGGAATGCTTTAGCAAACTGATGAAGCTGGGACACACACTCATCAATGCCAACAAATTTGGAAGACCTGGCCAACTGACTGGAAGAGATCCATATTGTGCCCATTCCAAAGAAAAAGGACCCCATAGAATGTACACCTTATCAAACAGTATCACACTTCAGTACAAGTTTGCTGAAGATGGTTCAACACCGGGTACAGGAGTACATTGACAAAGAGCTGTCAGAAATCCAAGCCAGGTTCGAAAAAGGACATGGAGCAAGGGACCTTATTGCTGACATCAGATGAATCTTAGCTCAAAGCAGGAACTACCTGAGAAGTTAACGTATCTTTTATTCATTGTCCAAAGGTATTCTTGCTTGGATCCAAAGGCAATGCTCATTCAAGCAGCAGGTAAGGAGGTCTTGTGAAGATTCACCCAATGCAATGCTCGCTTGCTTCCTTGTCTGCAGCTGTGTCAGAGCCCTGTCCTGGGACTTCAACAGCAATTGGTTGATTTGAGTCATGGCAGATTCCATTAGTCTGGTTTGTTTGAGTGTATACACAGGGTTGCTGATTGCTTCTTGTTATAAATCTAACAAATATATACACATTGTAAGAAACACCTTCCAGGAAAAGAAAGGTCAAAGGAGGGAAATGAAAGCCTTCTCCCCTCCCACTGCTGGTGCACCTGGCTGTGAGGGGCTTCGCATGGCCCTTCTCATTCCATTTCCCAAGAGTCTGGTGACACCCGGTCTTTACACGTGGTTGGCTGCGGTGACTTTGAAGTGAGATGGAAGCTGTTTGGGCTAGAAACCCAGGACGACAGAAGCCCTGCCCTGCCCATCGGTCAGTTGCATTCCCAGCCATGGGAAGGAGGTGACGGCACAGAATATGGGAATAACTCCATTGTTCGCAGACATCTCACCTTTGAAACTGGCCAAAGAGGCAAAGTGGGTGATTTACAGAGGATTGACGTGCTCACGCCCGCGTGCTTTTTACCTCGTTTCCTGAGCTGCGAGGGCGGACAGAAGTCACGGAGCAGAGACGGGCATGAGGGCAGAGCAGGATACCTCCGGGTCCCGTCGGTGCAGGGGCCTCAGTCAGCCCCGGGCCGGCGACGCTGAACGAGGATCCAACACGGCTCGGTGGACGGACTCAAGGAAGCCCTGGTGGCGCTGGGGATCAGGCGTTGGGCGGCCTCCCGTAAAGAATTACAGCCTCAGAAATCCTACAATGTAAGTCAGAATCCACTCAATGGCAGTGGGTTTGATTTTTTTTATTGTTTTATTAGGTGCTCATACAACTCTTATCACAATCCATACATACATCAATTGTGTAAAACACATTTGTGCATTCATTGCCCTCGTCATTCTCAAAACATTTGCCCTTGACATCAGCTCCTTGACTGATTTTTTTTTAGCACGATACATATGTACTAGACAGAAGCGAATCAATGCTAATGGAGTGCGATTTGTACCTAACATGGAGCAGGTGGATCACCGCTGGTGTCTTGCTGTAGTGGTGAGCACTCTGGCTCTGAATCAAGCGATCCGAGTTCAAGTCTCGGTGAGACCTAAGCTATTAAGACATTTTAAAAACCTCCTACAGAGAGTTACTCCAGCGCCACTTCCTTTGCGGCATTTTGCACCCCTGTTTCTCTGGTTTCTCAGAAATCGCGGTCCCAGAACCACGTGGAAAGTTGGAGAGAGAGGAATGCACAGGAGAAGAGGTCAGAAAGGGGGAGAAAGCGAGTAGAAGGTGGAGGACTGCGGGTTCACAGCCAGGTTGCGTAGCTCCCACCCCGCTCCTCCCCTCCCGACCCGCGGAGAACCCGGCTCCCCAGAAAGCGCCGGGCTGCGTGCCTGGCATCTGCTTTTGTTTGTTTGCTTTCACAGTTGTGTTAGCACTTTATCCACGTGTCATACATTCCCAGTGCCCCGCCCCCAGCTCTTTCCCTCCACCTGTGGGAACCATCGGTCCAGGCAGCTGTGGCGTCCGCTCTCGTCCCTGCCTCTCGCCCTGCGCGCGCCGAGCAGGAGCGCTTGGCCGCGGGAGCGGGAGCCGCGGACCGGCCGCAGACGCCCTCCCTCCTGCGGACCCCGCCCCGAGGCGCCGGTGCCCGGCCGGCCAGCCTGCGGGCTGCCGCGGAAAACTGCCTGTCGCTGCCCTGATGTGACAGCTCCTCTAGTGCAGACATAAAGAAACGCATCGCCAGATGGGGTGACAGCCATTACCTCTGGGGAACCCAGCGTGTGGAAGGGATCAGGGGCTACTTTGTTTTAGAATCGATTGGGGCATGTTCTGCTTTGATAAAAATATATATTAAATGGAACATAAGTTCTTCGTTATGTAGAGTATTTTAAAAGTCCATTGCATTTCTATTAAACTTTATATTTATTTATATATATAACTTTCAAGTGGTCCTATCTACCACTCTTTAGATAGTCTAGGTTGTGTGAAAAGTCTGCTCACTGCAAGTTTTTCAAAATCTTATCGGCGGGCCGACGTGCACACCTGCTCACCGCGCCTGACGGTCCTTCCAGCAGTCCGGTCATCCAGAGCCTTCTGTTCAGGCCCCTGGGCTCTTACTGTCGCTCCAGCTCCCCCAGGTCTGTGTGTCGGTTACCCCAAGCACTCAGAGGCTAGACAAAGAGGAGAAGCCTGTCCAGAAGCCCGGCAGGACAGGAACAGGAGAATCTCAACATGGAGAACTCAACTCAACACTGAACATGAAGGAAAGCTTGACAACCCAGAAAAGATGGGAAACGAAGTACTGCCACCGACTGAGGAAAAGCCAGAAGCCACTGGCTCGCTGGAAACAAGGGAAAGTTAGGATATGAGGGGCAGGCAGATGAGGAAATGCCAAGGATAAGGGAAAGGCTGAGGGTGAGAGGAAGCCCAAAGAAAAGCCAGCAGGTGAAACCAGGGCTGCAGCCAAGCGCGAAGCTCAGGATGATGTCCCAGAAAAGCAAACGGCCAAACCAATAAAGGACTGGCCGAGCACTGTTCAAGGAGAGTAAGGAAGCCCTTCCTGATAAGCATGTGAGCAGTGAGGAGATGATAGCAGAGAGTTGGACGAGAGGGCAAAGGTGGAAGATGAGGTGAAAAAATCCGAACAGAAATTGGGGGGCTTTATGTGTATGCAAAGAAGCTTGCAGAATCCCTTCCACCCCAGAGAGCCAAGGGAACCTCGGGGTGGCGGTAAGGCCCAATAGAGAAGAGAGCCTTTGAAGACAATCGCTGTGTGTAGTGCCCTGGAGCGTCACTCAGTGATGTGACTGGTGCGAACGCGATCAACCCTGCTCGGTCCTTTCTTGCATTTCCCTGCAGATGGCAGCCAGGCTCTGTGCTTTAACCTCATGGGGACACTTGGCTTTCCGAATCCTTCTAGGTACTGATAACCTTTGACCCAACTACAGTGCTCTGTGTTTCAGTAGGAGGTTTTCAGCCATTACATGAAGTTTAAAAAAATGTTTATGGTACATCCTACAATTAAAACAGTTTTCAGAACCATAAAAAATGTCTTATTGCAACGGTACCAATGGTTCCGGGGGTACACGGGAGAGGGGGTGCAGGGGGTAAGGAGGTGGTGGTGACCAACCCAGGGAGAGGCGAACAACAAGGAATCCAAAGCCAGTGGCAAGGAGACTGTGAGAAGCCTGGCAGGGATTCAGCAAGGGCAAGGCAACCGAGAGAAATTAATGAAACCCAAATGAAGGCTGAACATGATAGTGGGACAACAGAAAAGTAAAAGTAAATAGAGGAAAGAACTAGCTGACAAAGGGTACTTATAGAGGTCTAAAGACTGGAATGTACATATATAAATATATTTATATAAGAGTGTGGGGAAACAGATCTATGTGCATGTATTTACAGGTTTAATATTAAGGCAGCAGATGGACATTGGGCCTCCACTCAAGCATTTACTCAATGCAAGAACACGTTGTTCTATTAAATTGGCGTTCCAGGATGCACACCTTCCCGACACGATTGCTGAAGAAAAATGTGTGCATAAGCAAACATGGTGAAAAAAGCTGACAGCGCCCGACTATCAAAAGATATAGCATTTGGGGTCTTAAAAGCTTGAAGATTAACAAGCATCCATCTAGCTCAAAAGCACCAAAGCCCACATGGAAGAAGCACACCAGCCTGTCTGATCACGAGGTATAGAAGGAACAAGTTATCAGACATCAAAGAACTAAAAATCATATCAGTGGGTGCCCAGCTTCCAGATAGGATCAATGAAGACAAACGTATGCATAAACAAATGTAGTGAAGAAAGCTGATGGTGCCTGGCTATCAAAAGATATAGCATTTGGGGTCTTAAAGGCTCGAAGGTAAACAAGTGGCCATCTAGTTCAGAAGCCACAAATCCCACATGGAAGAAACACACCAGCCTGTGTGACCACAAGCTGTCGAAGGGATCAGCTATCAAGCATCAAGGAACACAAAATCATATCATTGTAAATGTGGGTGAGTGCAGAGTGGAGACTCAAAGCCCATCGGTAGCCAACCGGACACCTCCTTACTGAAGGGTTGTGGGGAGGAGATGAGCCAGTCAGGGTGCAGGGTAGCAACAATGAAACATATACCTTTCTTCTAGTTCCTAAATGCTTCCTCCTCCCCACTCTCATGATCCCAATTCTACCTCACAAATCTGGCTAGACCAGAGGATGTACATTGGTACAATAGGAACTGGAAACACAGGGAATCCAGGACAGATGACTCCTTCAGGACCAGTGGTAAGAGTGGCCATACCTGGAGGGTGGAGGGAATGTGGGGAAGAAAGGGGGAACTGATTACAAGAATCTACATATAGCCTCCTCCCTAGGGGATGGATAGCAAAGAGGGGGGAGAGGAGACCTCAGACAGTGTAACACATGACAAAATAATAATAATTTATGAATTATGGAGGGTTCATGAAGTAGTGGGGAGTGGGGATGGAAGCAGAAAATAAGCAGCAGATATTAAGGGCTAAAGAAGAAGGCAAATGTTTTGAGAATGATGATGACAACAAATGTACATATGTGCTTCACACAATGTATGTATGTATGGATTGTGATAAGAATGGTACAAACCCCAATAAAATGATTTTTTAAAAGACTTATTGGGACCAATATTGAAGTAAACATCAAATCTTTATTTTGTTTTAATGAGCTAACTGATGGGCTAGTATACCCTGATCCTCCCAGATTGAACTTGTTGGGCAGAAAGGGTTCCTGGTGAGGCAGGCAAGTGGAGCGATCCCCTGAGGACCGTGCTCAGTGGTGCGCACCACCTTCTGATGATGGCCATCCTGACGATGCAGATGGGTGGCAGCTTTGATACCACTGTTCCCTTGTTACTGAGTTCTAACTGTCAACATGACAGAACACAAAACCACAATGGAAAATTCCCCAAACTCCCCTGCCCCAGACCAGTACTATAAACCCCTTCCTCTCCCCCCAGGGCAGTGAGACTTCACAGGCCACAACTCAGGGACCCATGGACCATGCCTGGGGGGGTCAGGATGCTCCCGTTCTTTCCTCTGCTCTCCCCTCCCTCCCAGGACTCTGAAATAAACCTTTAAAGCTGTTATCTATCTTTGCCTTCTTTCCATCCACAAATCAACCTCATGAACTCATTCGGCAGCTTGTGATCTGAAGCATCAACAAGTGAGAGGCCTGCCTGGACCGTGGTTTAATGCCTAACAGTCCTGAGGTCAAGGGAACCAAGGCTCAAGCCTTGAAGACCCCAGCGTCCTCACCAGCAACGCACCACAGGCTGCCTTCAGGGCTGGCTGAGATACACTGCACTCGGCAACCTTTCCCTGCTGACTTCCACTCGCTGACTGTGGGCTCATCCCAGGAGAAGGGCTCCTGCCAGGGGAAGCACATGGTCGGGGAAAAGAGGAAGGCCCTCCGAGAGAGGCAGGCACCCAGGGGCTGCAACCATGGGCTCAGACATGGCATCGAAGGTGAGGATGGTGCCGCCCAGAGCAGCGTTCGCTGTTGTGCACACAGGGCCGCTGTTGAGCTCAGAACCAACTGGCAGACACTAACAATGACCACGTGCACGAAGTGGAGACTTCTTAGCTTTTACTGTTCAACTGAGCTCTGCCCAGGGCCACGCCCTTCTCCCTTTAAAGTCTTCTATTTTGATTGGTTTTCCTGGATCTCCCCTTGCAGGATCTCCTTGGTACCCAGCAGCTCCTTAGATTGCACAGGTCAATAAAGCTGTCTCCACAGAGACCACAAAGAGGTGCCAGGGGCATGCGCACACACACACACACACAAGCCCCCAGGATCTCTCGTTATCTTTGCCAATGTAGTCAAAGCTTCTTTGTGCCCCTCTGGTCTGTGTCTGGGCCTCCATCGCATGGGTACTGCGCCATGTGGTGTTTCCTCAGAGATCATGAGGCTGTGCTCTGTTCCTTCCTTACCTCCTTTACACTCTGGGTTTCATTTTGGACGATTTGTTGTACATCTCTCCTCCTACAGGCAATTGCTTTTATGAAGACGGGACAAGTTTCAGGTTTTACAGTCTCTAAAGGGTACATCCTATTTCAGGGGAGCGTGCCAAGGCCTGCAGAAGCCGCACTGGAGCTCTCAACAGGTCATGAGCACCCCCATGTGGGACAGAGGCCAGAGGGGCTGTGGAATAAGCTGTGGGCCCCAAGCAGGCCCTCGAGGCCCTGAGGGGGATGCCAGGGGGCAGAACCTGTGCACCTCCATTCTTCAACCTGCCTCTGACCAGAAGCAGGGTAAAGGAGAGCTAGCAGGCAGCCTTCCTGCTGTCAGGGTATTTCAAATCTAAGGCAAGAGAGGCGTGGTTGATGGTATTGGTTGACCCCATTGGCTGTGTTGAGCTCACTTGGGTCATGTCCTGAGCCTGGGCCTAGTTTGGACCACCCAGGTGTACCTCCCACCTGGATTGGGGGTCTGAATTTGAGCATGCTCAGTTAGGGTATCCTCAAAGGTGTCTAATAGTCACCTGATTTGCTCCCAATCTCCTCTATGGGAGGGGGGGGGCTCTGAAGACATGGGAGGGACAAACCCCTTGTCCCTGACTCTAGATCCCTAACCTTACTAGTCCAGCCGTTCTGAATTTTTGGTCAGCATACAGATTGAATAAGTAGGACACACACCTTTCCTGATTTTACACCGTGGAGTGTGCCCTGCTCTGTTCTCACAGCTGCCTCTTGATCTGTGGACAGGTTCTGCAGGAGCCATGTTTCTTTTTCCTTTTAATAAAGGTGCGTACTGCTCATGATAAGCATAATGTTCTCTAGTTTTCTCCATATCACGGTGTTCAAGAGAGTTGTCATTTTTTAATGCATAATAGTCCACGTGTGAATGTACCAGGGCTTGTTTATAGACTCCTCTATAATCAGGGTTGTTTCCATGTTTTTGCTGTTAGGGAAATTGCTTCAATAAACATAGATGCGAATATATCCATTCATCTTGCAGTTTTTATTTCTCTAAGGCATATAGGGAGCAGAGAGATGGCTGAGTCATAAGGTACTTGTGTTTGCATTTGCATAAGGAAGTATCACACTGATTTCCATAGTGGTAGTACACTTGCACAGTCACACCAACAATGTAAAGTGTTCCTAACCCTCCACATCCTCTCCATCACTTATTATTTTCCGTTTTATTTAATTTTGCTAAAACTGTTCATTTCAGGAGATAGCTCAGTGTTGTTTTTGTGAGGCAGAAACGGGAACTGGTGGGGCCGGCAAGTGAAGCAATACCCTGACAACAGTGCTCAATGGTGCACAACCCCTCCTGATGACGGCCTTCAAGCCCTGACACTGAAGGATGGCAGCTCCCATAGCATGGTTACATTGTTACTGAGCTCTCACTTCCCACCTGACACAGCAGCCAGCTCTGATAGCATGGTTACATTGTTACTATTGCTACATTGTTACTGAGCTCTCACTTCCCATCTTGCAGAACAGCAGCCTTGATAGCATGGCTACATTGTTACTATTGCTACATTGTTACTGAGTTCTAACTTTCCATCTGGCTGACCAGACAAACCAAAATGGAAAATTCCCCAACCTGCCCCTGTCCCAGACCAGTACTATAAAACCCTTCCTCTCCCTCTGGGGCATCCAACTTCACAGGCCCCAATTCAGGGACCCGTGAATCTCACCTGGGAACTCTGAAATAAACCTGTAAAACCTGTTTTCTATCTTTGCCTTCTTCCTTTCCCCCCACCGCCGAATCAATCTGACAGTTTTAAGTTGTATTTCTCTTTTCGCTAATGAACTCAAATACTTATCAAAGGGCATTGTCCTCCTGGATGTCGTATATTCTCTGTTCATATCCTGTGCCGAGTTAATTGGATTATTTGGAGATTTGAGAGGTTCGCCCTTTATCCAGTATCTTATTACTGAATTGCCCTCTCACACCCCAAATCTGTGGGCTCTGTTAACTCTTTTTGAAGAAGTCTTTCGGCGTGCATAAATGTCACATTTGTGGCAGGGACAGTTCTATATTTTGTCTTCTCTAGTTTGCATATCGCTCATCATGTTCAGTAGTGAGTTTAGGCCTTGTATTAGCGTCTTAACATTTGACCCCACATGCTTGTTGATGGTTTATATTATAGTATGCGATCCATCTGGAATTCCTTTTTGTACAGTGTGAGGTATGGAACCTGTTTCATTGTTTTGGAGAGGAAGGTTCAATATTTCCAGCACCATTTTTTTTAGAAGACTACTTCTTCCCCCATTTAAGGTTTTTGTCCTTTATCAAAGGTTAGGTTTCTATAAGTACTTGGTTGTATTTCTCGGTTCTCTATTTGTGGGATACAGGAAGGCTTGTCCCCTCATATGATATGCCAAACCTAAGAAGCTGCTTGCTAACACAAGGTCAATGTCTACACATTTGGAGGTTAGCTGCTTCAAGCTTCTCTCCCTGAGGGTTATCAGCATCTAGAGCGACTCTAGAGTCTGCCCCACCCTAAGGAGGGCCCTCTCCCTGCTGATAAGGTTAGTGACTTATTCCCCTGAAGGAGAGCCCAAAGACAGGTCAAGCCAACTGAAGTAGAACCAAGGTTCGGCCCTCATCTTGTATCTAGGGTCTGCCCATCTGGTCACATGTGTACTCCTGGCTCGTCCCCCTCCTGTTGCATGTAAGCATATGGCACAACCCCTTCCTGTTAGGATGTAATTAGGGGGCTTGCATGACCCGGAAAATGTACACAAACCATGGTTGGAATGCTCTCTCCGTGTGGGCCTGGCTGCTGAGAACATGGCTGTCCAGGAGGTGAGCAATTGCATGCCTTATCTTGTCTGATGTCTCTTTAATTTTACCTCTCAGTTACACACCCGCCCCTGGGACCTGTTTGATTGTGTGGGCTGGGGCCCCACCTCTCTTCTAATCCATAGATCTTCATATCTGTGGTTGTGAGGCAGACGAGCCAAAGAAACTCCAATTTTGTAAACTGCTAAGTAACCTGCCCATTCCTCCCTCCTGTCTCAGAAAGCTGACTGCTAGGTGACTGCCCATTCTCCCTCCTGTCTCAGAAAGCTGACTGCTAGGTGACTGCCCATTCTCCCTCCCCTGATGGGAAAGTCTCTGCTGCTGATGTATTTTAGAATGTACTCCCATGTTCCCAGGTTCTGGACGCCAGCATCACTTTTGACTATTCTTCAATATACCGTTGTTCTGATTCATTATTGTTCCCTTGGAGATCGTAATCTGAATGGTGCAGTTAATCTTGTTACGGTAACCAGTATGTTATAGTCAATGTTGGTATTATTTCGTTTATGATAAGGTATGTACCTTGTAATGCTTGCTCTTCTCTTCTTGAAGTTACCGGGATTCTATAATCAATGTGATACCTTGTAATGCGCCCTAGCCCTAAAGAAAAGTAACATTAGTTTTGCTTTCTGCAACTGTCACGGCTCACTTAAGTCTTAGACACAGGATAAATGAGTTTTTCGCCTTTAAAAGAGGGATTGAAATGTGGACTCAGGACTGCAACCAAAGAATCACTTTTAGATTCTAGCAGTGTAGTAATAACCTAAGAATAAAGACTCTTTTAAAATCATTTATTGGGGGCACATACAATTCTTTTCACAATCCATAGATACATCCACTGTGTCAACACATATGTACATTTGCTGCCATCATCCGTCTCAAGAGTCCTTTAAGTGATGGAGACATGATCGTGCTGTCATTCATTTGAACCTGCAACAGTTGTACCAGTATCAGACAGCTTTGATTACCATGGCTTCACAGTCGGTTTCTAAGTTTGGGAATGTTAAGACTCCTACTTTAAAAAAAATTAATAGTGTTTTATTTATCCTGAGTTTCTTTCCTTTCCATATAAAGCTGGTGAATAATGTGTCTATTTCTTTGGAGAATTGTGTAGGCATTTGGATTGGAATTGCATTAACTAGTAAAGTATTTTTGGTAATATTTTCATGATAGCGCTGTTGATGCTTATATTGTTCTTCTGAATCAGACACAGGTAGCAATGGCATGTCAACCCATTTCCCAACTCTCTCTTTTCTTTATGCATATACGCAATTAAAATTTGCTTTCGTCACTATTATCACTGTGTTTCATCTCCCTTAGCGTAAGGTCTGCTGGTCAGAGCTGACTGGATGACAACCAGCACCACCCCATCAGAAGCCTTCATCTTTATTTATATGAAAGAGGCTCAACAATGACTGGTTGCTGGTTCTTGCAAATCCTATTTTGTTGATTTCTGATCACAGACAGGACTGACTAAAGCACTGTGCTGTCTCCATTCTCATGTGAATCAGTTTCAGGTACTTGAGAGATGTCATCTTAATTAAACCCTTAAGCTCCCTGTAAGTAAACTCAGAGGGGTTCCCCTAATCTCTGTGAGGTTTGAAAAGCTCCTAAAGACCCAGGTCCCACCGAGATTTGAACTCGGATCGCTGGATTCAGAGTCCAGAGTGCTCACCATTACACCATGGAACCGGTGGGGAATCCTCCTTTTGCATCCCAGAGTCAAATCCCAGTCCACTGGTGTTCTCTCCTGTTTACATCTATCAGATCGCGTGATTTTAATGGGGGAATTAAAACTCAAGCCCACTGCCACTGAGTGGATTCCGACTCACAATGCAGGATTTCTGAGGCTGTAAATCTTTTCGGGAGGCCGCCCAACGCCTGATCGCCAGCGCTACCAGGGCTTCCTTGCCTCCGTCCACCGAGCCCTGAGAGCACTCGTTCAGCGTCGCCGGCCCGCGGCTGACCGAGGCCCCTGCACGGACGGGACCCGAGCGCCGCCGTGGATCCTGCTCTGCGCTCTCGGTGACTTCTGTCCTCCGCTCGCAGCTCAGCAAACGAGGTAAAAAGCACTGAGCCTGAGCACTTCAAGCCTCAGTAAATCACACACTTGGCCAGTTTCCCGTTCAAAGGGGAGATGTCAGCTAACGATGGTGTTGCGCACCATGCACACCCTCAGACAAACCAGACTGAACGCAGCCACTGTCACTCAGAATCGCGCACAGCGGTTGCGGCTACAGGACAGGCTCTGACGCCTACGTGTCTGTCTGCTCAGCCAAGCCCACCTCATGCCAAATGCTCAACCCAGACTTCACAGTTTCGTTTTCGCAGTGAAAACCCTCCCAGTCCTTGCCCAGTGTGCCCTTTTGCCTATTAAACTGTCGTCATAAGAACAGAATTTTGGGGGAACTGATTACAAGGATCCACATGTGACCTCTTCCCTGGGAGAGGGACAGCAGAGAAGGGGGGAAGGGAGACTCCGGATAGGGCAAGATATGACAAAATAACGAGGTATAAATTACCAAGGGCACATGAGGGAGGGGGGAAAGAGGAGGGAGGGGAAAAAAAAAAAGAGGACCTGATGCAAGGGGCTTAAGTGGAGAGCAAATGCTTTGAGAATGATTGGGGCAGGGAATGTATGGATGTGCTTTATACAATTGATGTATGTATATGTATGGATGGTGATAAGAGTTGTATGAGCCCCTAATAAAGTGTTAAAATTAAAAAAAAAAAAGAACAGAATTTTGAGTTCTCTGAGTCATTCTTGAGAATGATGAGTGGGTTCCGCGTGCCTCCGGAAGGGCTTTCAGGGACCTCTGGATCTGGAGCCACCGGGCAGACGTGTATGAGGGTCTCACAAGTTGGGGGGCTGTCTTCTGAGGTCCTGGGAAGATTGGCGTCGAGGACTCTGTCCATGACTTGTGAGGGTCAAAGTGGCTCTAGGTGCTTAGGGTCAGAGGAGGAAGTACTGTGTGTTCACTCTGTGTCAGAACAGAGGTGGGACACAATCCAGTTCTAGCAGGTGGCTCTGAATTGACTGATACACGTTTGCTGTCGTGGAGGGGGAATGGATTCGGACTTCTCCCTGTGCAACTCTATCAAGACACCCAGGAGCACTCACTGGTGTTTCCCCAGGTATGCAGGTGTCGCTGTGTTTCGTGATTCCATTTGCATACCAGCACAAAACATCACCCCAGTAAATAGGTATCTGGTTAGTACAGGTAAACTTCACAATTAAAGTATACCCATAATTTAAATATTGTACAAAGAAGATGTAAGGATGCTTTACTTTGGCTCTCAAAATCACCTTTCTCCTCAAACACACCTGTAACCTGAGGTCTGAAGAGAAACGCATGGTGATTGAAGAAGCAGAAGACAGCTATACCAGGAGAGTTGGACTGTGATTAGTAGGCAGACCAACATTGCCTTCCTACATCAATGCCCTACTTGCTGAGTTGGTGTATACATCAGCCCGGCAGACCTGGGGTTGACATTGTCAGTGAATATTATTATAAATTTTACATGACAACCAACCTCCGTTGTTTGTGTAAATCGCCTCCGTCACAGAGGGATTGATTCTGCCACAGCGATCAATTCAGGTTTTGTGATAGGTACTTAGCTTACCCTGGTCAAATATCCCTTTCTCAACGATGTTCTAAAAATTAGTACGAGTAGCTAATCAATGCCAATATTCTTTGTTTGTTTCATACGTTTTATTAGGGGCTCATACAACTCTTATCACAGTCCATACATATACATACATCAATTGTATAAAGCACATCCATACACTCCCCGCCCCAATTATTCTCAAAGCATTTGCTCTCCACTTAAGCCCTTTGCATCAGGTCCTCTTTTTTTTCCCCTCCCTCCCCGCTACCCCCTCCCTCATGTGCCCTTGGTAATTTACACATTGTTATTTTGTCATATCTTGCCCTATCCGGAGTCTCCCTTCCCCCCCTTCTCTGCTGTCCCTCTCCCAGGGAGGAGGTCACATGTGATCCTTGTAATCAGTTCCCCCTTTCCAACCCACTCACCCTCCACTCTCTCAGCATCACCCCTCACACCCTTGGTCCTGAAGGTATCATCCACCCTGGATTCCCTGTACCTCCAGCCCTCATATGTACCAGTGTACAACCTCTGCCTTATCCAGCCCTGCAAGGTAGAATTCAGATCATGGTAGTTGGGGGGAGGAAGCATCCAGGATCTGGGGGAAAGCTGTGCTCTTCATCGGTACTACCTCGCACCCTGACTGACCCATCTCCTCTCCTAAACCCCTCTATGAGGGGATCTCCAGTGGCCGACACTTGGGCCTTGGGTCTCCACTCTGCACTTCCCCCTTCATTCAATATGGTATATATATACATATATATATATGTATACACACACATACACACACACATATATATATACACACATACACATATTCTTTTTTTTTTTTTTTTTGCATGATGCCTTATACCTGGTCCCTTGGGCACCTCGTGATCGCACTGGCTGGTGTGCTTCTTCCATGTGGGCTTTTTTGCTTCTGAGCTAGATGGCCGCTTGTTTATCTTCAAGCCTTTAAGACCCCAGACACTATCGCTTTTGATAGCCGGGCACCATCAGCTTTCTTCGCCACATTTGCTTATGCACCCATTTGTCTTCAGCGATCCTATCATGAAGGTGTGCAGCCAATGATATGATGATTTTTTGTTCTTTGATGCGTGATAACTGATCCCTTTGGGATCACTCGCTCACACAGGCTGGTGTGTTCTTCCATGTGGGCTTTGTTGCTCCTGAGCTAGAGGGCCGCTTGTTTATCTTCAAGTCTTTAAGACCCCAGTCACTATCTCTTTTGATAGCCAGGCACCATCAGTTTTCTTCACCACATTTACTTGTTCACCCACTTTGGCTTCAGCAGTTGTGTCGGGAGAGTAAGCATCATAGAGTACCAATTTAATAAACGAAAGTATTCATGCATTGAGGGAGTGATTGAGTAGAGGCCCAAGGTCCTTCCGCCACCTTGATATTAAACCTATAAATGTAGACACTTAGATCTATTTCCCCATCCTCATATATATGTTTGCATGTACATGTCTTTGTCTAGACCTTCATAAATGCCCCTTGACTCCCATCTCCTTCCTCCATCTCCCTTGACTTTCCTCCTGCCTCACCACCATGCTCCGTCCCCACCTGGGCTATAGCTATACCTCTTCTCTACGCAACCTTACCCTTGATCGTTCCCCATCAGGCCTGCCACTCCCCCCTCACTACCATTTTGGGTCCCATGTTGTTCCCTTGTCCCTGTGTTTATTAACACCACTTCCTTACCCTCCTCCCCCTCCCCCACCCGTTTCTGTCTGTCCCCCGGAACTGTCTGTCCTATTGTTTTTCCTCCAGATAGTTCATCCGGCCTGTCCTATTCAGACAGACCTGTGGAGACACTAACATGCACGAAAACAAGACAGAGGAAAACAAAGCAACAGTATACAACCAGACAATAAAACAATAAAAACAAACCACTGACAAAGAACAAAACAAAACACTTCACAAAAGAAGGGCTTGTAGTTCGTTCAAGGATCATTTGCTGGCCCTTAGGAGCGTTTTCCAGTCCAGTCTGTTGGGGCACCACGCCCTGGCGCCAAAGTCCACTTTCAGCATTCCCTGGGGACCTTGCCACTCCATTCCCTTGCTGTTCCGCTGCACTCCCCCCGTGCTTTGCCTCGGTGTGGTGGGATCAGGACAGGTGCAATTCCCACACTGTGTCTCCGGTGCTGTCCCCTGTATCGCCCTTAGTCACTGAGGGACATCATGTCTCATAGTAGGGCCAGCCATGTTGTTCTCTCTGTGGACTGGCTGCTCTACTCAGGAACATCATCATCACGGCCTGGTGGGCCAGGCTGTGTTCCACTGTCTCCTCCTGCCCCTTCATCTGCTCCCGTGTGCTCTGATCAGATATGTCCATCTCCCGGAGCTGCAGAATCCATGTCATCCTTTGAAACAAATTCTTTTCAGGGGAGGGGCAGGAATCCACTTAATGTTGTTGCTGGGGCCAGCCTCCCAGACCTCTCCACTGGTTCCCTCCTCCACGCCGGGATATTGCATTCACACCTTGAGGCACTGGGTTGAAGTCTGGTCCCACTTTCCCTGTGGAGATATAAACAATACCCTCCCCTGGGGTGGATTAGTGCCCCATGCCCCCACTTCCCTTTTCTTCCTTGTATTCGTCCTTTTATTTTCCTTTCCAACCTCCTCCACTGTTGTCTACCATGTGCATCCCTGGTTTTGGTCTGGTCTCTGCCATACTACACAGTCTTCACCCCAGGAATGTTTGTATACTGTAGCTTTTTCCCCTATGCCACTTTTGCAATGCCACTATTAACAGAAAATCATTATGCTCTGGGAGATGATCCATAAGACTCTCTACCATAACTTAACAATGAGGTCGCTAAGGGGAGCAGAGGCAGATAAAAAAAACATAGATCCAGGAATGGATTTAGGGCTGTCACTAAATCCCAGCTCCAATTTGAGAACAATTTGTTCCTACATCACAGCCCTGCTCAATCCTCATCCTCAGGAAGGGAACACAGAAGATTTGGGTGCTACAGCAAAGCATGGTAAAGAAATTATATGGTGTCTGGTTATCAGATAGAATATTGTCCTGGATCTTAAAGGCTTGTTTCCAACCAAGCAGCTATCTAAGTGAGATGTTAACTAAGTCCACATGGGAGACGAATACCAACATGTGAAACACTAACTATAAATTATATGATCCAAAGCCAAAGGAGGAAATCGTCTCAGAGCTTAAATTGTGAGATTCTGGTTGCAGAAGGCTATGGATGGCACAGGGAGCGGAAATACATCTGCAAGATCTACACCGGAAATCAGCCTCCCATCATTTACCACAATTGAGGGATAGGAATAAACTGGTTATCAAAGTATGGGAGAGAGATGATTATAGGAGATCAAAATGATAAAGCTGACTTCAAACATTAAAACCTTGTCACTTGATCATCCCTTTGATCCATTGGCCCTGATCTGGTTTTCCACATTGTGTGTGCGTGTGTGTGTGTGTGTGTTTCATATTGGGGTTTATCTCTGATGTATACTTCATTGTGAGTAGCCCTTATGAATTTTTGTTATATGTCGTTTGGTACATTAAACCCAACATTCATGACCCTCTAGAGACAACAAGTGGAATAAGGGTTCCTGAGGAATACAGGGAGAGAGGTGGGGGGTAAAGGGGAGCTGATATCCAGGAGTCCAAGAACGAAGAAAATGCTTTGAAACTGATTATGAAGTGGCAATTGTACAATACTGCATGATGTGCTTGGACTACAGAGTGATATGATATCTGTATGAGCTCCCAATAAAATGGCTTTTGGGGGAAATCACCTTTCTCCTTCCTAAGGCTAGTTTAAAGGAGCCACGGTGACACGGGAGTGAAAGCAAGTTCATTCCTCTCCTGATAACATACCCATGATCACCACGCCTGCTCATCTTCTTTTCTAAGGCGCAGTCTGGCTATACTTCTTCGGACACAGATGTGTCGGTTCTTTTGTCAGCCCACTGTATTTTCAATACTCTTCACCAGCATCATATTTCAAACGCACTAATTATTCGATGTTTGGGCATTCGCATGCAGATGAGAAGATTGAAGACAGGAGACTGGGGTCAGGCCACCCTAGTGTTCACAGTGGCAGACCTGCTGCCCAACACTTTCAAGAATGTTGTGCAGACCATGCACCCAAAGAAGTGCTAGTTCTCTTCCATAAGGACTGATTTTTGCCCCTAATGCCCTTGCACAATCAATACAACACAAGTAAATGTTTTCTAGTATTCCCTGAATGCCCTGAAACTTGCTCCTAATTATAGAGCAGCTAAAGCAAATGGAAGAAACGATGAAGCCAAGGAGCTAAACAGACCATTTCAAAGGGTAGCTCTACAAGACGGAGCAAAATATATAATCAAACGCCAAAGACCTAGAATTAGAAAAACAAAAAGGAAGAACATGTTCAGCATATCTGAAACAGAAAGAACTCGAGAAAAAATTCAAGCCTAGAGTTGCATATTGAAAGAATCCGTAGGTAAAATATTGAACAGAAAAAAAAATATTGAACGGTGGAAAAAGGAGATGGAAAGAATGCACAGTAACAATGAGTTGCTATTTCAAAGGCAGTCTATGAGCAACAACAGGGAAGTTGTAGCTCCACTGCAAGCCTTAGGCTTCAGGAATTGGCAGCATCCCAACGGAAAGGCTTCAACAAACGGAGGAAACATTGGGAGCGCTTCCTCTTCTATGCCAGGAAGTGCGGAAGACCTCTGCTTGTACAGCTCACTGGAAGATATCCATCTCAAATGATAAAGCAGTATCTATAATATCACATGCAGGAAAACTTGCTGAAGATCAACAACGGTCACAGCACTGCTTGGACAGGGAGGTGTCGAGAGCACAGGGCAGATGCAGAAGAGGACATGGAACAAGGGATACCACTGCTGATGCCAGATGGATACTGGCTCAAAGCAGACAACACCAGAAAGTTGTTAGCTTGTATTTTATCGGTGATGCCAATGCATTCAACTTTGTGGATAATAACAGACTGGATGGCCTCGAGAGGAATGGGAATCTCAGAACAGTGCACTGTACTCACGAAGACCCTGATCACGGATCAAGAGACAGTGTGCAGCCAGAACAAAGGCACACTGCACAGTTTAAAATAAGTGAAGGTGTGAATCAGGGCGGTGTGCTCTCACTTATTCAATCTGTATGCTGTGCAAGTGATCAGAAGCTGGCTTATATAAAGAGCGACATCAGGATTGAGGGAAAGTTTATTACATGCAGATGGCAAGAGGAAAGTAAAAGGAAATAGAGGAAAGAACCAGGAGGCAAAGGACATTTACAAAGGCCAAAATTCAAACATATATATATTAATGTGACCAGATTTTAACATTGGTAAAATGGAACACCATTGACCAGGGGTGGGGGGAGAAGGTTCTTGATTAAAAATTTGGTCTATATGGAGCAACAAAAATTTTCATAGAACGAAAAAATAGTATTGTAATATTTTTAAAATTTCAATATAGGTACAATTTACAAATATAAGACATTAAAAATTATGTACAGTATTATTTTATTCTTTGGCATATTTATCATTTGAGTGAATTTTTTTAGTAGATTGCTGTCTTTTAAAAGGTCATGAAATTTTTCACAAGAATTTGTTAAATTATATTTCACACATAAATGGCTTTCAAAGTCTCAACACTTAATTGTGATTTTTCTGATGTCCAAAGTTTATTTACCGTAGAAAAAACGCGTTCAGTGTCAGCATTAGTTCCTGGTAAGGACAGCGCGTATTCCACAATTTTTAGTGTTATTGTATGGAAACGGTTTGTTTCAAAATGCTGAAATATTTCTAACCATTTGTTCTCTATTGTGATTTTTGCTGATTCCCAGGATTTAACCTTTTCCTTATCATTATATGTTTTTTAATAATGATACCTCATTTAAAAGATCATATTTTGAAATATTACTACATGGGAAAATTTGAGTAATATTATCGAATGATTTTTGTACATCATTCCAATTAAGTTCTTGTTTTAATGTAGCCCAATGAAAATGTTCAATATCACTGTAATTTACCATCCACTCTTCTAAATAATCTATGCAGTTACTATAGAACTTTTTAACGTGATTTGTGATATCTGCACGATTTATTGCACCTTGTTCTTCTACCCGGCTTATACTATTATGGATAGTTAATGGAAGAAAATGATTTTCTAACCACTTCTTGACACTGAAATTTTATATTATTAACTTCATTTGCTACTTCGATTACCAAAATTTTGTCACCTTCAATAAGTTTTATAGCATTTTGAAAAAGAGCTGCTTGATTGTGTACAAACTCGAGCCAAATTTTTAAAGATTCTTTTTCAGAAATATCTTCTAAAATTCCAGGACATTTATCCTGTGATAGAAAGTAGGATTTCAAATGATCATATATTTTCAAATTCTTTCGACAGCTGGCAAAAGAGCTAACCGGCATGTTTTACTGTATCCAAGTATTTTCTGATATTCGACTTCCGAGTTTCACAAAATTCTTTAAGCATTTCAATGCGCACAGGGTATATATAGAAATATGACTATATTTTAATAACAATATCTGCCACATCTACAGGCAACAAATCAGCAGCTGTTTGAATGGCGTTATGTATTATGTGCGCTGCACAACCAACACCAATAATGTTTTGATTAAGGTTTTTGTTTAATTTATAAAAAAGTATTTTTGTACCTCTTCTCACTTTTCCTCCAAAAGTTGCGTTCGTGTTGTCTGCACAATATGCAATCATTTTATGTTTAAAATTTTCCCCCCAAAATATTAATAATGGAACTGAAAACTATTTCAGAAGTTTTGCCAGGCACAGAAATGAAATCTAAAATTCTAATTTTTATTCGAGTTTCCAAATCAAAAAATCTAATAATGTTTGGAAATAACTTTACATCCTTATGATTAGATGTGTCAGAATATATGGATATAAAATGAATTTTTTCTAGATTTTTGTTTAATTCTGAAAATGCATATGGGGAAAGCTCATTACCCACAATTGCCTCGGATTTTGTTCTAGCACAGGCAATTTTTTTGTTGATTAACTTTTTGACAACTTGTGATGTACAGTCCATAGATCTGAAGGAATAATTGTGATTAATAGCATGAAAAGACATAAGTCCTTCTGCTACTGCTATTTTCTTCGTCTCCATAAGTTGTTTTCTGAAAAAAATTCCTGTATTTTGGAGGAAGATGCAGCAGTATTTAAATATATTTTATGTTTCTGTGTCTCCAAGTGCTTTGAAACGTCATTTTTTTTCTGCCATGCGAAATAGAAAATTCACCATTACATTTCTCCCATTTACCATGTAATGGCTTTTGGTTTTTTTAATAAAAGGAAATTCACTTCTTAGATCATCATTGAATTTGCATCCTCTTTTCTTACTCATTATGTTACAAATCTAAAAAAATAATTTAAAATTATATTATAAATTATTATATACATATTGCTTAAAAACATAGCAAGTAGATACACGATTACATGAACATATTTTATTGTTAGTTTATAAATTAAATTAATTTGATTGTTATAAAGTAACTATATGCTTTTAATTATTTTAATTTTAATCCTAAATTTCTTTCTAAATAATAACAATACTAACTTGTATTAGTTTTTTCTCTGAATTTGCCGTAATGTAAGTCGTGTCACTTTCAAGGCCGGCGTTAAACTTTTTGCTGCCACTATAAAATATAAATAATATGAGTACTGTCTGCTAAATTCCAGAAAATTTATGTACTTATAAAATAAATAAATTACTTACATAAATGATCTGAATAGCTGATTTGTTGACATCACTTGTTTAACTAGCACTAGCACACAGTACAATGTGTATCATCTGAGAGACAGTTACAAAATGCTTTCATCCTTGCCAATGCCCCAAAATGCCATTGTTCATTAAGTCCAAACAATGGTGGTTGAATTCTAACAACTGATCAACAATGCAAACTTTGATAATCAGTTCTCGATAATCATTTCTCAACAATTATTGTTATTATTGAAATTTAACATTATAAAATTAACAAAAATAATATAAAATTAATATCCCCCCTTTGGTTAGGTTCATTCTTGAATATTTCATCTCTGGGGTTGCTACTGTAAGTGATATTGTTTTCTGGATATCCTTTTCAGAGTTCTCTTCATTTGTACACAGGAAGCTGATTTATTTTTGCATGTTAATCTTGTAAACACATTGCTGAATCTTCCAAATAGTCTTTGAGTTTCTACATATAGAGTCATATCATCTGAAAATAGAATGTTACTTTTTTTCCAATTTGGATGCCTTCATTTTCTTTTTGTTATCTTATCATTCTGGCTAAGATTTACAGGACAATATTGAATTGAGTAGTGATAAAGGGCATACTTGTCTGGCTCCTGTTCACAGGTACAATGAGCTTTCATGTGAGGAACTCAGTATTTATACCTGGCTAATCCATGTGGTTCCTGTTCTGTCCTCTATGGTTAATTTACTGCATCTGGGAGCACGTGCACATAAAAGTAGCCCAGTTTATACATGGAAGGCCCTAAGTCTATCAGTAACAGTGATCAGTCCAAGCTCCCTGGCCACACAACACAGACCACGTACCACACCGTTACTACAACGCAGACCAGCCCCTTGCAAGGGGGAATTAACCCACAAAGAAGCTGCCACACCAGCCACAACATTGGTTGGCTCAGAAATTGTCTCAAAAGCAAACACAGAAGAAGCAGTGATGGAAATTGCCTCTCAGAGAAATGATGAATTTAAATGGTTAAAAAAAAGAAACCTGTTTCCCTCAGGGGAGAGCATGGCAGGGTGGGTGGGGGTGGGGGAGTGCTTTCTAAGAGTAGTACTCCAGAGGTTACAGCTCATTGTAAGTAGCTGCAAGAATGGCGGGTGCGGGAACGTTGTGCTTGCCAGTTCCTGTCATCTCTCCGGGCAGCACTGGACTTGAAATGAGTGATTTCTGGTACCTAAGTCCAAGCATGCATGTGAACCCTGCACTGGCCACATGGAAGTGTATTCTTAGAGGGAAATGCAGCATGCATAGCACCTTGTCTCCTTTGCAGAAGTTAGACCTTTGAATTGAGCACAAAAGCAGGGACAATGAAATACATAGGACCCTGGCTCCAGACGTCTAGCAAACATGATCTGCGCAGGCAGAGCACTCTTTCTGCCTGGTCCCTGACTGCGCAGACTGCAGAGGCAGTGGCCAGACTGAGCTGTGAAGCCAAGCACACTTGGAGTCACTGGACCGTTAGCTGGAGCTGGCTTGTCCTCATTAATTCCTTGTAAAATTGGGACACCAGCACTTCCTCGAAAGGATCAATATGTACAGTGATTGTTATGTGGATGTCCCACCTTCCCTTGGCTGCTACAAACCTGGAGAAACAGTTTTCTACTTTACTCCTTGGGGTGAAATGAAAAATAGGAATAGTACAAGGTCAAAACTCATTTTTGCTCATTCATTCCCTATGGTTCTTGGCGTTGTTCACACAAAGATGGGACTCATAGTTGCCTAGAAATCCAAAAGCTTTTCTTTTTAGGGAAACCAGAGGGAACCCTGAGCAGGAAGAAACGAAGGTCTAAAACGTACTCTCCTTCTCCTACAGTCATAAGCCTGCAAGCCCAAGGCCCTCTTCGAGTAACTCTGGGAAAGGCATGCGGCTGGCCCTGGAGATGGCTTCCGCGTGAACTCCAAGGCATGTCCTAACTACTGACGGTGGAAGAGACCACAGCAGAACTGTCAGAGTAAGCCAGCCTCTAACAAGCTAGGGCCTGTAGGCGGAATTGTACGGTTATAATCTACAAGGATCATAGTAAAGTCATAGAGAGGAGGAGAGCTAGGAGAGAGCGTAAAATAAAGGAGTCAGACACAGTTCAGGATAGCATGCTCCCCTCAGGCCGGCCAGGATCTCACCAGTGAGGTCTGCACAGGAGAGTCTTTTCTATCGTGGGATATTCAGAGGTAGCCATGAGACATGCATATTCAGTAGTTACATTCGTCACAAGGTGGGTGGTAACCACAGTACAGTCTGTGAGCTCACAGGTGGGGAAACCCCATACCTGCATTGGGGAAGGCATGAGGGGGGATGGGTGCCGCGCTGGGAGGAGATGACCAAATAATGTCTGCTTCTACAGCGAGACAGAATCACCCCCGTGCACAGCATAGTGCACCTGGGCTTTACCTCTGACTGAACCCCAGTGGTGGCTTTCCTGCCGTGGAATAATATTAGCTTTCCAGATTCCCTCTGCTATCCCTTAGGGAATGTAGTCCCATCATATTTCCTTCAGCGTCAGTCTCCCACACAGGATTAGTAGACTGGTGATGTAACCTGTAAGCTCATAGAGCAGCGTGCTCAACCCGTGGGTCACGACCCCTTTGAGGGTCGAATGACCCCTTCTCAGGGTCGCCCGATTCATAACAGCAGAAAATTACAGTTATGAAGTAGCCATGAAAATCATGTTATGCTTGGGGACTCACTGCACCATGAGGAACTGTACTAAAGGGTCGAAGCATTAGGAAGGTTAAGAACCACTGTCCTAAAGGATAAAGAATACGTATAATATGTATTGATCAAACATATTATATTTATTCTTTACTTAATGATGAAAGAGTAGGAACCACTTCTGTTTAATGACAAGAATTCCAGGGCCACAAGCACAATGCTAGCTGAGTTCCCAGCTCTGATGTAAAAGATGACACGATTATTCTGCGGTGAGAGGGAGCGGGCTCTCTCCTCTGTCCCCAAGTCGGACCCCCGTATAAGGTTGGGGAGTTGATGACACATCGGGTGAGAGATGGAGAATTGCCGCCTAAAAGCCCTGGGGCCTCTTCTTGGCACCCAGTTCCCAGAGCTGTGGCCACCCAGGTACAGCCTGGTGGATCTGCAGATCCTGGCTGTAGAGGCTCCTTCTCTGGGCCTAAAGAAAGGTGTCAGCTATGTGGATACTCACTGGCTACATCCACATTCAGGTCCACTTCTGGTTCCTCAAACAGGGAAGAGGTGCGGCTGGGAGGCCATGAGCGAGGGACTAGGCATGGTTGTGGGAGAAGATTTGGGGTTGTGTCTGGGACGGGGCATCCGCATGGTCTCTGAGACTCCATTCACTTTATCCACTTTATGCATCTTCCTTAAGGGACTGGCGGGATAAGAAGGAAAACTAAAGGTCAACTGAGTGTCACGGAGGTCCTTCCTTCACAAAAGAAGCCAAACCACACATTGTGTTGGGGCAGAGTCAGAGGACAGGTAAGGGCCGGCAGAGAAGAGGACTGGTGCTCAGGACCTTGGCCAACAATCGCAGGGACAGAAAACGCATTTCTGGCCCTACAGATAACACTGCTGGTCCATTCACAAGACACCCTGAGGCCCCTCAGAGATCAACTTTCTCTGTGAACAGAAGCTGCTCAATGGTATTGGCAGTGCGCCATTTAAAACAGTCTCCTGAGTGTCTTGCAAGAGAACCTCCTTTAAGTATGCTGCTGCTGTCAAGCCTTCTTAAGTAAAAGATATGTGTAGCTTATACAACATTTGCCAATTCAATGCATCGAAGGTTTTCACTGTATCGCTATGGATGACATGGTGCTGTGTAACCGTCACCCATAACCGTTGCCAATTCGTTTTCAACAGTGTCTCCCTCTTTCCCCTCCTTCCCCGCTCTGCTAGCCAGGAGTAAGCTTTGACCTCTACACAGACTCCTGTCTTTGCTATTTCATATATGAGATCACAAGATCCTTATCCATATGTGACTGACTTATTCTACTCAGCATAATGTCATCAAGATACATGCACGTTGTAGCATATACCAGCTCATTCATCTACATGACTGAGTACGTACGTTTTACATTTTGTTTATTCCTTAATTCGCTGATGGACATTTAAGTTGTTTCTACCTTTTAGCTATTATTAATACATGTTAATGAATATATTTGTCTGTTTGTATCCTTGCTTTCAAATCTCTTGGCTATATACCTAGGAATAGAATTGTTTGTTCGGTAAACTTTTTTTTTAAAGGAAAATTTGTAGTTATTTAACACTGGCCAGCGATCCTTGGGCCACCCTTGATACACTTGATACAAAACGTACCCTGGCCTTAATGCAGCCAGGAGAAAGCACAGGTGTGAGCCCTGCGAAGTCTGGGAAACCTTAAGACCTGGAAAGTTCACATCAGGCTAGAGGAACTCAATATTACCAAGTTGGCAAATTAATATAAAGATGTAAACCAAAAAGATGATACCAAATAGATAAGGAATGAAACATCTCGTCTCGAGGGAGATGTGATGGTTTGATGGATAAATAAAGCAATACGCTGTTTCCTTTCTACTGAGTGTAAGAGTATTTTTTCCTGGCCCCTTGATCTTCCAGTCCTTGTTTCTTGTCTTCGTTGCCTAGTTAGCTATAATAGAAATACGACAAAGGTGTTGCTTTAACAATGTAGATTTATTTTCTCACCGCTCAGGAGGCTAGAAGTCTGAATTCAGGGTGCCAGCTCTAGGGAGCACTCTGTTTTGAACTTCTGTTCCTGGGTGATCTGTATCCAGCATCTCTCTTCTTCCAGCTCTGCCACTTGCTTACTCAGTTTCTTTCATATGTCAAAAGAGATTGGTTTAAGATTTACATTACACTAAAACATGCCCGCCACTTGTCTGTCAGTTCATTGTACGCTGGTGGCTGTGTCACGAGCAGTTCAAGCACCGGCAGGGCCACCAAAGGAACAGGCGTCAGCAGGTGCTCCAGACCGAGAGCAGACGACAAAGAAGGATAACTGTCAGCTTCAGAGGAACCAGCCGCTGGAAACCTTAGGGACAGCACTGAATCCCCGCCAGAGAGTGAAAAATCTCATGAATAGCAGCAGAACATTGTCAAAGAGATAAGCTCCCCCCCCCTCAAAAGGCACTCAAATATGACTGAGGAAGAGCTGCCTTCTCAAAGTAGAGTCGACCATGTGCCCTTGGAGTGAAGCCTTTTGGACCCTCATTTGCTGATGGGGCATGACTCAAACTGAGATGACACAGCTACAAACACCTACTACTCACTGGAACTTGGAATGCACAATATGTGAATCTAGGAAAATTGGAAGTCATAAAAAATGAACTGAAATTCATAAAGATTGATATCCCAGGCCTTAGTGAGCTGAAATGGACTGGTATTGGTCGTTTTGACTAGGACAAGCATATAGTTTACTGTTATGGGAATGACAGACCCAACAGCAAAAGGGTTTCGCACTAATCTTCAAAAGAGACATTTCAAGATCTATATTGAAGTACAATGCTGTCTATGATAGGATAATATCAAGGAAATCCAATCAGTACAACTATTATTTAAATAAATTTACCAACCATGAAAGTAATGCAGAAAATGAAGTTTTTAAACCACATCTTCAGTCTAAAATAGATTAAACATATAATCAAAATGTCTTGACAATTATTGATGATTGAAATGCCAAGGTTAGAAACAAAGGGGAAGGTACAGTTATTGATAGAAATGAAGCTATGGATTACATGATGGAAATTTGCAACCCCAAAAACTTCTTTATTGCAAAAGCCTGTTTTCAACAACACAGAAGGCAACTATACATGTAGACTTCTCTAGAAGGAATACACAGAAATCAAATTGACTACATCTATGGGAAGAGACACTGAGGAAGCTCAGTATCAGCAGGTAAAACCAGGCCAGGGCTGACTGTGGAACAGATCATCAATCGCTCATAAGTAAGTTCAGGTTGAAGTTGAATAAAAATAAAAAGTCCACAAGGGCCAAACTATAACTTTGAATATACCCCATCTGGATTCTGAAATATCTCAAGAACAGATATGGCACATTGAATACTAATGACAGAAGACCTGAGGAGCTGCAGGATGACATCAAGAACACTGACTCTCACTGCCACCGAGTGGATTCCAACTCACGGCAGCACAGGCAAGCACAAAGAAAAGCTCCCCCACGTGGCTTTCCCAACTGTTGACTTTTAATTAGCAGCCCAATGTGTAACCTACTCTGAAGAAAGCAAAAGGTCATTTAAAAGACAGGAAAGAAATAAAAGGTCACAGTGGGTGTCAGAAGAGACTCTGAAACTTGTTCTCAACCATAAAGTAGCTATACAAAATGGAAGAAATGATGAAGTCAAAGAGCGAACATAAAATTTCAAGGGCAGCTCAAGAAGACAAAGTAAAATATTATAATGAAATATACAAAGACATACAGATAGAAGACCCAAAATGAAGGACATGCTCAGCATACCTAAACTGAAAGAATGAAAGAAAAAATTCAAGCATCAAATTTCAATAACGCAAGATTCTACAGGAGAAAATATTGGATTCGGGAACCATGAAAAGGTGATAGAATACACAGTCACTGTACCAAAAAGAACTAGCTGACATTCAACCATTTCAAGAAGTAACATATGATCAAGAACTGATGGGACTGAAAGATGTTCAGACTGCACTGAAAGAATTAGCCAAGAAAATAAGTCTCTAGGAATTTATGAAATGCCAATTGAAATGTTTCAAGAAGTTAATGAAGCGCTGGAAGCAATTATATCATTAGGCCAGGTAACTCGGAAGATTTGGCCAAGTGACTGGGAGAGATCGATATTTTGTCCATTCCAAAGAACGATGATCCAATAGAATGTGAAAATTATAAAGCTATATCATTAATAGCACATGAAGTTAAGTTTTCCTGCGGATCATCCACACTATTGCGGCAGCAGTCCATTACAGGGATTGCCAGAAATTCAGGTCCAAGTCAGAAGAGGACATGGAACAAAGGATATCATTGCTGATGTCAGATAGAACTTAGATGAAAGCAGAGAACACCAGAAAGATGTTTACTCGTGTTTTCTTGATCATGAATAGTCATTTGATAGTATGTGGATCATAACAAACTTTGGATGGCCTTGAGAGGAACGGGAATTCCAGAACACTCCATTGTGCGCATGCAGAACCTGTGCGTGGATCAGGAGGCAGCTGTGAGAACAGAACTAGGGAACACCACATGGTTTAAAATCAGGAAAGGCGTGCACTAGGGATGTATCCTCTCCTCATACTTATTCATTCATGGTACCTGTCCAGGCGCGAGGAATTTTGTTTTCTTTACACTTAGCAGTAATCCACAGTGAAGGCTGGAAGTGCTTCCAGTCCTCCTCACTTTCAGCAACAAGGTTGTGTTACCTGCTTATCACATGCTATTAATAAGCCTTCCTCCAATCCCCATGCCAAATACCTTTTCATATAATCCAGTTTAAGCAACTGGACAGGTAGCATCACGATAAACTGAGAAAAGATTAAAGTTGTCAAGGATTTTGTTTTGCTTGGATTGCTATAATCAATAAAAGCAGCAGTCAAGCAAGCTGTAGACACATTGCATTACATAAATCTGCTGCCCAAGACCTCTTTCAAGTGTTGAAAAGGAAAGCGGCTCTTTCGAGGACTAGGATGCCCTAGTTTTCCCTCCCCTCATGTGTCTGTGGAAGGTGAACATCGAATGAGGAAGACTGAAGACGAATCGTTGCATTTGAACTGTGGTGCTGGTGAGGAATATCCAAAATAGCAGACAAGTTGGCCTGACAAGAGGAACCGCCAGAATGCTTCTTAAAGGCAAGGCTAGAGAGACGTCGTCTCACCTACTCTGGACGTGATGTCAGGAGAGATCAGTCCCTAGGCAAGGACATCATGCTTGGCAAAGTAGCGGGGCAGAGAAAGAGGAAGACTCTCCACAAGCTGATGGACCCGGTGGCTGCAACAATGGGCTTAAACATAAGGACAGTTGTGAGGACGGAGCAGGACTGAGTGGAGTGTCATCCTGTCAGCGCTGACTCTGAGGCACTTACCAACAACAGCCTACACGAATACGCAGCCCACTGCCATCCAATCAGTGGTCACGCGTAGTGATCGCTTGTGAGTGTCTGAGACTGTTTATGGAAGTTGTTAGCTCAGGCTTACTCCAGAGGAGCTGCTGGTGGTTTTGAACTCCGATCATGTACATCGCAGCCTAACATGTAACCACTATGCCACCAGAACTACCTCATTAAAATAATAAGAAAACCCAGTCCCAAATGTGACTATACCGCCAAGTGTGGAGATTAGGATTTACAACACACATTTTTGAGGGGATGCAATTCAATCTATAACACTTCTGAATTGTTCACCACATTGCATCTCCCATAATCCATGAGCATTTGGCTTTACCAGAGACTCTGTAGAGCCTGTTCTGCTTCTCTTCTTACTTGTGTAGATATCTGAAAACCAAAACCAGAAAGGGCCAGTCATGATTTAAGTAGCTCTCGTTTTATGGATTATAAGGAAACAGCGGTTTCTACCTGAAATCAGAAACATAATTACATGTTGCTTAAGTCCAAGATACTCTGAATTTTCCCAGGAGATGTCAGGTGAGTCCTTAGAGAGCTTGCCCGGCAGGCTTTCTCAGGTCTACCAGAAATAACACCATCTCTGCTTTCTCTGCCCGACATAGAGCCATAGGTGACGGAACACTTGTTTAATGACCTCTGGAGTCGTCAAGTCCTGCAACAAGACTGCTTCCCAGATCAGTCCCTGCTATTGTGTCGCACCTACTCTCCTACTATGTGCTCCTACTATGTGCCTTCTGGTGCTCTCAGGGAAAGTTCTAGGTAAAAGGATCCAGAAATAACTACTGTATTTTTCCCATAGTATGTGCCCACCTCTGATGCATGTGCATATTACATATAGTGCACATAGAAAACGAATGCACAATGGGATTGTATGGTTTGCAAAACAGACGTGTAACACACATACTTTGCACACAAATAGAGTCAGATTCCTACTATAAGGCACTACAGGAACCGTGACGGTGCAATGGTTAAGCACTTAGGCACTCATCCAGTCCTGGCGATCTGCTCCTCCAACGTTAACAGCCTAAGGGCAGCTCTACTCTGTCACGCGGCTTCACTGTGAGGTGAAATTGGCTTATCGGCACCTAATAGGACCAGTTACTGTGCATACCCACAGGTCTAAAGCAGGCCCAAATCAGCATGATATTGTTTATCTAGTTTGTGTTTCAAGCACACAAGTAAATGCTGCATATTTGGTTCTTAGGACAATTATGAAATCTGGGGGGACTGGTATTCTTCCGCGTAATTGTACAGGTAAGGAATAGATGAAAAGGAATGTTAATGTGTCCAGATCTAGTAAATGGACACACACAAGATAGAGCAAGGGTTTTTAGATTTCTAGTTCAAGTCTCTTTCCTCAACACACTGCCCCTGTTCCACCCTAATTGTTAATTAGTGTGGAGGGAGGTCAGATGCTCACAGGCATCTTCTCTGAGGGCAGTCCCTGCCAGACTGCTGTCTCCCCACACCACAGGGGTGGGGACCTGTGACCATTACCTTGGTTCCTGTAGTGGAGTTCAGTTGAGCCAGGGAACAGGCCAAACAGATCTGAGGCATCCAAGGTTAGGCTGCCATCCTGTACCTAGGATCCGCCCACCTTGTTACATGTATACGCCAATCCCTCCTCTTCCTATTGCGTGTATGTCCCTAGATCACCCCCTCATTACTGTATTACCTATAGCACAGCCCCTTCCTGTGATGTAGGTCCTCACCTGTCATTAGGGGGCTTTGTATGTCCCCAGAGAATATAAAAAGCCTGGACTAGCATTAAAGACTCTCTCCCTCCATGTGGACCACCAAGCGGGGCTGAGGTGAGCATGCTACCATGAATTGTGTCTGACTCCATATTTTAATATTTCTCTTCTATCTCTCATGCTCTCTCTGACTTTACTGTAATCTTTACTTATCATTGCTGTAGAATTACGCCTACCAGACCCGTAATGATGTGTGAGGGGCTGGCTTCCCCTGACACATGGCGCCCAATGTGGGGCCCCGTAGGAGAACAACTCTTTTGAGTTATATCCCGTGTAACAATTGTACGGCCTCATCGGACAGTGAGGGTGAATCGGGACTTTTTTTTTTTAAGTTTAAGCAAATTTTTTAGTCTGAGTGAGTTATGGGTCAGGCAAAGAGCAAGGATACAGAGTGTGGTATCACTCTTTGCCGCCTCTTGAAGAAACAAAATGTAGTGGTAACGAATAAGAGAATGAACGAGTTTCTTCAAGTGGTAAAGAAATGTAATCCTTCTTTTCTGGAGTCAGGAACCTTGGATATGGAGATCTGGGATAAGGTAGCTACTAATTTAAGGAAAGCTCACTGGGGATGGCAGAGCATACCCCTGGAGACCTGGGAGCTGCGGGTGCAGATTAAAGCAGTGTTGGAGCTGCTGCAGGGTGAGAGAGCAAAGAATCAAGACCAGCAGAGCAGTGAGAAACCTCTAAGCTAAGCAGACTTAAATCAGGTGAGAAGCAGGCAGAATGAGTTTCAGGCAGATGAGAAGAATTTAGGTGTAGCTAGGAAAACGAAGTTTGAATCAGTAAACTGCAGAGTAGAAGCATCTGCCCCACCAGAATGTAGTGCAGGGAATCACAATACTATCAAGCAAGCCAGTGCTGGAGGAGAAGAGATTAGATCCAAAGAAATGCAAATAGGTTTAACCTAGAAAGTGAGGCTTGGAAAGTGAGAAGCAAAGAGTCCAGGAGTAGGAAGGCACCTTTGCTCTCACGAGTGGAGAAGAGTATAGCTCAAGAAGCAGACTTAGAATTCAGAATGGCTTATCCTGTTAGAATTATAGACAGGGAGCCTGAGGAGCAGCACCCCGAAGGGAGTTAAGAAAGGCGATATACTTACTGCCTTTCCCTTTAAGCTACTGAAAGATCTCAAGCAAGCAGTATCTAGTTATGGTCCAGATTCACCATTTGTAATTGGTATGGTCAAGAATATGGCAGATATGGAAAACTGGATCCCGGCAGACTGGAAAGCTCTGACGAAGGTGTGCCTTTCCCCTTCAGAATCTTTGCAATATCAGATGCTGTGGAACGAGGCAGTCCCTTGCACAAGCACGCAAAAATGCAGAGATATAGATATAGGGGTTCATCAGCTGCTAGGAGATGAGAATTATATCACAATCGAGGCACAATTAAACTTCAATGAGCAGACTTTTGCTCAAGTATGAGAAGTCTGTCTAAAGGCCTGGGAGAAATTAATACCATCAGGAAGCAGACGGCCTAGTTACACAACAGTAAAGCAAGGAATGATGAGCCTTACCTAGATTTTATATCCAGGTTGCAGGATGCTGTCCACAAGAATGTAATGGACAAAGGGGCAGCGGATAATCTTATTCTTAGAGTAGTGTTTCAGAACTCCAATACATCGTGTCAGGCTGCCATCCACCCTTTCAAAGAACAGAGCACGCTCTCAGATCATGTCAGGCTACACAGGGATGTAGGGACAGATGAGCACAGGGCCAACCTCATGGCTGCTGCTTTGGCAAGTTACACCAGACCTAACGGGAAATGCTTTACATGCGGAGCAGAGGGATATTACCAGAGAGACTGCAGGCAGATATTGCAAAAGAACAGGACGATTCACAGCAGGAAAGACCCAGGGAAAGAGTCCGAGGGAACTGGACTCTGCCCCTGCTGCGAGGAGAGGTGGTCACTGGGCAGAGCGTGGTCACCCAAAGTTTAGCAATAGAGGACATTTACCTGGAAGTAATGCCCAGCCAAACAACGGGTAACGGGGCGTGCTCTGAGCCCCTTTGAACGGAGCACAGGTAATAGAGGAAGGAGCCTGATATATACCCCGCCCAGCAGAACATGGGAGGCTAGGTGTCTGCCAGCCAGAGCAAAGATCTTAAAGAGAAACTGCAGGCATCCCCCAATCTCACAGCAGGAGACCAGACCTAGCCAAACAGGCAAAAGCCCAGCCCCTGTCCTGGCTGCTATAACCCTGATTAACCAAGAGAAGGCTCAGAAACTCTCACAGCAGTTTGCTGATTCTAAAAAGCAGAAGCCTCCTATTGAAAGAGTAATACAGTTTTTATCAGGAAGTTTTAACCTAAGTACTCAAGAAATTAAAATTAATACTGGAGTTGATCAGAGTTGTGAAGTAAAGCCAAAAGCTGTGATTAAATCAGAAATTATTAAGAGCGGTAATTGGGGTTCGCTACCTAAAAGAACTATAGGATGTTTATTAAGAAAGTCTAATGTAAATTCTCAAGGTGTTCTGATTGTTGCTGGAATTATTGAACAGGATTATGAAAAAGTTAAGGCAGTGATGTATTCTGATATATCATGATTTATAAAAGAAGATCGCTTAAGCCAATTTTTGCTTCCTTGCATTCCTAGAGTAAAAAGGTATGTCTATCAGGAAAGAGTACTTGAGAAATCTGACCACCCTTTAAAGCAAGGGGTCTTCTGGAAATGCTGTGGTGGGGAAACAACTGCGCCCCCACATGGAATTAGAAATTGAAGGGAAAAGGTTTTTAAACTGTGGATACAGAGTCATTTCTTTAGGACATTCAGGAGGGCCTAAGACCCTCCCATTAACTGTTCCTAAATCCAGCTTGCTAAGAATGAGTGAAGTTAACCAAGAGAAACGATTGCAAGATTGTAAAATCATACAGTGTGAGAAGCCTGAAGGGCAAAACGGCTTAATTGCGCCCTTAACCTTATTGGTAAGCTTGGAGAAAAAAATGTCTGTCTGGTAAGTTACTTAAAGAACAGCTGAACAAATTTATTAAGAATTCTTTTCAGTCTTTCAAAGTCTTTCAAAGTAAGAAGTTCTCCAAGATAGTCAGCTCTCTTAATTCTCTGAGAGCTGGGAGCACAAATTTACATAACAATGGAGGCTATCTAACTAGTAGTTTTACTGGTTCAAGATCAAGCAAAGTAACTGAGGTTGTCAGCAACGCTTTAAAGGCTTCATTGTTAAAACAGAAGGGGGAGAAGAGGAATCTTATGTATGACGAATTTCATTTGGTCAGTTTAACCAAAAAAAATTTTCTCCTTACTAAAAGCATGTAACAAAATTAGGGAAGATAAACACATTTTCACTTCTACAGAGAAAATTGATCCTAAGAAATCCGAAGATGATGGAAACCGCATTTGGGATCCAGGTCCATTCACCTGGAGAAAGGGCTATGCATTGATGTTTTACAGAATAAAGCTGATGGACTCCCCTTAGAAGGACACAGCTACGTCTGGAGAGAGATGGACAAGGAAGAGATGAGAAGCCACCCAGTATTAATCATAATTCCTTTTTCAGGTTAATGACACCCTGAAGAGAGGGGCTATTTGTTTATATTTTCACAGGCAAAGGAGATAGGTGGATTTCTCTTCAGCCAGCAAGGCCCAGAAGAAAGGAGGGAAGTTGATGTGTGACCTGACCCCCCTGTCCTGTTACTGAATTTATTCAAAATGTCGAGAAGACCTCGCAGATTCCTGAGAATGGCGATTGCTGACTGCTGAGATATTTCTTCCATTGCTGAAGCTGTCTAAGAGAAACTCTGGGACTCTATCATAACTGAACATTTTATACAATAGTGACTGGACTATTACTGCAGACTGTTTTGCTGAAAGATCAAGATTTTAGACCTGTCAATGCTATAATGTGATTGGAATGTAACTAATTTCTGTGTAACTCCTTACCTATATAATGTAACATTGCATGATTGGGATATGATTAGGAAACATTTGCAAGGGTTTAAGTGAAACATTTCACTAGATGTTGATCAGAAGTTAATAAGGATATTTTCTATACATTCAAAGAGACTTCAGGCATCTCCTGGCTCTGATACAATTAAACAAATGGTGGTTGGCATAGAAAGAGGCTGGATCCCACGTGCTTGGGTTCAAAGCATTTCACATGGCTTAAGTTCCAGTCTGACTGTATTGTTTATTCATATTTTTGATGCTCACAGTCTCGTGTCGCTTCTATAGGAAGTTAAGAGATATAAAGAGAGACCATGTTGCCTCCATGACACTATTGAATCTTAAACATAATGCAGAGAGGGGAACTGTGGGATACTAGCACTGAGGGAAATAGAACTGGGACTTAATCCCTGACGGGTATGTAGGGAATCTGGAAAGCCAGTGTTCCATGGCAGGAAAGCCGCCACTCTGTTAATTGGAGATAGAGTCGAGTATATTTTCCTGCAGTAATCTATTTTTTCCACAGTTTCTCCCTCTTTAGCTGTGCTGCTTTAAAGTGAGCACATGGTTGATTCATTCTCCCTATAGAAGTAGACATTCCTATTTGGCTCTATTTCTTCCAGCCACAGTATCCAATCTCTCTCATACCTTCCTCCAATAGCAGGTGGGCATAAGGGGATTTTTTCCCCAGCACCTGGATTCTAAATGTTTCTATTAAGTCTGAATTTTTGGCTATATTAATTGGATCATGAAGTTTTGCCTTCTCAGCTTTTAATGTATAGAAAGCCCATGTAGCTTTTGAATTTAATATATAAAACAAAAGGGGGACTTGTGGGGGGAGGTCAGATGATTACAGGCATCTTCCCTGAAGGCAGTCCCTGCCAGACTGCTGTCTCCCCACACCACAGGGGTGGGGGCCTATGACTATTACCTTGGTTCCTGTAGTGGAGTTCACACCCCACCGATAATGGTCTCTATCAGTTGAGCCAGGGAACAGGCCAGTGGCATCCAAGGTTAGGCTGCCATCCTATACCTAGGATCCGCCCATCTTATTACATGTATAACCCCAATTCCTCCTCTTCCTATTGTGTGTATTTCCCTAGACCACCCCCTCATTACTGTATTGCCTACAGCACAATCCCTTCCTGTGACATATGTCCTCACCTGTAATTAGGGGGCTTGCATGTCCCCAGAGAATATAAAAGCCTTGGTGAGCATTAAAGACTCTCTCTCCCTCCACGTGGACCACCAAGCGGGGCTGAGGTGAGCATGCTACCATGAATTGTGTCTGAGTCCATTTATTTCAATATTTCTCTTCTATCTCTCATGCTCTCGCTGACTTTACTATAATCTTAACTTATCATTGCTGTAGAATTGTGCCTACCGGACCCATAACGATGTGTTAGGGGCTGGTTTCCCCTGACAAATTAGCATTAGGTAAATGCCATCATTGCTAATGTTGTCTCCTGACCAACCGCCCATGTTTCACAGGAGAATTTGTTGATCACCATACCATGCTCACCTCCATGTGTGTGTTCTTGCAGCTCCTCCCAGCCTGTTCTGAACCTGTTACACCCCCAAGGAAGTGCTCACAAAGCAAGACACCAGGTTATAAAGCCACTGTGGATGGAGATAGGGGCTCATGTGAACCTCAGGCTTTCAGGGTGCTGAAGGTCTTCCCAAGTCCCATGGACAACTGACCAGTGTTGAATTTGCTGGCAAGGCTCTCCGCCGGATGGCTTTCCTTGCCCAGTTGCTCACGTAAGTGCTGCTCTGTGTAATGGTCAGTGTCATTGTCGCTGAGCAGCTCCTCAAAGCTGTCCACTGTATTCTTGACATGCTGGATGAGAAAGGAAGAGACGGCGCTCCCGATCCTCATCTTCTACCCTAGGTGAGTCAACTCTGGAGCCTGGTCTTGAATTAAAGAGTGATAGTTCCTAAGGAGAGAGAGAGAGAGAGAGAGAGAGAGAGAGAGAGAGAGAGAGAGAGAGAGAGAGAGAGAGAGAGAGAGAGAAATAAGAGGGGACTAGCGACTGATGAATGTGGCGCTTGGTGAGTATCACCAAAGGCATCCATCCGCATGATGAATTCTCACATGTGGCTTCAAAATGGTAAAAGAACTAAAGGAAGGAAAACAAAGGTTTTCTGTGTGAAAGTTCCCTTCTAACACGGTCATTCTCCTTGTCTCATACTTCCGAAAATGTAGCCATGTTTTGTTTTCTCGCTTTGCTTTAAAAGCTGACCTCTTTTCAGCCCAGAAGCCGCATTCACCAAGTTCGCAAAGTCACGCTCCTCTGTAGTTCAGGACCCACAGAAACCTTGGGTGCAAATAGACCATTTTGTTGTATTAAGCCACAAAGCTCGGGGATGATTTGCTAAATAGCCTGAGATAATGAACAGAGATTTCCCGTGTTTTGGATCTTCATAAAATGCCCTCCCTCAGCAACCCGGTTCTTATGGAGCAGGGCCGATGATGTCCAGAGAAGGGATGTCGTATTCGCACTCGGATGAGAGAAAAGGTCACTTGCTCCAGGCAGTAGGTGTTCCTCTCACCAGGGTGACCTAGCTATGTCTTGTCTCTAAATGACAAGGCCCAACTGATAGAATTCTTAGTGTCTCTTTAATTAATCCACTATACAATGACAATTTGTGCTACGTAATATAGCTAACAGAATGTTGCCCTGTGGGTTTAAGAGAGTTTAAAATGATTGCAGCTAATTTAAATCACATGACATCCTGTCCAACAGAACTACTATTTGTGATGGAGAAAAATTAAGGAGGGGCTTGTGCAACTTGTCTCGGGAGAGGCAGTTAGATATCTGCAGTATGAATCAAGAGGCCGAAATGTCAGCCCAAATGCTCTCTACTTTGCCACTGCAAACTCAGGAATGCCCCTTTACTCCTCGGTGTCTCAGTTTCTCCATGTGTAAGCTGATGTTAAGTACATTTTCACTTTATTAGAACTATACTAAAGATTGAAATTTGCTGTAATGTGGGGATGAATACAGCAGTTCTCTTTTAACTTTTCAAAAAGAAGACAGATTATCGCTTACTACTTCAGTAATGGTGAATTTATAAGACCAATTTGACATCCTCTGTGTTTTTCCAGAGGAACCCTGGTTGGCATAGTGGTGAGACACTGCACTCTGATCTGCAAGGTCAACAGTTCAAAACCACTTACCGCTCCACGGGAAAAAGGGCTTTCTAGTCTCAAAGAGTTACAGTGTTTTAGGATCACTATGTGTTGGCATTGACACTATGTCATGAGTTTGGTTTGGGTTTGGTGTTTTTCCATCTGGTTGGCCAGAGTCGAACCATTAACCTCCAATGTCACCAGTTCTAGTGGAGATGTTGGCAGCATTGTCTGTATTGGGCCAGCAGCAAGCACATCTCGTGGCTGATTTCTCAGAGGCTGAAATTTGTCAGAAGTCCGCAGCTGCTCATCTGAAGCAGGTCACCCAGCTATTGGAAGAATCAGGACAAATCACCCCACCCCCACCCCCAAGACCATCCTCTTGAGTCTTTTAGATCATCCCATATTTTATTCATATTTTTGTCAACTATTTTTCATGGTATTAGGGAATTATTGGTAACTAGAATCAGAGTAATTTTATAAGTTCAGTTTAAAAAATCAACTTACTATGTTGTCGAATGGTGGTTTGTGGGTTAGTTTAACAAGCTGTCTTTCATGGCTATTTCCCAACAGGTTTCTGAAGGCAATCAGGTAATATTGGGTTAATCCTCTGAGCATTTACCTGTTAACTCTCAAAAACCTGATTCTCTGCCATTGAGTTGATTCTGCCTCAGTTCTAGTTCCTAAAAGATCAAATCATCATTTACTTGCCTATATTGGTTGCACGACAGCTTTGAACACCTCAAATTTTACTTAATGTTTTTCCAAGTCATTGTCTCATAGGTCCCAGTTAGACTGACCCAGAGACTAAAGTAAGAGCTAAAATAACCTCTTACTTTGCTAGTCTCATTTCAGAACAGAAGACATTCAGGACCAAAGAGGCAACGAATCACCTGATTAAAGTTACATAACAACTTTTGATAAAAATAAATTTGAATTCTGTGCTCTCAATTCACAAAGTCTATATACTATCTCCATCAAATGTATTTAAAATGTTTATGTTTGTGTGGCAATTCTTAATGTGAACCCTTTTTACTTGGAACCGTGAGAAAATTATTTACCTGGTCTAAGCTCTGAATAATAGCCTCCAACCCCTGTAAACTTGGTTAAGACATGCTGTGCAAGAATAAGGCTGTTTTGGATCCCACATCAAATTCAGTTTAACCAAATGAAGATTGTTGTTGGTGGTGTCATCGTGTTGGGCCTGGCTCAGATTGAGCTTACGTATAATCGAACAAAACATCCCTCAGTCCTATGACGTCGTCACAACCGCTCTTATGCTTGAGACCATTTCTGCAGCCATCATGTCAAGCCGCCTTGTCGAGGACCTTCCTCTTGTTTGCTGCACCGCCACTTTCCCAAGCATGACGTCCTTCTCCAGGGACTGCTCTCTCTCTTGGCAACTGTCTAGTCTCTGTGAGATGAAGTCTTGCTAGCCTTGCCTGGAAAGCGCATTCTGGCTGCTCTTCCAAGGCAGATGCTCGTTGTTTTGGAGGTCCAAAGTCCTTCCAATATTCTTCACCAGCACCATAGTTCAAATGCATTAATTTTCCGTTGTCCTTCCTTATTCAGTGTCCAACTTTCCCTGCACATGAAATGATTGAAAATACCATGGCTTGAGTCAGACACCATCTTACTCCTTGTGTTAGTCTGGGTTGACTAGAAAAAACAAATCCAGAGGCATTCATATGTGCATAAGAAAAAGCTTTATATACAACAGCAATGGCATACTGAGAAAACATGCCAGCCCAGTACATATTAAGTCCATAAGTCTGATATTAGCCCTCATGTCCAATACCAAGCCATAAAGTCCTCTTCAGACTCACTCAACACAGGCAATGATGCTGAATGCGGGAAGATCACAGGCCAGGGGGTGGAAAGTCTTGTAGATCCAGTGGCTGTAGAAGCATCTCAGTGCTGACAGGGGTCTCCACGTGGCTCCTCCAGTTCCAGGGCTCTGGTTGCATCATTGAGCTCCATCAGACTCGTAGTCAGGAATGTCTCACAGGAAGCGAGTGTCCTACCTCCAGCAAGCCATTTTTCTCCTTAGCGCCTCCAAATGAGATCATCAAGCCGAGACCTTACTGACAGGCTAGACTCCACCCCATTCACTCTTCATACTTTCAAATCGACAGCAGATTATGTAACCACCACACTTTGCTTTTCTCAACACTATAAAGAGGTTTTGTGCAGACGATTTACTTAATGTAATGCATCATTTCATCTCTTCACTGCTGTTTCTATGAGCTTTACTTGTGGTAAAGCAAGAGAAAATCATTGACGACTTCAATCTTTTCTCCCAAAAGAAGACATTATGTTGAAACTACGATTTGTTTAAGCACCCAGCCTTGAGGAAGGCTGAGGACACCGAAGATAAGAGTCTACCTTACAAATAATCTTACTTGGAAGTGTTAGAATAAAATGAAATTACTCTGGCAAATATTAAAATATTTTTCCTCAAAGCATTTTCAGGAAGATCTTAAGGGAAGCCCTAACATTCAGGTGCAGAGCCTGGATGCAGGCTTCAAAGTCTCTGTGACAGCCGTCTAAGAGTGGAAGTCTAATCAAGGAGTCAGGAACACAGAAGGAATTCTACTTCCTTGGACCATGTCTTCTGCTCATTCATTCCCCTGTTAGCCGGCTCCTCCTTCTTTAGGGATTGATGCATCTCAGCCTTCCATCAGAGCATTGTTTTCTCCGGAAGCACAGGGTCTCCTTTGAAAGGAAGGAGGGGAAAAAATCACATCCGGATCGCCACAGTGGCCAATGCGGGGAGGGCCACCCCCGCGGGCTCCGCTCCGCTGCAGGGGAGGAGCACTTGGACTCTAAAAAGAACTGGCTAGAAATCCGAACAGACAGTGTCGCTGAGCAGAAAGACAGGCCAAATCCCGAGACGTGGGAATTATGTTTATGCAATGGAGAGAGGTCACAAGAGAGTAAAGCGCAAGGGATCTGTAAAGACGGGCTAAGATTGCAGATAAGGGAGCCGGCAGAGGTGGTCCGTGGCTTTGTGGTGCGCTGTGATCGTATAGTGGTTACCTCTCTGCGTTTGAGGCTGTGGCGACCACGTTCTAAGTTCTAATCGGAGTCACAGCTGTCGAGTTTGGGGGAGTCTTGAGACTTGGTGTCTTTTAGTTTCGCTTTGAAGCGTCCGCTGGGCTGCGGCTTACTGGATCTGCTGCCTTCTGAGGGCCAGGAGAGACGGACACGCCTGCCGCACCACTATCGGAAACGCTAGGGCCCAGTGGTAGGAGCATTTGCAGAAATTATCCCCAAGAGTAACACACCCTCTCAAGAAGCTCGGACTGTACCGTGTGCAGCGTCTACCAATGTAATGGCCAGGGCGTCATTTTCCTGGTTGATCTCTTTCAAATATCAGCAGGGTCTTCTAAAGACGCAATAAGAACCAGCTTTTTATGTGATCACAGGCCAACAGCATATTTTACGGTAAAATCAAGTAATATAAAACTTGATGGCTTTGCCCCCAATTGAAGTATAATTCACAGAGTAAAACGTGTAAATCTTAAACGCACATATATTCTACCAAATGTAACCATCAGTCCAGAAAAGTAGGAATCCTTTCCAGTTAATTCCTATCCCATCCTCACTTGAACAAACTGTTCTGATTTCTGGTCCCATAGATTATCATTGACCATCCTTCACACGAAGGATCTCTCCTTCTACCATAGTGATTGGCAGTTGAGAGCCACTGGTCTCCTTGCAAGGTCTATGGAACGATTCTACTCCGTCCTGCAGGAAGACAGGAGTTGGCGTCGACAGGATTACAAGGGCTTGATTCTAAAAACGTGCATCAGTGAGTACACTTTCGTGTGTCTCTAGCCTTTCTTTTCTTTCCCTCCCTCCCAGATAAAAATACTTTTCACATGCATCTATGCTATTGGGTGTAGTATTTTGGAGTTGATGAGTGTTATTCCTGTGTGTGAACATATCGTAATTACTGAACAATTGAGCTGTTTTCAATTTTGACTGCTGTGAACAACGCTTCTACGAACAGATTTGCGCACCAACCACTAAAGCCAAAGATGAAGGCATTGGAAATTTATTACCAACTTCTACAGTCTGAGGTTAATTAAGCATAAAATTAAAAAAGCATTAGTAACTACTGGTTAATAATTATTGGAACATTAATAAAGTTAGTCGATTGTTAGTTGGGAAATATGACCTTTGTGGAAGAAATAGCCCGAGAGATACCATGATAGAATTTTGCAAAGCAAATGACTTATTCATTGAAAATGCTTTTCTTTTCAACCACACCGACAGTGCCCGTACATGTGGACTCACCAGAAGGAGTACACAGGAATCAAATTGACTGCATCTGTGGAAAGAGACCAATCAATCAAACGAGGCTGGTGACCAACTAAAGAAAAACACATCAATTTCTCGTGTGCAAGTTCAAGTTAAAGCTGACGACATAAAAGAATTAAGCGGGAAATTTCAAGGGGCAGCTTTGAGAAAACAACGTAGAGTGTGAAAATGACACGTGCAAAGACCTGGCGTTAGAAAAGCAAAGGAGAACATGCTGGCATTTCTCACGCTGAAAGAGCGGAAGAAAACATTCAAGCCTCAAGTTGCAATACTGAGAGTTTCAGTGGATGCTATGGAATAAATTTGTATTGCTAACAGCAAGATCGGTAGTTCAAACCTACCAACCACTCCACTGGAGAAAGATGAGGCTGCCTGTTTCTGCAGAGATTTACAGTCTCTGAAACTCTCTATACTCAGTATGAGTACACTCTGACTCACTGAGTCAGAATAGACTCAGTTTGGTTGGCTTAGGTTACGGGCAAAATATTGAAGGGCCCAGAAAGCATCAAAAGAACATGGAGAAACATACAGTCCCTGTGCAAAAAGAAGCAGTCGACATTCAATCATTTCAAGGGGCAGCATGAACAAGAGCTGATGGTACGAAGGAAGACATTGAAGCTGCCGTGAAGGGCAAGGCTCTAGGAGTTAATTCAATGCCAGTTGAGATGTTTTATAGCACAAGCACAGTGCTGGAAGTCTTTGTATTTGCAATAAATATGACATTGGCTTTGCAAAATTCTGTTATGAGATCCCTGGCATTTCTATCACTAAAACTATATTTTCCAATTTACAATGTTTGTTAATAATTCAGTTAACTTTTGTCTTCCAGTCACTAATGATTATAAATGATAACAAGAAATTTGGAAGACAGCTACCAACTAGGGGGCAAAATTCATATGCTCCAATACAATGCAGAAATCATAGATTAAGATCATGAATATCCCACACAAGTAAAATTTTGCTGAAGATAAATTTTAAAATGGCTGCACCACTACACCAAAAGGGAACTATCATAAATTCACGAGAGATTCAGAAGAAGACGGGAATGAGGGATGTCAATGCTAGTGTCAGAGGGTTCTTGGCTGAGAGCAGAGAATACCAGAAAGATGTGTATCTGTCTTTCCTTGACCAGGCAAAAGCATTTGACTGCATGGATCATGGCAAATTATGTTTCATATGTGAAGAATGGGGATTCCAGAACAATGAATTGTGTTCCTGCAGCCCCTCCACAGTTTAAGATCAGGGAAGGTATATGTCAGAACTGTATTTCTTCACTTTATTATTCAGTCTGTTTGCTGAGCAATTAATTAGAAAAGTTGGGCTATATGAAGAACTTGGAATCAGAATTAGAGGAAGTGTCTGATAGTGAGTTTTTTGTGCCAAACTGGCCAAAACACACATGTGGGGCTAAATGAAGGATGGAGAGATAAATGGCTCTGTGATCCTCACTTTCTAGTTCTTGGGTCTCTTGCTTTCTGATGGTCAAACCAGGGTGCAGCTACCTTAGCCAGTTCCCTGCTTCAGCTGGCAAGGCTCACTTCCTGCAAGACATCTCTGAGGAGAAGCCACATGGATCTACCCCAATGCAGCCCTGGTTGCTGGAGCAGCCGAGTGGAGACCCCTGACAGCACTGATATGCTTACACATTCACTGACTTGGCTTTCCTCCTGGAATTGGCATCATAGTATGTGTTTGGTGAGATGGAGGAGGACTGTGGATTGATGTCGGACATATGGGTTAATGTTGGACTTGTGGGTTTGGGTAGCACTGGGTGGGGATGTTTTCTTTTCTTTCTTTAAACATTTTATTAGGGACTCATACAACTCTTATCACACTCCATACATCAATTGTATAAAGCACATCTGTACATTCTTTGCCCTCATCATTTTTTCTCTTTTTTGTGGCGCCTGCTGCTGCTGACCTTTCGGATGTGCAGGGAAGCACATACAGGGCCCGGACCTTCTTCAGCTTAGTCCAAATGGGGGCTGCCTAGTTCAGACCCGGCCCAAACAGTAAGCAACCCTCATCATTTTCAAAGCATTTGCTCTCCACTTAAGCCCTTTGCAACAAGTCCTCTTTTTTCCCCCTCCCTCCCTCATGTGCCCTTGATAATTTATACATTGTTATTTTGTCATATCTTGTCCTGTTCGACGTCTCCCTTCACTCCCTTTTCCGTTGTCCGTCCCCCAGGGAGGAGGTCACATGTAGATCCTTGTAATCGGTTCCCTCTTTCCAACCCACACACCCTCTACCCTCCCAGTATCGCCCCTCACATCCCTGGTCCTGAAGGGATCATCCACCCTGGATTCCCTGTACCTCCAGCTCCCACCTGCACCACTGTACAACCTCTGCTCTATCCAGACTTGCAAGGTAGAATTTGGATCATGATAGTTAGGGGGAAGGAAGCATTTAGGAACTGGAGGAAAGATGTATTCTTCATCGGTACTACATTGCACCCTAACTGACTCATCTCCTCCCCTAAACCTCTCTGCGAGGGGATCTCCAGCGGCCGACAAATGGGCTTTGGGTCTCCACTCTGCACTTCCCCCTTCATTCACTATGGTAAGATTTTTTTTTTCTGATGATGCCTTATACCTGATCCCTTTGACATCTCATGATTGCACAGGCTGGTGTGCTTCTTCCATGTAGACTTTGTTGCTTCTGAGCTAGATGGCCACTTGTTTACCTTCAAGCCTTTAAGACCCCAGACACTATCTCTTTTGATAGCCGGGCACCACCAGCTTTCTTCGCCACATTTGCTTATGCACCCGTTGGTCCTCGACGATCATATCATGGAGGTGTGCACCCAATGATATGATTTTTTGTTCTTTAATACCTGATAACTGATCCCTTTGGAACCACATGATCACACAGGCTGGTGTGTTCTTCTATGTGGGCTTGTTGCTTCTGAGCTAGATGGCCGCTTGTTTATCTTCAAGCCTTTAAGAACCCAGACACTATATCTTTTGATAGCCGGGCACCATTAGCTTTCTTCACCACATTTGCTTGTTCACCCACTTTGGCTTCAGCGGTTGTGTCAGGAGGGTGAGCATCATAGAATGCCAATTTAATAGAAGAAAGTATTCATGCATTGAGGGAGTGCTTGAGTAGAGACCCAAGGTTCTTCTGCGACCTTAATACTAAACCTACAAATATAGGCACATAGATCTGGGGATGTTTTCTTGATGTGCACTTAACCTTTATATAAAACTCTCTCTTATGAGTTTCTGTGGATTTGTTTCTCTAAAATACGCAGACTAACTGTCATTAACAATCTTTGGGTCTCCTGCTGCAGCGCTGAGAGTGGGATCGCCCGGGAGCTCGTCTAGAAGTCAGAAAAAGAGGAATTGCGTTAAAAAAATGGCAGACAAGCCAGACATGGGAGAAATTGCCAGCTTCGATAAGGCCAAGCTGAAGAAAACGGAAACGCAGGAGAAGAACACCCTGCCGACCAAAGAGACCACTGAGCAGGAGAAGCAGAGTGAAATCTCCTAATCCGAGAGGATTCGCCACCCTTCCCCCCCTCCCCCCCGCCACCCACCCCCATCATCCACCAGATTGATGTAGAGGAAGAGTCACCTGCAAGATGGACACGAGCGACAAACTGCACTGTGAACCCACTGGCCTCCGGGTCTCCGAAGGGACTACCAAATTCTCCAGTCTGCCCTGGGATACTATAGAAAATTATTTGTATGATTAATGAAAATAAAACACCTCGTGGCATAAAAAAATGTTTGATATGTGCATGTCACAACCCTGCTTGCTAAAAGCAAAGAAGACTTGAAGATCAAAGTCCACAGCCTTCAGTATGGATCACAGACTGCGATAGTTTACTGTGCCAGCCTGGCCGATAAACACAAGTAGGATTAACTGCAGGGCAGAGGGATAAATGGCTCGGTGAGCCTCACCTTGCTTGTACTGTGCCTCAGTTTAAAGGGGTACACTACCTGTGGGATGCCTAGCCTGTGGACTGTGTCGCTGTAAATTGAGGTCCCTTTAATCCCACAGGATTGGAATGTCCATCTCTGGAGCTGGGGACTGACAGTTGGTGACAGTTGGGGACCTGCCTTGCTGTTTGCTGCCTGGGTATATATAGCCCAGCTCTCTACAGAAGGGGACTGGCAACTGGCAGCTCTCAAAACTCGAAGGACTGCTAGTGTCTCACTGCTTTATAATTTAACTGTTAATTTCTTGTATTATCTATCTATCTGTATATAATTTAATGGTTCATTTCTTATGTTATATATCTATCTTTATATATATCTGTATAATTACTAGCAATCTGGTTTGTGATTATGGTGATTTTTAATAAGTGGACTTTTTAATCAAGTGGGTTGGTTGGTTCCCTGAAGCATGAATTAGCAATGACTTATACCAAATCGGGAAATTCCAGAACTGCCTTATACATTCTATATGAAGAAGGGACCCAGAGGCTGAGGGAAATAGATATTTGAGAATGGACTTCTCAGATTGGACCCACAGGCTTACTCAGGGTGTGCCCAGAGAAATACCTTTCACTATAAGGGCTATGAATAAATTTGTGAAGGGAGCAGGCCTTTGAAGGATAAGATTGCTGTTTTATATAAGCAACACTTAATTTGGGAACTTCCCGAACTGAATTGACACCTAATTACAATGCAGTTGGTTGGACCCCATCTTGATGGGCCAAGTGTTAGCATTTAATTGAAAAGACAAGATGAATATCAACTTCGTTTTTCTTTCTCAAAGCACCTTAAGGAGACTAAGCGTATCACTGAGAGAGCTTGTACGCAGCCATCCACTGATTGCAGAGCCAAGTTTAAACACGCCTCGTTTGAAATCAAGCCATGCATGTAGGAACAGCAGCAACACCTTTTTCCCTCTGTATTTCTAATATAGACTTCAGTGGCATTGCCCCTTTGGAGAATCCATCCTGAGGAACTTGGCTTATAGCTGCCCCACTCCACTCTCTGCCTCCATTGTCACAAGCCCCACGCATCGCTGTGTTCTCGTCTCCTTGTGTAAGGACACCAGCCATGTTGGGTATAAGGCCCAGCCCAATCCAGCGGATCTTAACTTAATCACGCCTGCAAATGTTGAGGCCACAGAAATGCCTGGAGAATTTAGGAGAGTCTTTCCTCAGTGAGCTGGGCTACCAAGGAGCGGGAAGGGCTTCCCCTCAGAGCAGCAGCAAGGGAATCATCGGCGAGTTCATAAAGGCAAAAGCTACAAAATGATTTGGCTCATTTGTTAGGGTCTTAAGGAGGCATGTAACAGAAGCAGAAGGCAAAATTAATTGGGTAAGTGAAACTTCAAAAAGAGCAAGCAAGCATTACAGGGTATGTAACAGGATAGATGATAATTTCCTGGTTAACAAAATAAGATTAATTACAATGTCTTCATTCCAGGTACACATGAGTACATTCTGAAGTCAATCAATCAGTAGCGGGGCTTTCTGAGATGGGAGTGGGAAAGCGGCAGGTCATTCAGAAGTCAGCAAAATAGTGTTACAGTGGCTAGTCTGCTTCACAAAGACCCCATTTACTGATAAAAGAACTCTCTGAGACCCCAAGAGGACTTACATTTTTGGTGTAGTAAAATTCTATTCACACTGAGTGCTTGCAAAATGTAAATTCATTTTTCAGGCCTTAGGCCAAAGGCAGGGAGGGGAAATTTTTTCCATTATATGACCATGAAATAATGTGATTAGTAATTCTGTTCTTTGTAGGAAGATAGAGTTTCAGAGAAGGTTCCTTGTGGGAAACAGAAGGATTTCTCCCAAGTTGTCTCCCCCAAATATAGGCCAAATTTAGCTGCTTGGGAATGACTGTACACTTGGAGGTCTTCAGAAGTAGATCAGGGGTTATGCTCCCTAAGGGTTATCAGCCATCTAGAGCAAGCAGACCCCACTGTTTATCCCACAACAAATAGGGCCCACTTCCTTCTGATCAGGATAGTAGTTCTCTGTTTCCTTGTAGGAGAAGCCAGAGAGGTCAGACCGCCCTAGGGTGACCAAGGTTAGGCCGCCATCATGAATCTAAGGTCCGCCCATCTTGTCACATGTATACCTCTAGTCCCTCTCATTCCTATGGGCACACCCCTAGCTCATCCCCTTCCTGTTACACTTATGTGTATCCTACATCCCCTTCCCATGATGTGTTTGCCTGTTGTCCTGCCCCTTCCTGTGACGTGTGGTACCTGTAATCATATCCCTCTAATGAGATATAACCCTTAGTTAGCAATAAAGTAGGGGCTCTCACTCCGGAGGCTCTCTCCTGCTCTTGTGGCCGGGCTTCCCCCATGAGAACCACCAAGCAGGGCTGAGGTGAGCATGCTTCCATGAATGGTGTCTGACTCCATTATCCCAATCTCTCCTCTACCTCTCATGCTCTCTGTGACTTTACTAGAATCTTTACTTATTATCACTGTACAGGCGTGCCTACCGGACCTGTGATGATTTGTTGGGGACGCTCCTCTCCTCACAGTGCCTCATATTCTAGGCTGATCGTTGAGACTGATATTAGGAAAAAAACGGACTTCCTGCATATAACAATTACTTATGTATTTTAGTGGTTACATGTTGCCCTGCTAACTGCAAGGTCAGAAGTTCAAAGCTACCAGCTGCTACACAAGAGAAAGATGAGGCTTTCTACTGCTGTGAAGAGTTACAGTCGCTCTTTCTGTACTCAGTGCAGCATGGCTCGTGGTCCCAAGAAGCACCTTAAGTGCATAGCTGCTCCAAAGCATTGGACGCTGGACAAACTGACTGGGATGTTTGCTCCTTGTCCATCCACGGTCCCCACAAGCTGAGAGAATGTCTCCCACTGGTCAATTTCTTAAGAAATAGATTGATGTATGCTCTGACAGGAGCTGAAGTTTTAAAAAATGCATGCAGCGGTTCTTTAAGATTGATGGCAAGGTCGGAACTGATATAACCTACCCTGTTGGTGGTATGGCTGTGATCAGCACTGACAAGACGGAGAGGATTTTCATCTGATCAGTGACAAGGGTCACTTCGCCGTTCACTGAATTACACCTGAGGAGGCGGAGTACAAGTTGTGCAAAGTAAGGAAGATCTTTGTGGGCACAATAGGAATCCCTCCTCTGGTGACTCATGATCCCCGCATTGTCAGGGGAAGCCAGCCCCTAACACATCATTACGGGTCCGGTAGGCACAATTGTACAGCAATGATAAGTAAAGATCGTAGTAAAGTCATAGAAAGCATGAGAGACAGAAGAGAAGTATTGAAGGAAATGGAGTCAGACACGATTCATAGTAGCAAGCTCACCTCAGCCCCGCTTGGTGGTCCACGTGGAGGGAGAGAGAGTCTTTAATGCTAGCCCAGGCTTTTAATATTCTCCGGGGACATGCAAGCCCCCTAATTACAGTGAGGACCTATGTCACAGGAAGGGGCTGTGCTATAATAGGAAGGGGAGGGATTGGGGTTATACATGTGACAAGATGGGCGGATCCTAGGTTTAGGATGGTGGTTTAACTTTGACCTATTCCCTAGATCTCCATAGGAACCATTATCAGTAGGGTGTAAACCCCACCTACTGGAACCAGATAGATGACTGCAGGCCCCATTGTCCTTAACAGCAGGGAGTGGGGCCTATTGCTGGCTGGCAACTGATCACCCTCAGGGAGGATGCCTGTGAGCATCTGACCTCCCCCCACACCGCATCTTCTCCTATCTATTGGGGGTTCACAGAAGTGATAGCCACTGTAATGTCTTGAAATTTGGAAGAGACTTTATTCGGTTTTAACCAGACTGCGAGATTCTAAAAGCGACTCCTTGATTGCAGGCCCGAGTAGACATGTCAGTCAATCTTTAAAAGCAAAACCTCATTTACTGTTTATCTTGGACAGCGGTTCTCAATCTGGGCCACAACTCATTTGGGGGCTGAACGATCCTTTCACAGGGGTTGCCTGATTCCTAACAGTAGCAAAATTACAGTTATGAAGTAGCAACGAAAATAATTTTATGGTTGGGGTCACCACCACATGAGGAACTGTCTTAAAGGGTCGTGACATTAGGAAGGTTGAGAACCACTGCTCTGGGACATAAGCAAGCATGGACAGAAGCAGAAAGCAAAATTAGTATTATTTTTTAGAGTTAGTGAGTGTTACAAGGCACAGCATCATTACAACATCCTGGTTAATAAAATAAAAATAGTAACATCCTGGCTACAACATCAAAAGGAAGAATGTTATTCATTAAAATGTTCTGATCTTGAGAACAAGCAGTCAACAAGGTGTTACAGTAGCTACTGCTAGTCTGTCTCACTCTCCTCTTCTCAACCATTCAGATTGAGCTGGAGACGGAAAGATTACTGATTCATCAGGTCTGACACTGGCAACGTGTGTATGTGACTGGAAGTGCTAACGGGGGAAGAATTGGTGTGATCATCTATAGAGATGCCCTGGCTCTTTTGATGTGGTTCATGTGAAAGATGCCAATGGCTTTACCACCCTCTCTTCCAACATCTCTGTTACTGAAAAAGGCAATCAATCATGGATTTCTCTTCCCCAAGGAAAAGGTATTGCCTCACCCTTGCTGAAGAGACAAGAGACTAGCTGCCAAACAGAGCAGAGGGGGAAATAATCTCTAGGTGGTGTGAATGAAGAGATCTCTGAAATAATAAATACAGCATAATTAATTGAAAAAAGAGTCTTAAACCCACAGGGGAAGTCCTACCCTCTCCTATAGGATTGCTCTGAATTGCAGTCAACTCCATGGCAGTGAAGTTGTTTCTGTTTTGCATACATCTCGGATACTTTCCTTTATCAACAAATATTTCAAATTCTATACTATTGGTTAAATTTATGATACTATTAATAGAATTACCATATGGGTCCACTGGGGGATTATTTATATTTCAAAAAAATGATAATACTGTCTTTAAATCAGACCATTCATATATATAGACACACACACATATATGATAGATATGAGTGGATTTTTAAGTTCAAACTTAATCTCACATCCTAATCTAAAAACAATTAGTTCTTAAGATGAGGCCCTAATTAATACCTGGTGTCATGAAAAGATCACTGATGATGTGAAATGAATGCTATAGCAAAGTGTAGTGAAGAAAGCAGATGGTGCCCGGCTGTGGGAAAGAAGGATGTCTGTGGTTCAAAAGCTTGTCTTAAAGCAAGCAGCCATCTAAGTGAGGTTTCAGTTAAGAGACACCAGTCTGTGTATCCAAGGATTGTAAATAATAAACTCCGAGACCAAAGGTGGGAATTGTATTAGAGCTTAGATGCTGAGCACCCTTTTTTCAGAAGGCCATGGATGACAACGAAAGCCCCGAATCTACTTTCAGGGTCCCAGGTGGAGTGAGCCATCAGCAAATCCCCTTGCCCATGGACTATGTGAGTGGTCATGTGACTAGCCTTGCTAACAGGACGAAGTGGACTGGAAAGTGGATTCGTGCAGATGTCCCCGGGTTAAAATTTAACACCTTATCATTTGTTTTCCCTTTTGATCGATTTTCAATTTGTTCTAGTATTTATTGTTTTCTGCTTTCTTTTGGATTGAGGGTCTTCTGTGTTTTTATTTGCTTCTTTGTTCAGCTACATTTTGGGTCTAATTTTCTGTGTATGAAATCCAGGAGAGGTAAATCTATAGAGACAGGAACTGGATGAACAGTTTCTCAGGGCAGGGTTATGGGGAGCTAATGAGTACAAGAATAAAGAAAATGTTCTAAAATTGATTGTGGCCAGGATTGCGCAACTCTTTTAAATAAATTTAAATCATTTAACTGTATGGTATGTGCATTACATGTTCTTAAAAGTTTTGTGTTTGCTGGTGCATATGGGAGCTGGAGGCACAGGGAATCCAGGGTGGACGATCCCTTCAGGACCAGGGGTGTGAGGGGCGATGCTGGGAGAGTGGAGGGTGAGTGGGTTGGAAAGGGGGAACCGATTACAAGGATCCACATGTGACCTCTTCCCTGGGAGAGGGACGGCAGAGAAGGGGGGGAAGGGAGACTCCGGATAGGGCAAGATATGACAAAATAACGATGTATAAATTACCAAAGGCACATGAGGGAGGGGGACGGGAAGGAGGGGAAAAAAAAGAGGACCTGATGCAGAGGGCTTAAGTGGAGAGCAAATGCTTTGAGAGTGATTGGGGCAGGGAATGTGCGGATGTGCTTTGTACAATTGATGTATGTATATGTATGGATGGTGATAAGAGTTGTATGAGCCCCTAATAAAATGTTTTTTTTTTAAAGTTTGTGTTTGTTTTTTTTTTTTTAGAAGATAGGCGAATGCTGAGCACAAGTATACAGAAGTCATGGAACCAGGAAACCGAGCCTAGGCTCTGACTTTGTCCGATGTCACGTGTTGTAGGAAAGAGTCAAATGGCTATATGCAGGAAGGAAAAAGCAGCTTTGGGATGCGGCCATTGGGCACTTGGTTGAGAACTGAAAAGCTGGTGGTTCAGCACAGGCCAGAGATCAGCTCCCACACAGATTACAACTAGAAAATTCTACAGGGCAATTCCACTCTGTCCCACGGAGTCGCTATAGTTGACAGGCCCTCCCCAGGGGAACAATCTATGAAGGAGGCATCAGAAGGGAGTTGGCTACACTTTGGTGGGAAGGACAATAGAATCTGACTGCTCTCAACTACAGATAACCTCTGAGCACACAGTGAAACAGGCAGGCCTGAGAAGGACATCTTTTATGATAGCTTCTTTATGGAGGCTATAGTGGGGATGATTTCCAGTCTTGAGAATTTGTACTAATAGTCACTTCTGTCTCATCACCGTGAGAGCCTTCCACCACCAGATTGGCCTTACAGACCCCGTGATTATGAGCAGAGAGAATTTGGCCATTTTCTTCCTCATCCAGTTCCTCAGTTTCCACATTTCCCCCTTTTGTTTTAAATTCAAAAGGGCTACATATGCACGGTGGCTTTCCACTAGCCGCTGTCCTCTGGAGTCAGAGACAGACAGGCCGGGCCCCCTCGGCGCGGATCCTGAGCCAGGAATGCTGCAGTCCCAGTCCAGAAGACTGCAGACACCTATGCTCAGTCTTCTAGCACCCTGCCAGCGCAGCACCCTCATCCTTTACCCCACCCCCACTGCCCATGGCTCCTCTCATTCTCTTGGGCTGGTAGTAACACCCCACGCTGGGTCAGTTTGAGCTCTGGAGACACCCCGGCAGGGAGAGATCTATTCTGTATCCCCCTGGGTAGGTCGTCCCACGGAGCATTTGTAACCCTGACTATCTAGAAATTGTGAAACTAAGAAAACATGCTAGTGGTTGAACTGCTTCCAAATTTTCATGCGTTTCAAGAACAAAGCCAACATCATTGTTTTAGAATCTTTCTGATACTTCCAATAGGCTAGTTTGACTATTTTGGTGTAGTTTCTATTGCCTGGCATAGCTGCTGATCCTCTCACACGGAGCTTATTTCTTTGTGATTCTTATTATCTCTGAATATGTGCCACTTATTGTATTTTTAGAAGCCCTGGTGGTGTAGTGGTTCTGAGCTGGGCTGCTAATTGCACGGTCAGCAGTTTGAAACCACCGGCTTCTCTGCAGGAGAGAGGGGCTTTCTGTTCCGATAAAGAGCTAGTCTTAGAAACTCAGAGGGGCGCTTCTACCCTGTCCTATTGGGTCACTATGAGTTGGCATTGACTCAATGGCAGTGAGTTTGGTTTGGTTACTGTGATTAAAAAAAAAAATCTTTAAAGGAATCATTTGAGAACGATGATGAAGATCTTCTTGCACGTGGACGCACTCCCATGTGGGAACCCCTTGGCTGTTATGGTTGCTGTGAGTTGCTATCAGTTTGGCCGACTCTGGTGGCCTTACATCTATCAGAACTGAGTAAAAAGGGGATGAAGGATGCACTGATCTCAGACTGTATTAAACAAAGGAGGTATCATTTTTGGGTTCATCTTTTATCTTTATCCTAAGATTATACTCATTTGGAGTCCTACCTTATAGAACTTTTCTCCTCATAAATCCCCCAACTTATACAGAAACTAATCTTTTATTTCCGATCCATTCACCACAGAAAGCTATTGAAACTAATGCTTTAATTTGCAAGATCAGGAACAGCTCTTACCCTGTGCACACACAAACACAAGTTTGCATGTCCAGTGTAAGGGATCACCTTTAAGTAACCTTTCTAGCTATGGTCTTGTAAGTCCCACCAAATGATTGGGTTGTGGTGGTGGTGGTTAGATGCCATCACGTTGGTTCCAACCCACAGCGACCTTATGCCCAGCAGAGAGAGACCCTGCCCAGGTCTGCATCACGCTCACCAGCGTCCCTGTGCTCAAGCCCATTGTAGCCACGGTCAACCCTTCTCCTCTTCCACACTGTCTCTCTGTTTACCAAACATGATGTCCTTCTCCAGACACTGTCTCTCCTGAAAATTTGTCCAAAGTACATAAGACAACGAAGTCTCACTGTCCTTGCTTTGTAAACAGCACTCTGGTCGTACTTCTTTTTTAAAAAATCATTTTATTAGGGACTCATACACCTCCCATCATAATCCACACATACATCAATTGTGTAAAGCGCATTTGCACATTCGTTGCCCTCATCATTCTCAAAACATTTGCTCTCCACCTAAGCCCCTGGCATCAGGTCCTCATTTTTCCCCTCCCTCCCGCTCCCCCTCCCCCATGAACCCCTGATAATTTATAATTATTTTGTCCTATCTTGCTCTGTCCCACGTCTCCCTTCCCCCACTTTTCTGTTGTATGTCCCCCAGGGAGGTCACATGAAGACCCCTGAAATAGGTTCCTCCTTTCCAACCCACCCTCCCTATGCCCTCCCAGTATTGCCACTCACCCACTGGTCCCAAGGGAAACATCCGCCCTGGCTTCCCTGTGTCTCCAGTTCCCACCTGCACCAGTGTACATGCTCTGGTCTAGTCAGGCTTCGAAGGTAGGATTCGGATCATGACAGTGGGAGGACGGGGAGGAAGCATGGAGGAACTAGAGGAAAGTTGTATTTTGCATCGTTGCTACATCGCACCCTGTCTTGTCTCCTCCCCAGACCCTTCTGTGAGGGGATGTCTAGTTGGCCGTACTTCTTTAAAGACAGGTCAGTTTGTCCTTTCAGAAGTCCATGGTACTGTCAGCATTCTTCGTCAGCACCACAATCCCAATGTATTGATTCTACTTCAGTCTTCTTTACTTAGTGTCCAACTTTCACATGCATCTGAGGCTATTGAAATACCATGGCTTGGGTTAGGCACATCTCAATCCTCAAAGTAACCACTTTGCTTTTCAATACTTTAAAGAGGTCTTGTGCACAGATTTACCTAATGCAACACATCTTTTGATTTCTTGGCTGTTGCTTCCATGTGAATTGATTGTGACTCTAAGCAAGATGAAGTCCTGATCAGCTTTAATCTTTTCTCCAATTGTGATGCCACCTATCGGTCCAGTTGTGAGGATTTTGGTCTTCCCACACTGACGTGTAATCCATACAGAGGCTGCAATCCTCCTCACTTTCAGCAGCAACATTGTGTCACCTGCATATCATCAGTTAATAATGATTGGGTGGGGCTATGCAAATAAGGGGCTTGCAGTCCATTAAGGGATTGGGCAGGATTTTGTATCCCTTGTTTGCACTGCTGTTTTCAACCTTTACATAAAGTCTGTATATGAAGGGACTTCAAAATGTGCGTGGAAATTTTTCATTATTTTTTAGTTGCATTTCCCTATAAATTTTTTGAAGTCCCCTCATATGCATGTGTGGGAGGCATGGTGGGTAATTCCACTTGAGGGTCAGGAAGCCATGGGAAGAAAACAAAGAATTCTCCATAATCTAGAAACAAATGACATTTCCAGGGACATTTTATCATATAATCTCATTGTTTTAGAACCACTAAATCAATTTTGTTCCAGATATAAAGACAAATGCATGATTAATTCTTCACATCGGTTTTCCCGTTTGAAGGGAGGGGCAAGACTGGAAAAGCTAAGAGGTAGCAGCACACTCCAGCCTGTGGGGCGGGCTTCTAATGAGGAAAAGTAACTCTGTGGCGGGTCCCCTGGTCACCTGCAGGCAGTTCTGAAGGCTTCTAACGCTCGATGCCTATGCAAGCTGGCACCCAGGGCAACCTAACCAGCCAGGACAGAGGTCAACAAATGGGAGTTAGCATGTGCCTTTGCTTGCTCCCTCCCTCAAGGGGCTGTTCTGCTGTTTCAAGCCTCCCCGTGGGACGGAGCCTATTCCGACTGTGATAGGCGCCCGAGGGCTCTGCTGAAGTTCTTTAATTACTTGTCACGCTTCTCCTTCCCTTCGAGAGGCTTCTTGGGATAATCCCCAAATAAACCATTTGCTCCTAAATCCTGACCTCAATGTCCCCTTTCTAGGGAACACAAACTAAGGCAGCTTGGTTGTTTCAAGTGGGCCAACTCAGGGGCACCGAGGACTGATTTTTATCTTCTGTCTGTGGCTATCGTGCAAGTAATTGAGGATACGCACTGGCTTCAAGCTCCCCTCCTTTCCTCTCAACGTCTTCCCTCTGCTTCCCGATTGCGCCTTTTCCGGTTTTAATTTCATTAAGAGATGTATTACATGTTCCTCCTATTGACATTTAGTCTACACAATTAACAAACAGTCCTTTTAAATTCTGTGTTTACTTTCACCATCTGTTGAATCTAGCCACCCCCACCCCCCAGGCCTTCACGGCAATCAGGGACTGCTAGGTGCGGAGGAGTGAAAGGGTTCCAGCTCCCAGCGACCACCACCCACACAAGGACACACGGCTCAGTCCTGCCCACCCTTCCAGCTGTACACTGGAGCCCACTGTTGCAGCCACTGGGTCAACCCACTCCTCGGTAGTCTTCACACACGTCCGATTGTCTCAGCATCCTCCCTTCTAAGAGCGAAGCCAGCTGGCCGTGCTTCTTCCAGCACGATTTGTCCGTTCTTCGGCAGTCCACGGCGTGCAAAACATCCTTCGAAAACGCAGCAGCAGCACAGCGCGCCAGGTCTCGCCAGCAAGAAAAGACGCGCCACAACAGGATTCTTCCACAGGCGTTTAATGCGATTTTCAGATGTGGAAAAAGAGACCCCGAAGCCTCAAACTGCTGCTGCTTATATACGCTCTGTGGGGATGTGCTGTGCATTGATTGGTGCGTTCGCCAGAACCCTCGTTTACATACTCCAGGGTGGAGTTATGACTACGTCATCTCAGCAGCGCGCACGCGCTAAGTGGTTGTTTACTACTTAAAGGGCCACAGCCCTGACTACCCGGCGCCATCTTGTAGTGGCACGAGAGCTGCGGCTTCCCACACCCCGGGCAGTCTCCCAAGCTGCAGATTAGGTCCTGGCGAATTGTCACCGACTGGGCAAAGTGATCGTCCAACGTTTACTTAGTTGGCCCTGGCAAGAGCCCCGCGGCCCGCGCTGCGCGGCCGGAACCCGGAAGCGGAGTGGGCGGAGCGGCTGCGGGGCGCGAGCGCCCTCTCGTGGGCGCCACGGGTCGGCACCGGGCGCGGCAGGAGGTTGCGGGAGGTTCGCCGGCCCCAAAAGGGAGAGAGGGCAGGGCAGCAGGAGGACCGGAGTCCGGATTTATCCTGCAGGGTTTTAGCCTTCGCTGCTGAAATCGGTACGGGACAGGCTGTGAAGAATGGACCGCGTGAGTGGGTGGTGGTCTTTCAGCGGTGCATACCGTAAGGAGCATTCGCGCTACAGAATTCCCCGGAAAGGGAAAGCTTTCATGATCCGGCTCCGTCCCTGACATTAACCACCAGTCCAAGAAGCTCTTCTGATTTGCCTTCTGGCCTCAGTCTGAACTCAAGGTAACTGGAGAGATAAGTGTGGGGAACGATGGAATGCCTGAAGCGGTGGAAGAAGGAACTGGGGAGGAATTCTGAGTAGAAAAATATCTGGCTACACGAGATAGGACATCAGTGACTGGCCTCAGCATCTAGCTCCTCAATCAACTATAGAGACGAATATATGTATGGATTGTGATAAGAGCTGCAAGAGCCTCCAGTAATATTTTTTTTAAGTGTAGAGACACATCTCAAAGGAGGTGTTCTAAGATGATTTTGAGAGTTAGGGGAAACATCTAGTTTTGTATTTAATTTTGCAATTATTTATGGAACAAACCTAAAATAGGCAAGAGGCATCTGCCTGATCTTCCGCCTCTGTCCAGGGTCTTGCCCTGCATCCATTCTGCTTCACGGTGCTGAAAAGTGCTTTCCCCAAACAATTGCAACTATATTGTTCTCATACTGCAAACTTCCAAAGGAACCATTTGAAATACTTTATCCCGACATTTAAACTCTGGTAAAGTCTACCTTCATCTCGGTTGTCTTCATGTTGGAGGAGATTATTAAATAAAGCTGCTATAAACATTCATTTTCAGGTTTTTGTGTGGATATTAGTTTTGAATTAATTTGGGTAAATATCCACAAGTATGATTGCTGGCTTGTACAGAAACCTGTGTTTAGCATTGTAAGAAGCTGCTGGACTGTCTTGCAAAGTGGGCATAGCAGTTTGCATTCCCTTCAGTGAGAAATGAGAGTTTCTCTTATCCACATTCTCAACTGCATTTGGGATCATCAATATTTAGGGATTTTAGCCCTTGTAATAGGTGTGCAGAAATCCTTGGGTGGTACAAACAGTTAATGTACTCAGCTGCTAACAGAAGGGCTGGAAGTTCAAGTTCAGCTACAGGTGTCTTGAAATAAAGGTCTAACAAGCTACCTCCCAAATCCATTCCTTAAAAGCCCTGTGGAGCACAGGTCTGCTCTGACACACATGAAGTGGTCATGTGTATGATCTGACCCTACGGTAGCTGGTACTGGAAATCGGTATGTAGTAGTATCTTATAGGTTGTTTTAATTTTTTTTAGGTTGTTTTAATTTGTACTTCTCTGATAATACAAGATGTTAAGTATCTTTTCACATGCTTATTTGCCATTGATATGTCTTTCTGGGTAAGATGTCTGTTTAAATCTTTTGCCCATTTAAAAATGGATTTGTTTTCTTACTGCTGAATTTTAAGAATTCTTTATATATCTTGGATACAAAGCTTTGATCAGATACAGGTTTTGCAAATACCTTCTCAGTCTATGGTTTGTCTTTTCTTTCTCTTTAGTAAGTGCAATCAGTTTGTTTGTTTTTTCACCAGAGTGGACATATATCCCAGGCAGAGTTTGTGTTTCTGACAATAGGGGCCCAGGCAGCACCTATCTAGAGGCTTTACAGAGTGTCTGATCATCACTCACAGCCTCGAACCAGGGGACACACTTCAAAGTAAAAAACAACAATGAGTCATGACCTCATGCTCCAGTTTGTGTGGCATACAACAAACACAAGCCAGTGGTCTGCATCATTAGATGACTCCAGATGACCACACAGAGATCAGGACATAAAATCCCACCTAAGCATCAGGCTCACTTCCATAGAGCCAATTCTATTCTACAGCATAGCAGCCCCATAGGATGGTGTGGAATTACCTTTTGGGGTTTCCACGGTTGTAAGTTTTTACTGGGGCAGACATGAGGCAAGAAATTGGGAATAGTACTTGAGTGCACAAATATCATCACAGAAGTATTTAAAACATGCATAAAGTGTGCTGACAAACATCAACTGGCTTCCATGCAAAATGCACCAGTCTCAGTAATGAGAACGAGTTGGAGAGTATCTTCTTTATGCATAAGGCATATTCTCATGCAAATTATTGCAGTCAGCATAATTTCAAAAGAGACATGACCTGTTATTTTACTTTTGACAAAACATTAAATCTTCAGGTATAAGGAATGAACTGAAGTTAAATCGGTGCTTTATATTTTCTGGAACAATTTAAAAGACTTTCATTCTTATTTTTAAAAAAAGGTATTGGCTACAGTCAACTCATATTGTTTTCCCGGTTGCGAATCTCCTGCTTATTGTCACTCACCAATCATTTGAATACCTGAACCGTGTAAGCAGTCTTTCGTAAGTAACGCATTTAACAAGGATTAGTAATACCTTCTGTTCCGTTGCCAGCTTTGGGCGGGGCGGCGCGGCTCCAGGCGGGCCTTTGGTGCCGCCTGGTGGTCACGGCGCACTTCGCGCCCTCCCCCGCTGTGTGTGCGCAGTCGCCAGCGCTCCGGCCCCAGAAAACGCGGAAGCTCTTGAACGCTTGTTTCCTTCAAGCCTCCCTGAGAACCTCGCGAGGATAGTGTTTGCTTTCCAAGACCTGCAGGGGAGGACAGACTCTCGACATGGCCAACCGCAGAGGGGCAAGTGGGTGGAAGCGTGTCTGTTTCGCCCTCCAGCTCGAGGGCGGCCCCCCCAGGTCCCGGGGTTCCTGGTCGGCTCACTTGGCGGGAACTCGAGGCCCGAATGGGCGGTGCCGGCCGCAGAGGAAGCCGGAGCACTGCTAGGCCTTAAAGCTCCGAGTCGGCGACGGCGCCACCTCGTGGCCTTAAGCGCGTTGCCGCTTTTGCCGCCTTGAGCGCAGGGACTGCTGGGAAGATCGGCGGTGCGGCATCGTGCGCCCTTCCCCCTGGTCTCCGCGGCCTAGGAGACTTTGGTTCCATTTGTTAGAGGGCCCCGTTGGGCGAGTGTCTGCTGGACATGCCCAGCTTCTCGGTCTGCCTTTTACACACCCCCGCGGGATGCTTCCTGACCAGAGCCTGGAAAGGACTTAGCTGTTCCATAAACACAGGCCGCTGATGGGGTACCCCAAGTGTATTCGGGGACCACAGCTTCACTCACAAGAGCACAGGCCTATCCCAAGATGACAGTAGCGTCCATCGCTGAGATCAAGAACCCAGATGGCACCTGACTTGCAGCAGCAGGAAGTGAGAGACAGAGATTAGAGGATGCATAGGCAGGGGCTGAAGGGGCCCTCCCAGACAGGAAGCAGAGTGACAGGATGTGGGGAGGGGCTTTTGACAGCCTTGGGCAATTTTAAATCGTAAGTCAGCTGGCACCAGACTTTAAATTCCAAAGTCAGCAAACCCCTAACGCTTTTAGCTGACCCTGCTGCCTGCTTACTTCCTGGTCCCTAGCACAGCGCTAGAGTGGAGGAGAGGGCGCAGGCGCCTGCTAGGGCCTAAGAGATGTGACCAGATTCCAGAGTGGTCCCTTCATAGCCTGGAGACACACGCAGGCCAGGTACCCCACATCCAAATAAGAGCAATTCCGACTAGGCCCCACCAGCTGGATCGGGTGCTTTTCCTCTTTTCTAAGTAAACGTCTGCTTTTGCTTGCTGTTTGTGGTCTGGGAACCCATTCTTTGGTTCTCAAGTCAAGGACCCCTGAAGTTATCAGAGCAGGTGCAACGTTGTGCAACAGGAGGCGTGGCAAGTGTTCTCACTGGCCCCAGACTCAGCAAGGGCAACCTCCAGGGCCTGTTGGACCTACCTCCCAGGGCTTCCCTGATGAGGGGCCAGGACCCATTCTGTAGCCCCTCAGGGCTTCCACGCCTGAGATGGGGATTGCTTCTGAGCTTGCAGGCCTGGTAGCGAGAAGACCCTCATTTGAGGATCTTGGGAGCTTCTCTCATTTTAGAGCACCCAGAAAACTCAACTCACTGCCATCAAGTCGGTGCGAACCCTCATACAACCATCAAACTGCTGCCTGGTCTTGCCGATTGAACCAACAAAAACCATTCCAGAACCAAACGCGCTGCCATCGAGTGAATTCTAAAGGACAGGGTAGAACTGCCACAATGAATTTCTAAGACTGTAACTCTTTAAGGGAGTACAAAGCCTCCCCCCTCCCATGGAGTGGCTGGTGGCCTTGGAATTAGGAGCCCAATTTGTACCCAATATGCCACCAAGGCTCCTGGAATACCTGAGCCAATCGCATTTGGAACATTTAGTCTGTGGAGGACAAAAATGGACTGAGAGGTTTAGGTTAGAAGAATAATAGTTGACATGTCTTTGCTGGCCATTCAGACATAACTGAGTTTTGATTTTAGAGAAGCATCATGTTTAATGGTAAAGCTTAGCACACCCCAGCATGGGGCATGGAGTTGAAACAGCAGGGATGGGTAGAAGAACCCCATGGAGCCTCACATGGCAAAGAGGATGAGGAAGGCAACCATCAAACAGAAGAGCCCCATAGCCTTAAACAGGGCAGAGCCCAGGATGGCATGGGAGAAGAGTTGATGCTTGAAAGATGGGTTCCTGGCACAGCCGATAATCAAGGTGCCAAACACTGCCCCAATGCCAGCCCCTGAACCAGCCACACCAACTGTGGCCTCCCCAGCACCAATAGACTTGGCTGCTGTGTTAATATCCCAGGAGACAACACTGCTCTGAACCTCCCACCTGGCCACCTGGCCCAGAGAGCTGCTGCAGGCAGGCTGTTTAGATGGGAGTTCTGGCCTCTTCAGGAATGAGGTAGACACAGGCCTGACTAGACCCCTGGCACAGCAGCGGCCTGGAACTAGAGGAATGGATAGTGCCCGTGGTCTGTGTATTTTCAATCTGCACCCCAATGGGCCAGCTGTCTCTGCTTGGACCACAGCATACGCCCTGCTCAAGGTGACTGACTTGCCGGTTTTTTGTTGTTTTTTAAATGGGATTTTGAAACTGAATGGAAATACAGCTGGCAGCTCTCTCTGGGAGGGGCGTGGTGAGTTTGACAGTCGTCACTGTCAACAGGTAGGTTTCCAAGACTGTAACTTTTTACAGGAGTAGAAAGCCCAGTCTTTCTCCCACGGAACTACTGGTGGTTTTGAACAGCTGACCATGCAGATCTCAGCCTAACGTGTAACCAGTGCACCGCCAGGGCTCCCATCAAGGGCAACAGATAGAGATGATAGTTTGTACTAGCATGCAGCAGTGGGTCTGGTGAGCGGCCACATGGGAATATATTCTGAAGGAATCACCCACAAGACTTGGTAATGGACTTGGTGTTGAGACTTTGGGAAAGAGGAATTGGGAGGATTTGAGGCTGAGTTATTAATCGACTCCATTGACTGAGCTTGGAAAAAACTCATTAATGGAGCTAGTGAAAGGGTAGCAAGAAGAATGTGCTTTATAGGAAACACACTTTGAAAGAAGCCTGCAGTGGGGTGCCTTGCTTTTATTTGGCTTTTCTAGCCATGGTTGTGTAGCGCTCATGAAAAGATTGAGTAGGACTATGCAAATGAGGTGCTTGTGGACCACCGACCACCAAAGGAATTGGTTAGCCTGTAATTAAGGTGTATGGCACCCTTGTGGGGGAGTGGCCATATAAATAACATGTATGGAAGCTTAACAGAGGGAACCAGTCCCAGAGCATGAGTGACTCGATACAACCAAGAAGAGCAGAAGTGGAGCATATCCAGTGTCCCTGTGCTGGGGCCCTCTTTGCAGCGGTCCAGAGGTAGCGCGGTGGTTTCCAGTGCATGGAGCAACAAAGCGGAAGGCCTTCTGGCCCGAGACGTGCTGGCAAAGTGGGTGCTTCCAGACACTTGGCAGAGCTAGGCTTTCTGACCCACAGAGCTAAGAATCGTAACATTTTCCCAAGAAAGCCCCAAGAAGGGCCAAGTGGCAGGGGGTGAGAAGAAACTGTTCTGATTAAAAATTGTATTTTGAGTTTTTTCTGTGACTTCTAAGTTAACCCTGATGGTGAGCTGTATTCTGTTACTCCCTAATAGACTCCCTAACTGTGAGTATGCGCTTGTTGTACTGTGTGGCCATTGCAATGAATTCTCGAACCCAGCAGAGAAGTAGAGAATGTTGGCTCGTTGGTGTCTGTGGTGAACAGACATGACTTGGTCTGACTTTTCAAGCCATACTCTGTGCAGGCAAACAGGATATAGAGACAAGAACCTCAACGACTGGTCAATTTTGCCATTCCTCTGGGTACAACAGAGCCATCTCAGAAGCAGGAACAGGAAGAAGCCTGTGACCACCAAGAAAGAAGAGCCACCAGTGGAGTACGTGCAAGAGCCCTCTCCGAGGTGCCGGAGGCTGCTGAAGCACCAGAGGACACTGCTTTGTGACCAAGAGGCAGGGTGGAGCAGCAGCACCGAGAGTGAGACATGGGGCAGGCTCCACGTCCAGGGAGCCAGGCAGAGGGCAAGGGACTCCGTGTCTGAGAGGCTGAGGACCAGAGAGAGAGATGCCTGCTGGCTGAGAGGAGACACTGCTGTGGACTAAAGACTGCATTCTGAAGGCTCGCTGAGCCTGCCTGTGGTAACCTGTTACTTTGCCCCGATTGCGACCATCGTCTGGGGGTTCTGTGCCGCCCTGGGAATGGAGGAGTGCACCCAGGCGTGGAGTGAGCACTGTGGGAGGCACGGTAGTGTCAGAAGAGGGTAAAGAAGAATGGAGCAGGAAGGCATGAGTAGACATTTCACCAGAGAAGACATGCAGGCAGCAGACAAACCTGGAGAAATGCTCATGGTCACTGACCATTGAAGATAGGCCAATCAAAATAAGACAGCACCTTGTTCCAGCAACGCTCACAAAACCAAAACAAACTGACACTGGAGAGGTTGTGGAAAAGATCGCAACTCTTGCACACCACAGCTGGGACTGTGCAATGGTACAACTCCTGCAGAAATAGTGCGGTGCTTCCTCAAGTCGGGAAGAGAAATACCACATGCCCCAGCACCCCTCTACTTGGCATATATCCTAAAGAAATGAGAGCCATGACAAGAATGGATCCATGTTTTCCCACATTCATCGCAACGCTATACAATAGCCCAAAAAATGCAAACAACCTAAATGCCTTCCAGTGGACAAATGGACAAATAAACTCAAGCTCCAAACTCAACTACCATGACGTCAAGTCTGACTCAGCAACCCTGTAGGGCAGAGGAGAATGGCCACTCCGGTCGAGTAGAGCTGCCGTGAGGGTTTCTGAGGCTGTGAATCACAAAGCCTCGTTTTTGTCCCATGGAGCACCTGCGGGGCTTGACCAACTGACTTGTAGGCAGCAGCCCTGCGTCTATCCCGCTGTGGCACCAGGGACCCTACAATGGAACACCATGCAATATTAAAGAATGACAATGAGGCTATGGAGCACTTCCAATGTGGATGAACCCGGAAGACGTTATGCTAAGTGGAATTAGTCCATGACAAAAGGACAGATAGTGCATGGGACCACTGTTATAAAAAAGAATCAAGAAAAGGTTTTCACCTCAAAAGTAACATCATTTGATGGTTCCTATAAATAGGAAGAAATGGAAGTCCCAGGGTAGAGGGTAGAAAGACAGTGCTCAACAAGAGGGAGGTTGGTCAAGAATGAAAGAGGCAAGGAAAGACATTGAGGAGTTTGCAGGAGTTAAAGGCAACGGAGGCAAATATTACATGCACAACACTTCAGTAGTGGTGCTCTACAAGTAGATGCAGGTTGGACAGGTGGGGGAGGGAAAGCAAGCATATACTCATGAATATATGTAGATTGGAATATATATGAGTGTGTGTCTATGTTTGATAAAGGATATGTGGCAGTTACATAATCTGTCAACTTGCAAAGGGGTGGAGACAAGCCTGTCAATCAGGCCATAGCCAATGAGGCCTCTGTGTGGGCATGGCCTTCTCCTGAGGATTCTGGGAACTCCTGTCTTCCTGCCTGGAGGTGCGACACAAACTCTCTGCTTTGTCTTCTTGCTGACAAGTCGCATGGCACTACCCAAAGGGGTCGCCACCCACAGGTTGAGAATCACTGGATTATAGACTGTAAAACTGGCAATTTGCTCTGTAAACCTTTATCTAATGCACAATGTAAAGATTTTTTTCCTAATGGACTGTATTAGATAAAAGGACTTATAACACTTCACATGTAGATGCTACTAGAGTAAACCACAATTTCTAAAACTTTCATGAAAAACTAAGCTTTTCCCCTCTCCTGAAATGGACAAATAACAGAAATGTGGGTGAAGGGAGACAACGCACAGTGTAAGATACCAAATAATAACAATATATAATTGATCAAGGATTCCTGAGGGTGGAAGGGGTAAAAAGAGGAGCTGATACCATAGGCTCAAGTAGAAAATGTTTTGGAAATGATGATGACAACATATGCTTGATACAATTGATGTATGGATTGTTATAAGAGCTCTAAGAGCCCCCAATAAAATGATTTTAAAAAGAAAACTTAATCTTTCAAAGTGCTACTAATTCATAATTACATGAAACTAAAGTAAATTACATGACTAAATGAAAAGTTCTTGTTAGGTGGTTTTATGAAAATATTTTTTAAATCCACTGTTCTATTTTGTAAATATAAGCAGCCTTTTCCCTCCCCCTTCCTCTCGTGTCCCCCTCTTACAAGAATCAGCTATCTCGGTAATTAACAACTTTACAGTGGCCGTGCGATCTTTCGCAGGTTTGAAAAGCCGTTGGCAAATGAAAATTAAACCTCTGGAGTCTGACTCACCACTCCAGGGTACTGCTGTTAGGCAGCTAGCATAGGGACTGGGGTGTCCATTACGCATGATCTGAGGTTCACGCTTCTGGCCAGGAAGGTGAGCGTTACACCTGGATTGGCCCATCTAAGCCAGGTGAATTTGATTCAGCCAATGGGGTTGGCCAGTATTGTCCGCCGTGCCTCCCAAGGGCCCCCTAAAAAGGCTAGATAGAGCTCTTGCTCTGGCTGGCGCTTCCGTCTCCCTCCCCCTGGCAGAGCCTGGCTGTGATCTGGAGCGGCCAGGCCGCAGTCCTGCAACTGTGCAGCGGACTCTGTCTGGCTTGAGTTCCATTTACTGTAGAACCTGAAACTGCTTCTGTTCTCTACAAACCCACTGGGATCACACACCAGGCTTCAGAGTGAATTCTTTCTTGCGCGGAGCCAAGGGCTGAGGTACATCTCTCCCTTGAGAGATCTAACACTATGTCTAATGAAAAGACCACCAGCTAATGATGATCTGGCTGGAGGGGACTCCGTGTTCAGCCCAATGAAAAGGAATTCAACCTCAGATCCACTGGTCACAATGAAAGAACACCAAGTCTTTTACTTAGACTACGCAGCCCACAGAGAACTGAAGCTTAATGTAATCAATCACTTACCGGGCCAAAGGCAGAGAAAGAACCTACAGAGGAAGCAACTTAGCCAAAGACAGCAAGATGCAAACATGCACAGAGTGAGGTGCTTGAACTGCATTTTACACTTATAGCCATCCTTGTCCTTTGTGCTGCATTTTACCCAAACTGAACTTATCCAGCTTTCTCTTACAAAGATAAATTTAACATTTTTAAATATAAGCTTTAAGAGTTAGCTTAGCTTAATATAATTTCCTTTGAACCAGTCATGTCTACAGGCTTGGTTTTATTCACTTAATGTTTCATGCAAGTAACCGAAGGGGAGAATGACGAAGAGCGTTCCAAAACTCACGACACCTGGCAGGACTGAGGCTCGAACTAACTGTAGGCCAAGTGCCATTTTCTTACTCTGAGACTTACTTCTGCTCCGTATGTGATAGGATGGACCTTTTTTATTAATTCATTTTATTGGGGGCTCCTACAACTCTTATCACAATCCATGCATCCATCCATTGTGTCAGGCACATTTGTACATCTGTTGCCATCATCATTCTCAAAGCATTTGCTTTCGCTCTAACTGTAGCGGCCTGAGGTGACCCGCCAAAATGGCTCGCTATCCACTTGACCCAGAAAACCCTACCAAATCCTGCAAATCAAGAGGGTCAGACCTCCGGGTCCACTTCAAGAACACCAGGGAAACTGCCCAGGCCATCAAAGGCATGCACACCCGGAAAGCCACCAAACACTTGAAAGAAGTCACTCTGCAGAAGCAGTGGGTGCCCTTCCGAGGGTACAATGGTGGCGTTGGTAGGAGTGCCCAGGCCAGACAGTGGGGTTGGACCCAGGGTCAGTGGCCCAAAAAGAGTGCTGAATTTTTGCTTCAATTGCTTAAAAATGCAGAAAGTAATGCTGAACGTAAGGGTTTAGATGTGGATTCTCTGGTCATTAAGCACATGCAGGTGACCAAAGCCCCCAAGATGCGCCGCCGGACTGATGGAGCTCCCACTGAGATGGTCCTGACCGAGAGGGAACAGATCGTTCCCAAACCAGAAGAGGAGGTTGCACAGAAGTAAAAGATTTCCCAGAAGAAACTGAAGAAGCAAAAACTCATGGATCAAGAACAAAGTAAGCTTAAAATAATAAAAGTTAAAGTAGGAAAAAGAAAAAAAATACATTTGCTTTCTGCTTGAGCCCTTAATATCAGCTCCGCATTTCCCCTCTCCCTGTCTACTCCCCACTCCCTCGTGAACCCTTGATCATTTATAAATTATTATTTTGTCATATCTTACACTGTCAGACATCTCCCTTCACCCATTTTTCTGTTGAATGTCCCCCAGGGAGGGGGTTATATGTAGATCCCTGTAATCAGTTTCCCCTTTCTACCCCACCTTCCCTCCACCCTGCTGGTATCGCCACTCTCACCACTGGTCCTGAAGAGATCATCCGCCCTGCATTCCCTGTGTTTCCAGTTCCTATCTGTATATCCTCTGGTGTAGCAGGATTTGTAAGGTAGAATGGGGATCATGATAGTGGGGTGGGGGAGGGGAGCATTTAAGAACTAGAGGAAAGTTGTGTTTCATTGTTGCTACCTTATTCCCTGTCTTGTCTCCTCCCTGAGACCTTTCTGTAAGGGGGTGTCTAGTTGCCTACAGATGGGCTTTGGGTTTCCACTCTGCACTCGCCCTCATTTACAATGACAGGATTTGTTGTTCTTTGATGCCTGAGGATGGACATTTTTACAATGCACTGTGCAGATTAGAATTAGGTCATGCTGAGAGATTCCGTATCATCAGGTTCTCAGGATGCACAGGTATTAAGCAGGTGACTTTGGAATTTAAGGAGGGAATGAAATGCTTGGCACTTTTTTCCTTTTGTGGGACTAAGGCATTATTGCCCCTGCCCACAACCCAACCCAAACCAAACAAAACTCTAGAGTACAAGAGTGAATGAAAGCAAAAGTGCCCTATCCTGTCTTCAGTGCCTCCAATCTTCCTTACACACTTTTACAATGGAAAGTATAAAACAACTTTTAAAAAACTGGCGAAACTACCAACCCAAGTAGTTTATTGCATGAAATTGAATATTTTGATCCGTTCTTAAGACTTAGAGTCTAATGACCACAAGGAAGGCAACCAGAAGCCTAATACTGAGTGACATGAACCCCACCCCTCTGACGTACACCCACAGCACTGCGGCCACTCCTTATCCACATACAGCGCGCTCGTTTCTGGGGACCTGGAATTCTTTGCTGGAAATCTGCGCCGCGGGCGGGGCTCCGCGGGCTCCTGCTACCTCTGGGCCACTGGCAATTGCCGTTGGTGGCCTGGCGCATGCGCATCTGGACGAGGCTCGCGGTCCCTCGGCCACAGCTCCGAGCCCTGGGACTGTGCCGGGTGACGGGCCTACGGTGCACTGGGGGCTGTCTTTCCACCAGGAAAGCAGAGGGTTCCGCACCAGGCCCACCTCCTGGAAGGCTAGTTCTGCAGTCTGAAACGTAGCAAAGTCCGCCCTTGTGGTGCCCACCCTAACGGGTCTCCCTGAGCAAAGGCAGGAAAAGGGGTTCTTTTTATAGGCAGAGAAAAAGGGCAGGACTTTGGGAAAGGAATGCCGAGAAGTTTGTGTCGCTGTCACAGGGGCATTGGCTAACAAACATCATGTCCCCTTTCCTTTTCCACACCTTTCCCAGGACTTACAAGAACAAGGCTAAGTTCCCTAATCGGGTAGTTGAACTGAGCACTTGGGTCACCTTGTCATTCAGCCCAACTGCTTCCTCTTAAGTAAAATCCCCATTTCATTGTCTTTCAGGGATGCTTTGATTTGGTTAATAATCTTTTGTTTGTTTGTTTCTAATCTTTGGAGGAGTTCATGGGCAGTATTTACAGATCTAAATTGGGGCTGGGGTGTCTTGCTTTTCTGGGATTCCTGACCACCTTGCTGTGAATGGCACAACTCATTCGAAAACGTAACTTCGCACACAGCTTGAAAAGCACATATATGTTGAAGACATTTGCTTTGGAAATGTTCCTAAGGGTGCTTGTACTACGTTTCCAATTATGAACTTAAAAAATCATTTTATTGAGGACTCTTACAGCTCTTATAACATTCCATACATCAATTGTATCAAGCACATTTGTACATAGGTTGCCATCATTTCCAAAACATTTCTACTTGAGCCCTTGGTATAAGCTCCTCTTTTTCCCCCTTCCTCCGGCACCTTCCCACCATCGTGAATCCTTGATCAATTAGTTATTTAATTTATCTTACACTGTCAGTTGTCTCCCTTCACCCACATTTCTGTTATCCTCCCCTTGGGGGGTGCTATATAAGCAACTTTATGATGGGTTCCCCCTTTCTCCCTCTTCCCCCTCTCCTTACGATTATATTGCTGATCCCAGTACTGTTCCTGAGGGGTTAATCTGTCCTGAATTCCATGTGTTGAGAGTTGGTATCTGTACCAATGTCCCAATGTATGTTCTCTGATCTAGCCAGATTTGTAAGGTAGAACTGGGTCATAGTAGTTGGGGGGAGGAAGCCTTCAGGAACTAGAGGAATGGTGTGTGATTCGTCTGTGCTATTCTATACCTAGGTTGAATCATCCTTATAAGCCCTCCGTGGGGAATAGCCAATTGTCTACAGATGGGCTTTGGGCCTGCCCTTCAACCCCCCGTGTTCACATCGACATCCTTGTTTTGGATCTTTTCATACCTGATCCCTTCGACACCTCATGATCACACAGACTGGTGTGCTTCTCCCATGTGGGCTTATTTGTCTCCTTATTGGCCTTGTTTTGGGCATGCATCGGGTACAATTTGTAATGAGCGGCACCTGGCGGCAGCCCTTTGGGAGCAACAGTTGTTTCTCCTGAGGCGGAGAGCAAGATCAATTATCTGACATAAAAGGAGCCACTAGACCATCTCAAGTGTAAGCAGTAACAAGATGTAAGGATCCACATGCTGACGGGACAGTTTCCATTAAGTCAGAATAGAGACAAGGGACTTCTACCCTCTGCTCTGCTGTTGCTCTCTCTAGGATTTCATATTCTTTGTGGTAGAGATTTCTTTTAGATTTAAGACTAGACTAATTTCAAGGAGACTGCCAAGCTAGCTTGGGGAAACCAGGAATATTGATGGGATTGGCATATAGACCGAGACACAAAAGTGGTATAGACAGGGTCATATAGTTTGATGCACTTGTCTTCCACTGTGACCAGGCAGTTAAAGCTGAAGTGTGAACATGGGAAGCCCCCAGGTTTAGAGTAGACTGTTGGTGGGAAGGAAGCTAACTGTGAACAGGCAAATTCTCAGAATGAAAGAATCAATGGGTGTTTCGTATCCTCGTAAGTATTGAGAGGATTAGATGTTGAGAGGCACATCTGACAGCGTGCTTGCGGTGCTGAAGGGGCCGGCTGACGCACGCGGTAAACAGGTGGCCCCTGAAAGGTTAGCACTGAGGGCATCGAGTGAGCGTCAGGGAGACCCGCGAAGCCAGTTAGCCTTCGGTGAGGCCAGAGGTAGCTGCGTCCACGGGTGGCTGCCAGGCTGGGGCGGCCCCGGCGGGTGGGCAGAGCACTCCTCACCGCACCGGAAACGGGCGGCCGGGCTCCTTATTCCATTTACCTTGAGCCCCAATAAAGAGGACCTCGGGGTGCGGGTCACTCGTCCAGGCGCCTTATCCCATTTACCTTGAGCCCCAGTAAAGAGGGCCCAGAGCGAAGCAGCTGAGCGCTTCGGGGGAGACTGCAAGAGCCACGTCATCCTTGGCCACCCACGGCCGCCCCCCACCGGCTCCAAGTGTCCCAGAAGCTGCCCACAGCAAGGGCACCGACGGCCAGCCTCCTCCAAGGGCGCCACCGCGGACCCCTAACCTGGAGCCCGCCTGCCTGGCCCACCGCGGGCTGGGGTTCGCGCCCCGAGGGCGAGTGACAGACAGCCTTTTCCTGCTCCGGTGGGTGGCTCTGAAAAGAGCCTTTGGGGGGTGAGATGGAACCGCGCCCGAGCAGGGCGCGCGGGGCGACCTAGGCCCGCTCCCCGCGGATGCGGCGGGCCAGCTGGATGTCCTTGGGCATGATGGTCACGCGCTTGGCGTGGATGGCGCACAGGTTGGTGTCCTCGAAGAGCCCCACGAGGTACGCCTCGCTCGCCTCCTGCAGCGCCATCACGGCCGAGCTCTGGAAGCGCAGGTCCGTCTTGAAGTCCTGCGCGATCTCGCGCACCAGCCGCTGGAACGGCAGCTTGCGGATCAGCAGCTCCGTCGACTTCTGGTAGCGCCGGATCTCGCGCAGCGCCACCGTGCCCGGCCGGTAGCGGTGCGGCTTCTTCACGCCGCCCGTGGCCGGCGCGCTCTTGCGGGCCGCCTTCGTGGCCAGCTGCTTGCGCGGGGCCTTGCCCCCGGTCGACTTGCGGGCAGTCTGCTTCGTGCGGGCCATGGCGAGCGCGAGCTCCGGGGAGACGACGGCTGCGACGGCGGCGGCGGGCACACTGGCAACGGCCGGCCGCCGCACCACTCTTTATAGGCGCCGGCGCTCCCCGATTGGGCGCCGCCGCAGTTGAAAGTCGCGCGCTGGACGGCCATTGGCTGGGACGTCACGCGACTCGCGTCACCGCGGGCGCCCGCGCGACCCTCCCCCACCAGCCTCCCGTCCCGGCCGGCTTTCCGGGTTTGCCCACGGCCCCGGCCGCTCTGCCTGGGAGGCATTTGTCGTGGTCGCTGCGCCCTTTCCGCGCGCGCGCTTCCTCCTCAGCCTTTCACTCCTGGAGGCCTCTCCGCGCGCGGCACCGTCCCCGCTCTTTTTACTGGAGCCTCCCAAGGGGTCGTGACTCCGCGTGCGCTGCGGCGCCCCGCAAACCGCCTCGGTCCCCCTTTTTCACAGCGCACCCCCCCCCCGCTCCCCATTTCTCTGGCCGCCCGTTTGCTCCGGGTGAGCGCTTGGTGACTCGGGAAGTCGTTCGGGACGCCGTCCTGGCAGAGCCCGAACCGGGAGGAGCCTGTCCGAGCCGCCCACGTGTCCCTCCCCTTCCTGTCGCCGAGCCCAGCCCTGGGCTCCGGCCTGGGACGCTCCCGGGGAGACGGGTCCCGCTGGACCCCGGTGTGTGGCACGGTCCCCTTCACAGTGCGGCAAGAGCCCGTGGAGGCATCAGCGCGCCAGCGACGCATGCTCAGCCTCCGTGGCGACCGAAGGGGAGGGTGGGACCCCGAGAGTTGGGGGTGCTCCCTGGTGCTGGGTATCAGGGTGGACAAGTGGCCCGTGACAAGTCCCCGAGAGCGGCGAGGGGAGCCGAGCGGTGCCACTCTTGGACACGCTCAGCCAGCAGGCAACAGGGAGCCGACAGGGACACGTGCAAAGCAGGGCAGCCACTGCCACAACTCTCTCGCTTGACACTGTGGGTGGCTCTGAAAAGAGCCTTTGGAGTTCGCGGGCGGGCGCGGCACTTCACTTGCCCTTGGCCTTGTGGTGGCTCTCGGTCTTCTTGGGCAGCAGCACGGCCTGGATGTTGGGCAGCACGCCGCCCTGCGCGATGGTGACTTTGCCCAGCAGCTTGTTGAGCTCCTCGTCGTTGCGGATGGCCAGCTGCAGGTGGCGCGGGATGATGCGCGTCTTCTTGTTGTCGCGCGCCGCGTTGCCCGCCAGCTCCAGGATCTCGGCCGTCAGGTACTCCAGCACGGCCGCCATGTACACCGGCGCGCCCGCCCCCACGCGCTCCGCGTAGTTGCCCTTGCGGAGCAGGCGGTGCACGCGCCCCACGGGGAACTGCAGCCCAGCGCGGGAGGACCGCGACTTGGCCTTGGCGCGGGCTTTGCCTCCTTGCTTCCCGCGACCGGACATGACGACGGCTGGCACGGGCAGATGCGGTCGCTGCTTCGCTCGCTCGGCAAAACCTGCACCTAGGCCGCCGGAGAGATCCCCGCCGGCGCCGTGGCCTCAGCCTCTTATACGCGGCACGGCGACTGCCAACGGACCGTTTTGATTGGCCAGGCACCGTCTTTGTTCTCTCGGCCAATGGGACTGCGCCGCCAGAAGACACTCATTTGCATCCTTCCGCCCGCCTCGCAGCCGCGCCGCCGAAGGCGCGCGAATCACAGGGCCGCGGCGTCAGAGCCCTCATTTGCGTACGGCCGCTATAAGTACGGATCCGTTTCCGGTGCGCTCCGTCCGCCCGTCTGGTTCGCGGTTGCCTGGGCTTCGCGCCGCGCGCCCTGCGTTACCATGCCCGAGCCGGCCAAGTCCGCCCCCGCGCCCAAGAAGGGCTCCAAGAAGGCCGTCACCAAGGCCCAGAAGAAGGACGGCAAGAAGCGCAAGCGCAGCCGCAAGGAGAGCTACTCCATCTACGTGTACAAGGTGCTCAAGCAGGTCCACCCGGACACCGGCATCTCGTCCAAGGCCATGGGCATCATGAACTCGTTCGTCAACGACATCTTCGAGCGCATCGCCGGCGAGGCGTCCCGCCTGGCGCACTACAACAAGCGCTCCACCATCACGTCGCGGGAGATCCAGACGGCCGTGCGCCTGCTGCTGCCCGGCGAGCTGGCCAAGCACGCCGTGTCCGAGGGCACCAAGGCCGTCACCAAGTACACCAGCTCCAAGTGAGTCGGCCGCCTGCCCGGCCCGCCCTTCGCCGCCGCCGCCTCTTTGTTCCAAAAAAGGCTCTTTTCAGAGCCACCACCTTGTCACTTGGAAGAAGCTGTTAAGCCCGCCTTTTCTTGTCCTCGCATTTCCTTTACCCCGCTGTGCTGTTTACTCTTCCCTTTAGTTGTATGGACCCTGCTAAGATGGGGAGATCTGGTGGTACTTGTTAAAATTGATCTGCACAGCTGTCGAACGTTGTACAGGGTTGCTCTAAGCAGAAGCAAAGCGTCTGGAGAAGCTCCATTTGTGAAGCTCATTCCCCGATAATCACTTCCCAGTCAGCATTTTTACTATGTCAACGGACTGTCGACTCTTTTTACCTGTATTAGTTTTTGAGTACTACGAATAAAACAATATACCTTTTACCTTGAACCCCTTGTCTCCCATATTGTGTCAACATGCCTGGCGTTTTTGTCCCACTATTTTAGTGAAGTTTTCCCATGAATGGGATGAAGATTGGTTTTGAAACCTGGCGACTAAATGCTAATATCTTGCCTTTTATCCTGAGTTATGCTATGACAACATCTCCCGAAAATCAGCCAAAAGCTCCTCCCCTTCCCATGTTCCCTGGATCATGTCAAGATACAAATAGCACAGGTCCATACAATGGGAATAAAGTGTGTAGAAAGAACAGGAAGCTTCAATGTAATTGTGGCACAGAGGGTTGTGATTGGTGTGAGAGTTTATTCCCAGTTTGGGGCTTGGAAAATTAATTCTGGTTGCTTTGTAGATAAAGGATCCTATCCTAGGCTGATGACAAAATCCCTGTTCTTCAGTCAATTCCAAGTACATCCAAAATAATGGCCTCATTTTTCTCTTGAGCAGCTTGTGGGTGTGACCCTTAAGATTAGTGGTTCACTACATTACCAGGGTTTATTGCTGACAATTCTAAAAGGGACCTAATTAGGAGGGTGTTCAAGAGTTTTGTCATAGGACAATGGTTCTTTTAAAATCTGTTCTCTAGATCGGCATGAAGGAGACTTGATAGGTAAGCTTGGCTGCTTAAACCCACCCACCTAGCAGCCTGCAATAGAAAGACCTGGTGGTCTGCTCCCGTAAAGATAACAGACTAGATAACCCCATTGGGCAGCTAGATTCGGTCAAACTATTTGCTAGCCAAACAGCTCTTTAAGATTAAGAAAAATACATAGTTTTAAAAGAAAAAATGCATAACAATGCATTTGAATATAGAATGTATATTGGCCAATAACAATGAATATTGTGGGAAATTGAGGAATGGAAAGAATGTATACAGATGAATTCTTTATTCTCATATTTTAAGAACCTTGGCAGGCCAAGATTCTGGGGTGGAGGGAGGCCTTTACACTTACGTGTTAGATATGAGTCCCAATCACATTCTTATAATTAACATTGATCCCTACACTACCCTCCTATAGTAGTGCTGCCTTAAAGTCACCTCTTTCAAGCACACGGCTGATTGAGGTCTGGCTGCAGGTGTCACTGTAAGAGCAGACATGTTGTGACTGCTCTCACTGGTTAGGAGAGTTTCTCCCCCTCACCTGCCCCACCACTGGTGTTAGGTTACTCCTCCAATAAACTCAGGAACCTTAAGGGTTAGGGTACTTTGTTAAGTGGTTATATGGCTACCTGTAATTAGGGGGACTAGCATGCCCCAGGGTATATAAACTGATGTTGGGAATATATTCTCTCTCTGCTAGGACCTGGTTCTTGAAGCCATGGGGCATGTAAGCACTCCAAAACTTTTGTCTGTCTCCTAATTTCTCCCCTTCAATTACACAATCATCCCTTAGGACCCGTGGATGTGAGGCTGGATCTCACAGAATATTATGTGTTTTGGGTGAGAAGATCATATTACAGTTATGGAAGGTGATGTCCTTATTCTTAAGATAAATATCCTGAAGTATTGAGGTGGAGTGTGAAGATATTTGTAATTTATTTCGAATGGTTCAAGTAAAAATGTATGTGGGAGGGTTTATAGTGAGTATGATCAATTCATAGGGCCCTTCTAGCCCTGGTTCCTTATATGCTATATTGTGGTTCTGGACTTTACATGCCTGAGGCTATGGTCCCATTTTGGAGTACCTTCTGTAGTGTGTTGATGGACAGGAGTGGGCTGGAATTGATGCCGCCCTTGGTGGAGGGTATGTTTCCTTGGGGGCATCTTTAAGACCCTATCTTAGTAGAGAGGGAGCCCTGGTACACAGTTATGAGCGGGGCCGCTAACCTAAAGGTCAGTGCACAACCACCAGCCTTTCTGGGGAGAAAAACGAAGTGCTCTGCTCTCATAAAGATTTGTAGTCTAGGCAGCTCTGCCCTGTCCCACAGGTCACTGTATGTTAGAGTCAACTGGGTGGCAGTGAATTAGAGGGTGTGGACCAGGCCACGCTCTTCCTCCCTCAGTCTCTGGAAGACCTTTAGTAGGTGTGCACTAAGCCATGCCCTTTGTTTCCTTGGAGCTGGCTTTGACTTTGCCTTGGCAGAGGATGTGATTTAAGACACTTTTTGTTTTTAAACCATTTTATTGTGCCTCGTACAACTCTTTTCACCATCCATCCATCCATTGTGTCAAACACTTTTGTACATTTGTTGCCATTTTCATTCTCAAAATATTTGCTTTCTACTTGAGCCCTTGGTATCAGCAACTCATGTTTCCCCTCCCTTCACTGCCCTCCCTCCCTCCCTCACCCTTGATAATTTGTAAATTATTATTTTTCCATTTCTTATACTGTCCGATGTCTCCCTTCATCCACTTTTCTGTTGTCTGTCCCCCAGGGAGGGGGTTATATGTAGATCATTGTGATCGGTTCCCCTTTCTCCGCCACCTTCCCCTTACCCTCCTGCTATCATTACTCTCATTATTGATCCTAAGGGGTCTATCTATCCTGGATTCCCTGTGTTTCCAGCTCTTATCTCTGGTACATGCTCTGGTCTAGCAGGATTTGTAGGGTAGAATTGGAATCATCATAGTGGGGAGGAGGAAGCATTAAATAACTAGAGGAAAGTTGTATGTTTCATCGGTGCTACACTGCACCCTGACTAGCTCGTGTCCTCCCAGAGACCCTTCTGGAAGGGGATGTCCAGATGGGCTTTGGGTCTCTACTCCGCAGTCCCCCTCATTCACGATGATATGATTTTTTTGTTCTTTGGTGCCTAATACCTGATCCTATCCACACCTCATGAGCACACAGGCTGGTGTGCTTCTTCCATGAGGTAGATGGCCACTTGTTTACCTTCAAGCCTTTAAGACCCCAGAAGCTATATATTTTGATAGCCGGGCACCATCAGCTTTCTTCGCCTCATTTACTTATGCACCTGCTTTGTCTTCAGTGATTGGTGTCGGCAAGGTGAGCATCATGGAATGCCAGTTTTATAGAACAAAGTGTTCTTGCTTTGAAGGAGTACTTGAGTAGAGGCCCAATGTCCATCTGCTGCCTTAATACTAAACCTTTAAGACATCAGTTTTGGTGCTGTTCTAACACACATTGCCTCACTTGGAAAGCTTCACCTCCATGTCCTAACTAGGCCTTGGTAGAAGCAGAAGGACCTGATGTGACTTTAGGACATTTTGGGCCTCTGCCTCTGATTCCTGCATTTGATTGCCTCTGCCTAACCGTTGGATTATGGACTGAACAGCACCCACCACACATGAGACATTTCCTCCAAATTCTGTGAGTTTCTGTGGGACATTGCAGGGATTCACAGAACCCAGGAACATAAGGGTATACGTGCACGGGAGGAACAGGGGTGAAATGGAGCAAAATAGCATCTTCAAAGAGTGGGACATTTGGGACATCCTTAATCTACAATTCCTTGGAACTAGTCTGTTATTAATTCTTCTACAATAAATTATTAACACATATAGATACAACAAATGTAGCAGAATAGTAACTGTTGGATATCGAAAAAGGAGGCACAACATGTAGAGCTTGCCCAGTGTCCCTCAAGTGCAAATGTAGTAATTGTATTGGTGTATATTTTGTTGTATATCTATCTTCAAAAGCATAGGCTGTCCATTGAATTCACATTGTTTTTAACCTCAGTAGCTTTGGATTTTTAAAAAAGTTAGTCAAAGGATTACAGGTAGCTAATACAGAAAATTTTCAGTTATTAATTATTGCTGCATTTTGACTTTTCAATAAAATAAACATCATTTGATTGAGAGAATTTCAAAATATAAAGCCCACAGGGATCATTTTCAAGGAGCCCTGGTGTCACACATAGTTAAGCACTTGACTGTTACTGAAAAGGTTGTGGGTTTGAATCCGCCTAGCAGCTTCATGTAGGCACTCTGGGCGTGTAGTGGATATGTGTTGGCCATTTGAAAACACCTACTACTCCACTGGAGCAAGAGGAAGCTTTCTACTCCCATAAAGATGTACAGTCTTGGAAACCTGTCCTCCCAGGTTGCTATGAGTTGGGATCAACACACATTTTTGAGCAACTTCATGGAAGAAAGACTGGTGATCTGACTCCGTAAAGACTGCAAACAAGAAAGCCTGTTACGTATCCCTGGTTCTCAAATCACAGACACTTCTGGGTTTCAATACTGTTAGGCTTTCTATAATCCTTTCAAATTCCATATGTACCACTCACTCAATATGCATATGTGATAATGTTTGCTCTCTAAACAGAAAGTGCTCTAGCATAGTTGGTAACCCATTGAGCAGCTAGCCACAAAGTCAGTGGTTTGAACCCACCAGCTGCTCTGCAGGTGAAAGATGAGGTTTTATACTCCTGTAAAGATTTGAAGTTTGTGGTAGTTAAATAATTGTGTATCACTTGAAGATATAGAAGTGAAAGGGTGGTGTGTAGCCTGTCAATCAGGTCACTGCGGGATGGTGCCTCCTTGTGGGCGTGGTCTTCTCATAAGGAGGGCCCTGAGAATCCCCCACCCCCCTCTCTCTGCCTTCATCATTACGCTGGCCAATCACAGTGAGACCTGTGCCGGCCCTGGCATGCTTCCACCCATTTAGTCCACAGGACATTTCACCCACTGGCCTGTTGTCTTCCTGCATTTTTCATCATTGCTTGTGGCTGTGAGAATCTGAAGAGGGATTTATGGACTCATAATGGACTGTAGGGGCCCAGCCTCCACAACTGAATAGGTCCAAGGGGCAGTTGTATAATTGAGGGGCAAATTAAAGAGACATCAGACAAGATAAGGCATGCAAGGGCTCACCTTAATCATGACTTCAGGATCCAGGTCCATGGAGACAGAGAGCTTGTATTATGATGACATGTTACATAATCTCAGGGCATGCAAGCCCCTCTCATTACAGGTAACCACATACGTACCAGGAAGAGGCTGTAGTAGAGGCATACATGTGCATATGTAACAAGATGGGCGGGCTCTCAAGTCAAGTGGCGGCCTAACCTTGGTCATCCGAGTTGGCTTGACCTTAGATGTCTTTGAGCTCTTCTCCAGGGGAACAATCCAGGATCCTGATCAGAAGGGAGTGGGCCCTACTTAGGGTGGGACAGACGGTAGGGTCTGATTGCTCTGATGGCAGACAACCTTCAGGCAGATAGCCTTCAAGCAGTTGACCTTCAAGCGTATAGTCAGTGACCATGTGTTTGCAAACAGCACCTAAAATTTGGCATTCTTATGGGGGCATTGAAGGAAATGACTTTTACTTAGGAGAATGTGAGGGGGACACATCTCCAACCCACATGTGTGAAGGTTCCCTCCACAGGAGCCCTGGCCTCCCAGACTCAACATATGAATATTGAGAGTTTGTCCTGGTTTTCAGTTTCCCACATCAGACTTATGGAGTAGTATTGGCCTTATGGACTTGATCTGGATTGGGCTGGGATGTGTTCCTGATATATAACTGTAAGGGCTCTCTCTCCCGGCTAGATTTCAGCCTTGGTCCTTGGCTCCGCGAGAGAAAGATTTCACGCCGAAGCCGGACTCGTGATCCAAGTGAATTTAATGAGAGTTAAAAGAAGCTTCAGGTTTTACGCGGCACCCATAGGATTCCTTTGACCATGCGGCCTGGCAAAGACTGCCCCAGGTCACGCAAGGATCTCTCTCCTCCCACGAAGATGACCAGACCACCAAGCAAGCCCCTCTCCCTCTCGGTTCTTGCCTTTTTAAGGGTTCCCGGGGGAGGCGTGGTGAACGACCCCAGGTGGATCCCATTGACTGAATTGCAGTCACCTGGTCCAGGTGGGCTGCTCCAGGTGTAACGCCCATTTCCGCCCAATTTCTTAAGCTAAGCTGCCTAACATAACTACTTCTTGTTATAAAGCTGTCTCTTACATATGCACGAGTGTCACTAGTGAACCTCTCACAGTCTCAGAAACCCAAAGGGAGTAGTTCTACTCTGTCCCACAGGGTCGCCCCGAGTTGTAATCAATTTGACGACAATTTGGTTTGGGGAGCTTGAACCAGAAACTTACAAATCAAAGAGTTTACAAGCTATGAGAAACTCTACGAAACATGTTTCTGCCCTTACAAACAGATTAACAAGAGCATATGGAGAATCTGAAGCACGTTATAAGCATGATTAAAGAAGTGGAACATAGAATTAAGTCTCTGTAAGACGGTCTGAGGCACCAGGAATGCAACAGACACACCTGTAATGGTGAGCAATGTCAGCTCTGGAAGTAAAGACGTGACATGCTAACGTGGCGTCACCTGTCCCTTAGCTCACAAGTGGGTTTAAGTTTGCTCCTTACTCAGTAACAAGAGACTCCTCTCTCGGCTCTGAAGGGGACATCCTACTTGGACCCTGGCAATGTGCAGCTTCCACTGAGTTCAAGCCATGGCCAAACCTTTCTCCCCAGACTTCTCATAAAAGGTGAAAGCCTAATAACGTCTAGAAGATTGTGACTCCAGTCATTGGCCGAACACCAGAATGCTGAATCCCAATGATAAAGGAATGTCTGAGTCCTCATTACCAGGCCTTGCCTTAACTGCTCTGCAGTAAACTGATGCACACCTACGTCAAATAGCTAGCGAGTCAGAAGTCTCTACGATAGTAAAAAACTTTCAGGACAAAGCCCCGTGGGCAGTCCTTTGGTACATGGGGTCATGGTGAGTCGTTTGATGGCATCTAACAAGGAGAACTTTTCACTCCAAGTTGTACTTATTACGGAGTTTTCTTAGTAACTTAAACTAAATAACATCCTTTCCATTACACTTATTAGAGGTAATGGCGGGTCTTTACTGCTTCAGTCCAGGTATGCCAGAAATGACCCTGACTTGGACCGCTGACTCTTAGGCTGTCTAAAGTCTAAGGTGAAACCAGAGTTTGAGGTTTTAGTCAGACACCAAGACCAAAATTGAGACACTCATGAGAAGAAAAACATCAGGTAGACATGGTATAAAGGAATCCTTGGGTGGCACAAATAGTTGCGTGCTTGACTACCAACCAGGAGGTCAGTAGGTCAAATCCACGCAAAGGTACCTTGGAAGAAAGGTCTGACAACGCGCTTCAAAACCTCATGGCCGTGAAAACGGAGGGCATGCAGTTGCAGTCTTTGCCATACGAGCTCACTGAGTCAGAATCAACTCAGCAGCAACTCGTGGGTGCAGCGAGATGACCCACGCTCTAACTGGAGGGGAGCGGAAGGACACGGGCGACGGGCGAGCGCTGCTTGTTCGGGCTGCAACCCTTAAGGATGCAGGTCGCCGAGCCACCGGCATTGCTCAAACTCACTGCCATCGAGTCCATGCTGCCTTTGAGTGACACCCTGTGGGTTTCCCAGGCTGTACTGCCTACAGGGATAGAGAGCCCAGTTTTCTGCAGAGCTGCTGATGGTTTTGAACTGCTGACCATGTGGGTCACAGCCCAAAGTGAAACCACTACATCATCAGCATTGCTGGGTGAGTCCACATGGTCAACTTTGAGGTTAATAGTCGAGTGTGAACTCCTTGTTCCGCTTAAAGACCCATACATGCTACAGTTGTTGTTGTTGTTAGGTGCCATCAAGTTGATCCCAACTCATAGCGACCCTGTGCACAGCAGTACCCCTTATAAGTGTTCCTATGCTTGCACCCATTGCTGAAGCCACTGTGTCAATCCATCTCAAGGGCTGATAGAGTCATTGTGACAATCTGGCCAATAAACACATGTGGGGTCAATTGAAGGGCGGAGGGGTAAATGGCTCAGTGAGCCTCGCCTTTCTAGTTCTCGGGTCTCTTGCTTTGTGATGGTTGGACCAGGGTGCAGCTGCCTTAGCCAGTTTCCTGCTTCAGCTGGCAAGGCTCACTTCCTGCAAGACATCCCCAAGGAGAAGCCCCATGGACCTACTGAGATGCAGCCCTGGGTGCTGGAGCACCCGTGTGGAGACCCTTGCCAGCGCTGAGATGCTTACACATTCACTCACTCGGCTTTCCTCCTGCAGTTGGCATCATTGTGTCTGTTCTGTGAGATGGAGGAGGACTTTGTGGATTGATGTTGTACATATAGATTGATGGACTAATGTTGGACTTGTGGGCTTGGGCAGCACTGGGTTGGGATGTTTTCTTGATGCGCACTTACCCTTTATATAAAACTCTCTCTTATACATGAGTTTCTGTGGATTTGTTTCTCTAAAGTACCCAGACTAACACAAGGGCCTTCCTCTCTTTTCCTGCCTCTCTACTTTACCAAGCATGATGTCCTTCTCCAGGGACTGGTCTCTTCTGACAATATGTCCAAAGTACTTGAGACAAGATCTCTCCATCCTTGCCTGTAAGGAGCATTCTGGCTGTACTTCTCCCAAGACAGACTTATTCATTCCTTTGGCAGTCTATGATATTTTCAATATTCTTCTCCAGCATCCACCACAGTTCAAATGCACCAATTATTCTTTGGTCTTCCTTATCCAATGTCCAACTTTCACATGCATATGAGGCTATTAAAAATATCATAGCTTAACTCAGGTGCATCTTAGTCCTCAAAGTAAAATTCTCGCTCTTCAACTCTACAGAGGTCTCGTGCAGCAAGTTTACCCAATGCGATGTGTCTCTTAATCTCTTAACTGCTACTTAAATTAGCATTAACGGTGGATTCAAGTAAGACAAAATCCTCGACAACTTCAACCATCTATCATGATGTTACCTACTGGTCCAGCTGTGAGAATTTCGGTCTTCCTTACATTGACTCTAAATTCATACTAAGGCTATAATCCTTGATCTTCATCAGCAAGTGTTTGAAGTCCTCCTCACTTTTAGCAAGCTAGGTTGTGTTATTTGCATATTTCAGGTGGTCAGTAAGCCTTCCTCCAATCCTGATGTCCTATTCTTCTTCAAATAAGTCAGTTTCTCTGACGATTTGCTCAGCACATAGACTGAATAAACATGGAGAGAGGATGCAACCCTGACACACACCTTTTCTGATCTAAAGCCATGGAGTGTTCCCTTGTTCTGTCCTCAAAGCTGCCTCTTGATCCATGTGCAAGTATCACACGAACACAATGAGATGTTCTGGAATTCCCATTCTCGAGAATATCTTTGGTTTGCTGTGATCTGCACAGTCAAATACCTTAGCACGGTCAATAACACACAAGTAAACATATTTCTGGTATTCTCTGCTTTCAGCCAAGATTCATTTAACATCAGCATTGATATACTTTTCCCCACATCCTCCTCTTAATCCAACCTGAACCTCTGGCAGCTCCTTGTCAATGTACTGCTGCAACTGTTGTTGAACGGTCAGCAGCAATATTTTACTTGCATGTGAAATCAACGATATTGTTCTAGAATTTGGGCAGTTCCTGGAATGGGTACAACTATGGATCTTTTTCTAGTCCATCGGCCAGGTAGCTGGCTTACGGGTTTCCTGGCGTAGACGAGTGGGGGCTCCCAGTCCTTCATCAGCTTGTGGAAGCATTTCAGTGATAGCCTGCCCCTCCTGGAGCCTTGTTTTTGGCCAGTGCCATCAGTGCAGCATGTAGGTTAGGCATTTGGGTGCAGAGACTCTGTGTGTCCTTCCGTCTTCTTCTGATGCTTCCTGCGTCCCTCAGTTTCCCCACGGACTCTGTCAATATTGCCAGTTGAGGCTTGAATTTTTTTCTTGATTCTTTCAGTTTAAGATAGGCTGAAGGTGTTCTTCCTTTCTGGAGAAGTTCATGTGTATAGTCACAGTTTGTGTTGTGGAGAAACGGTACTTGCTATGAATAATAAATCATTGGTCTTGCAGAATCCTGTCATGCAATCTGCAGCTCTGTTTCTATTACCAAGGCCCTATTTCCAATCACTGCTCCTTCCTCTTAGCTTTCAACTTTTGCATTTCCCTGGCCCATAATTATTAATGCTTCTTGATTGCATGTTTGATCAAGTTCATAATGAAAAAGTTGGTAGTAATTCTTTAATTTCTTCCATTATTGAATCAATTTGAAGAATGTTTATATTGATTGGGTTTCCTTGAAGGGCGATAGATATCATCCTATTACAGACAGCATGGTAGTTCCAAACAGATCTCACAGTGTCCTTTTTGACTATGAATGCAACTGCTTTCGTAGAGATTGTGCCATTCCCAGCATTCCCGATCCAAAATGGCCAACACCGGTCCGTTTCACCTCACTGACACCTAGGATGTTGAGCCTCATGCGTCCCGTGTCATTTTTGATGACCTTGTCTCTAGATTCATTCTTTGTACATTCCAAATTTCTACTACTGGACTGGTGCAGCTGTTTCTTCTTACGTCGAGTTGTGCCCATAGCTCACTAAGCCCCCGCAGGCTTCACTCCCCTCCGGTCACCATGGCAGACTACTTTGAGAAAGCAGCAGCTCCTCAGTCACCTTCCAAGTGTCTGCCAACCCTGGGGCCCATCATCTGGCACTCTCTCCACCACTGTTTTGCTTCCATTCATTAAGCCTTTGGTTTCTGGGATTATTTGGAAGCAATGCATAAGGATTATATCGGCTCCTTCCTTTGAAGTGGGGGCTGGGTCCTCCTTCATTGTGCGTTCTTCCTCTGGAAGCTCCGCTGAAACCTGTTCACTGTGGGGGACCTGCCGGCATTGGAAATACCAGTCACACCGCTTTCAGCTTCACAGCAACACACAAGCCACCACAGTGTGACAAACTGACAGACTTGTGGTGGCTGTTATGCTTAGTGGTTCTCAGTGTTTTCAGATAGAAAGGGTAGAACACCCACAATGGAAGAAGAATCAGATTGGAATCAAACTTTATAGAGTTAAAGGCTCCCTCTTCTTTGAAATCCAAATTCTTTAATTTTCAACTTCCTGTTTAATATTTAAATATAAAAATCTTGTCCAAAGTGCTCTTGGTTTTTTATGTCCTAATCCTGCAATTAATCCTTTATTCTTCTCTTTCTGTCATACTCTCCGTTCATTTGAAATATATTTTGGCTACTTTCCACCATCCCTCCTGTGAAGAGCCGTCTTCCCCCTCCTGACACACGCCAGTAGCAGCCTCGTACTTTTCCCACCTCTGCTCGGCCCTCTCACGCTCTGCTTCCCACACAGCATCCTGGGCGAGCTTTTGGAAAGATAAAGCGGGCCACTCTGGTGTTGCATCAAGTCGCAATGAACTGCTAAGGCTCCATGTTATTTTGCCGGTTTCTGTTCATTAGCTTGGTAGTTTTGTTAGAATTTATGATGAATTAATTTGTCATTGATGTTTCCCTTTAATCATTAGAGATTAAAGTACTTTTATTGAAATAATTTAAGTAGAGGGACATATTAAAATATATTTTAATATAGGGATCATTAAGAGTTTTGTATTAATATTTTAGCATAATTTGTTCTGTTTACTTTATAGTTTGTGTAATTAGCTCATGATTTCAGGCCAGAGCATGCTAATAGTAGGGCGGCCACACTGAAATGCACTCTCTTGACTCCCAGCGGGAAGCAAGATAAGTCAGCCTACTGAACTGCAGTCAGTGAGCATGGTGATGTGATGCCAACCAGGGGAGTGGGAACAGCATGGGCAGAAGATGTGATGTCCACTATCAAGCTAGTTACACTATTGATATTTAATAAGCAATACCCTCCCGAACCTCTAGTCTCTGTTCAGGAGAATGAAAATCGTGTGGAGGGAAGGTCATAGCTAACCTCTCTGGCTCTCAAGGTAGATTTTCACGAGGTCAGATGTCAGACATGCTTCCACCCTCCATTCTTTCCCTGTTCTGACACCACCACCCCTCCCACAGCACTCTACTTCTATGCTGGGTTTGATCATTCCTTGCAATCTATAACACACAGGCAATCCTCGTGACCAAGGGCATTTACTTGACGTTAACAGGTCACCTTCAGTCAGGATCAGTCACAGTGAGGATACAGTTATTGGTCCACATCGATCTCTCTCAGGTCGTCAGCCTTTCAGACCCCTAACCTCTTGGCCTCTGCATCTGCCTGTTACTCTGCCTCGCTCTTATAACCGCTACACTGCTCCTGTCTCCAGGTCTCCTTGCCGCAGCCTTTGGTCCGGACCTGCTCCTTTGCACTGTGGCACGCCACAGCTCTGTGCCTTTCTTCTTGGCCCCCATGACTTTAGGCAGAGATCTTGACCTGTACCCATCGAATGCCCGTGTGGCTTCTCTGTGCCCACCCGATGCTGTGATGGCCCTTGTACGTGGAGGGATGGCTTTGAGGGGATGGTGAGTGTCTTTCAGCAGACCACACTCCCAAGGAAGCAAAGGGTGATGACATAAACCCCACCTTTACTCTGGTGGAAACTTAATCTCACCTTAATCCTGTCAATTAGCATGTGAGAAAACTCCCTCCCAAACCACAAAATTTTGGTGACAAGAGTTTACTCCTCAACCGTCTCTCTTGATTTAATCCCTTATGTCAAATTTGCCTCAGAGCCTTTGCACTTGCTGTTTTTTGGTTTTGTTCTTGGAAAACTCGTCTCCGGACTCCAAGGCGATTTGAATGTTCGAGCAACACGATTCATCCACTGCTGCTGTGCGCCATCAAGTCAGCCCCAACTCAGCGACCCTATAAACCCAGGAACCCATTAAACGGAAATCTTTAGGGACCACATGCCCAGGTTTCTCTCCCATCAGGTGGCTGCTGGCTTCCGACTGCCAGCTGATCAGTCAGCCAGCTCCTTCCTTTAACCCAATATAAGCCATAAAGCAGAAACAGCTTCTCTTGGAGATGATTCAGTGTAGCTGTACTGCCCATCGCCGTAGTTAGTTCGGGCTGCTACAAAAACAATACCAGGAGTGGATGGCTTTAATCAAGAGCTGCTTTAGGGGAAGACTTTTTCTCTGACAGCTCACAGTTTAGGACCAAAGTCCTTGCCTCCCTTCAACGCCCACGGGCCTGGTGTCCCTTGGAGCTTCCCATTGTCTTGGCATCAATCTGTCTAGTGGTTTCAGTGCAGTGACCTTTGGTCCAAAGGACAGACATGCTCGGTTCCCAGTTCTTTCTTGGTGTCACTCACTTGAGGTACTGAAGTACTTTCTCTGCTTGATAGTCTCTTACCTCTTGTGGGATCAGAGGTGATGCAGGATACACCCTACAGAAACATCCCTTGCATCAGATTAGGATTGCGCCCTGAGAAAGTGTCACAGCCCACCCCAATTCCCGACAATAGACTATAACCACATCTAGGAGACGCTTCTATCATTACACACCTGCCAACCCGGAGAATCCTGGACCAGCCAAGTTGACACAGCCCATGATACCCATCAATGGCTAGCTTTCTTTCACACCAAAATCGGCACTTACAACTGAGAAAGCAATACCGACACCTTGTCTGGAAATGCACTTTACTTCCTGCAGTGGGAGGGGCTGGGGGCCGAGGTGTTGTTTTAATACAGCAGTAAAGAAAAAGTCACAGCCACCATCCAATGGAAGGATGCTGAAAATAAAAAAGGAAAACCGTATCCTATTCAGGTGATAATACAAGGTGTGAAGAGTCGCGAGAACATGGAGCTGGGTGTGGAAGACAGGTTTAATCCAGTAAGACCTAGGCAGAGGCCTTCTCAAAGTTAGATTGTTAGTTTCAGCAGACCGACAACAGGACACACTGCTGTCTTCTGGAAGTCTCTGGACCCAAACTGTGATCACTCTTTCCTGCACAGATCACGACCCATCTAACATCAGTGCCTTTTTATAGTTATATTCCTACCCAGTAAGAACAACATTTTGCCTCTAATCTTGCCCCTCGATCCCCATCTTCACTCAGTGGTTTGGCAGTTATGTAATGAACCAATCAAAGAAGTCCTAGGGTCCTGGTTTGTTAAGAGTTGGGCTAAGCAGTCAGCAGTTCAAAACCACCATCTTCTCTAGGGAGAAAGCCCAGGCTTTCTACTACCATATCGGGGTACAGTCTCAGGACCCACAGGGCAGTTCGATCCCGCCCGAGGGTCACTGCAAGTTGGAATTGACCCAGTGGCAGTGGGTTTTGAGAATGAAGGAAGCTGCGTTATATAATGATGTAATTATCCTGATGTAATTGATATGATTACAATCAGTGGTGAAGGGATTAAGGTGGAATGTAACACCTGAATTTTTCAGGATCCCACAATAGATTGATCTCAATAGAGTCCAACCAAGCATGAATAAGCAGAGACAAAGAAATATTCCACAAGGACGAAGAATGGAAGGCAGATTGAAGAAGCATTGATGCGTTTGAATTATGGTGCTCACGAAGAATATTTAAAGTCCCATGGACTGCCAAAACAACCAACAAATCTGTCTTGGAAGAAGTGAGGCAAACGAGCAAAAGAAACTCCATTTTTGTTAACTGCTGAATGACATGCCTCCCTCCTCCTCCCATCTTGGAAAGTCCCACTAGTGACTGACTTTAGAATGTACTCTCGAGATCATTGTAAATAATAGTATTGTTCCTTTGGATGTTGTCACCAGGAACCAGGTTGTTATAATCAATGCTGTGCCTGTAACACTCACTAACTAAAGACGAGTAACATTAAATTTTTTTCTGCTTCTGTCCACGCTTGCTTAAGTCCGACACAAATGATGAGTGTTTGTCTTTAAGGATAGGCTGAAAAAATTTTTTAAATTAAAAAGATAAACAAAAATATATAGACTGAAATGTGTACTTGGGACTGCAAAGAACCCCTTTATGATTTTAGTAGTCTGGTTATAACCGACTGTTCTAAATTATCAAGACATTACAGTGGCTGTCATTTACTTGAACCCGTGACAGAAGCATGGCCAGAATGCTCCTTAGAGGCAAGGATGGTGAGACCTTGTCTCATGTACTTTGGACATGTCAGGAGAGAACAATCCAGAAGGATATCATGCTTGGTAAAGTAAAAGGGCAGAAAAAGAGAGGGCGGTTCCTGACAAGATGGATGGCCACAATGGGCTCGCCCATAAGAACAATTGCGAGGATAGTGTCTATTCTGTTGCACATTGGGTTGCTATGGGTTGGTTCACAACTGACTCGACAGACCTAACAACAAGAATTAGAAAGAAGAGGTGAACTTAGTACAATAAATTGGAAACTAATCTTCTGTTTGATCAGGCCGATAGACAAGAGTTTAAAAAAACCATAGTGCTTGGGATAACGAAGGCAGTGTTTGGGATTTTATATAGGTAAAAAGAGAAAAGGGAAAAAGGTAAGCAAAACCAATGGACTAGCATAGGACACCATTAACATATATTTTTTAGGACTTATGTTCTGTTTTCATCTGCCTTTCTCTGAAAATGTATTTCTGAAATCCTAATAAAGGTGATGTATGAACAAAGCTGTTTCTTACAAAGTTGAGGCTAAAGTCGCACTGATGTCCAACTTTCCCAAACTGCGGGACCACTCCATCGTCTCTGACGTCCATTACTTCTCTCCTCAGGATCCGCTCTCCCGTCCTGCGTTCCATAATTCACTGCAAAATCTCATATAAAGTGTGAATCATGAAGGAAAAGACACACAGTTGTAGAGGCTGGCAAGTCCTAAACCATGGATTAGGCATCAGCCTGAAGGCTTCTGCTAACTCAGGAGGTTGCAGAGACTGGTGAACCCAAATCAGCAGGTCAGACAGGTCCCGGCTCTCAGTGATTTAGAAATTGGTAACTCAGGTTAGATGATAGGCTGCTGGGCCAGATGATAAATGCCAAGAACAAACAGCAAGTTAGATGATAAGCTCCAGGAACAGCAGGTCAAATGAGATAAGATGCCGGATTCAGATCGAAAGAGAATTTTGCCAGATCACTCATGCACTCAAAGGCTATTTGGTGATGAAGTGGCTATGCGTTGGGCTGTGATCCACAACGTCGGCAGTTCAAAACCACCAGCCACTCTGCAGACAAAGAATGGGTTTTCAACTTCAGTAAACAGTTACAGCCCTGGAAATTCAAATGGGGCAGTTGGGCAGTTATACCCTGTCCTATACAGTTGTTGTGAGTCGGCCTCAACTACATGACAATAAGTTTATTCATGTACACTCAATACAGACCATAACTTCCAAGAAAACTCCTTACTTGGGAAAGATGGAGCAAAGGTGTGAACTGTAGTAATACAAAACACAGCCCACCCTAATCCTACTTCATTAGCATAACAGATAACTCCTTCCCAATGAGCCCATAACAGAGTGACACGCCACAAATGGAGGATAGAGACCTTATATAAATACCAAGTTACATAACTTCCAAACCACTGAAAATCATGACCCATCCATGTTGACGCAGAACTTAATAATCACAGGCTCTATGCATTAGTGGTAAATAACCTTCCCAATTTGTTGGTGGGTCACAAGCACCTTATTGGCATAGTCCTGCCCAACTACGTAGAAGTCCCAAAATCTGTGGCTAGAAAAGCCCTATTGAAAGTGCTCAAGCAGACAAAGGAAGCCAGTCTTGTCTGGAGCTGCCCAGCCATTTATGGGATAGTTTTCTAGCAAAACAATTTGCAGTGGAGGAGATGGGACCAGAGCAGGATGTCTGAGATGGTGACTAAAAAATGTGCGCACCAGGGAATATGGCAACATAATGAAATGTCTGATAAACTTGCCTCGTACCCCAGTGACTTCCATTTTAGTGGGCATGTGTGGGGATTTTAGGGATATCTAATGCTAGAATATAATGGCCTAGGACCTGCTTTAGTAAGCACCTTCCCCCGCACACCCCACAGGCAATCCGTTTCAAGGAGAAATCTGTATTTGGTTTATATGTCCTTTCCTATATTTGAGGTAGCAAATGATTAAGAATTTTTCCAAGAACAAATATTTTAAAACCTAAGTCGTTATAACAACGCAAGCTGTGGAGAAAACCTCTGGGGGTCACTTTATAATTAGTTCGTGCAGTCCCTGATCAACAGTAGCCTTTTCCCCTCCTACATTCCTATCTAGAGAATTGTTAACACAAAACAGTTAAAACCCTGGGGGATTTATAAGCATCAGCACCTGAGTAAAATAGCTGCTTCTTTCTCCCAAGTTTGATCTCGATTATTAACCGTATATTCAACTATTAAAACTGCAAAAACATTATTGAAACAGGATTGTAGCAACAAATTCTTCACTAGAATGCTAAAGTGAACCAAGCCTCCCCGTAGGCGCAGCACTTTCCGTTTATTTTCCTTACTGCCGCATCAAAGTACACTCAGACGGCACAAGCAAGTGTCAAAGTTCCCGCCTTGTTGCTGTGGGCTTATTTACTTGTACGAGGGATACTGTACTCTCACTTTATAAAAATGACGATGTGAGGCAACTAATTTGCTTTTTATTCCATTATAAAATTCCGCTCTAGCGATTTAGACTCCGTAGATTTAGATAAAAAAAAAAAAAACGAACGTGAATGGCGTCCAACAGCTTCTTTCCAGTGACAAGGTGGTGGCTCTGAAAAGAGCCTTTTTTGGAACAAAGAGGCGGCGGCGGCGGCGGCGAAGGGCGGGCCGGGCAGGCGGCCGACTCACTTGGAGCTGGTGTACTTGGTGACGGCCTTGGTGCCCTCGGACACGGCGTGCTTGGCCAGCTCGCCGGGCAGCAGCAGGCGCACGGCCGTCTGGATCTCCCGCGACGTGATGGTGGAGCGCTTGTTGTAGTGCGCCAGGCGGGACGCCTCGCCGGCGATGCGCTCGAAGATGTCGTTGACGAACGAGTTCATGATGCCCATGGCCTTGGACGAGATGCCGGTGTCCGGGTGGACCTGCTTGAGCACCTTGTACACGTAGATGGAGTAGCTCTCCTTGCGGCTGCGCTTGCGCTTCTTGCCGTCCTTCTTCTGGGCCTTGGTGACGGCCTTCTTGGAGCCCTTCTTGGGCGCGGGGGCGGACTTGGCCGGCTCGGGCATGGTAACGCAGGGCGAGCGGCGCGAAACCCAGGCAACCGCGAACCAGACGGGCGGACGGAGCGCACCGGAAACGGATCCGTACTTATAGCGGCCGTACGCAAATGAGGGCTCTGACGCCGCGGCCCTGTGATTCGCGCGCCTTCGGCGGCGCGGCTGCGAGGCGGGCGGATGCAAATGAGTGTCTTCTGGCGGCGCAGTCCCATTGGCCGAGAGAACAAAGACGGTGCCTGGCCAATCAAAACGGTCCGTTGGCAGTCGCCGTGCCGCGTATAAGAGGCTGAGGCCGCGGCGCCGGCGGGGATCTCTCCGGCGGCCTAGGTGCAGGTTTTGCCGAGCGAGCGAAGCAGCGACCGCATCTGCCCGTGCCAGCCGTCGTCATGTCCGGTCGCGGGAAGCAAGGAGGCAAAGCCCGCGCCAAGGCCAAGTCGCGGTCCTCCCGCGCCGGGCTGCAGTTCCCCGTGGGGCGCGTGCACCGCCTGCTCCGCAAGGGCAACTACGCGGAGCGCGTGGGGGCGGGCGCGCCGGTGTACATGGCGGCCGTGCTGGAGTACCTGACGGCCGAGATCCTGGAGCTGGCGGGCAACGCGGCGCGCGACAACAAGAAGACGCGCATCATCCCGCGCCACCTGCAGCTGGCCATCCGCAACGACGAGGAGCTCAACAAGCTGCTGGGCAAAGTCACCATCGCGCAGGGCGGCGTGCTGCCCAACATCCAGGCCGTGCTGCTGCCCAAGAAGACCGAGAGCCACCACAAGGCCAAGGGCAAGTGAGGTGCCGCGGCCGCCCCGCCCGCGAACTCCAAAGGCTCTTTTCAGAGCCACCCACAGTGTCAAGCGAGAGAGTTGTGGCAGTGGCTGCCCTGCTTTGCACGTGTCCCTGTCGGCTCCCTGTTGCCTGCTGGCTGAGCGTGTCCAAGAGTGGCACCGCTCGGCTCCCCTCGCCGCTCTCGGGGACTTGTCACGGGCCACTTGTCCACCCTGCCACCCAGCACCAGGGAGCACCCCCAAGTCTCGGGGTCCCAGGCCCTCCCCTTCGGTCTCCACGGAGGCTGAGCATGCGTCGCTGGCGCGCTGATGCCTCCACGGGCTCTTGCCGCACTGTGAAGGGGACCGTGCCACACACCGGGGTCCAGGGGGACCCGTCTCCCCGGGAGCGTCCCAGGCCGGAGCCCAGGGGTGGGCTCGGCGACAGGAAGGGGAGGGAGAGAGACGTGGGCGGCTCGGACAGGCTCCTCCCGGTTCGGGCTCTGCCAGGACGGCGTCCGGAACGACTTCCCGAGCCACCAAGCGCTCACCCGGAGCAAACGGGCGGCCAGAGAAATGGGGAGCGGGGGGGGGTGCGCTGTGAAAAAGGGGGACCGAGGCGGTTTGCGGGGCGCCGCAGCGCACGCAGAGTTACGACCCCTTGGGAGGCTCCAGTAAAAAGAGCGGGGACGGTGCCGCGCGCGGAGAGGCCTCCAGGAGTGAAAGGCTGAGGAGGAAGCGCGCGCGCGGAATGGGCGCAGCGACCACGACAAATGCCTCCCAGGCAGAGCGGCCGGGGCCGTGGGCAAGAAAACTGGGCAAAGCCGGAAAGCCGGCCGGGACGGGAGGCTGGTGGGGGAGGGTCGCGCGCGCGCCCGCGGTGACGCGAGTCGCGTGACGTCCCAGCCAATGGCCGTCCAGCGCGCGACTTTCAACTGCGGCGGCGCCCAATCGGGGAGCGCCGGCGCCTATAAAGAGTGGTGCGGCGGCCGGCCGTTGCCAGTGTGCCCGCCGCCGCCGTCGCAGCCGTCGTCTCCCCGGAGCTCGCGCTCGCCATGGCCCGCACGAAGCAGACTGCCCGCAAGTCGACCGGGGGCAAGGCCCCGCGCAAGCAGCTGGCCACGAAGGCGGCCCGCAAGAGCGCGCCGGCCACGGGCGGCGTGAAGAAGCCGCACCGCTACCGGCCGGGCACGGTGGCGCTGCGCGAGATCCGGCGCTACCAGAAGTCGACGGAGCTGCTGATCCGCAAGCTGCCGTTCCAGCGGCTGGTGCGCGAGATCGCGCAGGACTTCAAGACGGACCTGCGCTTCCAGAGCTCGGCCGTGATGGCGCTGCAGGAGGCGAGCGAGGCGTACCTCGTGGGGCTCTTCGAGGACACCAACCTGTGCGCCATCCACGCCAAGCGCGTGACCATCATGCCCAAGGACATCCAGCTGGCCCGCCGCATCCGCGGGGAGCGGGCCTAGGTCGCCCCGCGCGCCCTGCTCGGGCGCGGTTCCATCTCACCCCCCAAAGGCTCTTTTCAGAGCCACCCACCGGAGCAGGAAAAGGCTGTCTGTCACTCGCCCTCGGGGCGCGCACCCCAGCCCGCGGGTGGGCCAGGCAGGGCGGGCGCCAGGTTAGGGGTCCGCGGTGGCGCCCGTGGAGGAGGCTGGCCGTCGGTGGCCTTGCTGTGGGCAGCTTCCGGGACACTTGCAGCCGGTGGGGGGGGGCCGTGGGTGGCCAAGGACGACGTGGCTCTTTTGCAGTCTCCCCCGAAGCGCTCAGCTGCTTCGCTCTGGGCCCTCTTTACTGGGGCTCAAGGTAAATGGGATAAGGCGCCCGGCCGCCCGTTTCCGGTGCTCTGCCCACTGGCACTGTCGACTCACCCGCAAGGACGCTGTCAGACGTGCCTATCAAGAGATAATCCTGTCGGTACCCAAATCAAAGACACCGCGCATTGATTTTCATGGGGACTTCCCATGTTCACACGGGTTTTAACTGCTGTGTGTGTGTGTGTGTGTGTGTGTGTGTATGTGTCCCGTAGCTGTGGGAATGGCTGTTTCCCACATTCACTCTCCCTCAGGTTACACCACCTCTGCCATCTGCCGCTCCTCCACCAGCATGGATTGCTCACCCAGTTTTAGTGTGTTCCCTCGGCCAGACTAATATCCAGACATTTAAGCAAGCACTGACCTGAATGTTGCTGTGAGGGTGTTTTGTGAATGTAGCTAACACTGTAACCCGCTTGACTTTTCAATATTCTCAATCATATGAGTGGGGTGTTTTCCCCCAGTCGTTTGAAGGCCTTACAAACAAACCCGGAGGCTTCCCAGAGAACTGCATCATGCAGCAGCCTGGCAGCCTGCTCTACAGATTTCAGTTACCAGCATTTCCCTTCCACATCATGTAAGCCGACTCCTGAAAATAAGTCTCTATATAAATTGTGTGTGTGTTCAAAAGCTCATGAAAAATTACAAGTGGTTGCTGAAAGTCCAGCAATTTGAAACCAGTAGCTGCTCTACAGAGAACAATGATGCTCTCTACCCCCGTACTGGTTACAGACTTGGAAACTCACAGGGGCAGTTCTACCTTGTCCTATAGGATTGCTCAAACTTAGAATGGACTCAGACAGTGAAGTGCTTTGGATAGATCGTTTTTTAATTCCATTTCCCACACATTTTAAAAAGCATAGCTATTTGTTGTTGTTAGGTACTGGGATTCATAGTAAGCTATGCACAACAGAAGGAAGCACTGCCCACTCCTGGGCCATCCTCGGTTGTTCCGATGTTTGAGCCCATTGCTGCAGCCACAGTGTCGTTCTCTCATTGAAGGGGCTTCAAAAAGTTCATGGAAAATTTCAGATAATCAGGTTTTCCCATGAACTTTTTTTTTCAAAACCATTTTATTGGGAGCTAATACAGACATATATCATTCCATAGTTCAGTCCCAGCAAACAGTGTTGTACAATTGCTACCAGTTTTAAAACATTCTTTTCCTTTTTGAACTCCTTGACATCAGCTCCCTATTCCCCCCTTATCACTATCCCTATGCTCCCCAAGACCCCTATTCTACTTGCTGTCCCTATAGGTTCAACAATCCTGGGTTTCATGTACTGGAAATCAGAAACGCATATACAATTCAAGAGGGTCACCCCTCCCCCCAATGACCAAATACATCTGATAGAAACAGAAAACATGAAAATCCGAAAATGTTGAAAACCGGAGCAGGCCCAATGTACACCAGAGGGGATCAACTGACAAGGGTTTAACCACTGCATGAACTTTTTGAAGCCCATGTTCCCATAAACACACATGCACATTGTATTGGACAGGGTTCTCTAGAGAGACAAACCAGATTGCTAGTAATTATATATAAATATATTTATAAAGATAGATATATAATTCAAGAAATAAACCGTTAAATAATATACAGATAGATAACACAATTAACAGTTAAATTATAAAGCAGTGAGACACTAGCAGTCCTTCAAGTTTTGAGAGCTGCCAGATGCCAGTCCCCTTCTGTAGAGAGAGCTGGGCTATATATACCCAGGCAGCAAACAGCAAGGCAGGTCCCCAACTGTCATCAACTGTCAGTCCCCAGATCCAGAGATGAACATGCCAATCGTGTGGGCTTAAAGGGACCTCAACTTACAGCGACACAGCCCACAGGCTAGGCATCCCACAGGTAGTGTACCCCTTTAAACTGACGCACAGAACAACCAGGTTGAGGCTCACCAAGCCATTTATCCCTCTGCCCTTCAGTTAATCCTACTTGTGTTTATCGGCCAGGCTGACACAATAAACTATAGCACACATATAGTTAAAACTAAGTTTATAGAAACATAGCCTTCAAAAAGTTCATGGAAACACAGCTCATGAATATAGATACATGCTTGGGGAAAACGTAATGAACATATACACAGATGTTAGTTTGTGTTATTTTACATGTCAAGCTCAATTCCTTCCAAATTTATGTTTCAACACCAAAAAGAGAACTGGGCATATTTTTTTTCCATAATGGAAAACCAAAATGATTGATTCTGACGTCCCAAAATTAAATTTATACATTCATTTTTCCAGGACTTCAAATCACTGTGGAGGCTTTGGTTTTCTGACCTATCACTGCCTCAAACACACAATCACCATTGAGTTGTGTCTGATTTATGCAAATTAACTTTTCAGCCTTTTCAATGGTCTGGGTTCATTGTTTCATGGTGAACAATTTCACACCTTTTGCTACATTAGCCCCTTTAATCGCATTTCCCCCCAAAATGATAATGCCAACCTTGCCTTATTGTATTCCACCATCAAATCCGACCAGCAGCGCCCTGATTTAAATATCGCAGTGATTTCCTTCTTTAAATCTTTCGTGGGTCTCCTAGCTCCCCGGCTGGTATCACTAACTTTCTTTAGAGCCACGATTACGATATTTCACGCAAATAAATCCCCCCAAATGCATAATGCCGCCTGTTTCAATGCACTAACACAAAGACCCCCTTGTGTCCTCTACAAGGCGTGCAGCGTCACTTACTCTCTGCCTTGACAGGTCTTTTCAAGGTAGATTTTTGGATCAACTATCAATCAAGTAAAGTTAGGAATAACAGGCAGAATTCTTTTTCTCAAACTTTGCTGTAGGAAGTTTGAACTTGGAGCTGAACAACTCCAAGTATCAACTGAGGGGTGTGTGGGGTGTGTGTGTGTGTGTGTGTGTGTGTGTGTGTGTGTGTGTGATTTTTCACCTTGAAGAATCATGACTGAGGGTGTGTGTGTGTGTGAGAGAGAGAGAGAGAGAGATTTTTCACCTTGAAGAATCATGACTGATACACCCACTATGGAGTGTGGTAGGAGCTCTGTGGATGGTGGGAAGGGCACAGTGGGGGCAGGCAGAGAAGGAGGAATACTTGTTAGTCCAGAGCCTGGCCTCTCTTGCCTGGTGTGGGCCAGTGGATTCCTTTCCTGGCTGGCTTTTCCTGGTTTCCTGTGCAAGGTAAACAAATGGCTTGATGACAGGGCTTTGTGTCCCTAGTTAAACTTTCTTCCTACGCTGTACACCGCAGAGGCTCTGGACATTGACTACCAACAGTTTCTCACTCCTGTCAGACTGAGCTCCCTCCTGGTCCATATTCACTACCGTGGAGTCGGTTCTGACTCAAAGCGGACCTGAAAGGGTTTCTGAGATTCACTCTATCCAGGAGTAGAAAGCCCTGTCTTTCTCCCAAGGAGCCGCTGGTGATTTCAAACTGCTGACCTTTGGTCCTTTTGGATCTCAAGCCAATTTGTAACTTCGGTGCCACCAGGGCTCCACCCAGCATCAAATATCAGGCAGCACAAATGTATGTGCACACTCACATTCAGAGGAAAGGGGACCCATCTGTCCTAACCCCTCTCACCCAAGAAAGACCCAGCTTTGACAGGACCCTGCCCCCTTATCTATCAGTAGGAATACTGGAGACCAGGAACCCACAGGACCGCCAACAGAATTGGGTCGCATGTGACAAGGTCTGGGGAGGGCCATAGAGAAGTCCTGGTACTTCTTGGCTCCTCAAATGGACTCAGGGGTCCCTGGAACCGTTTCTTACTCTTTTCTGGTAACAGGACAAAGTTAAACATTGCTGTGAAGACCAAACTTTGTATTCCTAACAGGAAATAGAGACAAAAACAGGGACTGTCTTCATTAGTTTGAGAAACAAAGAAAGTGGTGCCCAATCTTTCCTTTTCTTTCTTCTTTTGGATGCCGATCTGATCATCAAATTCTTTTAGGTACAAGTAATTCCCCATCCTCAAACAAGGCTTAAACCAAAGAAAATTAAGGAGAAAACAATTTTTATTGTCTTAAAAATCCTCATCCTGACCAGCCTGGTTCCAGGAAAGGTCTGCCTCGGAGCTGGCATGGCTCATTGTACTGTGGGCGCTTCACTGAGCTGCCCGCAGCCTGTCCTCAAGCAGTGGCTAGGCCTGGATAGAGATGACACCATGGATTTAAGAGAACTGCAGAAGGCTGACTTGGTTGGATTTGATGGTTTACACTTTGAAGAAGTCTGGAGAGGAAGGAGTTTGGGGCCAGAGGGGCCGGGGAGATGATGGTACTTTCACTAAGGTAATGCAGGGGAAACAAATTGCCTTAGAAATTTCAAATATGCTGAAAGGCCCTTCCAATCTTGAAGTTGAGATTGCTGTTAGCCATCGCCACGTCCACCGCAGTTTGGAATATTAATGCAGACTTCTGGGAATGAAATGAAAGCTACCCAGAGCTTGAGGAGAAGAGAAGGGACCGAGGCAGACACCCTGGTTTGCAGGAAGACTGTTGGGAGCCAGTAGATGTAGAGAACCCCAAAAGGCTGAGAAAGAGAGATGGAGACGGATAAGGGCTTCCAGAAGATGGCATGTCCCACAGGTCTAGTCCCTCCCAAGGGGTCTGGGATGCTACTGATGATGCAGTGGGGATCAGAGACAACCATCGTGGATGCCCGTGGCTGCTAGCCATGCTTTGCAGTTTGTGCCTTTCTTACTCACGCCAACACGACGAGGCAACGTGATGCGGTAGGAGCCTCGTTTCACACACTTGGACCATTTTGGCCACGCTCTCACTGTTATTGAGGGCCAGGAATTCTGACCCGAGTGCTGGCTGTGTCACATGTTGTGGGTCCGTTTGACTCGCAGCGCCCCTGGGGCACTGTCCAACCGCCTGCCTCACAGAGCAGCCGAGGCTGTGTTCTTGACTGGTGGCCATGTGTCTTCTCCCAGTTGGGGCCAATCTTTCAGTCAGCCTCCCAACAGTTCACCACATGCAACCAGCTCTGGTCGGCTGTCCTGACCAAAGTCCTAAGACTCTAAAGTTCAGATTCTTAAGCAGAAAACACCCAGTGAAGAGTGCATGCTTGAGGCTCAGAAAGAAGGGACAGGAGGCGTGTTGAGGGTCCCCCTTTTTCAACAGACTCTTTGCCACCTGTGAACCCTCTCTCCTCCGTCTCCACGATCACCAGAGAGGAAGCCGCCCCTGATGCCAAAGGTGAGTTTGTCCCCTCTGCTGAAGATCTTTCTGTGCCCTCCCGGGCACCCCAGCCCACCACTTAACCCCTGCATCACCAAGGCTCCTTTGGATTATTGAAAATGAGTCTTCAAAATAATAGGCACTCTGAAAGAAATGTCAGAGCATCTTCTTCTGAAAACAGAAACAGAAACCAGTCATTGTAAGCTTACTCTGACACACAGGAGGTGGCTGTGATTTAGAATCACCCGGTGGCACTTGGTTTGGAGAGTGAGTCCTTCTAGGGCCCACTTGCCATCCCCAAACCAGCTGCCATCACGGTGCTTCTGGCACGTGGCCGCCCCGTGTGTGTCAGTAGGCCTGCCCTTCGTAGGCTTGCACTGCCGAATGCATCACAAGCAGGTGTCCGAGTATTTCATGGTCACTGCGTAGATGAGATCGCCAACCTTCAGGTAGCAGCTAAGAGTATATCACTTAACCTTTGTGCCATTCAGGGATGCCAAATGGAAACTCAAGAGTGCTTATAAGAGGGAGGGGAGAAGGTGACATCATGACGGAAGCCAGGAGGTTAGCAAGGTGGGGTCCCCTAGAAACAGAAAGAGGAAAAGAACAGATGCCCTCTAGAGAACTCTGCCCTAGGGTGAACCAGCCCTGCTGGCACCGTGACTGCTGCCCCTTTGGGCCCCTTTGGATGCCAGGGCTGCAGAGCTGGTGTAGAATCGATGAGTGTTGCTCTAAGCCAGGATGTTTGTGATATGTGTTACAACCCTGAGAAAGTGCACTCACAAAGACACTAGATTCTTCATCTAGTGGGGAGGGAGATTTGCGTGTAATCGGGGTGGTGTGTGAAGTGTACTTTGAGGAAAGAAGGAAGGGAAGGGACTGCAGAGAAAAGGGAATCGGAAGTGTGAGTACGTGTGTGGGGGGGGGGGGAGAGAGGGGGAGCTCCAGGGTCCCAGAGCAAACCTTTTCTTGAGGCAGACTGGCTTCTTCATGGGCCTAACCAGCCTCCCTGCCCTGCTCAACCCAGGGCTCCTCAGCACATCTCTATCTTTGAAAGAGGCACTGAGCAACCCTGGACCATGGTGACCTGCCGGCAGTGCTCCTCAAGCTGGCTTCACTGTGGCCTTGGAGATGAGCTGTCCCAAGCAATGTCTCCTGCCCTACAGGAAAGCTTACACCCAGCCTGCTGCTCGGATATAGCATTTGTTTTGGGAGGCTGCCTTAACAAATGACCACATACTTAATATGGCAACACAGAATTCTAAGAGGTTGGGAGTCCAAACTCCATCAGGGTGCCTGGGGCCCCCACCCTGCAAAGGCTGTAAGGCACGGTGCTTCCTTGCCTCTTCTAGCTTCGGGTGACACCTGGTGCTCCTTGTCCTGTAGGAGCAGAGTTCTGAGCTCCATCTGTGTCTTCCCATGGGCTTCTGCCCTGTGTCCCAATCTGCCTCACCTGTGTTGGTAAAGATGCCTTGTCAATGGATTTAGATGCCAATGTAGACCCAGGATGGTTTCAACTCATTACAATGGTAAAGGGCCCTGTTTCCAAATAAGGTCACAGCCTGAGGTTCCAGGTGGACATGGATGTAGGGAGGAGCCCTGAGCCTCCTGGGAGAGCCTTGGAACCAGTCTCCACACAGACTTCCCCTGATCTTCCTCTTTAGATACATGTATTCCCACTTCCAAAAGTAGTACGCACTCTCGTGGTACAGTGGCTACAAATTGGGCTGCTGGTCACAAGATCAGCAGTTTGAAACCAGCAGCAGCTTCTCCATGGGAGAAAGACTAAACTTTCTGCTCCGGTCGACAGTTACAGTCTCGGAAACCCACAGGAGACTGCTGTGAGTCAGATCGACTCAGTGGCAGTAAGTTCTCCGGCTGTAAAGAGGTACGGTCTCAGAAACTCACAGGGGCAGGCCTACTCTGTCCGACTGCGTGGCAGGGAGGGTGAGTGGTCTAGTCAGAAGCCCTGGAGGCCTAGTGTTGACCCGTTGGGCTGCGAGCTATAAGGAAAGCCGTTCAAAACCAGCAGCCTCCAAGGAAGCAAGATGAGACTTTCTACTCCTGTAAGGAGTTGCCGTCTTGGGAGCCCCACGGGGAAGTTGCACCCTGTTCTATAGGGTCGCCGTGAAGTGGGATCAACTTGACGGCAGGGAGTTTTGGTGTAGTGGTTACAAGCACTTGTTGCAAAGGGGGAGGTCAGTGCCGGGAACCAGGCAGCTGCTCTGGGAAAGCAAAGTGTGGTGGTCTGCCTCTGGACAGCGTTACCGCCTTGGAAACTCTAATGAGAAAGCAGTCATTTACAACTGAATATAAAACGAAGTGACCCAGATTTACATTTTCTGTGACTAGCCCTCCCTGGGTCCTGGGGGAGAGCAGTTAGGGAAGAAGCAATATCCCCTCAGGGCACTCCAGGTTTCTAGGACAGGAAGGGGAGGCCTCATGACTCCTGAATGGTCTGAGAAACAGATCAGACTTCCCTGGATTCACTTGCCTGAAAAATAAAAACCTGAAGAGAAATACATGGGCTAGAATAGGGGCTCAGGAGCCCTGGTGGTGCAGTGGAGTTGGACTGCTAATGGCAATGTGCACAGTTGAACTCCCGGCCTCTCCCAGGAGAAGGGTGCGGCTCTCTACTCCCTACTGGGGCAGTTCTCCACTCGGAAACCCACAGGGCAGTCCTACCCTGCCCCACAGGCTCACTGTGAGTCAGAAGCGAGTTAATAGCTGTGAGTTTGCTTTGTTGGTTTTTTTTGAGACTAGGGACTCAGTGCTTGTTTCTGTCAAATAGGGGCGGTGAATGTCAACACATACCTCCTACCTCATACGGTGGATAAAATAAGGCAGATATGAGTACAGTCTATGCAAAACATTTCACATGGGCCTTGATGTGGATACATGGATGGATAAAGAGATATTAGATATACAATTATTAGCTATTTCATTAGTGCTATTATTAACATTAATTGAGACAGGTCCTTGGAAATTTTGCAATCCTGTTGTGGGAAATAAGACTAGGATATGGGGAAAGTAGTGGTAACTTATTTAATCTCCAGAAAGTTAACATCTAGAGATTCATTGAGCCTGTGTGGACAAAGCAGAATGGATACCTGGGCTCCTGGTGCCTCCTCTCACAAGTCTTTAATTGACACCCTCTCATTAGGGCCCCCAGCTCCAGTAAAGAAGAGGGCCTTTTAACAGGTGAGGATGGAGCTTCTAGCAACAAGAATACCCCAGGCAGAAAATGGCAAGGTAGAATTGGAGTCCAGGTTTTCATGGTTCGTTTCCTTTTGTTTTAGATTCGATGCCTCAGTAAAGTGTGGCAGGCGGTGGCTGAAACGGCATCAGTATGTGTGTGCGGCAAGAGCAGGCCGCTCCTGGCTCCTGCCGTAACCCCCACAGTGAGACACAGTTAACCCTGCCTCCCTCGCACTCACAAAAGTATGCCCTGCAACGATGTCACTGCCAGGGACACTGACTTTTCTTTTTTTTTTTTAGTTCAAGGATCGTTTGTTGGAAGACACTGTGCTTTCTTAACAAGGGAGGAAATGAAAGGGGAAAAGTGATTTCCACACGATAAATTGCTTTCCCAAGTCACTAATGAACTATAGGAGTGCCAGGGGGTGTAAATATGAAAATAAATGGGCTCGGCTGCATGGAGGCAACTCTACAGAGAAACTTCAGGGAGAAAGCGACTTGCAACACAAGGAGACCCATGGTCATGGTGCTGCTGTCACCCTGGATGGCCTGATGGAGTGATTTCCTCTTTATGGATCCTGCTGTCTAAGGAGCCTGGGTGACTTACTGATGACCATCATCGGGCTGCTGACCACAAGGTCAGCAATGTGAAACCACTCGCTGCTCCGTGGGAGAAAGACAGACTTTCTACTCCCATAAAGAGTTAGTTTCTGAAGCCCACAGGACCCCATTGTGCCCTGTTCTATTGGGTCGCTATGTATTGGAATCAACATTCAATGGCAGTGTGTTGGGCTTTTTTATTTTATGTTATTGTCTATGTATCTATCTGTGTCACTAGCTATGGATCATATATATGAGGGGGTACTCCCCCAAACGGGAAAAAAGCTCCGCTAGGTGGAACTTTCACAGTACGCATTTTCCCGCTAGGCGAGCATCCAGCAACTAGCTCTGAGTTAGAGCACCATGTAGCATCGTGTGGGAAGCTTCTCTCTGGTCACAGTGAATTTTTTCGTAAAAGCAGGTTCAACCAAACCTCTTTTTTTTTTTTTTTGAAATATCCAATTTAAGAGAACAGTGTCCAGCTGTGAAATTTTGTTTCCTGATCAGGTAAAAGAGCTACAGGAACTTTTGTGATGTTGAACACAGCTTTTAAGGACAGCGGTATGGGGAAAACTCAAGTGTATGAGTGGTTTTCTCATTTCAAAAAGGTGAAATGTCGATCGATGATTCTGGACTTCCATCAACCTCCCGAATAGACGCAAACGTCAGCTTATAATGAATTTGGAGTTCTTTCCACCAGATCAGACTGTTAATCAAGCTTTCTATTAGAGGTTCTGAAAAGATTGCCTAACGGTGTGTGACAAAAAAAGGCCTGATTTGTTGCAGACAGGGACTGGTTTTGCCATCACAACAACACACCTGCTCACACAGCCGTCTCAGGGCACCAGTTTCAGGCAATTAAACAGCATGCATGCCTCTCTTCCCCTCGCACCTTATTCGCCTGACCTCCCTCCTTCAACATCTTTTCCAAGAATGTAGACACATGAAAGGACACAGATCTGGAGACCGAGAAGAGGCGAAGAAAAAAAAAACGAGGGAGGTGCTCAGCCATCCAAACACATGAGTTCGGAAAAAAAAGTTTTTTATTTTTTTTCCTTAGGGAGTGAGTGAGAGAGTGAGTGAGTGAGTGAGTGTGAGAGAGAGTGAGTGAGTGAGTGAGAGAGTGTGAGAGAGTGAGTGAGTGAGTGAGTGAGTGAGAGTGAGAGAGAGTGAGTGAGTGAGTGAGTGAGTGTGAGAGTGTGAGAGAGAGTGAGTGAGTGAGTGAGTGAGTGTGAGAGTGAGTGAGTGAGTGAGAGAGTGTGAGAGAGAGTGAGTGAGAGAGTGTGAGAGAGAGTGAGTGAGTGAGTAAGAGTGAGTGTGAGAGTGAGTGAGTGAATGAGAGTGAGTGTGAGAGTGAGTGAGTGTGAGAGAGAGTGAGTGAGTGTGAGTGTGAGAGTGAGTGTGAGAGTATGTGAGAGTGAGTGAGTGAGACAGTGAGAGAGAGTGAGTGTGAGAGAGAGTGAGTGTGAGTGTGAGAGTGAGTGAGAGAGTGAGTGTGAGAGTGAGTGAGTGAGACAGTGAGAGAGAGTGAGTGTGAGAGTGAGTGAGTGAGACAGTGAGAGAGAGTGAGTGTGAGAGTGAGTGAGTGAGTGAGAGTGAGTGTGAGAGTGAGTGAGTGAGAGAGTGAGTGTGAGAGTGTGTGAGATAGTGAGTGAGTGAGACAGTGAGAGAGAGTGAGAGAGTGACTGAGAGAGTGTGAGAGTGAGTGTGAGAGTGAGTGAGTGTGAGTGAGTGAGACAGTGAGTGAGTGAGTGTGAGAGAGTGAGAGAATGAGTCAGTGAGGGAGGGAGTGAGTCAGTGAGGGAGTGAGTGAGTCAGTGAGGGAGTGAGTCAATGAGGGAGTGATAGGGAGTGAGTGAGAGTGAGTGAGACAGTGAGAGTGAGTGAGTGGAAAATATATTTCCAAGAATGGAATAGAAGATTTTTGCAGTGAGGTTGTTGGTTATTGCTCAATAATTAAACATTTGACAAACATATTAAATGTAATGAAGAATATTTTAAAGATGATAAGGTTGTGTTATTAAAAACATTTTTTAATACATAGCTTTGAAAACTCCAGGCTTTTTTGGGTACTTTTGTATATATAATCTTTGTTTCTTAAAAAGTAACAATACTCAGTAGGGTCTTTATTGGTTCTAAAGTTTTGAGGGTTTTTTGTTTGTTTCCCCACCCTACCCCTAGTTGTTTTTAACCTCTGGTGTTTAGTGAGAAAATGCCATCCCACTTTTAGTGCTTACTGTCATCTGGTGGGGACATATGTGAGTGTGTGAATCTGTGGAAATGTGTCTCATTCCACAATAACAGCACCAGAAATATTTTCGGGATATTAGTAACCTGCTAATGTACCAAAGTACATATTACCTCAAAAAATGTTTTCATTCCACTCAAAATGTCTTCCATTTCTGAATACACATGGTTTCAACAAAAAATTCAAAGTACAAAGTATTTCGGTCTTGAAAGTCCTGAGGACATTCCAGAGAGATAAAGCACTTGTTTCATTTTAATTTAAAATCATAGATATTTAAAAAAGAATAATCCAGGGAGGGATCTCGGTTTAGTCGCAAACAATCTGAACACAAATGCTTCCCAGCGTTTACACTGAGGCGATGGGGCGTCTTGAGACAGAAACTTCAGACATTTCCATTCTCAGCAAGCCTCCAGATACATCTAATGGAAATGAACGGTGGCCATCCATGTAAGGCGTGGCGTGTACGAGGTGATCTGGAAGCATTTAAGAGGTGGGCTGAGCACATGAATCAACTATTTATTTGACGAGTGAGTCACTGCGTGGCAGGCACTGTGGATGCTGAAAATAGACTGGAGAAACCGTCAGTAAAGTCTGTTTTCCAGGCCTTCCAAGCTGGGGGTGGGGCGGTTGCGGGCCAAGGATCTTAAAAAAAACCAAACGGACCAGGCAATTTCAAACGGCTGCTTTGAGAAATACAAAACGGACAAGCTCAAGAAGGGTGCGGATCTGAGTCCCTGCGAGGGGGGCCCAACACTCAGTGACCGGTGTCTGGGTCACAGCGTTAAATGCAAACATGACCCACAGCGCAGAGTGGACTTTGGATTTCAAAGCCCTGACGAAAGCGGCGCAGATTCGAGCCTACCAGCTCCAAGGCGGTTGATTTTGAATACTCGTCCTGCCCAATCAGAGCAGAGCTAGGAGGCGCACCCGCGGGCTCCGCCCTCAGTCGCTGAAGCGCTGCTGTCTTCAAACCGCTACTTCCCTGCAGGGCGGTCCGCTCCCCGGGAGAATTCAGCGGGGAAGTGCTGGCCGCGCCTGGGGAGCCCTGGAGTCATTTTTAAGGGGATTGGCCCGAGGCGTTTCGTGTCAGCAAATCACAAACAAGCCTGCCATTGACACAGTAGGGAGAGGTGGCAAATAAATTCGTATCCTTACAAACCGGCTCCTAGGTTTGTTGTTTATGGGTTTTTTAATAAATCATTTTATTGGGGACTCGTACAACTCTTAGCACAATCCATTCGTGCATCCATTGTGTCAAGCACATATGTACATTTGTCATCCTCAAAACATTTGCTTTCTGCTCGAGTCCTTAATACCAGCTGCGCATTTTCCCCCTTCCCCCTGGACCCTTCATCATTCATAAATTGTCATGTTACTGTCCGACGTCTCCCCCAGGGAGGACGCTGTACGTATAGATCCTTGTAATCAGTTCCCCGAGGTTTGGCTTTTTAAAGCGGAACTAAGGAGGAAGCTATCGACGACCCAAAAGGAAAACTAGTTACGCGCTGGGACCTTAGAGTCAAGTTTGTAAAGCTCCATGTGGGATCTTTTAAGTGACAACCCTAACTTGAGAGCGACGGCTATAAAATGACGAGTGGAAAAGCTCTTTCTTTGTGATTACGTGGGTGGCTCTGAAAAGAGCCTTTTTTGGAACAAAGAGGCGGCGGCGGCGAGGGGCGGGCCGGGCAGGCGGCCGACTCACTTGGAGCTGGTGTACTTGGTGACGGCCTTGGTGCCCTCGGACACGGCGTGCTTGGCCAGCTCGCCGGGCAGCAGCAGGCGCACGGCCGTCTGGATCTCCCGCGACGTGATGGTGGAGCGCTTGTTGTAGTGCGCCAGGCGGGACGCCTCGCCGGCGATGCGCTCGAAGATGTCGTTGACGAACGAGTTCATGATGCCCATGGCCTTGGACGAGATGCCGGTGTCCGGGTGGACCTGCTTGAGCACCTTGTACACGTAGATGGAGTAGCTCTCCTTGCGGCTGCGCTTGCGCTTCTTGCCGTCCTTCTTCTGGGCCTTGGTGACGGCCTTCTTGGAGCCCTTCTTGGGCGCGGGGGCGGACTTGGCCGGCTCGGGCATGGTAAGACACGACACAAGCCAACAGGACAACACGGGGAAGGGTGGACCTGAGCCTTTTATAACTAGGTTATGCAAATTAGGACTCCAAAGTCTTTCATTCCCATTGGTCCAAATAGGAACCCTGTGTTAACCGTAAGAGCTACGTAACGGCGAGGACTCTCGAGTGCATTGGCCGATTCTGGAACCAATTTAGAACCAATGAAAACCTCGTTTCTGACCCCACCCCTAGGAACGCTTATAAAAGCTTTCTGATTGTGGCTCTCTTCAGCCTGTTTTGCTGAGACTCCGAACCTGCTCTCTGTGTGCTCTCAGGCTCGGCAATGTCCGGACGCGGCAAGCAAGGAGGCAAAGCCCGCGCCAAGGCCAAGTCGCGGTCCTCCCGCGCCGGGCTGCAGTTCCCCGTGGGGCGCGTGCACCGCCTGCTCCGCAAGGGCAACTACGCGGAGCGCGTGGGGGCGGGCGCGCCGGTGTACATGGCGGCCGTGCTGGAGTACCTGACGGCCGAGATCCTGGAGCTGGCGGGCAACGCGGCGCGCGACAACAAGAAGACGCGCATCATCCCGCGCCACCTGCAGCTGGCCATCCGCAACGACGAGGAGCTCAACAAGCTGCTGGGCAAAGTCACCATCGCGCAGGGCGGCGTGCTGCCCAACATCCAGGCCGTGCTGCTGCCCAAGAAGACCGAGAGCCACAAAGCCAAAAGCAAATAAATCCTGACCATAAGCCAAAGAACAAAGGCTCTTTTTAGAGCCACCCAAGTTTTCGGACAAAGAGCTAATGCGCCGCTTAGTGACCAGCCCTTCCCGTCGACACGTGGTGGCTCTTAAAAGAGCCTTTGGGGTGGAGAATGCATTGAAGTCTTGTTTTAGCTAATTCTTGCCAAGTTTGTGACTCCGTTTTGGGGGGCACCATGTACACCGGCGCGCCCGCCCCCACGCGCTCCGCGTAGTTGCCCTTGCGGAGCAGGCGGTGCACGCGCCCCACGGGGAACTGCAGCCCGGCGCGGGAGGACCGCGACTTGGCCTTGGCGCGGGCTTTGCCTCCTTGCTTCCCGCGACCGGACATTACTTGTAAACACGCACTTAACAGCTTTTCAAGAAGGCTTAGGGAAGAATCACCAATTCGAAGTAATTCATAAGCGTTCACGGGAGGGGTGAGGGGGAGTCGTATATTCGATTGGCTGAACGGGTTGCCGGACCAGACAGCCAATAGGAAAACAGAAAACAGACTCCTCCTTTGCATCCTCCTCTAGGAAGAAACGACGGATTTCGCGAATACCTACCAATCACTAGGAGCCATATTACAGCCTCTTATTTGCGTGTCTGAATTTTGAAGGAGACAGTTTCTAACAGAACGCAGTTTCTTTTTTAATCAGTGGCAACTTGTACAATTTTCTCCGAATTAATTCTGCAAGATCCCAGGAGGATCGGAAAGGACTGCAGAAGGCCTCAAGCCGAAGCAAGCACTAGTCCCACCCCAGAGTACTGGTTCCTGAATCTGGCTGTTGTTTGAATCTTAAATTAGCGTCCAAGTTCCTCCTTTTCTGGCTTGTCACAGCAAAACAAAAATACACAGAGCTTTCTTTTCTTTTAACTGGATGACTGAGTGTTTTGGGTTAGGCCTTGAGACTTCGCTCCACCCCCAACCGCCTCCGCCTCCACCGCGCTTCTTGAAATCTGCTAGACCAGGAGCTGGAATAGCTGTCATCTTCCTTTTGTCCACCAGGAGGTGACCGATACCGTCAGGAAACTTGCTCTTAGCTTTTAAAATGTCTCCTGGTTTTCTTCTCTGACCTTCCCTACCTAAGTGCACCTTGTCCGGCTAGGACCTGCCTTAGTTTTCCCTAACAAGAATTCCTCACCCTGAGTAATATTTCCCACTTCCGTACTTTAAATTTACAACAACAACAAAAAAAAGTTTCAGAAGCTCAGACCCTATTCCTGATAGCATACTTAAAACACATGAACGTGTTTGTCCCAGTAAGTCCTGTGCCTTAAGCAATACCTACCCAAAGCGAACTCAGTTAAGTCCCTCCCAGGACTGAATAAGTCTTTGTCCTGGGCCCTGAAAAGCGCTAAACCTCCAGGTACCGACACTAGAATCCTCATCCTGACTCATAGCGACCCTACTTACAACAGAGCCAAACAGGGACTGGTTTCACAATGGTTCTTCTCTTTGACAGCCACTCTGTCAAGTTATCTGTAGAGTGGCTTCTTTTCAGTGACCCTCTCTCTACTAAGCAGGATGTCCAGCTCTAGGGATTGTTCCCTCCTAATAACATGTCCAAATTTTAAGTGCATTTATACATACAATGAAACTGTACACAAGATGTATGCCATTTCCTATATGTGTATTACACTTTATAAGTAAACAAAAATTTTCCAATGAATGAACACAATCATGGGGGGAAATCAGTACTTTGATGGGTATCCCAATCTTCATGTATAGGTTAAATTTTACTGTTTATATTAATTACACATGAAGTAACTGTCATAATCTTGGCGCTTGAAGCTTCTAAAGTCTTCCTCTGCCCAGGACCCCAAAACCAAACCTATTTCTATTAAGTCGTTTCCAACTCATAGCAACCCAAGAGGGGATTTCTGAAACTGTGATGTTTTACAAGAGCAGGCAAGCCACGTCGTTCTCTCAGTGAGCTGCTGGTAGGCTTGAACTTCAAACCCTGTAGTTAGCATCCCAACACTTAATCCACTGCACCACCAAGGCTCTTGACATTAGAGACCTTCACTAAATACTAAGTATGATCATGACTATTTTTTGTTAGATCACAGACACTAGCTTATCCCATACAGCTTGCGACTTGAAAAGCTTTCATTCATTTTATAACAGGAATTATAATATCAGCCCTCTCCTGATGCATCAATTCTTCTTTAGTCTTCCTCATTTAATGTCCAACTTTCATACACATATGAGGTGGTTGAGAATAATACCATGGCTTGGGTCATGCGTACCTTAGTCCTCAAAGTAACATCTTTGCTTTACGGCCACTTTAAAGAAGTCTTGTGCAGCAGATTTACCCAGTGCATCCTTTACTCTCTTGATTGCTGCTTCCATGAGCATTGGTTGTGGATCTAAGCAAGATGTATATTTGACAGCTTCAATCTTTTGTCCACTTATCAGGATGATACCTGTGGAGAGAGGTCAAACGCTTACAGACATCCTCCCAGGGTAGTTAGTCACCAGACTACAGGGTAGGCCTCTAGGGCAGGTAGTCCACCAGACTATATGGCAGGCCTCACTCCCTGCTACTGGGGGCAATAAAATATTCCTCCTTGAGGCCTGAGACCAAGCATTTACACCCTACTGATAATGGTTCCTATGGAGATCTTGGGAATAGGTCAAAGTTAGGCCGCCATCCTGAACCTAGGATCCCTCCCCTTCCTAATGCGTGTATGTCCCTAGACCACCCCACTCTCATTACTGTATTACCTATAGGACAGCCCCTTCCAGTGACGTATGTCCTCACCTGTAATTAGGGGGCTTGCATGTCCCCAGAGAATATAAAAGGGCCCAGGGCTACCATTAAACTCTCTCTCTCCCTCCATGTGGACCATCATGCGGAGCAGAGGTGAGCATGCTACCATGAAATTGTGTCTGACTCCCATTTATTTCAATACTTCTATCTCTCATGCTCTCTATAACTTTACTATGATCTTTACTTATTATCGCTGTACAATTGCGCCTACCGGACCCATAATGATGTGTTGGGGGCTGGCTTCCCCTGACAGATACCTATCTGTCCAGCTGTGAGGATTTTGGTTACATTGAGTTGAAATCCATATTGAAGACTGAGATCTTTGGTCTTCATCAGCAAGTGCTTCAAGCCCTCCTCACTTTCAGAAAGCAAGGTGGTGTCATGGGCGTCTCGCAGGTTGTTAGTAAGCCTTCCCGCAATCCTGGTGCCATGTTCTTCGGATAAGCCAGCTTCTCCGATGCTTTGCTCAGCATCCCTCGCTATTCCCTTGTTCTGTTCTCACAATTGCCTCTTGATCTATGTACAAGTTCCACATGAGCCCAGTGGAATGTTCGCTCTAGTCCACACAGTTCAATGTCTTGTTATAGTCAATAAAACACAAGTAAACATCTTTCTGGTATCCTCTGCTTTCAGCCAAGATCCATCTGACGTCAACAATGATATCCCTCATTCTCTGCCCTGCTCCGAGTCCGACCTGACTCTGGAAACTCCCTGTCAGTATACTGTTGTAACTGTTATTGGAGGAGCTTCAGGAAGATGTTACCTCCTTGTGATGATAATAATATTGTCCTATAACGTGAGCATTCTGTTGGGTCACATTTCTTTGGAATGGGCACAAATATTGATCTCTTTCTTGGCCAAGTAACTGTTTTCCACATTTTCTGGTTTAGACAAGTGCGCCCAGTGCTTCCTCAGCTTGTGGAAACATTTCAATTGGGAGTCCATCAATTCCTAGAGCCTTGTTTTTGGCTAGTGCTTTCATTGCAGCTTGAACTTCTTCTTTCAGCACCATTGGTTCTTGCTCATATGCTGCCTCTTACATGATGAATGTAGAATGTTTGCTACAGTGATTCTGTGGATTTTATATATCTTTTTGGTGCTTCATCCTGCATCATTCAATATTTTGCCCATAGAATCTTTCAATATTGCAACTTGAAGTTTGAATTTTTTTTCTTGAGTTCTTTCAGTTTAAGATATGCTGAGTGTGTTCTCCAACTCTAGGTCTTTGCACACTTTGTCATAAGACATATTACTTTGCCTTTTCCAGCTGCCCTTTGGAATTTTCTTTTCAGCGCTTTGAGTTCATCGTTTCTTCCATTTGCCTCAGCTACTCTAAGACTAAGAGTGAGTTTCAAAGTCTCTGTTTTGATCTTTTCCTTCTTCCTTAATGCCCTTTAGCTGCCTTCGTGTATGATGTTCTTGATATCATGCCACCTTCGTGTATGATGTTCTTGATATCATGCCATCTTCATGTATGATGTTCTTGATATCATGCCACCTTCGTGTATGATGTTCTTGATATCATGCCACCTTCGTGTATGATGTTCTTGATATCATGCCACCTTCGTGTATGATGTTCTTGATATCATGCCACCTTCGTGTATGATGTTCTTGATATCATGCCACCTTCGTGTATGATGTTCTTGCTATCATGCCACCTTCGTGTATGATGTTCTTGATATCATGCCACCTTCGTGTATGATGTTCTTGCTATCATGCCACAGCTCGTCAGGCCATTTGTCATTAGTGCTCAATGTGTCAAGTCTATTCTTGAGATGTTCTCCAAATTTAGGTGAGATGGACTCAAGGTTGTATTTTCACTGTCGACTTATTCCCATTTTCTTTAGCTTCAACCTGAAATTCTATAAGAGCAATTGATGGTCTGTTCCTCAGCTTGCCTCTGGCCTGGTTTTAGCTACTGATAATGAATTTCTCCTTGCCTCTCCCCACTCTCCCTGCCATCGAGTCAATGTTGACTCATAATCACCCGGTGGAGCTCTGAAGCGACAACTGTTTACGGGAGTAGAAAGCCAAGCCCAGTCTTTCTCCCTTGGAGCTGGTGATGGTTTTTAATTGCCGGACATACCAACCGCAGCCCAACTTGTAACCACTATACCACCAGGGCCCCATTCTCTTCCCACAGTTGAGTCAATTTGATTACTGTGTAATTCCATCTGGAGAAGTCTATGTATATTGTCGTTGTTTGTGTTGTTGGAAAAGGGTATTTGTGGAGAAGTAATTGCTCTTGCAAAATTTTGTCACAAGATCTCCAGCTTTGTTTCTGTCCCCGAGGTCATATTTTCCAACTACCACCCCTTCCTCTTTGTTTCCAACTTTGACATTCCAATCACCAAGAATGATCAGAATTGTGTCTTGATTGTATGTCTGCTCAATTTTAGACTGAAGTCATTGGTAGAATTTGGACAATTCCAGTCAATTTCAGCTCATTAATGCATAGAATGTTGATCTTTATGCATTCCTTTTCATTGTTCATAACTCCCAGTTTTCCAGGATTGATGTTTGCAGCTGTCTCTTCTCACTTTGAGTCATGCCCCGTCAACAAAGGAAGGTCTGGAAGGCATTCTTCCTGTCCCTCACCATATTCCCACCTTTCATATTTTCTTCACAATACTTACCATCATCCAATATTATCTTGTTCATTTATTTAAATGTTTACTCCTCCTTTAACTTCTAACAGAAATTAAGACCCAAATGAAAAACAGTTCTTAAAAACAGAAAAACGTTCTTATCTTATTGTATGTCTCCTTAGTAACTAATACATTGTGCATACTTAATAAATCATGAGAAATCTTGAAAATGTCCAATTACCAAATAATCATCAGTTAATAATGTTTGACTCTATCAGGGAAAAAGTAGATCATTGTCCTCATGATAAAACTGATGATAAAAAGCCAAGTGAATTCCTCAATTGAATTAGCAAGTTACATAACCTGACTAAAAATAAGTCCTATCAAATCAATTTCTTTAATAGCTTTCTAATCAGTTTACTTCTCTCCATCCCAGTCTCTGTCTTCGCTCAGCTAATCTTTCACTGATAGTACCGTAAAAGATTTTTCTAATTTTCTCCCAGCTGTTAGTAAGAAGTAAAACCAAGAAAAGGGTTTTTGTGGGGAAAACCAGCCCCTCACAACTATATCACTGGTCTGATAGACACAATTGTGCGGTTATGATATATAAAGATTATAATAAAGTCATAGAGAATGACAGATATAGGAGAGAGTAAAATGAAGGAATCAGACACATGTCATGGTAGCATGCTCACCTCCGGAACGGCCAATGATCTCACCAGCCAGGCCCTTGAACAGCTCGGGCAGAGAGGTCAGGAGGGTACTTTATTTCTAACCGAGGCTTATATATATTTGGGGATGTGAATAAACCCCCCTGATTGCAGGTGACCACATACGCAAGAGGAAGGGGATGAGCTAGGGGTGTACGTGTAATAGGAAGGGGAGGGATTAGAGGTACACATGTGACAAGATGGGCGGACCCTAGACTCAATGTGGCAGCCGAACCTTGTGACCCTTGAGTGGGCTGGACCTCTCTGGGATCTCCTTCATGGACACAATCAACTATCCTAATCAGAAGAGAGTGGCTCCTACTTAGGGTGGACAGACTATACAGTCTGATTGCTTTAGATGACTGATAATCCTTAGGGAGAATAACCTCTGACCTACTATATATACCTATATACTATATACCTCCAAGTGTATAGTTTACCATGTGTAGTAAGCAGCATGTTGGGTTTGGCATATTTTGGGGTGACAACGTGGGAGCAATCTTTCTGTATCCCACAGGTTTTCAAGCCGTTACTTCTTAGACAGGTCCTTTACATCTTTCTTGAAAAAGTTTGGTCTCCCAATGCTGGATGACATGCCTACTTAGCATTCTATGCTTAGACCCATCCTAGCATTTGTTGTGGTTGTCAGGCACTGTCAATTTAGTTCCCCAGAAAGATTTAGTCTCAGACAGTGGGACAATCTCCCCACAGGGAAGGGATGAGTCACCAGGGTGCAGTAAAGCATCGATGAAACACACTATATTCCTCTGGTTCCTTGAGGCTTCCTCACCCCCACTACCATGACCCAGTGCTGCTGCTCAATTCAGACTAGACCGGAACATGTACACAGTAGATAACAGATGGGAGCTCACGACATACAAATAGTGATAATGTTAGGCAGGCCTAGTGCAGGGCTGGAAGATGTCCACTAACGCATGCCCAGAGAGCCAAGCACGGGAACAAAGGAGTGGCGCACTGCACGTTCTCAGAGGTTCAGGTTTCCCGCCGGCAGGCATGGGTGGGCGCTGAACTTGAATTGGCCCACCTAGGCCACCTGGATTGTCCCACCTAGGCCAGGTGAATTCAATTCAGCCAATGAGGTCGATCAGGGGTCATCCACCAGCTTCCCCGTGGAATCCTTGAAAAGGCAGGAGCCCAGAGTCAAGGGAGACCGTTTTGCGTGATATTACCAGTTTCCAGCCAGGCTGCATGGTCGGAAGGAGTCCTATGGGTGCCGTGTAAACCTGAAAATTCTAACTCTCATAAAACCCACTTGGATCACGAACCAGGCTTCTGCGTGAATTCCTTCTAGCTCAGAGCCAAGGACCGGTATAGATCTAGCTCCAGAGAGATCTAACAATACCAGAAGGGTAGGGGGAAGAGAGGAGAGGAAGGGAGAAAGGGGGAACTGATCGCAATGATCGACGCATAACCATACACCCCTCGCCAGGGGAAGAATAGAAACCCTGGGGAAGGGAGACAGGTCCGTGTGACAGATGAAAATAATAACAATGTATGAGGGGCTTGTGAGGGTGGGGCGGGGAGCTGATACCAAGGGCTCAAAAGGAAATAAATGTCTAGACAAGAATGAAGGTGCCCGGGAAACCCCGTCACTCGCTCACACACCCCGGCCCCGCACGATGCCTGGAGTCCCTGAAAAAGACGTGAACCAGCAGGGGTTGTTCACCTGAGCTCTGGCAGCCTTCCGCAGAAGTCCGGGAAGCTGACAGTCCCCGAATGGGTGGACACGGTCACGCCGCCGGCCAAGCACAAAGAGCTTGTTCCCTATGATGAGAACTGGGTCTGCACGCGAGCTGCCTCCCCAGCACGGCACCTGTGCCTTTCAGGTGGGCTCCATGACCAAGGTCTGCGGGGCGAGGGGGGCGAGGGTGGGGGCGCTCCAGGAGCGTGGCCAGCCGGGTCCTTCAAGCCCTGGAGGGGCTCAAGGTGGTGAAGGACCAAGACGCGGGCCGCAAACAGACACCTCAGGGACAGAGAGATCTGGACAGAATCGCCGCCCTACAGGTGGCAGCTGCCAACAAGAGCATTAGAACAAAGGATGCTGGGTTAATAAATTGCCTCGTTCATTAAAAGAGAGAGAGAGAAGCATGAAGGCAGCATATGTAAACCATGCCTGATTCAATCGATGTATGCATTGTGGTAAGAGTGTACGAGGAGCCCCCAATAAAATAATTATTTTTAAAAGATTGTCTCAGAAACCCTGTGGAGCAGTCTTACTCTGTCTTGAAAGGTTACTATGAGTCAGAATCAACTCAACAGCAGTGAATGGAACATCAAGGAATTTGTCTATCTTTTCCAATGTTCTATAAATTCCTGTAAGTTCCATCCACTTACAGCAACCTTGCAGGACAGAGAAGTGCTCCATAGGGTAACTAGAACTAAGTCTTTATGGAGAGCAACAGCCTCATCTTTCTGCAGAGGAGAAACTGGTGGATTTGAACACTATGTTTGCAGTTAGCAGTTCAACACCTAACTCCCACGACCTTTGACGTTAAATAAACAAATCAATTGCCATTGAGTTGATTCCAAGTCATAAACTCAAGAAACAAAAAACTCGCTACTATCCAGTCAATTTTGACTCATAACAACGCTATAAAGCGGGGAAACTGCCTCTGGGGATCTCAGGCAAATGTCTGGGGGCGAAAGCCTCCTCATCTTTCTCTGGAGGGACGACTGTGAACTTGAGGTCCGACAGACAACGCATAAACCACGATGTCACCAGGGCTCCTCTTCCGACGCAGAGGAGTCCTGTAAAGGGCTTCTGAGGTTGTGCATCTTTATGGGAGCGGAGAGCCTCATCTTTCTCCCTTGGGGGTTACATCCTCTGTATTTGAAAGCCTCCAGCTACTGGTCAGATACACAAATATTGTATATTCAGTAAACGGAGCGCCTTCTATTCTGTCATACAAAAAAATAAAGGAATTGGGCTCGATTATCTACATTATCCTTTGGCAGTAAAATGGATCGACTAGTTCCAATCCCAGCTGTCCAGGAAATCCCGGTATCTGCATTCCTGACAGCTCAAATCTCTGACAAGCTGCCACGGACTACAATTCCCAGGAGGCCGCGGGCCACCACGTGGCGTCTGCACGTTTACGTTCGCGAGACGCGCTTGCCTCGGGACCAGAGGCCTCCATTTTCCGGAGGGCGTCCTGCGGGAGTCCGGCCTCTGACCAAGGGTCCGCGGTAAACCGGCCCAACGGCAGGTAGAAAGGGCTCAACGGGGGGTTCAGAGGTGCCACCAAAAACCGGGCAGGCATTTATCACTTTTACAGCTTCCTGCCCATTCGGTGCAAAGCCCACAGCGATGGACGCGCCTTCAGCGTGGCCTCTGTAACGGGCTGTCCGCTGCGCGGGCTGGAGGACGCACCTCCCCAGGAGCGGGCCCCTGCGGGAGCGGCGAGGGGCGCACAGAGGCCCTCGAGGCCTGCGGGCGGGGAGAGGACTTGGGGAGATTGGGCTCTGACCAGGCAGCGCGCCCAGCCCTTACAGCTCCCGTGTCTGTCTCTGTCCCTGCTGTAGCCGATGCTGCGTGGGCGGCTGGTCGGGCGTCTGGTCTCCATGACCGGCCGCGTCTGTCTGTCCCGGAGCAGCACAGGATCAGGAGCCGTCGGTCCTGTGGAAGCTGCCATTCGCGCCAAACTGGAGCAGGCATTGAGCCCCGAGGTACTGGAACTGCGCAATGAGAGCGGTGGCCACGCAGTCCCACCGGGCAGCGAGACGCATTTTCGCGTGGCTGTGGTGAGCTCTCGCTTCGAGGGGCTGAGCCCTTTGCAGCGACACCGGCTAGTCCACGAGGCGCTGTCGGAGGAACTGGCGGGACAGGTGCACGCACTGGCCATCCAGGCACGTACCCCCGCCCAGTGGAGGGATAACCCTGAACTGGACAAGAGCCCCCCATGCCTGGGTGGAAGCAAGAAAACTCGAGGAACACCCTGAGCCCCTAAAGAGGGCCGGGAGCGGGACGTGAGCAGGCTAGATGGGAATAAACTACTGGAGTCTTCCTCTCGATTCAGTCTGAGATGTGTAAAGGGTGAGGACCCCTGAGCCCTGTTCTACTGGCATATCCCTGTTTTCCAGAAATACAAACTCATGTCAGACGCTTGCCCTCAAAAGGCTACCCAGTTGTTAAATATTTGTGACGAAGGGTCCAACAGTAGGTGTGATTTGTTAGAAACCGTCTTATACATTAAAGCAAACTATTGTGTGAGGTACGTTTCAATGTTTGAATATCGTTAATGGCCTGTTGAATCAATGTTACAGATGTTCTCGGGAGAAGAAAGATGCCTGTAAACTAAGTAGTTGGGAAGGGCTTCTTGGTAGCAGTGACAAGAGTTCAACCTTTAATGGAAAACCAAACCAGAAAGAAGGGTACCACAGGCAGAAGAGCCTTAGTACAGGCACACCAGCTGAGCACAGCATTGAGTTATGGGACAACGTGGTTTACAGAAAATTTGAGTTCCACGCTGGAGAAATGTTAGGCTTTTTAACAGCCTGTCCATTTCCAAAAAGAATTTAGTTTATGAATGTACATTTGCCCAGTGGCTGGAACACTGGCCTCTCACACAGCAATTGTGAAGCTGGCACAGGACCTGGCACCATTCCTTTCTGTTGTACATGAAGTCACCATGCATATGAACTGGCTCACGGGCACCTAACAACTATATATATATTCCATTATGCTTTCATTCCATTTTTCTTGTTTTTAATATACTAGCTTTTTGTTGTTGCCATATCTTACACAACCCAGTCCATCCACTCATACAATCCTGTTGTTCGGTCCCATTGGGTGGGATCTACAGTCAGCGATGCTACCAATGCCCCACATTCTCAGGGAACCATTGCTCCTGTTACTGTTTCTGATGGGTTATCTGTTTTGACTTTCATGTACTGAACGATTTTAAATCTCTAAATAAACAAGCAAATCTAACATGATTAATGAGGTAAAACAAGAACCATAATAGTAAGTGGAAGAAATATTAACTAGAGGATAGTTATGGGGCTCATCAGTGCCATACCACACCCTGGATTTATCACTTCTTCTGTGTGGCCCTTTTGAGAGGCACTGCTCAATTATCTTACTGGTAGGTTGGTCTCTACCACATCCACACCCCTTCACATCAATTTGGTTGCTTAGTTTTGAATTTCTGATACTTCTCGTGGGCACTCATGATCTCACAGGCTGGTTTGCTTCTTCCATGTGAGCTTTGTTGCTTCCCTGTTTACCTATAACCCTTTAAGACTCCAGATGCTCGCTAAAGACTTCTGTGTTGGTCTGGATTGACTAGAGAAGCAAATCCAGAGACACTGATATGTATATAAGAAAGCTTTATATAAAGAATAATTGTATATTAAGAAGACAGTCCAGATCAAGGCCATAAGTCCAATATTAGCCCATTTGTCCAATACCAGTCTAAATTCCTCTTCAGACTCATACAACATATGCAATGATGCCGAATGCAGGAAGGTCACAAGCCAGTGGGTGGAAAGTTGTGGATCTGGTCACAGTGGAAGCATCTCAGCGCTGGGATGGGTCTCCATGTGGCTCCTCCAGCTCCAGGGCTCTGGCTCTATCAGTGTAGCTCCGTGTGGCTTGTCAACAGGAATGTCTCACAGGGAGAGGAGTGTGTATCTGGCTTCTAGTCAGCTATTTATCTCTGTTGTACCTCCAAATGAGGTCATCAAGCTGCAACCTGATTGACAGGCTAGACTCTACCCCTTCATAAACAGAGATTATGTAACTGCCACAGCTTGAAAACAAGCAGCCTTCTGACAGGAAAGCAAATAAAGCTCACATGGAAGAAGCACACCAGCCTGTATGATCATGAGGTGTCGATGGGATCAGGTATCAGGCATCAAAAAATCCAAAATAAACAATTATATTGATGTGAAAGGAGGGTGGGAGTGGAGACCCAAAGCCCATTTATAGACAATTGGACATCCCCCCATAGAAGGGTTACGAGGAAAGGACAATTCAACCAGGATGCAGTATAGCACAGATGAAACACACCATTCCTCTAGTTCCTGAGTGCTTCCTCCCTCCCACCGCCCCAACTACCATAACCCAGTTCTACCTTACAAATCTGGCTAGACTGGAGGACACACATTGGTACAGATAAGAGCTCTTGACACATGGAAATCAGGACACTAAAACCCTCAGGAACTGTAGTGGGAAGAGTGATATCATGGTAGTGGGATGGTAGGGATGGGGGTGGGAGATGAATCACAAGGCTGGATATATAACCCACCCCGCAAGGGGACAAATAACAGAAATGTGGGTGAAGGGAGACAATGGACAGTGTAAGACATGAAATAATATATTATTTAAGGAATCACAATGGTGGGAGGGGGTGGAGAAAAGAGCTGATACCATGGGCTCAAGTAGAAAGAAAATGTTTTGGAAATGTTGATGACAACATATGTACAAGTGTGCTTAATACAATTGAATGATGGTTATAAGATTTTTAAGAGCCCCCCACCCAATAAAATAATTAACAACAATTAAGTTTTAAAAAGAACCCAGATGCTATAGCTTTGAATAGCTGAGCACCATCAGCTTTCTTCACCACATTTGTTTATGCACTCATTTTGTCGTCTGTCAGCAATCATCTCAGGAAGGTGAGTATATTAGGATTCTCTTAAGAAACAAAACCAGGACATTTATGATTATATATCTTTTTATATAGATAGGTATATACAACATAAAAATAAATAGCTAATTAGTCTATAGAGCAGTACAAATGGCTCAGTGCAATTCATTTCTGTGAGACAGCTAACACTTCAAGTCTTGAGGGCCGCTGGTTACAAGTCAAGGAAGAAGAATGCTGAATCCTCTGTAGAGCAATTCAGGCAATCCATCCACAGGCAGCAAACGGCAAGGTAGGTCACCAACAGTCAGCCAGATGACAGAATCTGGCAGTTCCCAGCTCAAGCAATGCATATATACTCCAGCAGTGTGGCGAAGTAGAAACCTCAAACTACAGCAACTCGGTCCACGGGTTGGGTGTCCCACAGGTAGTGTAGCTCACAAGCTGAGGCAGAAAACCGGCTAAGGCAATTGCACACTGGTCTGATCATCAAAGAGCAAGAGACCAGAAAGGCAAGCCTGGCAGAGCCATTGATCTCTCCGCCCTTCAATTAATCCCACATATGTTCATTGGCTAGGTTTGCACAATAAACCTACCTATCACAGTGAGTATCATCAGTGTCACTTTATTAGAACAAACCGTTCATATGCTGGGGTAAATTAATAACATTTTCCACAAACTTTTGAAACCCCCTTGTGGGGATATGGGTGTGTGTATACATATAAACAGGAGCCCTGGTGGCAGAGTAGGTTATAAATTGGGCTGTTAAATCGCAAGGCCAGCAGTTCAAATCTACCAGTCTCTCTTTAGGAGAAAGATGAAGGTAGCTACCTACTCTCATATACAGTCTTAGAAACCCATAAGGGCAGTTCTGTCCTGTCTTATAGCATGTTTATGAGTCAGTATGAATTCAAAGGCAGGGAGTTTGGTTTTGTAAGTCAGTGAGAAGATGACAAGAACTAGAATGTGATTATGAACAATGAAAAACACTCCATGTGACCTTTTCTCTTAGACTCCTGATGACACTGTGTGTTCAGGGATGAACTGCTGTCACCACGACCTGTCAGCCACTCTGGGAGAAAGATGAGTTTGTCCACTCCTGTAAAGATTTATATTCTTGTAAACCCTATATAAGGTCTCTGAGTCAGACTCAATTTAATGTCAGTGTATTTGAGCTGTTTTATTTTGTTTGGGTTAAAAGGGCTAACCCTTGTTTTAACCTTCCAAATGCAATTGTGTTTTTTAAAATAATTTTATTGGGGGCTCGTACATCTCATCACAATCCATATATGTATGTATGTATATATATCTGTGTCTGTGTGTGTATATATATATATACACACATACATACATTGAGTCAGCACATTTGTACATTTTCTGCCACCATTTTCAAACCATTTTCTTTCTAATTGAACCTCTGGTATCGGCTCCTCATTTTTCCCTCCCTCCCTCATGAACCCTTGGTAATTTATAAATTATTATTTTTTCAAGTCTTATACTGACCGATGTCGCCCTTCACCCACTTTTCTGTTGACCATCCCTCAGAGAAGGGGTTATATGTAGATCATTGTGATCAGTTCCCCTTTTCTGCCCCACCTTACCCTTACCCTCCTGGTAATGCTACTCTCATTATTGGTCCAGAGGAGTTTATCTGTCCTGAATTCCCTGTGTTTCCAGCTCTTATCTTTATCAGTGTACATGCTCTTGTCTAGCCAGATTTGTAAGGTAGAATTGGGGTCATGATAGTTGGGGGGTGAGGGGAGAAGCATTAAAGAACTAGAGGAAAGCTGTATGTTTCATTGTTGCTACACTGCACCCTGACTGCCTCGTCTCCTCCCTGTGATCCTTCTGTAAGCGGATCTCCATCCAGTTGTCTACAGATGGGCTTTGGGTCTCCACCCCGCACTGCCCCTCATTTGTTCTGAGTCTTTGAGATCTGATACCTGATCCCATCAACACTTCCATGATCACACAGACTGGTGTGCTTCTTCCATGTGGACTTTGTTGCTTCTCAGCTAGACGGCCACTTGATTACCTTCAAGTCTTTAAGACCCCAGGCACTATATCTTTTGATAGCTGGCCACCATCAGCTTTCTTCACCACATTTGCTTATACACCCATTTTGTCTTCAGCAATTGTATTGGGTAGGTGAGTATCATGGAATGTCAGGTTATTAGAACAAAGTGTTCTTGTGTTGAGGGAGTACTTGCGTAGAGGCCCAATGTCCATCTGCTACCTCAATACTTAACATGTAAATATATGTACATAGAGGTATTTCCCTATTGTTATATATATACACTGTATATACTCAAGTATAAGCTGACCCAAATATCAGACAAGGCACCTAATTTTACCACAAAAACTGCATCTAAAATGTGCTGAAACAGGTGGGGGAGGAGGAAGGGAGGGAAAAAAGGAGGAGCTGATCCCAAGCACTGAATGGAAAGTAAATGTCTAGAAAAGAACGATGGAATATATGTATGAATAGGTCCGATAAAATTGATGTATGATTTGTAAGAAGAGTTGTAAAAGCCCCCAATAAAATGAACGAAAAAAGAAGAAGAAAGAGAAAAGAAAAACAAATAATAAAAAATTCTAACCCCAAGGTGGTAGTGGGGGAAATGTGCTGAAAAACCCGGCTTCTACATGAATATAGATGGCAAATGTATTTGCATATGCACATGCCTGTATTTGGACCTCTATAAATGTCCTTTGCCTCCTAGTTCTTTCCTCTATTTCCGTTTACTTTCCTCTTGTCCCCCTATCATGTTCAGCCTTCACTCAGGTTTCAGTAATTCCTCTCAGCTACATTGCCCTTGATCAAGCCCCACCAGGCATCCTATGCCATCTTCCCCATCGAATTTAGATCACTTGTTTCCTTGTCCTTGGGTTGGTTGACAGCCCCCATCTTTACCCTGCCTGCAATTGTTTATTCGAAGACAGTTCATATAATGCTTAAATAAGCAATTTTCTTTCTGATAGTTTCTATAAAACTATCAGAAAGGTAAGCCTTGGGCTGTTAACCTCAAGGTTGCTGGTTCAAAACCACCAGCTGGGAAGAAAGATGAGACTCTCTACTCTAGTAAGGATTTGCCACCTCAGAAACCCTGCACAGGCTCACTATGAGTTGGAGCTGACTCAATGGCAGTGGGACGATGTACAATAATTTACATTTACATGCTAGAGGGAAAAGTGCTTTAACATCTGATTGGGAGTAAGAGGGAAGCACTGGAGATTTTTGAGGAAGGGGAGGCCAAAGGGTGTTTTGGGGCAGAGTGATCAGGCAGTGTGTCAGTGGACTAAACCAAAAACCAAACCCACTGCTCTCAAGTCAATGCCAACTTACCTTGACCCTATTTAGTGTTTCCAAAACTGGAAATCTTTATGGAAGCAGACAGCCTCACCTTTACTTCCACAGAGTGGTTAGTAGATTTGGACCACCAACCTTGCAGTTGGATGCCTTACCCACGGACCATCAAAGTTGGTAGTGGTAGCTAAGCACTGTCTATTTCTCCATGCTGTGATTAACATATGACAAGCAGGGGGACAGCTGAAGGCAAGGAGATCAACCTAGAGTGAATGGCTAAGAGTCTTGAGGGCTGAGTCAACTATCAGAATGGAAAAGAGTTGATTTAGGGAGTGAATCACTAGACCTGGGGCCTCAGGACCATAGTTAAGGGAGACACCAAAGTCAATTGGCGCAATATAATTCACAAAGACAAGGATTGTCATCCTGTTCTGGTGAGTAGCAATGTAATTAATGAGCAGCCAGCTAAGGTGCAAATATTAGATGCCATCCCCCCGCCCACCCCCCCACCCCATCTCAGCTCTCCAGAGGAAAGAAGAGTGATGCAAATGGAAAGCATTCGTCCAGTGGACTGATGGGCCTCACAGTCTCTACAGCCCTGAGTCCAGGAGAAATAGAGGGTGTTTAGTCATCACTCCCAGCTGCCCAGGAAAGGGCCTATGAGAAGGGCCTTGGTAGAGTGGGAGAGAAAATAAGCGTGGAACATAACTCAAAATCATAGGAGGTCAGGCTTGCTGGCTAGAAAGACTGATGCCCAGACTATGACTCTTAGACACCATTGGGGTCTGTAACTGAACTCGCTTCTCCGTTAGAATAATCGATCGTTTAAGGCCAAATGGGTACCCTGGACCAAGTTCAGATCAGGAAAGAAGAGGTGGAAACAGAGAAGGTGGAGGAAGGGCTGTGACGGCACATCGGGGGATTGCAGTGGATGAGTTGAAATAAACCGTCTACAAATTGAACTGTTTATACACTGTAAACTGCCCAAGTCCCAATAAAAAAGTTGTTTTTAGGTTGATAACCAAGAGCTACCGTAACGAAATCAGAAGCCGCCTTGATTAAACCAAATGGATGAGTGAGAGGAAGTTAAGGGAAACTACGCCAGGCAGTGGCTTTCCGATTGCCTCACACCAACTCTCTGCAAACCAAGCTCACTGCTCGAGGGTCAGTTCTGATGCATGGTGACCCGATAGGACCGAGCAGAACTCCCCTGGGGCTTCCGAGGCTTTGCATATTTAGGGGAGCAGCAGACCACCTGCTCTCTCTCCCTGAGATCGGCTCCGGGCTCCAGCTGCAGCCCAATGAGTCACCGCTCTGCCATCAGGGCCCCTTTTCCTCATGAAAAAGTCCCCAAAGTACTTGTTTCACATGTGTGTTCTAGCTCCACATGCACCGGCCCCCACCGCACCCCCAAAAAGAATTCCGACTCGACATGTCAAGCATGGAGTATGGGGTCTACATGCTAGCATTTTCTCTCTGGGGAATCTATATTTCCCAACCCTGTTAGAGGGTTGGGAAAAGCGGTTGTCATGGTTTCCAGTCTGAGCCATGTAGACGACCTTCCCTCTAGAAGTGGGAAGGTCAAGTAGAGAGGCCAACTGAGGAAGGAATATGATGCCGGACGTCATCCTGGCCAGAAGTTTGGAGAGTTTTTCGTCCTCACTGGTTTCCTCTCCTGGGACTGCCAGGAGGCAGACAGGGTTGGATCTGGGTCCAGAGGCCAAGAAACAGACATAGCCACTTGAGATTTTGACGGATTTGTTTCCTTTTTATTTTTCATTTCATGGTTTTGTTTTTTTTTGTTTTTTTCACATCAACAGAGTTGGGTTCAGGGTTCCCGAGGAGAGCAAGGGAGAAGGATGGGTCTCTCCCAGGGCTGCAGGGGCGAGGGCTGCGTCCAGCAGGTAGAGGGGGAGGGCAGAGGGTTCACACTCCAACACTGGGCACTGTAGGAGAAGGCAGTCCTTTCAGCACAGACACCAAAGAGTTCAACAGTCACCACCTGGTTCAGTGTTACAAAAGGGAGAGAGCAACTGCAGGAGGGGGGAGGGGGGCACCAGACGCAGCAGCAGGAGAGTGACTTTTGGATTTTTCTTTTTTGTTGTTTTTTCACTTTTTTCCTTTTCACTTCTTGGTAACATTTTACAAACAGCTAACAACTACAACACATCACAGCTACAGTGAGGAGGGCACCGGAGAAAGCAGCCAGAGTGGAATGGTGGGGTGGGGTGAGGGTGGCGGCAGCTTAACCTACAGGGGCTGTTGTGTGGAAAGGTGAGATAGGGAAACTGAGGCTCTGGTCCCTACATCAGGGGTCTCTCCCTACCCAAACTCTTCCCACTTTTAGAGGAGCTGCCAAGAGGGCCCCTGCGTCTTGCCCCTGCCCCAGCTCCTTGTGCTTTTTTGCTCTGCTGGTTTGACCTGTGTCCGGTCCCCTTCCCTGCCGCACACCTGCGGTCTCAGGACCAGAAGGTAGCTGTGTGGCTCCAGTCTGTGCTATTGTGCGTGGAGCTGCTCACTCTGGAGGAGGCCTGTGTTTCTAGAGGGGAAGGAGAGGGTTGGATCTTGTCCAGTGTCCTTGGGTCTCCCTAGACTACGGGACTGTCATCCCGGACCCGCCTAGGGCTCATCGGCTGGGGGCCCCATAGAGAAACAAGATAGAGAGAGGTACTGTGGGAGGCAGGGTTGTGTGTGTGTCTGTTGAGATTACCTTGGCTTACGTTTTAGGACAACATAATGACACCCTCTCCCCATGGCGCGCACATACACAGGCACACACATTCACACACGCACAGTCCCACTGAGCTGCCTCGGAACTCAAGATATAAATAAATAAGAGCTGACTTCAGTAGATTTAGGGTTCATAACTGGAGCCCAAATTGAGGGAGACGTGGAGGCCAGGGGGCTGAGGTTTATTGCTACTCCCCCAGCGTCCAATGGGAGGTGTGAGAGGGCACACCCAAGGCCCGTCCAATGCTTAAGAAGTTCTTTTGGTCCATGGTCCATGCCGAGCCCCAGCCCCAGCATAACCACACACCCCAGGGTTTCTCCGGGGCCTTTTGCTTTTCTTGTCAGGCGGCTGGAGCCTAGGAAAGGAGCAGGAAGCCTTTTGTAGGGCCCCTGGAGCAGGGAAGAGCAAGGGCCCCTCACTAACACTGGGGATGAAGGGCAGGGTCAAGCCTTCTCTTGTGCAAAGTCAAGGGTGGGGAGTAGGACTCCATCCCCAGACTGGGTTGAAGGAGCCTTCCCTATAGTCCCTGCCCATGGAGGTCACACACATGCACACGCACACACACAGCTAAGACACCAAACACAGGGGGAGTTGGGGTGTGGGGTGAAGGCTCTAGGGGCCAGGAGGGCAGGGCAGGGGAAAGAGGAGCTGTTGGTCTCACAGTGTGCCTGCCACCCCAGAAGCCCCAGAGACCCTCTCACTGCAGCACCTGCCCCCGAGTCTCAGGCAGCTTCAGGGCCAGAGAACTGCCAAGGGCAAGAGCAGCTGAGGCAAAGAGGATGGGGGCAGCCTTGGTGATTCCCACAAAGGACGTGAAGATGCTGATTCCCAGCACAGCTGCCAGCTTGCACAGGGCGTTCAGGAAGCCGAAGGCCGTGGTCCTGCTCAGGAAGCCCCAGCACAGCAGAGGCGCCCAGCCCGGGCCAGGGAGCAGAGTCAGCGTGGGATGGCCAGGAGGATACACATGAGAAGGGGAGAGAGAGATCCGAGAGGTGAGGGAGGTACCCCGGAAATGTAAATAAATTGAGGGGTGGGGGAGAAATCAAAGGATGAGGTTAATAATGAATTCTTCATGGAACAAATACAAAAGCAGCCAACTTTGAAAAAGGAAACACAGTGGTATCTTCTCGGCCCCCTAAAGATGTTCTTCCCACTCAGACGCTCTTTCCTGGCCTCCCCCGCCCCCCAGGCCCTAACCCTGTCCAGCCCGCCCGGCACATTCCACCTACCTCTTGTCCGAGGGATAGAGTTCCACAGTCAACACGTCCAGCGCATTCCAAGATGCGATGCTGACCCCTCCGAAAAGGCAGAGCAGAGCGATCATGGCTGACTCGCTGTTCCCGAATGACAGGAAGAAGCAGGACACGCAGGACATCACGCTGGAGCCAGCTGGGGCCGGGACAGGAGTGAGCGGGGTGAGCATGGCCACAGTGAAGCCCAGACACCACCCAGTTTGTCCCTCAGCTAACTCTGAGGGCAGCCCAGGGTAAGACTCGTTCTCCCAAGGTCAAAAAAATATCAAACTCTCTCCCATCGAGTCCATTCGGCTTCATAATGACCCTAGAGAACAGGCTCAAACTGCCCCTGTTGGTCTCCACAGGAGTAGAAAGCCTGGTCTTTCTCCCACAAAGGGGCTGGTGATTTCAGAATGCTGAGGGTGGCAGCCGGACATATTACCCTGCTCCTTTTCCCCACCGTAACCTCAAGGAGAGCTGTTCATCCAGCCTCTCCCTTACAAGCTTGCTTTTTATTAATAGCACCTGTAATAGTCCTTTCCTAAATGCCAGCACTGCACCAAGCCACTTGCTCTGTCCCATGCCTGGTTTCAGGCATCCGCTCCGTAAGGCAGACACTAGTATCATCCCCACTTTGCGGAGAAGACAACCGAGGCTCGCCGGCGTCAGCGGTGAAGTGGAGGCGCTGAGATTCAAAACCTAGAGCATGGACGACTGTAACCTTCACCACTGCTATTCTGCCTACCCCCCAAAGAAGCTTCCTACCAGGCGCCACTCCACCCTGCAACCCCCCCCACCCCCTAAACCAGGGGTCCTCAAACTTTTAAAACGGGGGGCCAGTGCACTGTCCCTCAGACCCGTTGGAGGGCCAGACTATAGTTTAAAAAAACTATGAACAAATTCCTATGCACACTGCACAGATCTTATTTTGAAGTAAAAACACAAATGGGGCAAAAACACCAGGCGGCCTGGATAAATGTCCTCAGAGGGCGGGCCGCATGTGGCCCGCAGGCTATAGTTTGAGGACACCTGCCCTAAACAGAAGACATGACAGAACTTTCCCTGGCTATGTTCTCCCACAGGCCAAGGTGAGAAGCCTGTTGACTGCCTTCCCACACTCTCAGGTCACCAATCAATTCTGTGCCACCTCCACCTCCACCACCACCCCACTCAACCTCCTTTCTCCCCGTACCGAGCATGCGCAGCCTTCCAATCTTGTCCATCAGCAGGGCGGAAACGATATTCCCAGGAAGCACTGCCAGGGTCCCCAAGAAGCTGACGAAGTACACCATATAGGCCCCCTCACCCGTCCCTGTTACATCGAGCGGGCAGCCCTCCTTGCTGTGCAGGAATGTGCTGTTCACCAGCCGGCTGTTCACAAACTTGTACTCAAACAGGTCTGGGGGAAGGCCAAGACAGCAGCAGTCACCGCAGGCGCTAGAGGCGGCCGCCACCGCCTATGGCTCTGCTTTTGTGGAGCGGTGCCGTGGGGCCGACTCAAAACCAGCGGAGCAGTCACTGCACAAACATCAGAGCCTGTCACCCTGGGAACTAGGAATCTTTACAGTAGAAGTTGAACCGGCTCATCTCGCAGTGGTCCCACTAAATAGTCCTTGCTTCTTATTCATTCCTTTTGCCCACCCAGCTGACGACTGGCAACCGTGGCTGCCATAAAATTAAGAAGCGTTTGGGAAAAATACGGAAAACAACTGTACAAATCCTATTCCTCCCCCCCCCCCCAAAGGTGGGAAAACTCACCTGGTATTCCCCCGAGGGGAGCAACACCTCTTGAGAATCACTACTAGAAACGGGTTCACTGCCGCCCTTCTCCCAAAAATAATTCCTTCACTGTTTTTCTTTTCCCCAAGGATTCTGCGCTCTTTAGGAGCGCATTCATGTGACCACACTAAGTTACCATTCCGGCTGGCGGCTAGAAACTGGGTGCCTGGTTGTCAGATATTAGGGCTGCCCCAGAAAGTGTTCTGTTTCCACGAGCTGCTCAGAATTCCTGGATGGAGCGTGCAGGCCCCATGCCACCTTTCCTCGGGGGTCCCGGGATGCCAGGCTGAGAGCCCTGTTCTCCAGGAGGAAAGCCCTCCTTTCTCTCAAGGTCCACCCAACCCTCCAGCTGACCTCCCCCAGCCACTGCCTCGTACCTGTGTTGTAGAACACAGTGTTGATGAACGTGCAGTTCCGGAAAAACGTGTTGCTGGATGTGACATCCTCGAAGTAACACTCCTCAAACAGGGAATCCTCGAAGGACACCGACTTCAGGCGAAGCCCAATGAACCTGCAGGCCGGGGAGACGAGCGACCCCTCAACCCCTCCTCGCGCACTCGCTCCCGTGGTGCAGTCAGGGGCGGTGAAACCGCGGCTATTTCCCCCAAAGGGGCGTAACTCTCGAACCCAAGGCCCCCAAAGGAGACAGAGGGGAGGGGCGGCGTTTAAAGGTCTCCACATACTTGTCATTGAAGTACTGCCCGCCTCGGTGGATCTGATTCTCCAGCGTGAAGTTAAAGGTCACGTGCTCCACGCGCTCCCCAGCGAACACTTTGGTGCGGGAGGCATAATCTACTGCCTGGAGATGACGGATCATGTCAGGAAACCAGACGGTCAGGCCGTAGTAGCTAAAGAGACAAGGGCGAAAGAATTCAACAGGGTTCAGGGAAGGCAAGGTAAAACAGAAGTCAGCCAGCCATGACCTTGCTCCTCCAGCCTTGGCTCCCCACTCCTCCCTTCAGCCGTTGCTATGGTTCTGGTGAGCTTTAGATTCTGCGTCACCACCCGACAGCCTCTTGTTTGCTTCCAGGGTATTTGCTTTTCCTGCTGCCTGAAACACGCTCCTGCCACTCTACCCTGGCCTGCCTAGCTCCCAGGTATCTGCAGGGCCTAGGTCCCTGTCCCCACACCTGGAACTGGAAGCCCTACTATGGTCTCTCAGAGCACCTTGTCCTCCGTCCATCATGACACTTACCAGCGTCCTGACCAAATGGAAGCTCGGGGAGGACTGGGACCACATCGCCTGCACAGAGCAGACACTCCATCCTGGTCCACGACTAGACAAGTTGTTGACTAGCCTGATGCTATATGGTATCAATAGGCCCCTCTGCTTGTGATCCTCCTCCATTTCCACTTCCTTCCCCTTTCTCCCAACCCAGGCATCACCACAAGCACCACATCCTCCCAAATCACCTGCTCCCCTCACCTGAACGACATGGTGAACCACACACCCATCATCATCAGGGTGATGCGTCGATACTCTGGACCAAAACAGGAGAGGAAGTTCCCCCAAACCTAGGTGGGCCAGAACAAGGTTAGGTTGCTACTGTGTTTCTTTGTCGCACCCACAGATCTCTTTTTTGCTGCCTTACCACCTCCCTTCAGTTCACCCACCACTTCCTAGGCTCACAGTCTACCCTCCTCTGCAGCTCGCCCACTCCTTTGTCTTCACCTCCCTACTTCCTCCCCATTATCTAATCCCTCATTACCTGCCCTCCCAAACTCAAGGCCCGGACTCCCCAGCGCTGGTACCAGGTTCCTGTGTCTGACTGGATCTCAATCAGCTCGTCTTCCTGATGAATTGTCTTAATGTGAGTTACCTAGAGTTAAGAGAACAAGCCACCACTCATCTAGTCTGTATCTCCCAGTCTCTTCCAGGTGCCTCGGTTTTCAGGTGAAGGGAAAACAGGGAACGGGGACAGATATGCTGAGCAAACACGCGCTGAGGGAGGGCAGGATCTGCGATGTCTGGGGAAAGGGGAGGGGTATGCTGAGAGGAGACGGTGGAGGGACTAGGGCTGCAGGGACGTGGAGGCGTGAGTGGGGGCTGTGGCTTACTGAGAACACTCGCTCAGGATGCCCCTTGGCTCGCATGTTGGTGTCGTGAACTTGCTTCAGCACCATCCAGGCCTCATCGTGCTTCCCATTCTGCACCACAAACACAACCCCCAATCCAGGTTAGTCCCTTCCTGGCCCAGACTTAGAGACAGCTCCCCTTCTTCCAATATGACCTCTGGGATCAGACACAAAAGGCCCCACCCATCCACCCCACCACCAACCCCAGGCATCTACCACTCTGAAAGAGACTCAAGTTGGGTACAGGGCCAAATCAGCAGACGTGTACTCCCATGGGGCTGAGTCTAGGGAAGAAAGGCCTAGGGAACCTCTGGTGGGCGGGAGAGGGAAAACTGAAGACCAGGGGCATGAGAGGCAAGTAGCTAGGAGTGGGGTGGGGGCGAGGGCAGCATCCTGACCCTGCAGGACCACATACAGTAGGGAAGGGAAAGGAGCTGGAATGGGAATTTCTCAGGAGCTATAAAGCCAGGAGCCCAGCCTGCAAAATCTGGAAGCGCCATGGTTGAGCAGGTCCGTATTTCTCCACCCAAAGAACCCCTCTGGCAAGAAAATCCAAGACAACAGAAGCAAAATACAATCCTCCAAAGCAACGGCCCTGAGTGGACAGAGGGTAGCCAAACTAGATGGAACCAAACTCCCAGTGAGCGTTTGGACACAGGAGGCCCTGTCACCTGCCCTCCCGTGGCCCAGCCCCAACCCTGTGCCCAGCCCATTCACCTCCAGGAAGAAGCGGGGGCTCTCAGGCTGCGTGGTCAGAGCTCCAATGGCAAACACTGATGGGAAGGCGCAGACGAGGACAAAGACCCTCCAGCTGTGGAACTGGTAAGCAGAACCCATCTGAAAACTCCACCCTGGCAGGACAGAGGACAGCTGTCAGCAGAGAGTCCACTGCAGGAGAGGAAGGAGAGAGTCTGGAGGGGATCCCCGAGGGGCTGCTCACCGTAGTGGGGGATGATAGCCCAGGCCATGGCCGCAGCGTACACGCCCCCAATCATCCAGAACATGCAGAGCCAGCTCAAGTGCTCCCCGCGCTTCTCCTGCGCCAAGAACTCCGAGAAGTAGGAGAAGACAATGGGGATGGACCCTCCAATCCTGGACGGCATTGTAAGGAGTCAGCATTAGACAGTGGCCATGTTCCTCATCCCCAGCCCCAGGACGCTGCGTCCACAAGCACTTTCCATCTTTCAGACCTTTTTAAAGAGACTTCCTATCCCACAATGTCCTACACGCTCCTCTTTCCCTGCCACTTCCACCAACCAGTCACTAAGCCCCCGTGCTTGGTCCCATGAGGAATAGGCAGGCAGGTTTCAGGGAAAGGGAAGGAACAAACATTAAATCTTGAAGAGGACTCTAGGGAAGGAAGATAACTACAGAAGAGAGACAGGGGGGAAAAAAGTCTCCAGAGGAAAATGGCTATAGGAAGTCTGAGGACAGGTAATCTAATCTCTCACTGACATCCAGTCAATACTGGTTCACGGTGACCCTTAAAGTCAGAGCAGACCTGCCCCTGTGGGTTTCCTAGACTCTAACTGTGTATGGGACTGGAAAGCCTCATTGTTCTCCCTCAGAGCAGTTGGTGGTTTTGAACTGCTGGCTTTGCAGCCCAACACATAACCACCATGCCACCAGGGCTCCCCAAAAGAGCTTTGATGCAGGCTGAGTGGGAATGTGTGCAGGCTCTGTGCAGACTGTGTAAGTGCAGAGAACATCTAGACCGGGAAGGAAATAAGGCCTCTTCGTGGAGGCAGGTTCAGAAATGAGACTAGAGGGTGGGGTGGAAAACGCAAGAGGGGACTCTCCCTGCCCTTACAGGACAGGCAGGAAATAGAATCTGGACAGGTGGAGCTGGACTGAAGATGGTGGGGGGAAGTCATTCATCCATTCACTCAACTCTCACCTAATTGCGGTACATTTGGCACACCCACAAACATACCAGTGACCAAGACACAGTCCTGCCCTCAAGGGGCTTAGGAGGTGGTCACTCACCCAACACCAGAAAGGAGGCGGCAGAAGAGGAAAGTGCCGTAACCCTGGACGAAAGATGAGAAAAAGGCGAAGACGCTGTTGACGGAGAGAGAGATGAGTAGACACTGTCTCCGACCTAGACGGTCAGCCAGACCCCCCCAGAGGAAGGCTCCCACCATCATGCCCAGGTAGACGATGAGGCCTGGAAGGAGGAAAGCAGAGAGAGACAGGGACATGAGCAGACCCTCTCCATTCTCCCACGTGGCTGAGCACTCGATGGGCTGAAACGGCAGCAGAATGGATGGAGGATCGGAAGGGCTTCTAGAAGTATCTAGAGCTGAGTGCAAGTGAGGTTGCATAGTCTGAACAAAAACAGTAGGTCATCTCTACAGGTCAAGGGTCCAAAGACAGGAATGCAGATACAGGAGAAAGAACCCCAGAAACTCCAAGCCCTCTTCTTCCCCCATCTGTCTGCTCTCTCTCTCTCTCTCTCTCCCTCCCCCCTCTCTCTCCCTTTCTCTCTCTCTCTCTCTCTTTCTCTCTCCCTCCCCCCTCTCTCTCCCTTTCTCTCTCTCTCTCTCTCTCTGTCTCACACACACACACACACACACACACACACACACCTCTTCAGAGCAGCAGGAAATCACTCTATGTTCCTTGGGCAAAGGGCTTCAATTGCCTCAGTCCTCCCAGAACCATTCAATTGCACACCCCCACCCCAAATCCATCCTTTACTTTTCTAGTTTCAGTACTTTGGGTCATTAAATGCCTCTATTTCTTCATTCCTTCATAAAATAAGCTTTAGAATTGTTCGTGTATTCTAATTTCTACATTTTATTCATGCCCCTGGGAGAAGGGATCTAAGAGTCTATAACAACTTGGTGGCAGAGCAAGGCCTAGCTAGCCCTCATCTCAATGAATCTATGAGTTCCTCCTTTGGGGTCCTCATCAGAATAGACTTTTGGTCTTTTGACGTCCTCAAGGTTTGAATGAGAGTCAGCGCATGCAGTTTCTCTAGCTGAAAACCTACAACTCTTTCCTGCCCCAAACTGACCCTTCGCCACCCACACTGACTTCTCGCTCCCCCAGTGAAGGAAAGGGGCTAGGGTAGTAAGAGGAAAGGCTATGAAGAAACCTTAAGTGGTGGCCCATCCTACCCTGGCTGCCCCCCAGGAAACCGATTAAGCAGACCACCACCCAACTATCACTCCCAGCCCCTTTCACACACATCTTCACTATGACTTAAACCTCAGTGGGAGGTACGTGTGAGGGGACAGTGTTGGACACTTTGGGAACAGGGTCCTCATGAGCCCAGTGCAAGGACAAGAGCAATTCTCAGGAGCAAGAGTGTCTAAGATTTGGGGCAGGAGGGCAGAGTGCCCCTGTGTGTCTTACCTAGCATGCCCTTGTTGGAGTCAGACAGACACATGTCCTTCTCGGCACTGGGCAGCACAAAGCCCACCACGAAGACCTCGACCCCGTCAGCCATGAGCGCCAGACCAAGCACGAAATAGAGAGTCCACTGAAAGCGGCCGTGGCCACACTCCCGTAGGATGGTCTCGTACTGCTGGGCCAGTTCTTCTCGCTCTTTCCGAAGCTGGGCTTCCCCCCGGCCTCCAGGGGGACCCTCCCCATCGCCCACACCCCCTCTCACCCCAGCCAAGGGTGCCCCATCGGCCATCCTCTCGCCTTTGCTCCCTGACTCTGCCCTGGGGATGCCCTGATACTCCCCCTCGTATATCTCATCCTCCTCATCATGGCCCTCGGTGGCATCGCTGGATGCACCGCCTTCCTCTTCGTCCTGGGCCCCTTCCCCACGGTAGTAGCCATCTGCGGGGGCAGGGTAGTCGTCGTCATCCTCCTCCTCTTGGAAGCGGGAGTAGGATCTTCGGGAATATTCATCCTGGACTCTGTCCAGGCCCTTCACCACCTTCTTGGCCGCATGCTTCTTGACTTCCTTGGCGATGTCTTTGGCGCCCCGGATGAAAGCTGCCCGGTCTCGGAAGCCCTCTTCCATGCTGGGGCTTTGAGAAGACTTCCCCTGAAGTGCTCCCCCACCCCTGCTCCTTCTTCAGGGCACTGCTCAAGAACTTGTGGAACTGGGGACCCTTCCCCACAGCTGTGGAGAGGAAATGTGCTGACTCTCTCTGGGCGCAGGATAGAAAGAAGTAGGAGCTTCTTAGTGAGCAGCTAAGAGGAGGAAGAAGGAGGAAGAAGCGTCTTGGCCTACAACTAGTTCAGCTGAGTAGGTGGGGAAGGGAGAGGGATAATGGGGATATGGATGGGGAGGGGGAGCCAGGTTGCTGGGGCTAAACTGAGGAGCCAGGATAGCTCAGGAAGGACTGTCCACTTCTTTCCAAGGAGCCTGTAGAGACCTGGGGGTGGGGGGGGGGGGAATAAGAAGAAAAAAGAATTTGTGAAGACCCAAATAGTGAAGTTCAATATAGAGATTGGCCCATGGGATCTGCTCAGTCATGGTCCATTTACCCAAAGCCCTCCTCCACCCCCACCCTCACCCTCCCTGCCTCACATCAAGTTCCCATCCCTTACTTAATTATGAGCCTGCAGAAAACAAAACACAGGGAATAGGAGAAAGCAGAATTCCTGACTCCAGGCTGGTTTCTTCCTGGGGATAGAGCTTGTGCATGGGCTGTGGCCTGCAGTTCACTGCGGCACGTAAAGATGGCCCTTCCACTGGTGTCATCGTGTAGACCCCACAAGAACAGGTTTGCTCCCAGCACAGTCGGGGGGATAAGAGCTAAGCAGAGTGACCTCCGGCTTGCGCACTCATTGGCTGAGGGACTAACAGGAATGTGTCTGACCATCCATGCCTCCGTTGCCTCTTAGTTACAAAGGGGAAAGTAACGACTAAATAAGAGTAATCTATACAAGTTCCTTAAACTACCTGGCACATAAAAAGTGATCAGTAGATATCAGCCATGGCTAGAGCCCCCAACAGGAGCCCCTCGGAATGTTCTTTAGGGTGAGCAGTAGAAAGGACCCCAGCAAGGAGACAGCTGGGTGCGATGCAAAGGCCATGCCACTTGCCAACTGCTCTGGGGCAGGTTGCTTAGCCTACCTAAGCCTCAGTGTCCTTCTGGTTAAATTGGGAATAATAATCCCTATTTCTCAAGAGCTGCGTGAGGGTTTAATCCATAGTCTATATAGCTATTGGCTTTATTCCTTTCTGTTAGATTGGGAAGTGGGAAGGAAGTAGCAAGGCACAGCAAGAGGTGATACCCATCACTGTTGCCCAATCTTTCTCAAGACCCCTCTGCCTGTGTTGAAGGTAATTCCAGCAGCTGGGCCCACAATATCTCCTTCCAGACAAACAAGGGAAGGGCCCCCCCCAAAGGGAGATTTGGAACCTGAATGGAGAAAAAAGGGGGTCCAAAGCTCTGAAACAATGGGTGGTAAGGAACTGCTGTCACTTTCTTTTAGGGCCTCCTGTCACTGGTGGGGGTGGGAATAGAAATGACTGATCAAACTCATATGTGTCCAACATGCAGGTCCAAGGTGTGTAATTACACCTCATTCCTCTAGGGCAGCGGTTCCCAACCTGTGGATCTCGACCCCCTTGGGGGTCAAATGACCCTTTCACAGGGGTTACCCGATTCATAACAGTAGCAAAATTACAGTTATGAAGTAGCAACAAAATAATTTTATGGTTGGGGGTCACCACAACATGAGGAGCTGTATTAAAGGGTGGTGGCATTAGGAAGGTGAGAACCACTGCTCTAGGGCCTCCCTTCTTAATCCTTTCTAATCCTTTGGGCTTCTCCACCAGCAGTCAAAGAAAGTGGAGTCCACAAATACCGCATTGCGTAGGAGGCTAGTGTAGAATGAAGGGGGCCTGGGCCCCCTTCCTCCCCACCAAAAAGACATTGTCCACCAGGGAGCATAGCAGAAACCCCATCTTGTTTCATGGAGACAGAGGCAGCGGGACTAGATTCTGGTCAGAGAGCGTTCCCCTAAAAATGCTGCTTCCTTCGACTCCACCCACCTAGGTCCTTCATTAAATGTGTCACAAACGCGCCCAGGAGCCCTGGTATTAGGAGTAGGTCGTGCTGTGTATTTCAGAAAGACACTGGCGAGCTAAGCCTTGTCCCTCAGGAAAGATGTGGGCAATGGACCTGTGTCACCTTCTACTCTTCATGTCTTGGGGCCCAAATGGTTCCCCAGGAAAAGTCTCCTCCTTACTTCCATTATTTTTCAAATAAAATGCCGGAAGGGAGGCAGATGGACCCAACAGAAGCCATTGTCTGAGACTTCACCCTGAGAGGTACATGCCGGGTACAAAGGCCCCCAGGGTCGCAGCAGGATGCGATGGGTCCACAGCAGAGCTACCCCCAGGGCCAACAAGCCCAGGAGGTCAGGAGAGGAAAGAGAAGACAAATTTTCTGGAGCTGATGAGGAAAGAGTACTATTTTTAGCCCCCCATACAGCACAGGGTGGCTTGCCTGTGTGAGGGAAATTTGGCGAGGCGGAGGTTAAGGGAGATTCACCTTTACAAGGCCCTTTAAGGCCGATGGCTTCACCTGACCAGGCGTGGGGGTACCCAAGAGATCCTGCAGAGGGTAAAAAGGGGTGGAAGACCCCTGAGCAAATGGTCCCTTTCAGGAGCACTCACCCACCCGTTCCTGGATGAGAGGAAGGTCCTGGGATCCCCATTGAAGCCCTTGATCCCCCAGCCACCCTAACGCACCCAGGGGGCAAGGTCATAAAAAATCAGTCACTTATCAAATCTTCCTAGGGATGGTGAGGGAGCGTGACAGACCGGGGAAGGAGGGGCGAGGACGCCCATCCACGCTATAGCTGAGTGAGGAGCCTCAGTCCCCACCCCAGTGCTACCAGGGCTGCGCCACGTCCCCACATCCTATTCTAGGGTTAGGGAATAGGGAGCAATCTCAGTTCTCAAGGGGGGAACCATGTCGTGTCGGCCTGAGAATGCAAACGGGGGGGAGGGGGGGATGTGAAGCGGCAGGGAAGAAACGAGAGACCTGCACGCGCACAGTCGTAGGGACCGCCCCTACCAGAATTGTGAGACACCACCGCCCCCCCCCGCCCCCCGCATCTCCCCTCTGCTCTGGTGTTAGACAAGGGTCCCTATAATTTACTAAATCGCTTCTCTGAGCAGCCCCCTACCTCGCTCACGGCTGGACCAGTGCCCACCATCACTCGCCATCCCTCCACCCCCCACTCCCTGCGGAACAGCGTTGACCCCCACCCCCACCCGACCCACCCCCCAGCGCCATCCGGTCCCCTGACCCTGGTGATTTTAGCATCTCTCTCCACCCAGTATCGTCGTTCTTCGTTCCCCTCCCCTCCTTCTCCTCTCCCTGTCGCCCCCATCTCCGCCTTCCCCCTCCCCCAGTCCAAAAAAGCACACTGAGGCAGGAGCATCCATTCTTTGGCCTCAGCCAAGGTCATTTATCATCCATCCAGGCGGGAGTGGGGGCGGGGGGAATGGCAAGGTGAGGAAGGGGGTAGGAGTTGAAGTTGGAGGGAGCCCCATCCTCCACCCCCGCGTAGGGAAGGGCAGTGGGGACTTGAGTCAGGGTGAGGTGGAGAAAAACATCCCTCCTCCCGCTTCCATCGCGAACCCAAAATAAATATATATGCATACATACACCTACCCATTGCAACTAAAATAAACCGCCCTCGCCAAGCCACTACCAGCCCCTCACCCCTAGAGCGGGGTCGCCCCCCACCCGCAGCGCACCCGCGGGGAAAATGGCTGCACGACTAGGTCAGGCAGGATGCTGCTGCCGGGGCGCGTGGAGGTGGGGAGCGGCGAGGGGCTCACCTGGGCTGGGCCCCGGCGAAGGGAGTCCGCGGTGAGGCGGGGGTCCGGGCCGCGGGGCGAGCGGCGGTGGCGACTGCCTCGGGGACCAGGGGCAGCGGCACTGCAGACCAGCACCCCTCGCTCGGCCCCGCCTCCGCCCCCTCCCCTCGCGCCGCGGCGCTGGGAGAGACCATTGGGGGGTGGGGGAGGCTAGGAAAGACGGCGGGGCTGGGGCGCCAGGCACCCGAAAAAATGAAGAAGAGGCTGAGGGAGTGTGTCACCGGGCAGCCGGAGACCCCGGCCCCTTCCCCGAGAAAGGTGAAAAGAGCTGCGGAGGAGACTGACGTCGTGGAGCCGGGAGCACAAGTGGGAAGCCAGAAGGAGAGCGGGGACCGGGCAGCCCCTTCCTGGGCGCTCTAGTCCTGTATGGCAAAGCCCGAGCATTTCAGGGGCTTCTGCTGCCTTCACAACAGCTCCCCTTCCCTTCGCCCCTGCTTCCAGCCAAGCTCCTTTCCCACTGCCCTCTCCCAAACCCTGACCGCTCAGACGCCAAGGGTAAGTGGGTTTTGGAAAGCAGGAATGGCAAGGTGCGATTTCCATGCCGAGCTACCGGCGGCAGAGACTGATGGTGCTTGACGTCTCTTTGCTGGGGAACAAGCCCCGGATTTATTTACAGTGAAGGAGTCCTCATCCTCCTCCATTCAGTCGGTGGTAGCAGAGATGAGTATTGCCGCTCAACGGACCTTACAGGCCCCACTGGCCAGTTCCCCTTTTATTTGCTTCATTGACAAACAAACAAACAAACAAACAAACAAATAAATTTCACCAGGACTGTTCCTCCCTTTCTTTTCTTTACACACGCTTCCAGGGCAGGAAGAGATGAATTGATTTCCAGTATTTCCTTTACCCCTGTGCCAAGGGCATGGGCTCAGGGATCCAAGATAAAACACTTAGTGACTCTCTTACAAGGGAGAGGTGGGTAGTGATTTGGGATAGATGGACCATCTGAGTGTGTCGCTCATTCCAGGTGGGATAATGTGGGCAGAGCGCTGACCTGATGTTCTGCTCTGGAGTCTCAGTCCTTACAAGCTGTGGGCTCTTGGTCAGATTCTCTGCCTCTCTGGGCCTCAGTTTCCTCATCCGGAAACCTAGAAGGTTGATCTAGAAAGCTGTGGTCTCCAATCGTTTTCCGAGGTAGTAGAGGGGGTGATTGTGCTTTTCTCAATGTGGAGGTTTCAGGATGCTGGGATAATGTTACACAGCGAAGGCTGCCAGACTGCGTCCCCAGGGGCCTCACAGGTAGTATTTTTGGGGTTGAATTTACCACTGGTCAGGGTTGGCTCTGGGTTTTCCCTCTCCAAAGCCCAGATCTTGGAAATGCTTGTTTGTGCCAACAAAGTTCACTATTGAAAGGAAAAACCAAATACATAAATATTCATTTGCCACAAGAAATTTAACAGATTGAAAACTCAGGTCTCCTTGTCCAGCACATTCTCTTCCTGAAACCAAATTAGAATCATAATATGAACATAGAAATGCACAATGCTATAACTGAACAGGAGGGTTTGTATCTTTAATGGCATCTGGCCATTCCCAATAAGGAGCCATGCCAATGAGACCAGAGAGCTCCCTGCTTGGCTTCAATTCTCTACCCCCATGCCATGAGCAGCCTTGCCAAAGCTCCTACTCTTAACCAACGGCTAAAGCACTCTTTCCAGGATGCTGCTTGGACCAGCTCTGCCCACGAGGGCCTCAGGGACTCTCCTTTTACTAGACTTTCATTGCTGACTCTCTTCAGGCTAACACATTCTTTATTTAGATGTTAATATTTTCTCTTTTTATTAATAGAAATAATATGTTGATCATTTCATTGGGTGGCCTTACAGCTCTTGTCACAATCGATCTTGTCACATCAATGGCATCACGCACATTTGTACATATGTTGGCATCACCATTTTCAAAATATTTTCTTTCTGCTTGAGCCCTTGGTATCAGTTCCTCTTTTTTCCCTCCCTTCCCTACCCTCCCATCCACATGGACCCCTGGTTAATTATAAATTATTATTATTTTCATATCTTACACTGTCCACTATCTCCCTTCGCCCACATTTCTGCTTTGTCCCCCTGGGAAGTGAGGGTGAGGGTTATACATCGAACATTGTAGTCAGATCCCCGGTTCTTCCCCCACCTTCCCCCTACCCTCATGGTATTGCTACTCCCATTACTGTTCCTGAGGGAGTTATCTGTCCTGGATTCCGTGCATACAACGCTCTTATCAGTACCAGTGTACATGCTCCGCTCTAGCTGGATTTATAAGATAGACCTGGGGTCATAATAGTGGGGGAGAGGAAGCACTAAAGAACTGGAGGAATGTGTGTCTTCTGTCAGTGCTATTCTGCACCCTGGCTGACTCGTTCCTTCCTTGTGACTCTTCTGCGAGGGAATGTCCAATTGTTTACAAGTGGGCTTTGGGTGTCCTCTCTGATCCCCATCATTTGCATCAATATATTTGTTTATTTTGAGTCTTCTGATTCCTGATACCTGATCTTGTTGACACCGCATGATCACAAAGGCCGAGTGCTTCTTCCATGTGGGCTTGTTGTTTCTCTGCCAGATGGTTGTTTGTTTAATTTCAAGCTCATAAGACTCCAGGGACTAGATCTTTTAATAGCTGGACACCATCATCTTTCTTCACCACATTTGTTTATGCACCCATTTTGACTTCAGTGATCATGTCGGGAAGGTGAACATCACAGAAAACCAGGTTTTTAGAACCAAGTGTTCTTGCGTTGAGGGAGTACTTGAGTAGAGACCCCATGCCTGTCTGCTACCTTAATACTTAACATTTAAATATATGTACATAGACCTAAATTCCTATTAATATATTTACATATGTGTATGCCTATAGTTATACCTCTATACATGTCTTTTGCCTCCTAGTTCTTTCCTCTATTTCTTTTACTCTCCTCCTGTCCCATTATCATGTTCAAACTTCATTCAACTCTCAGTAATTTCTCTCGGCTACATTGCACTTGATCAAACCCCACCAGGCATTATTCTACACTCCTTACCATCGATTTTAGGTCTCTTATTGTTTTCTTGTCCCTGTGTTTGTTGGCTCCCCCTCCCTTTCTCCCACCTCCTCCTCTCCCTTGTCTCTCCCTCGCCCCCTTCACCGAGCCTTTTTCAATGAGGCTATAACCTAGTCCTGCTGGCAGGGATCCACGACTTCTCTTTAAGGAGACTTGCATACTCGACTCACCCATAACTCCCTAAACCAGACAGCTCTGCTCTCTTAGAAGGATACCAACATGGATATGGTTTCCCTCTTGAGAATGGAGGTGTGTATATATATCTCCTTTATGTCGCTACTTCATGCACCTCGCCAGCTGGTCTTTCAAAATCTGTTTAATAATAGAATTCCGAGGGGCAAAATCCTCAATTCTTCTTCCTGTCTATCTACACTTGTCTCCTGGGTCATCTCAGGCAGCACCTTGATTTGAAGATGATCTATATGTTGATGAGGTCACATAGTTGGTTATGCATTGAACTGCTAGCCACAAGGTCGGCAGTTTGAAACCACCAATTTTTCTGTAGGAGAAAGGTGAGGCTTTCTATTCCAATAAAAATGTATAGTCTCAGAAACCCACTCTGCTTGACAGGGTTGCTTGAGTCAGAAGCAACTCAATGGCAGTGAGTTAAAAGTTAATGGCTCCCACATTGATGTCTCTAGTCCAGCTCTTTCCACCAAGCTCCACACTCCTCTCCTCAAGATCTCCATCTGCCTTTCCATCCTCACTACGTGGATCCTAATGAGGATCTCAAGCTTAATGCCATTGACTGGCTCCCAGCAACCCTATAGTACAGAGGAGAACTCCCCTGTGGGCTTCCAAGACTGTAGCTCTCTGTAGAAGTAGAAAGCCTCATCTTTCTCTTGCTGAGGGGCTGGTGGTTTTGAACTGTTGACCTTGTGATCAACAGCCCAACATGTAACCCACTACCCCACCAGGACAGATCCAAAACCAAACTCCAGATCCAGGTCTTTCTTGTCTCATTAGGGTGTTCAGACCCCAAGCCATAGAGTTGCCTTTGTTTCTATTCTTTCATTCATCCCTGTATTAGCAGGTCTTCTCAGTTCTACCTTCAACAATAGTTGAACCTGCCACTTCTCATGAGTCCCACCACGGCCATCCTAGTCGAAGCTGCCACCACCTCTCAGCTACAGCAACAACCTCTTCACTGTTTTCCCTGCTTCCAGGCTTGCTCCCCTACAACCCATTGTTTCCAGTAGCCAGGATAATCTAAGAATAAACCAGATCTGACCCAACAAATTCACTCCCATGGGTATACTCAAGAGAAATGAATGCATGTGTCCCACAAAAGAGACAAATACAAATATTTTAATGGAAACTTTATTTTCAAATGTATCAGCTATAGAATGGTTAAATGTGGGTAAACCAATTGTAGAATATTCATCTCTGGCAATATTATATAGCAAATTTGGAAAAGAAAAAAAAACTATTATATACAACAACATAGAAAATTCTTACAAAATATTAAGCAAAAGAAACCTGACCAAAAACAGTATACACTGTATATGATTCCATTTATGTAAGGTTCAAGAAAAGGCAAACTGATCGACAGTGATAGAGAACATGGCGTTCACTCTGGAAGGTGAGTATTGATGATGAAGGGGAGCTGGAAATGTGCTACGTGTCGCTCGGAGTGATGACTACATGGAAGTAACATACATAATAAAAGGCCCTGCTAGTGTTGTGAGTTAGTTGTTCGCCTGCTAACCACAAGGTCAGTGCTTCAAACCCACCCACTACTCCGTGGAAGAAAGATAAGGCATCTGTTCCTATAGAGATTTATACTCTTGAAAAGCTTACATAGAGTCACTATGAGTTGGAATAGAATCAATGGATGCGGGTGGCTTGGGTTATACATATATAATCCGTGAAAGTTCACTTACTTTCTGTGCATTTTCCTGTATATGAGTTATACAACAATTTAAAAAATCAGGTCTTATCACTCAATTCACTTCAAGTTCTCCAGTGGCTTCCCATTATAAAATACAAAGCCACACCAGTTGTCATCAAGCTGGTTCCGACGAGTGACCAAGGTGCCTTTTTTGGTATCACCCAGACATTATACTAAGCAGGCTTCAGAGTAGGCTAAAAATTAAATCCAGGCTCTTTGCCAAGGCCTAAAACGTTACATTTAGTCTGGTTCCTGCTGCCTCTCTAACCCCCTTGCCCGCTACTCTCCCGCGTCAGCCGAGTCTCAACCTCAGGGCTGTGCTTCCAGCGGCCAAGCATACAGCCGTGAGAAGCCTTGGGTGCTCGCAGTCCAGTGGCCTAACTCGTCCTTCTCTCAGATCTTTACTGTCATCCAGGTCTCTGTTCCAAAACCACCTCTTCAGCTCACCTTCGGAAAGAGCCTCCCCCCTCGGGCTCCCCTGTCCCCACCCCAGCACCCCAGCTCTGCCTTACTTTCCTTCCATACAACACACCCCTACCTAGAACCTTCCTTGTTTACCTTTGGTTTCCGTCTTCACCTGCCAGACAGCGAGTTCTTCATGTGGGTTGGGGTTAGCACTTGTGAGCAACCCTGCCACCATTTTGATCTGAATCAGCCATGGGTCCTTTTCTTTTTGTTATGTATTTATCACTGTCTTTTTTTAGTGTTTCCCAGGGCTCAAACAAGAGCTTTGAAACTCCTCCAAGTGAACTGGGTTTTAAACAGATCTGTTGCAAATTAAAGGAACTAAATTACTTATTTGGACTTAAATCTGACACACCTTAGGATCAGAAGAAATTGAGGACAGCTGTGACCTTGGAAGTCATTGGACTTCTGTTCAATCTCCTGGGGTTTTTAAAATCGTTTTACTGGGGGCTTGTACAATTCTTATATCAATCCATACATGCATCCATTGTGTCAAGAACAATGTACATTGTTGCCATCATCATTCTTAAAACATTTGCCTTCTACTTGAAGCCTTAATATCTCCTGCTCATTTCCCCCGTCCCTCCCCACTTCCCCCCACCTCATGAACCCTTCATTATTCATAAATTATTATTATTTTGTCATCTGTTACACTGTCCGACATCTCCCCCTGCCTTCTTCTCCCCTTGCCTTCTTCTCATCCCCCAGGGAGGAGGCTATACGTAGATTCTTGTAATCGCTTCCTCCTTTCTACCCCACATTCTCTCCACCCTCCAGGCATCGCCACTCTCACCACTGATCCTGAAGGAGTCATTTGTCCTGGATTCCCTGTGTTTCCAGTTGCTATCTGTACCAATGTACATCCTCTGCTCTAGCCAGATTTGTAAGGTAGAATTGGGGTTATGATAGTGGGGGTGGCAATTTCCTGATTTAAAGTTGTCCAATAATTGGCAATGCAAGACAAACATACCTTTGCTATTTCAATATTTTCCTTGCTTTTTGTGACATGTCCTAGTTCTGCAGGCATAGTTTTACCTTAGTGAATTTTCGCTTTGTATCTAATGCTCTTTTTTCTCCAACAGGGTTCAGTCGCTTAACTTTCAGTCGGTATAAGTGAACATTCCATGTATTGTAGCCTAGTGAGCTGTCTTGTAGATGTATGTTTTCCTTTTCTCAATAGCATGCTATGTACTAGACCATTAGCTAGACCAGGAATGTATATAAACGTAAAATATATGAGTGGATTTTGAGCTTGCACTTAATTGTAAGCCAATTTAAGAAGAATTTGTCTTATGATTTGGCCCTGATGGTCACTTTCCCTCATAAGGTGACCATTGAAGACATGGGGGCTATTGCAAAGTAGTGAAGAAATCAGATGAAGCCCATCTGTAAGGAAGAATGACATCTGGGCTCTTAAAGGCTTGTCTTCAAACAAGCCATCGAAGAGAAGTGTCCGCTGCATCTGCACAGAAGCACACCAGCTCCTGTGACCCAAGAACTGGAAAGAATGAACTCTAAAACCAAAGGAGGGAATTGTGTCAGAGCTTAAATTCTAAACAGCCGGGGTGCAGAAAGCTACGGATGAGAGTGAAAGTCCAAAGTCCATCTGCAAAGTTCCCACATAATTTAAGTCTCTACTGATCTCCCTTGGACTTTTGGCCAGATATGTAAACACTGTAGTCTTCAGACAAAGTGAATTGGAAGATGGATTACTGCAGGAAGAGTTAACTTAAAATTTAACACCTTATCACTTGATTTCTTTTTTTATCCATTTTTAAGTTGTTCTAGTTTCTATTAATTTCTTTTTTGTTGATTGAAGTTTATCTGTTTTATTTTGTTGTTGCTAATGGGTTTGTTTTGGGGTTTGTTTGTTTGGGGGGTTTCTTTGCATGAATTCCAGGACAATGAAACCTGTAGAGGCAGTGACTAGGTCAGTAGGCCTTGAGAGTTATGACAGGGGAAGTTCGGGGGAAATGGGGAGTTAATAGCAATGGATAGAAGAATGAAGAAAACGATCCCAAACTGATTGTGGTGATGATTTAACAACTTTTAAAAATATCTTTAAACCATTGAATTTTATGGCACATAAAGTATATGTCGATAAAATCATTGGTTTATTTTTTTTAAGAGTTTGGAAAAGTAATTTCTCTTTGACCTCTCCAGCTTTCTCAGTCGTTGATAAGTAGATTTTAGGATAATGAGTTATAGGATTCTTCTCTTAGGCACATCTTCTTTCCATTGATAAGACTGGAAAGTAGATGGAAAGATACACTAGATGTAAAGATAACGAGTGACGGGATTCTTCTTTCAGGTACTCACGATGTTTTCTGCACTGACTTTGCCTTATGGCTTTGTGCAGGTTGCCGTGTATCTTAAGAAGTATAGTTGCCTGCATGTAATAAGTGATTACTATTGTTAGAACGAATTAGTGTCTCACTTGAAACTGGTATTACTCCAGTGCCCACTAAGCACCCACAGTTGCTGCTGTGCTCCAGTGGCTAGCCTCTAAGTGAAGCAGCTTCTCTCTTTCTCTGTCCCACTTGCAGTGGTTATTCACTGGTCTCATTGCTCCCGGGCACCCAATACTTGGGTAACAGTAGAGGGCAAGAACATTGTCTGCTGTATCGCCAGTGTCTATATCCCTAACCAGTTAACTGAGCGTTATTCCCATTAAAATGTTACCTTGAGCACGTGTGATAAATTTCTTTTCACCTCCACTAATGATAAGTGTTGAACGAATCACTAACAATTGTCAGTTTAAAAGAATATATGTTAATTGCCTGCTGAGAATTGCCTTATTGTTTGCCACCAGGCTTTGTCCCGATCCAGCCTTGCTCTTAGTCCCCTAGAGTTAGCTCTTCTCCATAAATGCCTATATTGGGTGGGGGAAGAGAAGACTATGGCCCAAGAAATGGGTATGTGGCAAATGTTGCCTACGAGCATTACCATGAGGTGGGCATTATTCTGCCCACTTGACATTGATAGTTAATTGAATTTCCCATTGGCGTGTTGAAATGATCACTATTTGCAGAAATTAAAACTGAGGCTCGGGTTGTCTAAGGAATTTGATACAATCATGCAGGTTGGAAGGGGAAACACTATCCTGGGAGCCCAGGCAGGAGCGCTCCAGAGCCTTCGTTCTTTGGAAAGGCCACCGTTTGAAGCGTGCAGCACGATGAGGTTGAGCAATTGCAGATGCCCTTGTAAGCACAACCCCGATCAGCATCACGAGGATTCCCGTCGCCCTCAAAAGCCCCATGGTGCCTTCACGCGGTTACCACACACCTCTTCTCTGGCAACCGCTGAGATGCTTCTCTATCACCCGAGAGTCATCTGCTTAAGGGTTTCAAGTGAGGAGACTCAGAAACCCTGGTTGTTTCCCAAAGGCAAATCTGTCCCTGCCCTCCCTCACTTGGCATCCTTCGCTGGCTCCTCCGTGTGGAGCAGAGCTGTCCCATCGGGGGCCTGAGCTAGTGCGCTCAGCACCCCTCACGCTTTAGACAGGCTTGGGCAGTCAGAATCTCGGAAGCAATGGCCTCCAGCCTGAAGCAGATTTCCCTTTGCCTCCCAGGCCTGTGCCAGGTTTGGGAAAGGGTTGAAAAACACCATCTACAGAAACTCCTTAATTGGCTGCTCTCTGCCTCCAACACCAAGCAGCCTGAAGCTTTGGCCTGCTTCCCACTGTGCTACAGAGGGTAAGTCAACAAGTACTGCTATGAGGGTTCCACTCCATACCCCAAACAAAACCTAACTCGCTGTCATTGAGTCAATTCTGACGTACGGTGGCCCGATAGGACAGATGAGGTCTGCCCCTAAGGGTTCCCAAGGCTGTAGCTCTCTGAGAGTAGGAGACCCTTCTCTTTCTCCTGCAAAGCAGCCAGTGCCTCCGAACTTCTGACCTTGCAGTTAGCAGTCTAATGTGTAACCACTATGCCACCAGTGCTCCTTCTGACTCATACATGCATGGTTCTTTGCCAAAGAAAATGTGTTTAAATGTATCTCTGTGATCAGTAGAAGGTTGCAGACAAGTTCTCTCTGTAATACACCTGTCTTAAGTCCCTTCACCAAAAAACAAAATTCCACTGCCTTCAAGTCAATTCCAACTCATAGATTCCCTACAGGACTGAATATGGCCCTGTAGGACTGCCGAGACTGTAACTCATTAAAGGAACAGACAGCTTTATCATTCTCCCTCCCGGAAGGTAGTGGGTTTGAACCACTGACCTTGTGGTTAGCAGCTCAATGCTCAACCTGCTGCATCGCCAAGACTCCTCATCATCCGTGGTAATGACTTCCTGAATAGGGTAACCATCTTACTTAACTTTGCATACTCAGCCACCACAGCATAGGCTTTGTGGGTACCAGGAAAATGGTAAATGGGCATGAACAATGTAAGAACATGATAGCGATCCAAGGCTTCCTGTTTTGGGTTGGCGTTTAGGAAGGTTCATAGTTATACACACAAAAGAGGGAGCTTCACCAATGTTATGACTAACATGGTCAGATTTGACAAAGAACAGAAAAAGGGCCATTGCATGTGATGATGACTGAAAATTATGTAAATGGAGATTTAAATGCAATGGGAAGAGGTTCGGAAGAAACTAGAATAAGATAAAGATACAAATGTTTTATTTAAGATTCCTGGTGATAAAGGATGTCTGATGGAAAAGCAAACAGACCGAGGGCCTGTTGTTAGGTCCCGTCGAATTGGTTCTGGCCCGTCGGGACCTTATGTGCAATCGAATGGAACCTCCCGGTCCTGGGCCAGGCTCCCCATGGCTCCTGTGCTGGAGTCCAATGTTAGTCACCGTGTCAATCCAGCCCCTGGGGACCTTCCTCTTTGTCACTGCCCCTTTACTCTACCAAACATGATGTCCTCCTCCAGGGACTCAGTCTCTCCAGACAACATGTCCATAGTCCATCAAAGGAAGTCTTACCATCCTTGCCTCTGGCCATAGTTCTTGCAAGACAGATCAGTCTGTCCTTGTAGCAGTCCATGGTAACGTCACGTTCTTCTCCAGCAACACCACTCAAAGGCACCAGTTCTTCCTACGTGTCCCAGTTAAGTCCTTTCAACCCTGTTTTGCAATTATATTAAGACAGCTGGCTCCCAATGAAAACCACCAAAATGAAGACTCAGGGAACTCTTCCCTCGGTACTTTCTCCTTGCCGTCAGTGCCGTCTATTTCCATCAGATTTTGATTTAAACTTCCATTTTCCTTCGTTCTTTTTAAAACTTCCATGTTTGAAGTAGAAGCAAATACGCTTACGCGCTCCTGCCCCCTCATTAAGGTGGCACGCTGTGCAGCCTGTCCTGCACGTGGCTCTCTTCGCTTACCCCTGGAGATCTAGGCCAGATAGCCCTCATTGTTCGTTGAGCTGCACAATATTGCTCCAACAGTTCTGATGCGGGTATTAACTCTGCCCAATTTGCTATTACAAGAGCACTGCAGCAAATAGCTCTGTGCATCTCGCTGCACGTTTTTGCCAGCTTTCCTCCAGACACTTTTGTTTCTGATCACTTAATACAATCTTATGACAGATACGCAGCAATTGTCTGTCAGTGTGTCACACTGTGGTGGCTTGTGTGTTGCTATGGTTCTGGAAGCTGTGTCTCTGGTATTTCAAATGCCAGCAGGATCACCCATAGTGAACAGGTTTCAGCAGAGCTGAACAGATTACGAAGAAGGAATCAGCTGCCCACTTTGGAGTACATAGCCATTGAAAACCTTCTGCATAGAACTGAAAATGGACCGCTACTGAGGCTTACTGACAGGACGCAGAACTTTGTCAGAGGTAGTGCCAGAGGATGGGCTGGAAGGCACTCAAACGGACTGTGAAGGAGCTGATTTTTCCAAGTAGAGTCAACCATATGCATGAATGTAGAAAATATAAGGAAAGAAAGCCTTCAGGATTTTGTTTTTCAGATTGGACACAACTCAAGATAAGGAGAAACAGCTGAAAAATCTACTAGTATGTATGGAGTATGCATCTAGGAACACTGGAAGCTTTGAAAATGAAATGGAACGTACAAAAGTCAATATCCTAGGCATTGATGAGCTGGCATGGACTGGTATCGGCCATTTTGAATGAGACAAGCATATGTGTTACCATGCTGGGGAGGACAAACACGAGGAATGGCATGACATTCATCGTCAAAAAGGATAGTCCTTTCTTTTTAAAAATCATTTTATTGGGGGCTTGTACAATTCTTATCACAATCCATACATACATCCATTGTGTCAAGAACATATGTACATTTATTGCTATCATCATTCTCAAAACATTTGCCTTCTACTTGAACCCTTAATACCTGCTGCTCATCTTCCCCCTCCCTCCCCACAAAAAGGACATTTCCAGATCTGTCTTGATCTGGTACAATGCTGTCTGTCACAGGATTATATCCAGCTTCAAGGAAACCCAACCAATACAGCTAGTCAAATTTATACACCAACCACTAAGGTTTGTGGTGAAGAAACAATGAAGCTTACCAACATCTTCAGTAAAATTGATCAAACATACAATCAAGATGCACTGACAATTATTGGTGATTGGAATGCAAAAGTTGTGCGGAGGGGGAAGGAACAGTATTGGAAAATATGTTTTTTGTGATAGAAATGAAGTTGTATATTATAATAAAACCTTGTAAGACCAACAACGTGTTCATAGCAATACCCTTTTTCAACAACATAAATGGTGGCAATACACATGAACTTTTCCAGATGGGATACACAGAAATCGAATTGACAACATTTGTGAAAGAGATGATGGAAAAGTTCATTCCCAGGAGCTGGCTGTGGAACAGACCATCATTTTGCTCTTGTGTAAGTTCAGGTTGAAGCTGAGGAAAATGAAAATAAGTTAATAAGAGACAAAATAATGACCGAGTCTTTCCTGCCTGAATCTCAAGAACATCTCAAGAATATATTTGGTGCATTGAACACTAATAACAGAGACCTGATGAGCTGTAGAATGTCAACAAAAACATCATTCACGAAGAAAGCAAAGGTCATGGGAAAGAAAAAAAGACCAAAGTGGATGTCAGAAAAAACTGAAACTTGCTCTTAGGCAAAGAAATGATGAACCCAAAGAGCTGCCAGAAAAATTAAAGGGCAGCCTGAGAAGACAAAGTAAAATATTATAATGAAATGTGCAAAGACCTAGAGTTTGAAAACCAAAAGGGAAGACCACCCTCAGCATATCTTAAACTGAAAGAACTCAAGAAAAGCTCAAGTCTTGAGTTGAAATATTGCAAGATCCTATGGGCAAAGTATTAAATGATGCAGGAAGTATCCAAAGAAGATGGAAAGAATACAGTTACTGTACCAAAAAGAACTAGTTGCTATCCCACCATTCCAGGAGGCAACATACGACCTGAGGGAACAGGCGGCACTGAAAGCATCAACCAAAACCAGGCTCCGAGAACTGCGGGAACACCAGTTGAAGTGTTTCAACAAGCTGATGAAGCACGGGGAGCACCTGCTTGTCTACGCTGTGAAATTTGGAAGATAACTACTTGGCCAGCTAACTGGAGGAGATCCATAGTTTTTCCCATTCCAAAGAAAGCTAACCCAACGTAATGCTCGAATTATATAGAACAATATCATTAATAGCACATGCAAGTAAAATTTTGCTTAAGGTCACCCGGCAGTGGTTGCACCCATACAGTGGTAGAGAACTGCCAGAGGTTCAGACCAGACTCAGAAGAGGGCATGGAACAAGGGCTATCATGCTGATATCTGCGGGATCTTGGCCGGGAGCAGAGAATACCAGAAAGATGTTTACTTGTGTTTTATTGACTAAGCCAAGGGATTCAATAGTGTGGCTCATAACAAAATGTGGATCGCACTGGGAAGGATGGGAATTCCAGAACATTTCATTGTGCTACGCTGACCAAGTAATCAGAGAAGCTGGATTATATGAAGAACACAGTATTAGCATTGGAGGAAGAATGATCAACAATCTGTCGTATGCAAATGATACACCGTGCTTGCTCAAAGTGAGGACTCCCAGCACTTGCTAAAGATCAAAGATCGAAGCCTTAGAAAGGACTACCACTAAGTGTAAAGACCACAGTCCTCACAATCGAATCAACAGGGGAACATCGCGATAGATGGAGAAAAGACAAATTGTCAAGGCTTCCCCCTTGTTAGGATCTACAATCAATGCTACGGAAGCAGCAGGCAAGAGATCACATGAGTTGTATTGGGTAAATCTACCTCATGAGACCTCCTTAGAGTGTTGAAAACCAGGGCGATTACTCTGAGGACTATAGTGCCCCTGACTCAAACCATGGCGTTTTCAACTGCCGCATATGCATGGGAAAGTTTGACAAGAAAGACGGAAGAAAATTGATGTTTGAACTACAGTGCTGAAGAATATTCAAAGTACTGTGGAGTGCCAAAAGAACAAAGGAATTTGGTCTTGGAAATACAGCCAGAATTCTCCTTACAGTCCTGGCAGACTTTGTCTCAATTACTTTTTTTTAAAAGATAATTTTATTAGAGGTTCTTACAGTTCTTATAACAATCCATACATCAATTGTATCAAGTATATTTGTACATATGTTGCCATCATCATCTTCTAAACATTTACATTCTATTTGAGCCCTTGGTATCAATTCTTTTTTTAAAAAATTCATTTTATTGGGGGCTTGTACAACTCTTATCACAATCCATATATACGTCCATTGGCTGAGCACATTTGTTGCCCTCATCATTCTCAAAACATTTGCTTTCTACTTGAGACCTTGGCATCAGCTCATTTTTTTTGCCTCGTTCTCCCGGCTGCCCTCTCCCTCATGAACCCTTGATAATTTATAAATTATTATTATTTTGCCATGTCTTACACTGTCCGACGTCTTCTTTCATCCACTTTTCTGGTATCCGTCCCCCAGGGAGGGGGTTATATGTAGATCATTGTGATTGGTTCCCCCTTTCTACCCCAACTTTCTTCCACCCTCCTGGTATTGCCACTCACACCACTGGTCCTGAAGGGTTCATCTGTCCTGGATTCCCTATGCTTCCAGTTTTCCTATCTGTACCAGTGTACATCCTCTGGTCTAGACACATTTGTAATGTAGAAATGGGATCTTGATGAGGGGGGTGGGGGAAGGAAGCATTTAGGAACTAGAGGAAAGTTGTATGCTTCATTGTTGCTACTCTGCACCCTGTTCGTCTCCTCTCCGCGAGCCTTCTGTAAGGGGATGTCCAGTTGTCTACAGATGGGCTTTGGGTCCCCACTGTGCACTGCCCCTCATTCTCAATGATATGATCATTTTGTTCTTTGATGCCTGGATATCTGTTCCTCTTTTTCTCTTTCAATTACTTTGGACAGGTTGCCAAGACAGGCCAATCCCTAGAGCAGGGCATCGTGCTTGGTAAAACTGAGGGGGAGCAACAAAGAGGAAGGCCCTTAACACGATGGACTGACACAGTGGCTGCAACAACAGGCTCCAGCGTGGGAACAATTCTGAGGATGGTGCAGGACTAGGTGCTGTTATTTCCTTCTGCGTGCGGCGTTGAGTAGCAACTGACTTGATAGCACCCAACATGTCAGCTATTGGGTCTTTTTACAGACTGGAAATTTAAATCAATGTAGGAATATTGCTCTCGCAGCAATCGCAATTAAGAAATCAGAATACTCCTTTATTAGGAAAAGTAAACACTCTTAGCCCAAGTCTTAGGACCAAAGGAATATGGCAAATGTCCTTGTTGCTGAGCAGTTTCTGTTGGCCACAACCAGCTGCGGGCATCAGCAAACCAAGACAATACTTTACTGCGAGTCTGCCTGACGGCAGGTCTGTTGTTTCTTGCTGCCTTCCTCCACCTGCCCACTGCAGCCTCAGCATTACCCGGGCATCAGGACGCCACTGCAGAGGGCTACCTTCCACCCAATTCTACCTTTTTCTCTCAGGTTTCTAGAGGTTAGGGACTACTTTCTCCTAAAGCACTATAAACCAAACTGGAGGTAAAGTACTATATACCAGACTGGAGGGGAAAGTGACCCAGCCAGGGAAAGGACCAGGCAAAATACTACCTACCATACCTGGCTTTGAAAAAAAAAAAAAGTTCTTCTATGAAAAATGAATGGCTGGACCCCCAAGGTAGAGCTTTGGTTGTTCATGGTGCAGACATTCTTGAATATTCAAGATGACTGGCTGATGTTTGGAAAGGGGGAAATTTCAGTTTCTACTATAGGCACAATTTTTTTAATTAATCATTTTATTGGGGGCTCGTACAACTCTTATCACAAACCATACACCAATTGAATCAGGCATGTTTGTACATAAGTTGCCTTCATTCTTTTGTAGACATTTACTTTCTATTGAGCCTTGGTATCAGCTCCCCCCTCCCACCCTCCTTCTTGTATATTGTAATTATTTTCATCTCTCACACCAACCAGTCTCCCTTCCCCCATGTTTTCTGTTGTTCTTCCCGCTGGAGAGGAATGTGCTCATCATCGCGACTGGTTCCCTTCTCCCTTCCTCTCCCCCTTTCTGGTCTCACTATTCCCACTCCTGCTCCTGGATTCTGTGTCGTGAGCTCCCATCCCTTTCTATACCTGTGTACATGTCCTGGTCCAATCTGAATTGAGCAGCAGCACTGGGGTCACAGCAGTGGGGGATGAAGAAGCCTCAAGGAACCAGAGGAACATAGTGTGGTTCATTGCTACTTAACTGCACCCTGGTGACTCAGCCCTTCCCCGTGGCCCCTCTGTGGAGATCGTTACAGTCTACAGATGGACTTTGGATCTCTGCTCCAGCGGCCTCGTTCTCAACGTTTTTATTTGTTTTATGCTGATGCTTATTACCCAGTTCCTAGACTCCTAATTGCACCGGCGTGCACCATTCACTGCTGAATGGTGGCTTGTGTAACTTCAAGCCTTTAAGACCCCAGACGCTTTATCTTTTAATAGTCGGGCACCATCTGCCTTCTTCACACTTGTTTATGCACCCGTTCTGTTTTCAGCGATTGTCAGGAGGGTGAACATCTGACTGCCGATTGGTTAGAACAAAGTGTTCTTGTATTGAGAGGGTATGCGCAGAGGCCTGAAGTCCATCCCCTACCTCAGTGTATTCCACCTAAATATATGTACATGGGCCAATACCTCTATTTTTGTGGATTAATGTATTTACATCTATACACTGCTATGTTTATACCTCTATCCATTGCTTTGCTTCCTTGGTCCTTCCTCTGCTTCCTTTTACCTTCCTCCTGCCCCACTGTCACTTTCCTTATTTCCGCCTCTTGGTGCCTCCTCTTAGCTAGTTTGCTGTTGCTCCGACACACCCCCTCTCCACCTCAGATCCCTATCTCCTCCTTGTTGTTGACTCCAACACTCCTGTAGTTCCCGTTCATGGCGCAGCCGGCTCACCTCCCAGGTCTCCCTGGGCATGCCTCCCGAGGCATAATTTTTTGTAGGCAGACTGCTTTCACTCCATCTTCTCATTCTTGTCTCAATATACTGACATCGCTTAGAGAAATTACTTTGCCAATGATAAAACCACAAAGAAAAAAAATTCCACTTTATTTTTTTGCAAATTTGCATTTGAAAAATACTTGGAACCAACATAGAAAAAAAAAAGACAAACCCCCTGTGGTGAAAGTTACTTTAAAAAAAAAAGAGAAAGGCCTGAGAGTAATTACTGCCTTAGCTCTAGGGAGCTACAGCAACTCTGATTGGTCCAAGGAATCCAGAAGATATTTGGAAACTAAAACAGGAGAAAGGAGAGTGAGAATTTACTGAGGGAGAGGGCCTCGCAGAGGGCCCCGGGGAGGAACTGGAGGCCGAGGAGTAGGTCTGGGTGGAGGAAGGGGCCCCCGCTGGTAGCCGTAGGGTGGAGGTCGTGGAGGGCCAGTGTATCCATGCGGAGGCATCAGCGGAGGAGGTCCTCGCATGCCATGTGGTGGCATTGGACCTGGGTGACCTGTAATAGAAAAAAGTCAGTAAAAGCAAGAAAGAGTAGACAGCTGACATTGGGAGACCTGTGGGGAAAGGACAGACAGGAAAACAGAGAAAAATGCAAAACCGTAAAACAAAGAAAGGGTAGAGGGCTGAAGGGCAGGATGTAGGAAGGTCTAAGAAATGGTCTGGAGGATAAAGGAAGTGGCTAGAACCTACTCACCCATGGGCGAGCCAAATGGAGGTCCTCTTGGGGGCATGCCCATTGGAGGGGGTCCGGGATGAGGCATTCCAGGTGGAGGTCGGGGCGGTGGCTGCCCCCCAGAGCCTGGGGGTCCCGCATGAGGATGTCCTAAGCCATGGGGGCCGTGGTGGGCCAGCTGCATCTGGGACATCCCTACAGCAATACAATGAAAAGCTTTTTAAATGGAGGGCAGTGAGCAGGGTAAAGAAAATGGAGAAGAGAAGAGAACACAATGGCTGAAGGAAGGACGGAGCATTAGGAAGAGAATGGTAGGGAAAATAAGGCTGGTAAAACACACCTATCCTTGACCTGCTCCAATGATAATAAACAAATCAACTGCCCATAGACTCTTTACCTGTGCTCCTATCACATAAGCACGGTCACGGTGAATGATATGTCATTAGTTTGTTGTCAGATTTTGAAAGAGTGGCAGAGATACTGTCTGAACAAAGATCTAATTATAAAGGAAAAATAGGAATTTTCAGGTGACCAAGAAGAGTGGGAATAGACCAGGCCCAGGAAGATGAACACATACAAAACGCAGATGTGTCAACAAGCACAGGTGTTCATCCAGTACTCAGTAATCAAGAATACTGATTAAGAGGCCGACCATGAAAAGCCTCAAATGCTAGGCTAGTGGGTTTTGGTTTCACTCTGCAGTTAAAAGGGAAAAACAGAAGAGTTTTGAGCCAAGAGTGTTTTAGAAAAATTACTCTGTAAAAGACAGATCAAGGGCAAAGACAACGGGAGCCAAAGTGACTAGTTAGAAGATTACTATGACAAATTAGGTCTGAAAACGAAAGGAGGGTCTGAACTGGCATTATGGTGGATTCCAGAAATATTAACTGGTATGAAGAGCAGAGATAACAGAGAATAATGAAATACTGCTCCTAGATTTCTGAAATTAAGCATCTGAAAACAAAAGAATACTAGAGGAAAGGCAGATTTTTAAAGAAAAAAAATTTCATTTTAGTCACATTTGGTTTGAGATGCCAAGAGTACAGCAAAGTGGAGCTGTCGGTTAAACAGAGTTATGGGTCTGGAATCTTAATAATCCTGGTCTGAAAACACAGAACTTATCAGTGAATAACGAAAAATAGGCAGGAAGGAGAACCAACCAGAAAAACCTAGGTGCAAATAGAGAAAAAGGGAGCTATTAAAGAGGTAGAAATTGAGGTGTCAGCGAGGAAAGAATTCAGAGAAATAAAAATCCAAAACAGACAAGAATTTCACAGAAGATGGTCAGTTTCAAGTTCAGTAGTGGTCAAAGTGACAAAAAAAGAGAGAGAGACATGTCTCCTAGGTTAGGTCACTTCTGGGTGGAAGTAAAAGGAGAGAAAAGAAATAAATGTTGAGGAAGCAAAAGGCTACAAGTGTAGCTTTAATTTTAAAAGTGTAGATGACTTAAAACCAAGCACACTCAAGAAACAGAGTAATACATGCTGTGGTAAGAATAAAATATCTAGGTTTTGTTTAAATAAAAGGATGTCTGAGGGAAAGAAGATCTGTGGCACTATTGTTGAGGATAAAGGGCGGCAGCAGGAGTGCTCATAAAGCCCTCTAGCAAGTTCACCCTCCTCCCCACCAAAGAACACATACCTGGATGGGGCATCCCACCCGGTGGGAATGGGTGGGGATGAGAATGTCCATGTCCTGGATGTCCAGCTCCTGGGGTTCCTGCTGACGGGGGGCCATGCCCTCCAGCTCCAGGAGGCATAGGTGGTGGTGGCATGGCTGGGGGTATACCAGGGGGAAGCGCTCCAGGTGGCGGCACCGGGGGTGGGAAGGAGCCAGGAGGAGGCATCCCTACAGAAGAAATGGAAGAAGGGTTAAAGTTTGTGAGAAGAGGTCTTTGCAAAGTTTATCCCAATCATGCCTCGCCAAGGATGAGCTCTTTCCCAACTCTCCAACTTTCTTCCCCGCCATAAACATCATTCTTCTCATCACTCACTGTCCTTTTTCCAGTTCTCTGCCTTGCTCTTACCGCCCCCCTCCCCAAACACACACATTCTGAATCAACAACTTTACCTGGTGGAGGAAGCCCAGACCCCAGTGATGACACCACAGGATTGGGGGCAGAAGGTGGAGGGGGTGCATCTGCAAATAGCTGGTGAGGGCGGTCAGCCTGGGAGAGTGGATTCTGGGCTGCCAGGAGCCTTTCCGCTGCTGAGCCATGCCGCTCACCCTTAGAGTCCTTCTTAAAGGCATATGACACGGTGATAGGGCGGTTACACAGGTACTGCCCATTCATGGCCTCAATCGCTGCATCCGAAGCATCAAACGACGCAAAATTAATGAAGGCATAACCCTTGGAGTTGCCTGTGTCAGGGTCCCGCATAATCTTGGGGGTTTGTAAGATGACTCCAAAGGCGCTGAAAGTATCATAAAGCAGCTTCTCATCAATCTCTGGGTCCAGGTTCCCAATAAAAATGTTGGCGCCCACATCCAGGTTTTTGTTGTGCGCTGATGCCTTGTTCACTCGGATGGGTTTCCCGTAGAGTTTGATCATGTTCATGATCTTAATGGCATAGTCAGCATCTTCCTCACTCAAGAATTCCACAAAGCCATAGCCTGGGGAAGAGGAGCGGAGGTTAGCAAGGGAAAGGTGCGTGCAACACTGTCGGCCGAGAAGGGCCAGTTTGTCCCCTCAACACAAGTGCACTCACCTTGGTGCTGGCCAGTGACTCTATCCTTTGGCATGTGAGTGTTGACTACTGGCCCTGCCTGGAGGAACAGCTCCCACAAGAGGGGTTCGCTGACCTTCTCATCCAGGCCCCCCACGTACACCGTAGCATCTGCAAAGGGCGAAGGTCGGGGTCGAAGTGAGCGCAGAAGAGGGAAAAGGGACCACACGAAGGCGGAATCCAGGCCGGGTCCGTGGGGATGGGGTTAGGAGGCCAGGGCGAGGAAAATAAAGAAAAGGAAAAAAAAAAAATGCCGTTAGATCAAGCCCTTGAAATCTCCCTCTCCCGGGAGTCGAGAATTTCCTACTGCCCAGTATCGGGTTCTACGGAGAAGTCTACTGTTCTCCGTGGACTTTTCCTCTTCCCTGGCGAGCGGGGAGGCCCGGCGGATCTCACCGCCGCAGGCCTCGGCGGTGCCCCTGCCCCTGCGCCCAGCAGGCCGCGCTCCCCTCCCGGCGCCCTCGGCGCCATGTGGCCGCTCGCCCTGGCGGTGCCCGAGGTGGCCGGTCCTCGTCGGGCTCTCCCACACCTACTCTACGGGCGTCCCCTCCAGTTACCCTGGTTCCGCTCCGAGATGGGCCCGGCAGCCATGGCGAACGAGCTCCCGCCGTCTCCAGGCAGCGGCTCCGCCCTCTGACCTCAGCCGGGGCTTCACTTCCAGGGCAGGGGTCGGGGCGGGGTGGGCGGGGCCGAGGGCGGGGAGGAGCCGGAAACGGCCGGAGCCATTTTGGGATCTCCGAGTTGCCGCTGCGAGTGCCCGCCCTGAGGAGGGCGGGGCGAGCAGTCTTAACTCTCTAGGGCGCGCTTCGCTGTGACTCCAGAAGGACCAATTAGAAAGCCTAAGGCGGAGCTACAGCTACTGTTCGTAGCTGTGTTGCCAGGTAAGCTTCCCCGGTCCCTCCTCCGAAAAGCGGGCGGAGGCCTCCGGACGCCGCCTTCCACCGCTCCCTGCGGCCCTTGGCCTGCGGGCCTCTGGGGGCCTCTGGGGGCCGGGGCTCGGGGGACTTCGCTTTCTTCCCTCAGGGCTGGGCCTGCGGAAGTCGGAGCCGCAGTGAGTGACGTCGGAGCTCTGAGCGCTGACGGGGCACCCGAAGCTCAGAGCGCGGCCTCAGCCTTCGGAACACCCCAGCCACTATTGACAGGCTCCCCAGCCTTCCCCCCACCCGCCCCTAAGTGGGAGGCACTGAGCAATGCACCCCTTTCCCACACTGTGTGTGAATTCTGCGGAGCTTCAAATGGCCCCCATCCCGTATTTAATCGTCATATGTTGGGTGTCTCCCCCCCTCCCCCACCGGTCCTCACACTGGCCCTACACCACAGTGAGTTTATTTTTGGTCTTTCTGGGGTAATCAGGGACCTAGGGGGCAGCTGCATAAGAGAAGCGGGACTAGCTGCATCTGGCGACCTTGGTTCCCATAAAGGAGACTGTCTTCTCACTGTTCTTCATCTAATAGGATGAACTACCCTTTACTACCCAAGATTCCCTAGCCAAACACAAGACACAATGCCGCAGCTGTATAAATATACTTTAATGAGCCCCTTAAATAGTACTGTCACTACAAAAATACACGGAGGAGGCAGGTTGTCTCCCACCCCATTCTCATGGAAAACTATAAAAAGTATTCATTAGAATTAAACAGCAAGAAAGGTATGCATGAGGTCTCTAGGTCATCATGTTGGGATGAGACTAGTATCTCAGTTCTCTGCAATTTAACAGCTAGAGACTCCAGAATCAGTGATACTGCCTGAAGAAAGTGGCGCTCACAGGAAAGACATCACCAGATACCCAGATAGGCAAGACAAGAATTGGGACGTTTTGCACCACCTACTTACAATAGAAACTCAAGTCAACTGAGGGCTGGTGTGTAGAAGCTGAAGCAGCAAAACCAGATAAGAAAAACAAGGATTCGAGAGACCTTTTCTCCTTCATCCCAGCCCAGCCTGTGCCCTGCCTATGAGAATACAAGCCGTTTCAGCAGGGTTGGGAGAGAATAGTATTTGGGTCTCTTTTCTCGGAGTGGTCCTCAGAAGATAGTCCTGGTGGCCATTTCCTTAATAGCTCCTGAAGAAAGGATAGTTCATCTTGGAGTCCGGAGATTGTGGGAGCCAACAGGCCCATCTGGAAATGGAGCAGATAGAAATATAGCAGGATCTTAGGCCTATGCTTCTGAGATCCATCAGGTCCAGTGTCTTAAATTCTCTCCATTCCAACTATGCCCTAGGCTCCACTTTATCTAAGCCACAGTTTCCCCTACCCTCCCAAACATCCCTTTTGATACCAGCAGAAATGGTCTGTCTTCTCCCTCTTCTCTCCCAGTCCCTTGTCATTCCAGCTCCCATTCATCTGGTTCACAGTCACCCTCTCTCCCAACCTCTGTCTTCCCTTCTCACCTGGACCTCAGGCCTTCCCCTCAGATAGCAGCGTTTCCAGAGCTTGATCTGGGGTCCCAGGTATCCAGGTAGCAATAGCCCTGGAGGTAAAGGGCAAGCCCCCCAGTGTGAGGGGAGCCCCCATTCTTGGTCAGCCAAGCTTTCAGTAGAGATAGCAGGCCGGGGAAGCCAACGAGAAGAGACTGCCAGCAGGGAGGAGCTGTCTTGCCAAGGACAGAGCTGATTCAGGGGAGTCAGGGCCCCTCTGGAGAAGAGCCACACAGATTTGGGAGGTCCTGGAACCATGAAGCTCGACTATGGAGGGGAAAAGAAAATAATTGGCAAACTAGAAAGCAGACCACACAGTTTTTCCAAGTTAGGAAGAAACAGTTATCAACTGCTACTGCACTAGTGATTAGAACTTCAATTCACTGCCTGAGCACTTTCTGCTCTTCTTAGGATTCAAACTAGAACCCAGAACTAACTGACAGCAATTTAGGGAAACCTAGCCAGTGTGTTTGGGTGACTGGAAGGCAGATGAAGGTTAAAGGATGTTTTCTTTGCTATTTTAGCATTTCTGTCTTTCGGGGCCCTGGTTATGCCTTGGGCTGCTAACTGCAAAGTCAGCAGTTTGAAACCAACAGCTGTTCTGTGGGAGAAAGATGAGGCTTTCTACTCCTATAAAGAGTTACCGTCTCAGAAACCCACAGGGCCAGTTCTACCTTGTCCTATAGAGTCACCATGGGTCAAAATGGACCCCACAGCAGTGAGTTTATCTATTTATTTATTTTGGTCTTTCTGGGGTTAATCATGGACTGTAAGTGGCAGCTGCATAAGAGAAGTGGGACTAGCTGCATCTGGGGAACTTGGTTCCCATTAGGGAGACTATCTTCTCACCGCTCTTCATCTAATAGGATGAACCTCTGGTAAAATTAAGGCAATTTAGTATTAAACACATCTCACCTGCTGTCTAGGAAAGCAGGAATCTGGGCAGTGCTCAGGGTCATAGCCAAGGTTATGGAATTGTTGTATCTGTTTATTGCTGTAGCGTAAACCCCAGTCCCAGACAGACAGCTGCTGATTAACAGCATTCCCAGCTGGAGGGTGTGGACACCCTGGGGTGTAGACTTGTGTATAGGACTTGAACTAGTCAAAGGAAGCAAGAAAAAGGATGGTTAAATAAAAATATATAATGCTCTCCTTTGTGTAAATAATCATGAAACACTCACATCTTATTCCTAAAATCAAATGTAAGGCAAAAGTTCACAAGTTCTGTTAATGAGCATCAACCTCCCCATTCCCTGCCTGTAGTAAAGTGCAATTACTTTCTATGGTTCTTCTCTCCATAGCCCTTGTAACTAACATCAAAGGACTAGGTTGTGCAGGGGCAGTGAATAATTAGTAGAAGTGTAAAAGTCTCTATGGAGATGGGAAAGTTTCACCATCCCAATGGATATAAACAAGCCATCTCAAATGCAGGAAGAGGGAATACCATGACCATTAAGAAAGAAGTGCCAAAAACAACAAAAAGCGCCATCAGCAGGGTGCACCTAAAGTGACAAAGGTGGCAAAAGCCACAGCACCAAGAGCCAAGGCTGTGAAACAATAAGGGAGCCACACCGACTGAGACAGCAGCACAGTGCTTTTTGGCAGGAGGCTGGCTTGTAGAATGGGGTGCCCTTTTAGCATTTTATCGGGGGCACTAAAGGAGCTATGTAACACTTGCAGAGCAGTTGCAGAGGCTAAGGGGCTGAGAACCAGAGAGAGATGGACCTGCTGGCAAGACTGAGAAGTGGGGCTACCGGGAGCAAAAGGACAGTCCTTACTGCTCTCTGTTCCTAACTTGTGGCAGCCTATTAACTTGCCTAACAGGTCATGAGTATTGTCTATGCAATGGATTATTGAACTCAGCAGAGAATTAGAATGATGTAGGAGAGCTAGGTAGTGTCAGAATAAAGGAAGTTGGAGGGTGGAGATATGTCTGACTTCTTTTTTTGTGTCAATCAGCCTTGGATGTGTGTGACTTTCCCCCTTTTGTAGCCAGAGGAGGTCAGAGACGGCCCCCCACATCATTTCCTCACTATCCAACAAGAATACCTCTCCCCCACTCAAAACAAATCAAGCTAAACGAGCGATTACTTCTCAGTGGGGAAAACGGTCAAGAATGGAAAGTCACTGACCTGTCCACTCTGCTTCCCACGTTCCCAGGGAGTATCTCTCAGGAAGGTAAGGGTGTCAGGAACCCTGATGCTGTCATGAAGAGCAAGAAGAAAAAACTCTGAGAATTCAAACTCAGTTGGAAACTGCTGGAGGAGCTGCCAGACACAATCAAGGAAGAGGAGAAACACGGGGGCCTGAGAAGAGGGAAAATAAGAGGTTACAAGAGTTGGTCAAGATCTAGAAGATCACAAAATAATTAAGGGTAGGGGACACAGGCAGGGGACCCTGAAGTGGCCAGGGAATGGAAATTGGAATTAAGGGTTGTATGGAGTTGTGGACCTCACTCATTTGGATCTCCCTCTTGAGCACAGCTCAACCTCAGGACCCTCTGACCTGATCCTTCTAGAGTGGATTATACTGGGCAATTTCCTCATTTTTTTCTTTAGTAATACCTCCCCCCATTACATTCCAGAATCCTTCTCACCTCATTGCCCCCTGTTCCCCCAAGCCGGGTCAGGAAAGGGTGTCCAGCTGCCACCCACTCTCGTTGTACCAGTGATTGGAAGCCAAGCAGTGTTCGGGCTTCATGGGCTGAAAGCAGCTGGGCGAGTGAAGAGAGGAGGCCATTGAGATCGCGATCACTGCGCTCTGGGTTTAAAGAGGGAGAAGGGGCAAAGGCGGGTGGCCAAGAAACTAGAGCAGGAGAGAATGGGAAAGGAGGCGTGGCAGAGGAGAGAGACAGGGAGGAGTCAGTCGGATTGAGAAGTGAAGAGAAAACAAAGGTCTTGAATGACTCACTTCATAGGTTCCTCCAGGGTAGAAAACACCGCTTCAATGCAGGAGGCAGAATCACATTTGTCACACCAGCGGTGCCATTGCCCTTCCCACCCCAATCTCAGCCCCAGCCCCTAAAGGCAGGGAGCAAAGTGTTGAGAATCCTAGCGGGAGGGACCATACATTCCAGTGAGGAGGAAGAGGTGCCATGGAAAAGGGAAGAACTCCTGGGTAGTTTCTAATAACCAAAGACAAGGGGGCTAGCACTAGAAGGGGACAAAGGAGCCTTAGGGCTCTCCTTCCCTGGCAGAACTCAAATCAGGTAGATCAAGGAAAAAGGCAAGGAGTGGAGTGGGATAACCCGTGGAACTCACCTTGAAGTACTACAGAGCGAACTCTGGATGTCACCAAGACTGAGATGTCACTGGCCTTTCGGAGACAAGACCTGGAAGGACAGAGGAATAGTAAGCCTGGAGGAAGACAGTGATAGGTCATGGGATGGAATGAAGGACACCCCCAAATCCTGCCCCTTTATGGATGAAACAATCACCTAGGAGGCCAGGGAGAGGAACTGATGGAAGGCCATTTAGGAACCCAAGTAACAGAAGGCCAGGGAGGACTGTGTTACATTAAGCCATGACTAGATGAAGGGGTAGTACCTGACATAGTCCAACCATCGAGTTCCTTCCAGGGCCGAGAGCCATTTATCGTCAGCTACCGATGAGTCTGGGAGATAGCAGAAGGGTCAGAAGGATAAAGAAATCAGAACCTGGAATTCAGGTTACAGAGTCTATAGTCTGATGGGTTAAGAATAAAGTGGGGCATGGTTCCCTAGATGTTGGCATACAAATGAGGGGTCACTATAAATGGCTATGAAGTCCCTAAAAGTTAAATTGTGATGGTTACACAATAAATACAATAAAATTAAACTCCACATTTAAAACGGGAAGGTGAGTTTTATAGTATATACATTATTTGTCAATAAAGCTGTTAAAAACAGTTGGTGTCAGGAAAGTGGTGTCTGGGAGTACGGAAGTTAAGTGAATAGAAAACTTAAGAATCAAGAGACTGAAAAAAAAAAAAGAATCAAGAGACTGAAGTTATCGACAATAGGCAAAATATAAACCCTGCTAAGGACAGCAGACTTAGGGGCAAGGGTAGGTACCAAAGTTTATTCTTACCAGGCAGGCAGAGGGCCCTCAGCCTCATATGGGCAAGTTGGACATCTGTCAGACTGGGTAGCTCCTCCACAGTATCTACCAGGACAACATCTGAATGCCCAGCCTGGAGCATTGACTCCATTGCTCTAGAGGGGAGGGAGTCACAAAGTAAAGGGAAAAGAGGCTGCCCTACCCTGAGCATCTAACCCTCGATTCCTCCCTCAAGCCTCCCCTCACCTGATATCTTCCTTGCTAGGGTCACTGGCTGTATAAAAGCCTCCACACCGGAGAAGATCGCTGCCCCCAGGGTGATGCCAGGACAGCCGCTTCAAACCAGTAAGAGAGGATCATTGTGGAAAAAAATTCAGTCTCCTCCCTACCCTTGCTCCCACACTGACCTCACAGGAGTCTCTCCCTCCCCTCCACACTGACTGACCCCTGACCTCCCATGACCTCAGCCATTATTCTGACCCTCATACTGACCGGTCCACGGCCCTGATGGAAGTGACCAAATGCTCTTCTGACCTCACTGTCCAGAGTTCGGTTAGGGACCCAGAAGTATGGGGGGAGGCTGTGAAATTGAGTTATATCACTGCTTGGCTCAGTGACCTAATGATAGTGAAAAGCTTTTATTACAAGAAGCGGATTTGGAGAAGACAAGGGATCTCAGGTTTAAAGGCCATCAAAGTATTGGGGGAAAGCTTGGTGGATGTCCTAGGAGATTAGTTAGGACTAGTTTTAGAAAATCAGCAAGTTGGAAGACTGGAAGGGTAGCAGGTGTAGGGGTAGACTGGGGGAATTACCTAGTGGCTATGTCGAATCTCTCATTGACAGTGCTGACCCTCCAGCCCCTGGCTCCCTGCTGCTTCCGCTCAGCCTCCCAATCTTCTGAAGTTTCCAAGAGCGGAACAGGTGGTTTTCTGGGGCCAGAACTCTGACCTGGGGCAGGAGTGAGGCACCATAAAAGGAAGAAGAAAATCCAAAGAAAGGATGACTGAAGAGAATGCAAATGAAAAACCCAAAGCTCTTTGCCTTCATTCATCCTCTGGTTTTTCAGACTCCTTTCCCCTGCCTCTAAAGCTCCCTCACTCACCCGCTGTGCTCAGGGTTATCCCCGCATACTGTTGATCTTGACAGGTCTGAGCTTTGGCTTGGATAATGGCCATGGTCACCTGTGGAGAAAAGGACATCCCAGCTTTGTAGCTCAGACCATTAAGGAGTGAAAAGAAGGAATGAGGCCCAGGTGTCTCCACTGTCACCCACAGGGAAGAACAATGCAGACAATCCTTCAAGAAGGGTGCTACTACAGGTCATTGGGACTGGGGTCCAGAGGACAAATCTAGAACCGCAGTACCACAGAATGCCAGTTCATGGGAGGATCTTAGGAACACTCTTATCTAAGTTTCCACAGTTTTCAGAGGGAAAAAATGCCCACATTTACACTGCTGGCCATTGGCAGAGGCTAGAATTCAGGCCCCTTCATATATAAATCTCAGCCTTTCCTTGAGGAGGGAAACAGGAGTAATGAGAGGACCCGTGGAGGGCTGCGAGGGGAAGTGATACTGGGGTAGCCAGGGAGACAATCCCAAGGACTTTAGGGGAGGAGACCTTGGGTTGGGGCTACCCTACCTGAAAGGCCTGAGGCTCTAGTCCTCCCGCCTCAAAACAAACTCTGAGCAGTCGGAAGTCTCGGCCGTGGATCAGGATCTCCTCAGGGATAAATTTAAGCAGGAACCCTGGACGGAGGAGCTGAACTCTGGACAGGCCACTCACTGAAATCAAGAGTTAGCAGGTAACAATGGATCAGGATCTCTCCAGAAGGAACCCTTCCAGTCCACTCTACCGCATTCCTGGCTGTCCTTTGAGGATAAAGGATGGACAAGGAGAGATTCCCATACCCTAGTGAACACCACTCCCCTTCCCCCCCGCCCCCCATCATCAGACCCCCATACTTACCAGCCTCTAATCGCCCAATGTTGACCAAGGCAAAATCATACTCACTGCTCACAGGAATGTCCTAGAAGAGGAATATGACTTACGCTAAAGACATACGTACTTGAAATATCTTGTCCTTTCTTTGGCAGTCCCTAGCCTCCCAGTGACTATTCCTAATACATTCAACAAATAGGCCTTAACCTATAACCTTATCTCACTGTCTAAATCCTTCTAGACATCCTGTCATTTCCAATACCTGTCTTTTCTCACCTGGCTTCGTTGCCATCCACAGGGCTGGAAAGTGACCCTCAAGTTGGTGCAGATTAGTATTCCAGACAATTCGGGTTCCAGCCCCTTCCTTATCCCTGGGGCCCATGCTAGGATCTGCTCCCCTAAATGGGGAAGAGAGGAAGCAAGATTATGATACCCCCAGTGTATCCCACAATTGTATCCTCTGAAGCAGGAGGGTCTAAAGAAGGAAGATAGGGACCCTCCCCTAGCTCTACTAGAATGTGAGCTTATTAGGATAGAAAATTTAAGGTTTTTTTTTGGGGGGGGTTGTTTTTAAGCCTCTCTACCTTTAGAGTTTACATCAGTGTCTGGCACATAATAGGCACTCACGTAGTGATTGAATAAGTAACTGGGAAGTAACAGGGTCAAGAACACAAAAAAATAATTAGGGTCCAAACTTTCTCAGCCATCTCTGGACAGGAGAGTGCAAGCCCCAAGCAGAAGCACATCAGGCCAGAATACCAAAGTATTGGGAAAAGTTTGGGAAGCTTGAAAAATAGGTGTCTTCGGAGATCAGGGAGGAGCTCTGGTTGGCATAGAGGTTATACCCCAGCCACTCCTCAGGAGAAAGACGGGCTTTTTACGCCCATAGTCAGTCTTGTAAACTGACAGGGGCAGTTCTGCCCTGGCCTCTAGGGTCATTATGAGCCTTAACCTGGTGGCAGTGAGTTTGTTTTGGAAGCAGGGTGGGAAGGGAGAGAGGAGCTGGGTTTGGAGGTCAGAAGTATTGGAAGGATAGTTACCTGGGAGGTATCCAGAGGCCAGGCAACTGCTGGGCTGACTCCTGGGCTCTGGCATCCTGCTTCCCTGGTCTGACTTTGGTCTGGAGAGCTGAGAATGATACAGGCAAAACCCTAAGCTTTCCTGATCCTGCTCTATGAGCTTTTCAGCAGTCGCCGTTAGAGACCTACATTCAGACTCGGGGAAACAGATCTGTGGCTACAGGGAATTCAGGAAGAGTTAGACCGTAAAGGGAGGGGCTGGTTAATGGATAATGAGATAATAAACTTGAGACTGAAAAAAGCTTACTTAGCACCATCCATCAGCGGTTGAGAGTCACCCTCCACCTCTCCAGATCCGCCCCCAGCCCCCCACCCCTTTTCTCCTCAGCTTCTTAGACAACCTTACTGACTTGCCCTCCTCCCAGGTTCCCTCTCCTTACCCCCATTTCTGGCTCCTCCTTTTGGGGGCTGATGTTGAAACTCTGGCCCCGGCCCCCCCACCACATTTTTCTGGCTCCATCCGGGGATGGAGCAGTTAAGGGTGGGAGACTTGGAGGATGCTCAATTCCTTAGGGAAGAGGCTGAATCTTAGCTTTGAGAGGGAGGAAACAGAAGGGAGGTCACAGGGTAAGGGGCATTTGAAATGGACCAACACAGTTTGGGGGTCTTTTGAAAGATGTGTCCAACCAGAGTAAGGCTTCCTCGGAAACTTAAGTCGCCTCCAGAGAGGGCGGGAGCGATGCCCAGCCTCTTAAAGGGGAATACACACACTTTGGGCCAAGTGGGAAGTGGAGGAACCTGGGAAAATGAGTTGGGGAATTGGGAGAATACCACCCAGTCTTCTTTCTGCACCGCAGCCCCAGATCTTATCACCTCTGGTTCTTGAGCAGTGGAGACGGTTTGATGGGAGCAGAAATATTCATGATTCAACAAGTCTTTGAGGCCCCTCACTGTATTCCCTCAGTAAAGGTTGCTCTGGGCAGCTCAGCAACCTTTTGTATCCTCTTAAAAGGAGGGAATGTAAATTCATGCGGACCCACTAGTGCCCCCTCCCCCAACATATCTTGGAGAAGGGGAAATCTCAGGGATCCTTGTGAGGCGATGCCCCAGAAGTGGGGGAGTCTTAATGGTTTTTGTACATTATGCACCAGAGAGCAGAAAACATAAGTCATGCAAATGTTATGGAGAAACAAGGCAAGAAATGAAAATTACCTTCAGGATATACAGGTGTGTGGGGGTGCTAATGTTGAAGGAGAGGGAAAACATTTCACCCCAGTAAGCCTGTCACATAACTCTCTTCATTCAGAAACTAGAGCCCCTTCTATTTACATGACCCCTCCCCTACATCTCAGACACAAGATCTCCAAATTAATGATTCATGTTCAGGACTTTGAAAGCTGAGGGCTGGAAACAAGTTGTTTAAAATCGCACCTCCCCCTCTTCCTTGTAACCCAAGCAGCAAAGATGAGTGGAGCAGTGAGCTGGGGGACTGCAGCTCAAGGTGTGTGTATGGCGTAGCAATTAAAGAATCTGTTATTTAGACATTTAAAAAAATCCAGGAAATTTGAAAAAGTTAAATCAGCTGCTGTTTTATTGTTCTTGAGTCCATACAGAGGCCAATAATCTTTAGGTGGGGGCTCCGTTTTCCAAAGTGACACTCAATTCTCCCTCCCCACAGCACACACACCTTACAGTTCCCACTTTGAAAGTTCCCTGCCTTGGCTGCAACTATGGAAATGAAGCGATAGGGAGCTATGAGATAGGGAGTCAGTCTGGAATGAAGAGGCATGTGTACCTGCTAGCAAGGGGGCCTGGAAGCCTGATTCTAGAAGTGTTCAAATTAAGCACCCCAGCACTGCTACTACCTTCTGGCACCTGCATTCTGTGGGGCTCAACTTCTTGGGGAAGGGACCATTTAAATCTCATTCTCCCTACCAACCACCCATCATTTAGGAGCCTCATTCTATTCTTACTTAGAGATCTGCGAGCATCAGAGAAATACTGGGGGTGGAGACATCAAGGGAATGGTGGTAGGGGTTGTCAAAAGGGAAGGATAAATTGGGTGACTTGGATCGGTACCCCGCCAGGAATGCAAAAGGGAGCAGCAGCTGAGGGTTAAGTAACAGGGCCGCCTCTCACTCCCGCCCCCTAAAGACATGCCCACTAGCAGAGGCTTAGTGCATGAAAATAAGGGTGGAGAGGCAGGAGGCTGTATCAGATTTTTCCATTTTCAGAATCCTGGTCTGGTAGCAGGTTTGTGCCAGGAGTGAAGGCTGCTGGGAGGGGTGGCTGGAGGAGGGAGGTGGAGCTCAGTGACTCACCAGATGAGTCAGATTCTGTTAAGAGCACAGAGGCTAAGGGCCTCCCCACCCCCCATTCCTCTCAGCTAGTTTCCTTTCCTTTCCTACCACTCCCCACCCACCCACCCACATGGCCAATGAAGGCGGTGACATGAGCACAGTCTATATGGGGGTATCACAATAAATATTTTGCTAAGTATAGGGGGCAAAATACCGTGTTGCAGACAGGGGTTTGCAAAATAAGTGCCTGCATGACTCACAAAACCTGCAGTTGAAAGGCATGGAGGGAGAGAATTAGGGAGGAAAAAAAATCTCATGTGATTCCAGGCCAGGATAGGGGCTTTGAATACTGTCTTACCTGTGGTTATATCTGGGGGTACACTGGCGAAAGGAGGGCACAGTGTCCTCCTAGGAAAGAAAAAACGTGCCTGGAGCCTTGGGTTAGAAGAATGGCAAATGTAGGTTTTATATCATTCAGAACTAGTTCAATTCATTTGGTCTCAGTATAACTCCAACATACCAAATGAAGTCACTGATTTTTGTATTGTCTGAGCTTTAGTTTCACTTGGACTGACCCAACAGAACAGTTCCTTTCTAGGCCCTGAACAGTGTTAACCACCACTCCCTTTTCAAAAAGAAATTTGAGCTTTAAAAATATATACTTTTAAATTATCTTTTTATTTTGTTGATAAAAGTATTATTAGGGGAAGACATTTCACTACATCTTCTTTCAACAAAGCTAACATGGGTTACTTTGGAGGCCCATCCTATTGTATCCTTGCGCCTTTGGTAGTGGGGTGGAAAAACTGGAGGGGTTAGCATTGGCTTAAAGTGGGAGGGGGGAAAAAGCCTGAAAATATCTCCCTCTCATTACCTCACTAGGTACCCCAGATGCCCTTGATTAAAAGACTAAGTGCACTTATTTATGCCTGAAACTTACCCCTCATCTAGGGTTATGGGTTTATCTCCATTTACCCACACACTTATGCTCTAAGGGATTTCTGCTCGCTCTGAATCAATGTCAATAGTCCCCCTTCCCCCCTATAACAGTAATTATATGGGCTTGCCTTGTCCAACCCCTCTCTGAAAATACCACAAACCAACTTGCCTGTCTTCATTTCCCAAGAACTGTTCCTGCACTCCTGTTACACCCACTCAACCCTCTGAGAATACAACAAACTTTACTTTTTCCCTATAGAAAAATACCTTTTGTCTCAATATCCATCATCCTTAGAAAGGCTTTTTCTCCTTTTCTAAATGCCTCAATAAAGCATTCTTTTCAAATGAAAATACTTAATAACCTACAGGGTCTAAAGCCCAGTATTACTATTCTCATCCCTAAGCCAGTCCCCAGAATTTCAGCTTTTTTTTCCTTAGAAAGAGGAATTGGGATTAATTTATAAAAACAAGCATCATACAAGGTTTATTTTTGTTCATTTGTCCTCAACTATTAAAAAACAAAAAGTATCAACTAGAATCTAGTAACAGATCAAACCCAAACACAGCACTCCAGAGGAAAAATAAATTCCAGGTTTTTCTGGGAAACCCCGATATGTTTCCATTCATATTGGTACAGGCCAGTAGCCTATGCCTCCGAGGCCTAGGGAAAGCCAGGTAAACTCTGCAACCTCAAGGCGTGAGCTTGAGCCACCTGTTTGCATGTTTGTTGGGGGGTTGGAGGTGGAAGTCTCACTAGTGTTATCTCCAGAAAGGGGCCCAGACTAGGTAAGTGCCTCACTTTGAGCACAAAATTTAAGGAGTGCCCACTCAGTAGTCAAGATAAGTTCATATTTTAAAGATTGAAGTTCACATGAAAAGGCTCTGGGTGGAGTGCGAGGAAAATGTGGATGAGAACTCAGTCATGAGACCAGGTCAGACAGAGACTAGAGGGCCCCTCAAGATTCTTCTTCAGATAGGAACCTGAACTCACCTCCACCAAACTTGTAAACTCAAAAGGGCAGCATTGACCCAAGGGCAAAGATCAAAGGGTTGGGAAAGGAGGAGGACTAGGAATAAGGAAGGAGGAAGAAGTGGGACTCGGGGAGGGATTGCCATGGTTGAGCTGACTCCGATTGTGTATTGGTCACTGTAAAGCTATGATCTGCTCTGAGAACCTTCACCTAATTCACAGTAGGTTGGGGAGGGTGTAGGGGGAAAAAAAACAAGACAACAAAAGTAGAATACCAAAATTTTAAATGCAGGATTATACTCTATACTTGGCTTCATGCAGCTTCACTTTCCTCACAATATCCCAGTTCTGTTGGATCCAGTCTTTATTTCTTTATTTAAATTTTTGCTATTTTGTTCACCATTTTTTCCCATTATGTTTACAAAATTTTATTAAAATTTGTTTTATCTTGACTCATGAACTTTTGGTCACCTCTTTAAATTTCGCACCTGAGGTGAGCCTTATCTTAGTGTCAGCCTTACCTAGAATATGTATCTGCTGCCCCTCCTCCTCTGGTCATTTCCTTTGACTTCACTGCAGCCTTAAAACTAAACTAGTATCACGTAAGAGCCCAAGGTCTCGTAGCCACAGGCAATGATTACATCGACAGCCTGTCAGATCTGGAAAGGGAAACTGGAGTGTGCGGAGGAAAAGCATCTCCGATGAAGAGAACAGTCTTGCTTGGAAGTAGGACAAAAACTTTCTAAATTGGGCAAAGGGGCAGCTACAGACAGGAACAACTCCACCCGACTCCACCCGACTCCGGTCTGGCTTAGGTCAAATGTGGGGGGGTTACATTCCAGGGGATGTTATGACTACATACCTCAAGAGAAATCCAAATACAGAAAAAAAGCCCCAGTAACACTCTGGACACTTAAGTACACTTATTCCTCTTCTTTGTATGCACCCAGGAGTGTATACAATTGCATAGTTGATTTTATTTTTCCAGAAAAAAATATAAAGAAAAAGGAAAATTGGCCCGGGATAGGTCTTCTGGTTTAAAGCTCTTATAAACAGCTCTGGTCAGAGCATAAGCTTTCCAGACTTGTGCTTTGTGCAAAATGCAAAGGAGCTCCCTCTGTGTGTCCACATCCTCACTCCCACCCTGTGAAGCGAAGGGTTGGGTTAAGGAAAGGGAGAAATCCAAAGACAGATCGGCTCATTTGGAGTAACTGTGGTCTGTAGTTATAGTTCACTAAAATATATTTCTTTAACTACCTGTTTATAAATTGTCCCTAACCCAACCCTGTGTTTCAACATCAGTCCTAATATAAAAAATATCTCTTCTTACAAAGTATGTATCATTTTAATAAACCACAGATTAAGGTCAGCTATGGCTTAACAAAAGAAGCCGGGATGTTAAATTCATTCTCCAAAAGTAGAGAGGAAGGAGAAACAATTACTTAAATAGGGCAAATGGGCAGGTGTTAGGTTCTTGTTTTGTTTTTGCTTGGGGTGTCTTTTTCTTTACCTTTAAAAAATTAGCCCACAAAATAAGTTGTTTTCTACAGAAAAGCAATAGCAGCAGAAGATGGTAGTGCTCTATTTAGATTTTTGGTTTGGTTTGAAACAGTCTGGCCAAATGTCTGCCCTTTCCCCACCCCTCCGCAGGTGCAATTATACCCCCAATACATGGTTATTGCTAAGTAGTTTAAAAGAAAGGGGTGGGGGGGGATCACCTCTACACTAGTTCACTTGGAGAAAATTCAACTCACGCAGCTGGTCTTTTCCTCATTCTCTTCCCTTCCCTAGAGGGAACTTTTCTCTTTAATAAAATAAAGTTTTAAAAAACCACAACCTTCTTAAGTTAGCTGAACTCAGCCCTTAAAAAGGATAAGGAAAAAATAGGCATCGATCTCCTCTCAAACTACAACACATGACAGGTGGCTTATAAAGAAATAAAACTTGAGAGGAAAAGGATTCCCCTTTGAAGTTCTTTTCTTGTCCAACTATGATTTAAATGAACCCCATCTCCTAACAACCACCCACGAGTGGAGAGACATTACTATGGTCTTTCCCAATCCTCCAGGAGGAAGACACTCAACCCGCATTTCTACCATCATTCAGATTAATAGCCAATTCATCTCATCTCCCACTTTCCCCCAGCTCCCCACCTCCACATGTGCTTTTTTCCAACCTATCAGAACTTTGGTCTATTATTTCTTTATTGACTGAGAATCTTTTTTGCCTGTTATTAGGCCCACCTTCCACCCCAAATGTGGTGGGAGTTCCTGGAATAGGACTCAAAAGTGTTAGGAGACAAAACCATCATCTCTCCCCCTATATTTCCCCCATGCCATCAAGTCCAGCTCTGCCAAGAATAGTACAGCCCTTGAGGTACCGTTCAGCTCTGCCTTGCTCAGGCCAGCCTGGCAGCAGCACTCCCGCGCATACACACACTTAAATAGTCTCCAGCCAGGCTCCCTCAAACATCATTGTGTTTTCCCCATCGACATGGGGGCTTGGGTCTTGATGAGCCAATTTGTTAAGCTTATCCTTCTTTGTTTAGCCCCTTTGCCCTCAAGGTTCCACTTGTTCAGAACCTGTGCACCAGCAATTCCCCACTTGGTTCACGTTCCCGCCGTCTCAGTTCTTCCCTGTAACAGCAGGAGCAGAAGTTATTTGTCTCAGGGTGTCCATAGAAGCTGCAGTTAGGTTGTTTGCATTTGGTCTGGGTTGGGGGAAGCCCCCTGGGACCTCCAGCCCATCCATCAGGTTCAGGGGGCTCTCTATAGCCATTGCTATAGGAATCAGCCACTCGGAAAGGAGGAGGTAGCAATGCACCCCTGTGAACGCCATCCTTGGTATGACTGCCTGGCTCCAGAGAAGGGCTGCTGTCCTGATGTGGGTAGGGCCGCCCAGGGGGGCATTGTCTGGGGAAGGTGGCATATGGTGGTAGGCCTCCACCACACGGACCCCCTGCCAGCTGTCTCCGGGGTTCTTGGCAGTGGACTCCACCCCCTGAAGGCCGAGGAATAGTAAACCCCCCAGGATAGCCAGTGGAGAAAGCCATTGCCTTGGACTCCACTGGTGGGACAGGCACCAGCTCCTCCCCACCATCTGGCTCTGGCTTTTTGGCTGGAGGAGGCCCACTTCCTACTCCTCCATTCATGATCTTCCTTTCTGCATCCTTCTGCTTCTGCTCTGCCAGGAATCTCTCCTCAGCATCAGAAAGGTACCGCTGGATCATCTCTTCCTGATACTGGTGGCGGTGACCCATCTTCAGGGTTCCAACGAAAATGAACTTCCCTTCCCCTTGCATTGCAATCCTCATGATGCTCAGGCTTTGCATCACCTCCTGGCTGTACTTGCTCCCTCCATTACCGACAGATTCAGACGCGGGCTTTTCAGACACAGGCCCATCTCCAGCTGCCTCCTCCTTGCCACATTTCCAGCTCTTCAGTGAGTTTTTCTTCTTCTTCTCCAACGTTTCCGTGCCACTGCTTACCCCCGATCCCGTTCCCAACCCTGCAGGCTTAGAGCCCTTGCTGTGCATCAGGCCACCCATGTTCTTCTTGAGCTTGCTGCCCAAGGTTTTGCCAAAGCTGCCCAACTTGTTAGCCACAGAATCTGCTCTCTTCTTGTCTTTCTCCCGATCTCGCTTTGACTTGTCCTTCCGCCTGTTGCCCTCATTGCTGGTAGAACTGCTGCCGACTGACTCCTTGTCTGACTCCCCAGACTCGGGAGTAGATCGAGGCTCATCTCCAGCTGAGGCAGTAGGGGACTCAGGCTGGGCCAGGGGAGCCTGAGAGAGACAAGAATGGTGTTGGCAGTTAACCAATTGGTCTGAATCTAGGAGACCCCCATCAACCTCTAACCTACCTATCTGGCTCAGGGGGCTCCCTACAGCCACTGCTACAGGAATCAGCCATGTAGAAGAGAGGCATTAACACTCCTTTGAACTTCAACCTGGAGAGGCTGCCTAGCTCCAGAGGAGGACTGCAGTCATGATGGGGAAGGGGTACCTGGTCCATTCCCATCTCCAGTCACCTCTCAGGCCAGCCAAGCAAAAATGTATCTTAGAGCTACATTTTCTTTTACCCAGGGTAGCTTGATTTCCTTTGGGAATAAGGTGATAAGGTAAAGCCTGACCACTTTTCTAGAGCAATGAACAACCAATATGGTCTCTGGGTGAGGAGTGAGACACTTTCATACACACTGGAATATATTCTGCTTTAAATTGATTTCAAGTGACTAACCACAACCAATGAAGTCTAGCCATTCTCCATTTCCTCAGACTGTAAGCTTTCAGCCCAGGGGCCCATCAGTTTGCCTGGGCTCTCCTACTCCTGTTCTTCATGTAATAACGTGGTCCTGGAAGCCCTACAGAGCGCTTGGGACAAAGTAATGGTGGCACTGCATGCCCCAAAAAGTCCAGAAAGCTTTCCCTATGGGAAGGTTTAGCTTCAGAAAGCACAGCCTGGTTGGAGGAAAATGACAATGGAGGGGACTAAAAGGAATAAGGGGCAGGAGAAAAAGTACCCTCACAACTTGTCTGATACCTGCCAGTCATGCCTAACCTTGAATGATAAGACTCAGACAGACAGACAGACACCCCTCCACATACTGCCATTGACTTAATTCCGACCCATGGTGACCCTAAAAGACAGGGTGGAACTGCCCCTATTGGTTTCAGAGGCTGTAACTCTTTATAGCAGTAGAAAGTTTTCCTCTTTCTTCTAAGTGGTGGCTGGTGGCTCTGAACTGCTGACCTTGAGACTAGTAGCCCAACATGTAACTAACTACAGCACTAGGGCACCACTTAGCACATATTCAGAAAGAGGTCTCCTAATTCTTCCTGTCACTGACACTGCAGGTCATCACCACAGGGATGGAGGTGAAGTCTACCTGTGCATCAGAAGACACTGGGATCCACTTCACATTCATGTAGCTATGCAGCAGGTGCAGTTTGATTTCTAGGGACAGAATTACACTGTGAAAGGAGAAAAAAAAACTTACTATAACTTCTAAAAAGCAAAGCAGTATGATTCAGTTAAGAGGTAGGGTGCAATGCAAGCGGTTATATGGCTGGAACTCATCCTAGGAATGGGTTTAAATTACAACTCCATTAACCGCTAGCTTTATGACCTTGAGCAAGTCATTTTGATGTCCCTGAAACACCACTGGGGTTGATAATGGGGATGGAAAATCCTATCTACCCTGAAAGATTATTGTGAAGATTGACATACAGTTGCTATAAAATAGGAAATACTATATACAATTTATTGCTAGATTACTATTATTTAGTAATAACTTACTAAATAAATTATTAGTTATCATCATAAATATTATTTAGAAGAAGCATTTGCTAATCAAATGAGGGCTTATTTTAAAAGCCATAAATTCTAGATTTTTAAAGCAAATTCTCTCAGCCAGGTCCCAGCTGCAGGACCCCAAAGGAGAAGGGAGGTATTCAGTAAGGGGAGAGTTGGTGTTCATACGTCTTCCCTAGGGAAGTTGTAGAGAGGGGCGGGGCCGTCTTTCTAGTCAAATGCCAAAAAAGCAAAAAATCAGCAGACCATTTTGGTCAACTATTTAAATCCCTTCTCACTTGGGAGAGGAAGTGTGAGTTGATAATCGTTCTTAATTTTCTGATCACAGTGACAGGGATTCTGGAATATATAAGGGAAGGTTACTAGTTTTTCTTTCTCCTTCAGGGAGAATAAACAGCTGCCCAATGTAATTCACTTGGCCTTGCCCAACCTCTGTCTCCCTCCTCCCCATCTTCCCAAAGCAGAGCTAGGATGTGACAGTCTTGCCTCTGAGCCGGCGCGCATCCCCAACAGACAGATGCTGTATGTGGAAGTAACTCCAGCTGCCAAGTAAACAAAAAAGGCTCGGTCTGCCTCACCTGGCTAATCGGACATTGTCACTGTCATCTTTGCCCCATTCCCAGCCCTTTCCAGGATCCACAGCAAAGTGCAAGGGCAACAGTTTATGCTCTGAATCTATAAGGGGGATCACAGCTGGGGAGGAAAAAAAACAACATGTCACCAAAGTGGCCTCCAGGAGAGAGTAAGGCCACTGAACACAGACAGACTACGATGCTAAGGAGGAAGCAAAAATTCTACCACGGGTCAAGACTCCAGTCACTTCTCAATTCTTACATCTGAATTATTCCTGGCATTAAAAACCAATTGACCATGTAAAACCAGCCAGTAATTTCCACAACTTTCCACCCATTAGTCAAATAACAGTGATGTTCTTGTCAATTAATGTGTATTCAGGGAATTAATCATTGTAAGATGAATACAGCAAAGCATCATTTGGCAGGCCCTTTGACTCTAATACATAAGCCTTTTATTCTAGAAGAGAAAAAAGGGACATTAGGCTCCCATGTTTTTCCCCAAACTTTTAAAAATCTAGGTAGCAAAGTAGAGGTGAGGTTGTGCACCATGATGAGTGTCATCAATTTCACTGAATTGTGCATATTAGCAACTGTTGGATTTGCAAATGTTTTCTTGTGCATATTTTGAACCACAGTGAAAAAAGAGAACAGAAAAGCAAACCCAGTATGTCTCACAGCTGCTTCCATGTCACGTCATTCTTTCCTCCTGCATTATCTCGTTTCAATTTTTTTCCAAGTGGAAATAAAGCAAACCAAAAGACCTCAGACACACAGACACTGAATTCAGCACCTTGTTCCTTGGCGTTCTCTTTCTGCTCCATAGATACAAGTGCAGAAAAGTGGGCCTGATCGTAGGCAAGCACCAGGGGAGAGCGGTGACACTGGTTGGCTGGAACCTCCAAGGGCAGGTAGATCCCCCCAAAGGGAATGGGGGCAAAGGCTGCAGAAAACCATGAACATTATCAATAAGGCCATGCTCTTGCCAAGTAGACAGTCTCTCCACCCCACCCTGCCAATTAAGTCATCTCTTTCATTCCAGTCTCTGTTTAATAATTCTTTCCCAAAAAGCCTTGTCAATCAGCCCCAACTGCTATATTCTGAATCACTTGAGAATTTGGCATTGCTCTAATTTAGACTTTGCTCTTTTCCATAGGTCTAGTCCACACTCATATAGCTCCTTTCCTGCAGTCCTCCTGGGTCTTTAGCCCAAGGCTCTGAAAGTAGCAGGTGAAGACTGGCCTGACTGACCGACTCACCTTCCCCCCCAGAGTCCCTCAGCATGGTGTCTGCCACGACAACGATTGGCCTCCTGAGCACATGGGCAAGGACAAAGACATGGAACTCCTCTAGGCTCTCATACACAGGCTCTTCTGAACTCTCCACCCTAGAGTACAGGAAGAAAAAGGGCAGAAAGGTACAGACAGAGGGCGAGGGAAGAAATACAAAACTAGAGACTCCTGAAGGCCAATCTGCGATTTACTTAGAGAAATTGGGTCATTTATCCTGCAGTTTACCAAAGTCTGGATAGCATACAAGTTTAATTTCTTAGTATAGTCCAAGAGAAACCTTAGCCCAGCACACAAAAACTGGTCTGCCAGTCTCACCTATCACTTTGTACGATGTAAATACAACACTGGACTACTTATAATTCCTAGAACACACATTTCTGTGCTTTTCTTTGGCCCCTCTGCTTCCTTTTAACAGCTTTTTAGCACAGAGCTTTCTAGATGCTCCCATAGCCCAGGGAGGACTTAGGGGAAATGATTTCCTGTTCCTCCATTTAGCCATACTTACCCTCCACAGTTAGCTCCATTGGTACCCAGATGCATACGGGGTTCACTTGAGGCAAGTTTGATCAGCTCATTCCATTCTTTCTGCCATTCATCCTCTGTGTATACCAGCCCAGACTGTATGAAGGACAGGCAGGGACACGATACAATGAGAAGGTCAATGAATTCCCAACAGTAATACCTATTCTAACTCAGGTTGTCCCACTGCTAATTTTGGTATCTGTCTTATAATTTATATTACAAAGCCTCCCTTTACCAGTTAATATACACAAAATAATACTCTAGGATCTCATTCATACTTCTTTGTATTTTTACATTCTTTTCCCAACCCACTGCAATCTGGCTTCTGTTTCTGTGCTCCACCACGCTACCCCCTACCCTTTCCCCCCACCACTACTACTTTACCTAACTGATTACGGCAGAGGACATCAATGATCAGCGAGCTGCCAAATCCATTGGACTCTCCAAGTCTCATCCTTCTAAGCTTTTGAATAGCATTTGGTATCATTCAACCATCTCTTTAAACTTTCTTCTCCTTCAAATTTCACAGCACATTTTCTCCTACTGAATTTTCTCACTGAATTCTGTCTGTCCCATAAATATTGGTTTTGTCGGGGATTTTAGTGTGGTTACACCTGGGCAATCTCATTTATTGCCATGACCTAGTCTACTACCATCTATATGTTCATGACCAAACTTCCCTTTCTAGTGATCCAAACTTCCTCAACATTTCTGTACTCACATACCCAGCTACCTACTGAAGACTGCCACCTGCCCATAGCTACCTCAAAACATACAGAGGAGTCAAAATAAAACTATCTCTTCTAAAACCCACTTCTTCCTGTACTTCGAGCTTAGTGTGTAGCACCAACTACACACCTAGATATACCCAGGTAGAATTAAGAGCGTTAGCTAAGACTTTTTTCCCCCTTCTTATTTCTACCCAATATTTGCACCCCTTCATTCTGCAATGAACTCTTTAAATGGCTTTACTACCACTGGTTCTACAATCTTCTGATCCATTTTCTTTAATGATACCATAAAGATTTTCCTAAAATTAAAATCTGATGTTTGTTCTGTGACTAAAAATTCTTTAATCCGCACTACTGGTTACATTTATATCAAATGCCTTAAAGGTGGTAAACACAGCTCACTTCCTAACCCCATTTACCTCTCTAGTCTGCTAGCTAACTAAATTATCCAAAGTTCTTTCAGTTGCTGGTCTACTTCTTGAGTTTTTGACTAGATTGTTTGTTCTGCCTGGAGCAGCCAATTCCCTACCCACCTGAAAAATAAGTTTTATTTTTATCTCTCAGGGTTGTACTCAAGTATCGTCTCCTTTAGGAAGTTTTCTTAAATCTCCCAGCTGGAGCCCTCCATCTCCAACTGCTGCTATACAGACGTCTATCAAAAACTCAAGCATATTACACTTGTTACAATTATAGATTTGCATATCAACCCCTCAGTGCTGTGAGATACACTTGAGTTGTTAGTTGCCCTTGAATTGATTCCAACTCATGTGACTGTACAGCAGGACTGCACAACATTGACTTTTCAAGTCTGTGACCTTTTGGAAGCTTATCACCCCCAGGCCTTACTTCCGAGGTGCCTATTGCTGGGTCTCAACCAACAACTTACTGGCTAACGGTCATGTAAAGGCAAAGGACTTACACTGAAAACTTGAGGGGTATCATGTTTCAACTGATAAATTTAACTGATGTTAAAGAACTGCTTTGGGTACACTTTAATAATTAAAAAAAAAACTATCAGTTTATAAAATACTATTCCAAATACTTAAAAATTAAATGAAGGTTATATAAGTCATAGTAGATGACTTCAAAAAGTTCTTAGGAAAATTCCATTATCTTTTAATTCTAGTATGTGGGGTACTGCGGCCACTGATACAGACAGATAAATCCGGGAAAACTGTGTGCCTCCCTCTCATCTTGGCTTCCTGTTTTTATACACACAACCACTAGGTGGCACCAGTCTAGTCTGAAACTGTTACTCATCAGGCTTTCTCATCTATTTCAACACAAATTAAGGCCTTTGAAATCAAAGGCAATTTAGTTTGGTGTTTGGTACTGGCTCAAAACCCCCAGTTCATCAAGAGCGAAAGACTGATCCTTCCCTACCTGCTATTCTATGTACATGTATTTCCCATTGGGGCTTTGAAAAAGATAGGCTGGATGACCAAGGATGGCTATTTTTTGGTCTCCTGGCTAAATTCCATGGTGATCACATCCCCTCTTTAAATAATAACTACAATGGCGTTAGTAGCTAGAATTGGGCATGCATATTTTTTAATGTTGTGATCCTGTCTACCTAATAGCTAGCCTTTGGCCTTCTCTTACCTCTGAGGTCTCAATTCTTAGGTTCTGGTATGAATTCAACAGTGAAGAAAGGAAGGCAAAGCCGACTACAGGTTTGCTTTGGCTTAAAGCTCTAGGCTGGTTCTAGCTCAGACAAAAGCAGCTTGCCTCAGGATCTGTCCAGCTCACCAGGGAGCCAAGCCACACTGGGGTTGGGTGGTCATAAGAATGCAATTTACTTGGCCTTCCCCTTGTAATTTTACTTCTCTCAGGAATCTTCTGGGGAAGAGTGGCTTCATCAAGGACAGTATTCTGATCTTATTATTATCCTTCTGTAAACAACTGGGCCCTTTGTTTTAGAGAAAAGGGCCTACTACCATTCTATTAAATCTTTCAGGTATTAACTTTTCCTAACTTAAACACATCGTAGTTCTATATTACGGCCAGTTATAGGAGAGCAACTAAAGGAGAAATGATAGAGGAGAACGTGGGTAAGTAGGAAAGCTTCCCAGACATTTTCTCAGGTTTCGTGAGGGACACCAGATTTACTCGTGAGGGAAAGGCAGAAACACAAACAGTGAGGAAACAAGGAGCCTCATTAGCTCCATGGAGCCTTGGGGGCACAGTCGGGTAAGTGCTAGGCTGCTAACCCCAGGGTCTCTCTCTGGTTCACACCCACGAGCTGCTCTGTGGGAGAAGAGAAGAGGCTATCTGCTCCTGTAAAGCTTTACAGCCTCGGAAACGATACAGAGTTGCTGTGAGTTGGAATCAACTCAGTGGCAGTGAGGATGATCTCTATGTAAGGTATTATGTCATAAGTAAAAGACAGGACTTTTCCTGCTAAGGGACGGGCAGTAAGTGCTTCAGGTGCCTCAACAGCTTTCCTCTGCTGTTATAGCAGAAAAGATTACATACAGGAACAAACTCCAAATCAAACGCCAGTGCACTGAGTTGATTCCAACACACAGGGGCCCTATCTATACAAGATTTGATCTTTTCTCCCACAGAGCAAACTTGTGGTTAGCAGTCCAATGCTTACTTTACCTAACACCACCAGCTATGGGCTGTGTTCTGTTCTTTGTCACAAAAACAACTGGTGGGCCATTGTTTGCCTGACCCTGAAAAGCACACCGATCCGTTATTTTCTTATATAGGAGCCGCCTCGCCATTTGCTACATCCTTGAGGCCATTCAAACTCAATTTAACAGGTGCACATTTAAACATTTTTCAAACAAATTAAAAACTCAATATATGAAAAACTGCAAAAAAATTTAAGCACTTATAGTTGTAAGGATTGTAAACACTGTTGAGTCCTTAAAATTTGGTCTATGTTATTATAAGGAAAACAACAACAAAACACCCAGTGAAAGCAAAGTTGACTGGAACGGCCATATTTTCTTTTACAAAGGCTGTCATAGGCTCTTGAGCACAATGTTCCACAGCTCCCAGGTGGAGCGTGGGGCTCAGCTGCCCCACTCCAGGGCTCAGAGCCGCAGCAGAGGGCACCGATCTACCCTGCCACATGCGAGGAGAGTAACACTGACCTAGCACCTACAGACATGTCCTACTACTCTGCACCCGGCTAGCTTTAACCCTGAGAAACAAGGTGCCCGACCCCACATCCCCCACCTCTTTATTCTGTTGTGTTTGCTGCCATCTCCAGCGCCGCTTCAAGGCTTCCTTTTCTACGCCCTTTTCCATCAGTGCATACAAAGCTTTCCGGAGCATCAGGTCCCGATCATGGAAGCCCCACATCCCTGTGACAAGAAAGCAAGCTGGTGACCAAGAGAGCAAAGACACAGTGCTGTGACTCAGTTCCACTTATTCATTATGACACACAGACCCTGGCATGAAGGAAAACTAGCTGCAGCCAGGTTCAATGAAACCCCTGCTGTAGTTTAGAAAAGACCATATTTAACCAAGAAAGATGTTACTACTCTGGTAGTTTAGACTTTGGGCACTAGGGGTGGGTGGGTGGAGGAGGGATGCCACATTATAAACCCTGACAGGAAGGCCTTGATCCTCAAGAAAGTCTGGCAAACTAAAATACAAAATCAAAGTAGTAGATGATAAGATGGGTCTCACATATTAAAATCAGTATCAAGAGCATGAGGGGTGTTGGAAAATAAAGGATTTTTAAAAAGCTGAGGCAAATAGTATTGTAAATAAACCTTATATGTATATACTTGTATATAAGACAAGTTTTCAGCACATTTTTAAGGCAGTTTTTGTGGTAAAATTAGATGCCTTGGCTGATATTCAGGTCGGCTTACACTCAAGTATATATGGTAATTTGAAATAAAGCTTACAAATGATGGCTGAAAATACCTTTTATACACACCAAAGGAATAAATATTAAGCATGAAAAAAAATCTCTATCACCTAAGGTCAAGGTTTACTTGAGTCTCACAAATGAGGTTTGACTCCTTAGTGTCCTTCCCACAGGAAAATAAAGGACAGCTTTGGAGACTCACCAAGGGAGGCCGCGTGCAGAAGGCAGTTCCCATCTCCAGTGGTTGCCAAAGGAAGCAGCCTCTGACAGGTGGGGTCCACACTCACCCACCAGTTCAAACGCCCTGCAGGAGCATGACAATGGAGGAAAAGGTTATTCACACGTTCCTACTTCTAACACAGACTCCGGGAAGCCTACCTAGATTGTACTCATTCATACAATTACACAGTTCTGAGTGCTCAATTCCTCTTTATATCTTCTTCATCCTAGTCAGTAAGAACTTGGTGAGCATGATGGGTTAGACTGGTGGTCCTCAGGGAGGTGTAATTTGGTTTTCCCCTCCCCCTTAGGGACATTTGGCAATGTCTGCATGTTGTCACAATGCAGGGAGTGGAGGAGAGGTAGTACTGGCAGCCAGTGGTTGGAGGCTAAGGATACTGCTAAACATGATATAACACACCGACAGCGTCAACACCAAGCATTATCCAGTCCAAATGTCCCTAGTACTGAGGCTGAGAAACCCTAGGTCAGATGATGAGCGAACCTAAGGTCATAAGGTCAAATCCCATGTAGGCTCTTCGGTTTGACTCTACATCCTTCACTCTGGTCAGAAGACCAGTAAATATTGTAGCAATAAAACAGCACAAACTCAGCATTAGTAACAGAAAAACAACTTAAAGCATGTCTTCATTACCATCTGGGGATATCATCTCCATATACATCAGCATGCATATGGTGTGATTTTACAAACGAGCAATGAAATAGCACATAAAACATGAGTCTCACTTCTGTGTACTCGTCCCAGGATTGCCAATTCAGTTCTTATACAAAGAAAATATTTTATGAGTGATGCTTAAAAAGAACGGTTTTCTTTAACAAAAAGTTTATGGAAAGACAAAATGGTTTACAATCTTACAAGCCAGGTAACTTGCTAAATCTTTTAAAAATTAAAAATGAGTACACATTTATTCCTTAATCTAAACAGTACAGAGGGTACAAAATGAAAAGTAAAATCTTTCCTTTCATGCCCCACCTCCAACCTCTAGTTCTTCTCCATTTCGAGTTTTCTAATACCAGACTCTCTTCCCCACAGCAGCCCTGGTGGCGTAGTGGGCTACAAGTTAGGTGGCTAAGCACAAGGTCAGTAGTTCCAGCCCACCAGCCCCTGGGAGAAAGATGAGGCCGTCTGCTCTCAGCAAACCCCAGGAGCAGGTCTACCCTGTCTACAGGCTTGCTACGAGTTGGATGGACTCGAAGGCAGTGAATTTGAGAGAGGTTTCCCAGAACGTTCAGCTGCCTCACGTCAACATATAAACTAATTTAAAAATAATTGAAGGCAGGAAAACTTGTAAATAACTCATTTGTCAAAGGCTCATATAAATAAATGTGACATTTAGATTGATGTGACATAAAGCACTGGTCCTTTCTTTTACAAGGGAGTTCCAGAGCCAATTATAAATAGCTTGTACTTTTTCCGGTGTTGATTTTCAGTATCTGTAGGCTTTTCACCTGTATAGCTAGTCTCTCTCCATCAGATAGGAATTTTCCAGAAGGACGTATCTTACCTATTTCCTTTCTGTAACTTCAAAATGAGCCTAGCTCAGTACATGTTTATTTGACTGACTGCGGACTGGGACTCTGTCATCAGAGTCCGTGTGCAGGTAGAGGGTGGAGCCAGGACAGGAAGCACTCACTGACCTGCCTGTTCCAAGGCGACGAGCATGGACTGTTCAATGAGGTCTCTCTCTATGAAGCTGCGGAAGTCTTCATTGTACACAGTGAGATCTGGGAGCTGGAAGGCACAGATGGGCATTTCCAGGGGGTGCTCATTGCTCCCCCCACCCCCACCATTGGAGGAGACATGGGACCGAGCCAGGGAAACAATGCTGGAGCTGGCGTGGGAGATGCCCCTAGACAGGCGTTTTTCTGCAATGAAAAATGGAATCACCTTAGAACACACACAGTCCCGTTAGGGAACCCTCCACTCATGTGGTGATAGTTACCCCTCGTCACAGTTTTCCTGGTAGGAAAAACTGAAAACCTAACTGGCTACTGAATTTCAAAACCTCCTTTCTCAAGGCACACACAGAGAGAAATACAGAAAGTGGTATTTTTGCAGGCCCTCACATTAGCACCAAATGCTATACCTTTCTTCTACCTTTGTGTGGAATATGTCTTCTTCCACTTCTGTTTACCAATATGATAAGACACCCCTCCATTTAGCTGGGCCATTGATTGGAAGACAGAAGAGAGCAGACTAGGGAAATGAGGTTTCACATATCTAGAATTAATCAAATAATCTCTGAAATTTCTCAAGGTCTTAAGGAATGTAGGAAAGGATTCCCACTTTACATAAATTAGTGACAAATGTTACACATTCAAGAACTTTCTTACCTGACATTAATAGCATCTATGGGCATTCCTTACTGTAACTTTTCTTGACACCCCAAAGTCAGAGACTACATATTAGCATAGTGTAAACATATCGCACACTACAACTTCTCTGGATACCCGTACTACATTTACAGATGTATATGTCTCCAATTTATGATTTACTCAAGTCATAACTTGCTAAAAATGAAACTTCTGAATCAAAGACCATATGTTCATTTACAATTTTTGACAAAGCAAGTATTAACAAAATGCCCCCTTGACATGCTCCTCAGCTCAACCTTTTGGCTGTTGTCTTCCTTCCCCTATTTCTTTCACATCCTCTGAAGAAGTCCTTCATAAAGGTTACCCCTCAACATGAACCACACGGCTACGCAGGAGGGAGAGGAGAAATGGAGTGATCTCCACAGGCTCCTGGACTTACGGACTCCACTTAGCAGCCCCCTCCCTATCCCACAGACGGAATGTCCCTCTGCTACCCCAGTACCTTGAATGATGTCATCCTGCCGCTGGAGGGTAGGCCGGGGAGGTCGAGTAGCCTCTCTATCAGGAAAACCCTTTTCCGGGATCCTGGGGCCACCACTCCCTTCACTAAAGGGTGGGGGCAGATTCCCAGCATGGACTTGACGTAGCTGCTCAAAATCACTGAGGGCTGCACTCACATCCCAATTCTTTCCTGGTCAGGAGATAAAGCAAAAAGTGAGTCGGGTGCGTTAGTGAGTCGGGCACATAGGGAGACTGGGAAAAGAAGGCTGGAGATGACTCCAATCGATCAACAATTGTAAGCACACACTCACGGACACTCCACTCTCCTTTCCTCACTCCGCTGTCACTGTCTCCCCAACACTTGCATCACGCTGAACTTTCACTCAACTGTTCATTCAGTGGTGTAATGTATAGGTATCTCTTAGGTCGACTTCATGAGGATGGAAACTTGGTCTTTCTATTTGTCATCTATTTAGAAAACCACCTAGTACATTAAAGGTACTTGATAAATACTTGGTGAATTTATTGAATAAATAAAATGTCATACACAAACAGGATTAGAAAGCATCCGTACACATGTCCTACCTTTACTACTTCAGATATTCAGGTGGTATTATCTAACTGGCAATTAACTGAGATGTGACTTTTCCAGGGTCCTTTAAAAAGTCTATCTGATGTGTGTCCGAGATGTGTGTCCAGAGGTTATACAGAGCTGGTTGTCATGAAAACAACTGAGGTTTTATAGCCAATTGTGATCAACTGCTCTGCTCTACAGAATGAAATATACTTTGTTCTTATTATCCTAAGGTGGTGTCCTTCCTTAATCCTTAAGGAGATGATTTAAGGAAATAATCAGAGAAAACTAGTTTGAGAGAAAATAATCTACAAATGAAATAGTAAACTTTAAATTCATCTTGCTTCACTGACAGCTTGCACTAGCAGCGTCCCTGGTATGTGATAGGCACTTAGAGCAACCGTCAAAGTATTAAAACAAGGTCCCTCCTGGGCTTCCACAGTGCAATACAAATATTTGAATACAATCATTGTCTTGATTTCATTTATCATTATTTGAAAAATACTAATCCACTTACTTATAAATGTTTGGGAAATCCAGGCACACTGTTACTAGAAAACACAACTGAAGCCAATACTAAAATTGAGTTTTAAAAATTGATCATCTAATAATCAGAACTGAAAGCACCCTTAGAAATTCACTGACCATAAACCTCATTTGAGAGCAGTCTATCCTGCACACACGGGCTGCTGTGCGCCAGAACTGACCAACAGCAGCTGAAGTTTGGAGGGCTAAGTGCCTTCTTATTATCACTTAGTTAGTAATTGAAAAACTAATAAAAAATAAAATCTCATTTTACAGATTAATAAAATAAAGTGATTTTCCCAACGTCATAGTTAGATTGCTTTGGGGTCCTGCAGGATTCAAGCACTCAGGTTTCCAAACTCTGATATCAGAGAGATGCTCAACCTAGATGGGCTTCAGGATATCCTAAACCACCTGCAACTGTATACAAAATTCGGTGGTATCTGTATTTTTCTAGGGAAAGGGCTGATAGCTATTAGAGGGCACTGTGATTGCCCCCCAAAAGATTTAAAAATTACTACCCTACTGAATCCTGGTGTTACACATTGGGCTGTTAACTACAAGGTCAGCAGTTCAAAACCACGATCCACTCCTCGCAAGAATGATGAGGCTTTCTACTTCTGTATAAAATTACAGTCTCGGAAACCCACAGGACAGTTCTAGTCTGTTCTATAGGGTCACTGTGATTCAGAATTAACTCCCTAGCAGTGAGTTTGATTTTTTTAATTGAGAAAAAGATCCTAAATGGTTAATTTGTCATATGAATTTATCAGTTGCTTGCTACACTCATATTATTCAGTAATTAGGTACTTGTTAAAAAAACTACCCCCTGTGAACAAGCGGTCATCTAGCTCAGAAGCAATAAAGCCCACATAGAAGAAGCACACCAGCCGGTGCGATCACGAGGTGCCAAAGGGACCAGGTATAAGGCATCATGCAAAAAAAAAAAAAAAGAATATATATATGTTTGTGTGTGTGTATGTGTGTGTGTGTATATATATATACACACCATTGTGAATGAAGGGGGAAGTGCAGAGTGGAGACCCAAGGCCCAAGTGTCGGCCACTGGAGATCCCCTCACAGAGGGGTTTAGGAGAGGAGATGGGTCAGTCAGGGTGCGATGTAGTACCGATGAAGAACACAGCTTTCCCCCAGATCCTGGATGCTTCCTCCCCCCAACTACCATGATCCGAATCCTACCTTGCAGGGCTGGATAGAGCAGAGGTTGTACACTCGTGCATATGGGAGCTGGAGGCACAGGGAATCCAGGGTGGATGATACCTTCAGGACCAAGGGTGTGAGGGGCGATGCTGGGAGAGTGGAGGGTGAGTGGGTTGGAAAGGGGGAACTGATTACAAAGATCCACATGTGACCTCCTCCTTGGGAGATGGACAGCAGAGAAGGGGGTGAGGTGAGGCTCCAGATAGGGAAAGATATGACAAAATAACAATCTAAATTATCAAGGGCTCATGAGGGAGGGGGAGCGGGGAGGGAGGGGGAAAAAAAGGAGGACCTGATGCAAAGGGCTTAAGTGGAGAGCAAATGCTTTGAGAATGATTAGGGCAAAGAATGTATGGATGTGCTTTATACAATTGATGTATGTATATATATGGATTGTGATGAGTTGTATGAGCCCCTAATAAAATGTAAAAAGAAAAAAAATTACCCCCTGCTGTTCTAACCACTTGCCACCACTGTGTCCTACCTCGAATCCACTTGAAAGAATCTCATGGAACAAATTCTGATCATTTTCATGATTCAAATCTTCAGTGGTTTATCACAACCTACGTAAAGCCTAGGCTCCTTTACCTGGCATCTATACTTTCTATAGCCTAGCCCCAATCTACGTTCCCATCTTTGTTCTGTGCCTCAATTTCCTCATCAGCAGGCTATCATGAAGATTAAATGGCGTAGAAATCTGTGAAAGTGGAGATGATAATATCTCATAGATTATAAAGGCTAAACGAGTAGAACATACTTATACCAGAGTGTGCTATGAAGAAAGCCAAACTTACGTGCTCACTGTGATTGCTGTTATTATGTTCTCAGTACTACAATGCTCCAGTAAGTTGTACTAATCATCTAAGTCTGATGACTTTACTTCCAAACCGTTACGTGAACGTCTGTTCCAACTCCCTTTTTGTTCGGTCTGTCCCAGTCACACTGGCTTTCCTATTGTAGCTAGAACTTGCTAAAACTGCTCTCACCCTGGGGCCTTGCCATTGACTATTCTCACAACCCAAAAGGCTTTTTCCTCTACATATCTACGAAAGCGAATTCTTCATCTCCTTCAGGTACTTGCTCAACTGGCACATTCTTCATGTGGTCTACCCTAACTACCCAATTTCAAAATCACAACTTCATTGAAATTTGGAATAATATATGTATTAAATCCTAACACCCCCCCCCAAAAAAAATACCACCTACCTCATTTTCCTTCTATTTTCCACAGCACTTAGTATCTTAACATCTCCTTTATGTCATTACATAGTTATGTTTATTGACTATCTCTCCCACTAGAACGTAAGGGCAGGGATTTCTGCTTGCTTTGTTGGTAAGCATCTAGAACAGTATGTGGTATATTGTAGGTACTCAATAAAGCCTTGTTGAATGAATACAGAACTTTTGTCCTACACGAATGAAGTTCTGTTGATGTGACTTCCAAATTACATATTTTGTTGCTGTTTTTCACATCTTATCGTTTAATGTTAACCATTTTAGTGACATATAATTCACATATCATACAATTCAAAAGTTTAAACATATTAAAAGGAATTGTGCACTCATCACCACAATCAATTTTAGAACAATTTTCTTTATTCTTGTACTCATTAGCTGCTCCCCATTTCCCTCAATCTTCTCTACCATGATCCCAAGAAACTATTAACCTAGTTATTGTCTCTATAGATTTACCTACCAAATTACATTTTATATCACCACTTCTCATACATAGTCTCAGTTTTTGTCATCTCTTACCTGAACTATGGCACTCGTCTTAACTGGTCTTACCACTTCACTGGTCACCTTCCAATACCCTCCACACCCTTCACCCAATCCACTGTGAAAAACTCAAACCAAATCATGTCACACCTCTGATTATAATCCTTTACCTGTTCCTACTAATCTTAGAATAAAATTTACATTCATGCCCCTGGTCTACAAAGACCTCTCAATTCTATCTCCTGCCACCCTTCTCATCACTCTTCCTGCCTCTCTCTCTGTTAAGTTTCCCCAATGGGCTAATTTTTTTTCACCTTGTACCCTCTTTTGAACTGAACCTCAGGTTTTGTTTTTTTTTAATATTGGGATAATGAAACCTACACTTCAAAGTAGGTGTGAGAATTAAATAATACATGTCAAGTACCTCACACATATTAGGTGTCCAACATGCTACAAGGGGAATGAGGAATAGTAAAGGGTTGCTCTGTAGAAAGGCATTAAACTGAATTTTAAAGGAGGAAGAGGATAATGGAGATCAGGATACTTTGTACTTCGGAAACAGCCTAACATGACCAGGGTGTGGCTCGAGCAAAGGAACTGTGGGGAAAGTACTCTAAAGGGAAAATGAAAATGTAAACTATGGGTGAGGTCATACTCAATTAGTCTACTGGGATTTACATTTTGATCCTCTGTTTCCAAACCCATGATCTTCTCACAGGTCACTATAAGCAAATGTCAAATTCTTCTCCCCTCGAAAGACCAACAATCCAAAAAATTATCTGTGTATGCTGAGAGCATTGCTCTGACTTGGAATCAACTCAATGGCAGTAAGGCATTTTTTATTTATTTTTTTTTAGTTTGCTAAAACTTGTCACTCCCCCCCCTCCCAGCTTGTGTGCTTGTCATTGTACGTGTTCTTCTCCAAAGTTTCTGCTAACAAAGGATCCTACAGACATGACTAGGTCCTCTGGGGCCTTCAAACAGAAAAGTCACACTTACCGATCTATAGATTCATGTGAAAACAAGCAGCAAAATAAAAACACTGAATTAATTCATTCAACATACAATTACCCATGTACGTTAGGGCAGGAAAGAAACAAAATCACAGGAGATCTCATATGGAAATACAAAAGTGATTTAGTGTCTCAGGAGGTTAAGTGATCAGACAGCTGCTAAGGGAAAAGTGAGCCATTAAACGAACTGTGCTATGGGAGAAAGATGGGATGGTTTGCCTCTGTAAAGATCGACAGTTTGGAAACTCTCGGGGGCAGTTCTACTCTGTTCTACAGTGTTGCTGAGTCGGAACCAAGTCAATGGCAGTAAGTTTTTAGATTTATAAAAAGTAAGTCTTGTAGACATAGAATCATGCTTTTAATAAAACAAAAAACCTGCTGTCAGCAAGTTGATGTCAGTACATAGCAGCCCTACAGGACAGGATAGAACTGGCCCTGTGAGTTTCCGAGACTGTACCTCTTGACAGGAGGAAAAAGCCCTGACTTTCTCTCAAGGAGTGGCAGTGTTTTGAACTGCGGACCTTATAGTTAGCAGCTCAACAGTAACCACTCTATCACCAGGGCTCCACTCCAAGGGAGAAAGATGGGGCTTTGTATTCCTGTCAAGAGTTACAGTCTGGGAAACTCAAAGGGGTGCCCATTCTACCCTGTCCTGGAGCGTTACTATGAGTTGGCATTGCGTTTTGATGGTTTTAATAGATGGATAAAAAATTCCACTTTGTTGCCTGAGCCTAAAAGTTACTCCAATAAATTCAAGGTGGAAAAAAGGACTTTGAATTTTAGAATTATAGTGGGTCATAAAAAGGGACATTAGAAATAACATCAAGGTTAGGCCTATCAGATATAAAGTGGGTTCCTATTCAACGGAAATGCCCCCTAACAATAAATACTAGCATCCTAACAATGAATACACTACATCACGCCTGTTCCTCTGTCTCCCCCAATGGCTCCTTACCTTCCAGGAGGTCACGGGCCAACCCTGGTTCTGCTCCTGTGGAACGGACAAAATCCGACAGGACAGCATCCATGTCCAGGGTCATGTGATCATTAAGTAGTTTCAGGCAGCTGGATGTAGGTAGGGCATAGATCAAAATTCAGGCCTCCACCTGAGGAAGAAATAAAAACATCAGCTCAAATACAATGCAACTGGATGATCACACTTCAATTTCAGCTGCTTCCTAAGCAAATGGGGAAACTATCCCAGCTGCTCATTCCTTTCAATGGAATTTGAAAATAAACCAGCTCCAAATTTACTGTATACACTTGATGATAACCCAACCCAAATATCAGCCGAGGCACCGCATTTTACCACAAAAACTGCATTAAAAATGTGCTGGAAAACTCTGCTTATACACGAGTATATACAGTATTATGGAGCGTAGCACTGAATTTCCTAAGTGCTCGTTAGCATGAATTTCTTACTCCTACGGAATTGCAAAAACATAAGACTGCTACCAACAATGCTTTCCTTCTGCCTTTTAGAATGTTACATTTCTATAGTCGGGTTATTTATCCAAACTAATGGAAAGGGAAAACTACCACCTTAAGGAATTCCTGAATCGACATTATTCTGTAACATGGTATCTTGTTTATTTCATTCTTGGCACTTGATATATGCTGAAATTATTTTAATTAGTTGCTTCTCACCTTTCTCTTGTATACAAGTTTCTTAAAAGTAGGGACCTTGTGTATCTTGTTCCCTAATGTATCCCCAACGTGTATCACTTGGCACGGTGCTAGGCATGCAGGCCCTCAATAAATACTAGTTGAATGAATGAATAAGTATTCTACATCAGATAACCTCAGAGGTGACTAGTGTTCTGATGGTAGCTGAAGGGCGCAACTAACAGATGGACATTCAGAACTCAAAATAAAAATAAGAAATAAACCCACAAAGCAGAATGGGAATCTAAATTGCTTACCAAAAGACCAAACTTTGTCCACTACTTTCATAACCCAGGAAACAGGGCTATTCCCTAAGACAAATGACTGCCAAGTATGTACACCTGTAAGAGAGCTCTTCTTTCAGACTGGACTTTGGCAAAAATTATGTCCCTGATTTGACATTTTGTTACCAATCCACATTCCTCTGAGATGAGCAATCCCATCTGAGAATAATACCTACTCCCATTCTGCTATTTCAGATGGATTTACAATTATTTGTAGAAGGCTTTTTCTTAAAGTCACCAGGAACACACCTGTCCTACCACACCTACCACGCCCCATCCTTTTAGGGAAAGTCAAAGGTGGAATTCTCGAAAGCAACTGATGACAGCCTCTTCAAAAACAGCTCCTCCTAAACAGCCTAAAGTCTGCAGGTTTTCTTTGCACTGCTTTCTATTCTAGAATACAGTTTACTAGTATGATCAAATCCTGGTTTTCTGCATTCCTTAGAAATATTGGGCAAATAAATAGAAAAGATCTGTGGGTAATAAAACCCAGTCAGGTCACTAGCTTGACTACTAAACACTGGGTGTTTATTTGCGAGAGATGGCAAAATATAATGTGTTCTCTCACACTGTTCTACCAGTATAAGAAATCCATGGGTTCAGCGATATGCTTCATTCCCACCTGTAGCTCTAACACGGAGCAAAGCACCTACGATTGTCTAAAACTCAAACAAACCCACTGCTATGGAGTCAATGCTGACTCATAGCGACAACACAGCAGGCAGGTGACTAAATGACTAAGTGAACTCCCACATCAAGGGTCTGTTCTTATCCTAGTCTCAGTATTATTCTGCCATGCCGTGCAAACGCCATACTAATCAGGATGTACACTACTATCACTACCATTTTACTTTCATGCTATTTTACCCTTATCTGTGAATTATTCAAAATAATTGGGTGATTTCGGTCAAATTATTTATTACATTAATATTATGACATCATAGATCAGTCAACATGGTTGGTCACTTATTTCAAAAAGTATTGGAAAAATAATTTAGAGCTCTAGCATTATCGAGGACTTTTAAAAACCTTGTGTTGTGTTGTGAACTAGTGAATGTCACAGAATTGACCATAGTTTGATGTTGACTAATTCACACATTCTGATCCAGCTCATCACTATGCAATCCCTTCAATGGCCACTTCTTCCACATCCTGGTTCCGAGCCCCCTCCTTTCCTAACCCTATGAAGTTTGTCCTTAGGGGAAATGGTGCCCTTTTGATCTTAAATCGGTGATTTTCTAACAGTGAGGTCATAGACTTGAGGGTCTCTATCCAATCAGTGCCAGGTCTCTTTTACAGATCGGTTCCACAATTTTATCCCACTCTATCCAAGTCCTTTTAATGTGATCCTTTTCTAATGATTTCTTGAACTAAAACTCCAAGCTTTAAACCACCCTACTTGGCACACACCCTTATATTTGCTGTTTCCAGGTGCATGCCATGGGCTCCACCCTAACCCCACCCACCCGTGAGGACAGTCGCTTCTGTTACATCACTATGGATACCTGCCTTGAGCTTCGCACATTCCAAATGGAGATATCTAAGCCAATGACTAAGACTTAAAATCCGTGGCTCTGTTCCAGCACACCGGGGGAGGGAAACAACCCACTTGCTTTCAAGCTTTTAATATAAGAGGTAGCATTCGACTATTGTGTGTGTATGGACACATCTCAATTGGAGCAAAAATCCTCTAATTGCAAAGAACTTTGGTAATTATTTCCATCCTTATTTCTACTTCTGTGCCCTCCTGAAGTGATGGCAGTAATCATGATAAAAACTAGCAAGTTAACATTATGGATTTACAAAAACCCTATTTTAATGCATTATCAACAAAACTTGTGCAGCAGGTGCAACAAAACTTACAACATTCCAAATTTACAAATGTTGCTGTTAGTTTCATGGTTGTTGGTATGTTTCAGTCCACTGTTGCAACTACTGTGCCAATCCATCTCATTGGGATGGGTTTTGCTGATCTTCCACTTTACCAAATAACTTTTCCTTTTCTGGTCAGTCTTTCATTGAGATGTCTAAAGTAAGCAAGCCATAGTATCAGCATTCTCACTTCTAAGGAGAATTCTGGTCGTGTTTCTTCTAAAACAGATTTGTAGTTGTTCTGGGAGCCCACAGTATGGACTACTGCTGGTACAGAACAAAGAGACTGACCAGTTTTGCCATCCTCCTAGGCTCCACTGCACAGAGAAGAGCTAAGCATCCTTTAGACTCAGGTCCCTGTGCTGAGAATCTCCCAGACCCCAGAGACAGACAGCACAAGTAATGGCATGCTGACTGCAAGAAATGGCAGCAAGTACGGGAGAGTCCAGTGGGAGAGAAACAGCAGGAACAGAACCAGGAGACTGTGGTTCTGTGAGACGGTACAGTGGGCCGTTTGTAGGAGAAGACCTACAAACTATAGAGTGTCTTCAGGCAGCAAGCAGGAGGCTGGCTGATAGAGTGGTGTGCCTCCAAGCACATTTCAGTGGAAATTAAAGAAAGAGCTTTAACATTTATCTGAGTTGGGCAAAGGCCAGGACAAAGGGCCACAAGAGAGGACTCCCTACAGGCATGGACCAAGAAACTATCCTGATGGAAAAAACAAACTGTATTCAAATAGTTCTAATCCTGAGTTATAGCCTGCTATTTTCCTAAGGAGTCCTGGTGGTATAGTGGTTATGAGTTGAGCTACCATCCATATGGTCAGCAATTTGAAACCACCAGCCTCTCCAAGGGAGAAATACACTTTCTACCCCTGTAAAGTTAGTCTCAGAAATCCATAGGGGTCACTATGAGTTGGCATCGACCCAATGGCAGTGAGTGAGACTTCCATAATAACCCCCAAATAATTGAATATGGTCTGAGCGTTCTGTGTGGCCATTGCAATAAATTACTGAACCTGGCATAGAGCCCAAGAGTGCCATGGGAGGGACAGCTGGTGGCAGGATTGGTAAAAAGGTTGGAAAGTGGGGATGTCTGACCTCACCCTCAAAGGATCCAGATGGATTCTTTCTACCCTTAGGAAATTCGACAGGGAGGTCTGGTGGCATCTTTACACCCTCAGTGCAGTAGAGGGCATATGGAGAAAGCAAAAGTGGATTTAAGGAAAAGAGGTTCTAGGAAAACACTTTCAAAAGAGATGATGTTATACTAGGATAGTACGGAGACTAAGAGAAATAGATAGATTCCATTTGGTTCCTTCCTCACCAAAAATGAACCTAACAGTTACTGGCTCAAATTATTTCCCACTGTCCTTTATCCTTCTGCATCACCTGCCCAACCTGGAAGGATCCCACACTCAACTTCTCTGACATTTAAGTGGAGTTATGGAGCAAGATAATATCACTTAACCTTTCAGAGAATTACTACTCACTCATTGCCATCGAGTCAATTCTGACTCATAGTGACCCTACATAAGAAACTAGAATTACCCCCTTTGGGTTTCCAAGGCATAAATCTTTGTGGTAGCAGAAAATGTCATCTTATTCCTAAGGAGCAGCTATTGGGTTTGAACTATTGACCTAGTGCTTAGTAGCCCAACATGTAACCCATACCTGCCACCAGTTAGGAGGAATACCACTAAAATTAGGTTATGCATATTCAGCCTCATTCCATTCACTGAAATACTGAATCACCCTCAACCAGTCTTCTCAACTACTATGATATACCTACCTTCACCTTTACCCTAGGGGTCCAACTCAATCTACATCACCTTCTTTACTTTTGGCTAACTACCTTCCTTTGTATTTTACAAAACAAACAAACAAAAAAAAAAAACAAGAATAACACCTCCTAGTTTTCTCCTCCTGTCCCTGTTAGTTGCTATACTCTTCTTCCCTACAAAACTCCTTAAAACAGACTATATTTGCCAAGGCTACTTTCCCACTTTTTGTCAGGCCTTCAGCCTAATAAAGTGGATCACTGTAAGAAGGGAATGGAGCTAATTTTCAGAAGTGATTATGCAAACCCTCTCACTGCTTACTTAACTGCTCTCTGTAGCATTTGATACTCAAACCACTCTGCTGCCTCACTGGCTTCTCTATCAAGAACCCCTTTCCTGTGCCTGTAGTTAATGAATAGGGCAGGCCTTCCCTCTTTTCACTTGAACCTAGTCCATGACATAATGCATCCATGCCCCCCCCCCAACACCACTCAAACACTGTTATTCAACAACTGGTCTTTGTAGCCCCTAACTCTTTCCACTGCACCTGGGAATCCCACGGGCACTTGCAGTCAGTACATAAAAATGAGCTCATTCTCTTATCTCTGTCCCCTGCCTTTTCAATCTGTTCCTTTCGCAGTATTGCCTACTCTAGTAAATGACACCACCCCCAATCACCCACCTATAAGCCTAAGGGACACCTTGGACTTGTCCCTTCACTGAATCCTAATCCTTCATGAAGTCTTACTAATTTTATCCTACCGGTTTCTTACATCCACTCAATACCTTCCACAGTACATCTCTTCTAGTTAGCGCAAGTGTTCACAAACCGATTAGCTTCCTAACTCCTCCCTCTTCCTTGATAATCAGCCACTGAGACCAATCTAAATTGCAAATATGATAGTATTATTCCCTGCTTTAAAACTGGCAATAGATTCTCAATGACTAAACCTTAAAATACAAATATTCATCTATTTAGCTAATAAGGTCCTTCAATGTCTGCTACTCTCTAACTCTTCAGTCCTATCAGCCTCCAACTTATCGTCCTTCTGCCCCTTCTTGTACTGGGAGTTCCTCAAGAAGATGTTTCCAAGTTCAGTCTCTTTGCACATATTGTTCCCTTAACCTAGAATAACTAGTGGTTTCCAAAACCGAAAACTCACAGCCATGGAGTCGATTTCAGCTCGTAGCAGGTAAATTTTGGCTGCTACCACAGGGTCTGCAGTTTGAAACCACCAGCCACTCTGCAGGAAAAATAAAAGATTTTCTACCCCTGTAAAGAGTTACAGTATTGGAAACCCAGAGGCAGTCTATGGGGTCACTAAGAGTAAGAATCAACTCCATAGCAGTGAGAGGGGGTCTTTTAAAACAACTTGAGTACAGTAAGTCCCTGGGTTGCTGACATCAGATATAGGGGAAATTCCTACTTGCTCTTTAATTGTGTGTATGTGTGTGTGTAAGAGAGAACTTTATATATAAGAGCAATTTTGTATTGAGAAAACTTCCCAGTCCAGTCCAGATCAAGTCCATAAGTCCGATGCTCTTTAATATTACATTAATTTGCTCTTAGCTTTGAACTAAGTGAATCAATCCCAACCTGCAATAAATTCATCACATTCACTTGCTACACACACTGCTTTTAAATCATTGAAAAGGCTGTCAGCCTTTTCTTGCACTAAACCAGACCACCAAACTCATTGTAAGGCTAAATAAAAGCCGTGTATGCCTGTTCTGACTTACCTACATATTCTACACAAGGACACACTTAGGAACTGATATTTTTGTAATCCAAGGATTGTCCATACTACCATCTTTGAAAAAAAAAAATAGCCTCTCATATTAAATTGGTCATTTATTCCTTGGGATTCCCACTCCACCCTGTACTCTGTATTCCATCTCTAGATTATTTATCATACATGGTATTAGTGTTTATTTACATGTTTGTCTCCCTACTAAGCCAGGAATCTTGTCTTGCTCATCTTTGTACCTCGATTAGTCAAGCATCTAGTAGGTGTTCACATTTTTGTGCATTGAGCTAAACGTCTTTGTACCCTTCTTTAACACACACACACACACACACACACACACACACACACACACATGATCAATGTTGCACACAGATAATCTAAACCAGGGGCTCATCTAAAAGACATCTGTTTAATATTGTTATGGTTTTACTTGCAACAAAGTTCTTTTCCTTAATAAGTTAAGACATATTAAGTTCTGGCTACATGGTTAGAGTGCTCAACAAGGTAAAACACTCTCAAAATTAGCTATTTGTTGTAGTTCAGAGTTCTTCTAAAATGCCTGAGAAACCACTGGCCCTACCTTCTCAGGACTACACCAGGTTCCAAATTTTCACACTATACCCACCCTCCTTAGAGCTGCATCTGAGTTCAAGCGTTTAACTCCTTCCAAAACTCACTCACTGAAAAACCACAACACTGAAGACCGTGAGGAATTTTTCAAAGGTCAGAGACTCCTCCATGTCTGTCTATGATGTCAGTCCCAAGGCATCCAGACAGTGACAAAGAGGAGGGACAGCAGCCCCCAGAAATTTCACACAATCCTCTATTAGGTAAGAAGGAGAGATAAATGATTGTCTTGGCAGAATGTTTTTGGTTAATCTGGGTCTTTCCAAGTGAAAGAAACAAAGTAAAACAGTTTTAGAAAAAAGTATGATAAAATTTTCCACACTAAAAGGACCTACATAAATGTTAAGACCCAGAAGCACCCATTTTCTTCCTGGAAGAAAAACAAAAGGAAATAGTGTGAACATTTTATGCTTCATTTCATTTCCAATTTCCAGACAACTGTACAATGTTTGTATTGTTAATCACTATTAATCTGCCCAAGGTTACACAAATAAAGAGGAAGCAGAACCAGGATGTTTAAGAATCCAGCCCATCTGACGCCAGAGGCCATACACTTGCACTATACCACAACAGTCACCCCCATCACAGCAAGTCTTCTCCACTCCACAGTCCAACGACATGCCTGTGACAGGACAGAGAGGAGGGGCTCTGGATTCAGACTGAAATTTAAATCTTTGATCTCCTATGTAAAGGCTACGCAATATCTGCATTTTGTGTCTAGTTCCTTCATGTAGAAATATAGGAAAATGTTGGCATTTAATGGCTCTTGTGAGGATCAGATAACTTACAGTAGGTAAAGCCTTAAGGTAGCACCCAGCACAGACATCCCCCAAGTCAGTTGCCATTTTCTGCCCAAGTCCCTCCCTTCCACTCTCCCTCAGCCCACTAGTGCCAACCTAGCTCCCTAAGCTTGCCTTCAAACATTCCCTCCACTCCCAAGTAACGCCTTCCGCTCTAGACCCACTCCCTGTGCCTCAGTCTCAACACACACATACACACCATTCTCAGTCGATTGCCTTTCAACTCCTGATGTCTGTAGAAAATGTCTAACCCCCACCAAACGGTTTGTCAAAAATAACCGCACCAGAACAATGTTCTCTCCTAGCTAGATTTTACAGACACAACGGAACGGCTGGCTCCTTCACTCCCAGGTTCTCAGAGACAGCAGTTTCACACACGTTTCCTGGAATTTCCATATCTTAATCTCCCAGTTTTACCTCCCCACTTTATCCCAGGCTCACTTCTGGACCAAAAGAGTTTATGACATTCTCCCTCTTTTCATGCTTGCTGTTTTTGGTATTTGGTATCACATCTCCTTCCATCCACCCTGCACACCGTGTTGTCTTCTACCTCCATTACAGTGCGTGCTCTGGGTTTACTCAAGAACTGGTCCACGGCTTCATTACTGTCACTGATGATGATGATGATGTGTGTGTGTGTGTGAGAGATTCAACTATTTTTCAACAATTTTTAGGTTTGTCATAGGTCTAAAAAGAATAGAATAAATCTGTCCGAGATATATCCTCAAACAGTCAAATGTTAACAAAAAGAGAAGATCGGTTTACAGAGAACTTCTTGTGAACTCACACTTGTCTATTCAGCACTTCTGATGAAAAGGCTCCTTGGATTACAGTTCTTTTGGAAAATATACTGATTTGAAAAACCTGTTCAATGAAAATGACCAGCAGGAAAAAACAGGAAAGGTCATAGAAAAAGTTTTTGGTGATAATATTACCTAATAGTAGCTTGAATAGAAACCAAAATCTGCCTTTTTTTTTATTTTGTTTTTTGTAAGGAAGAGTTTTAAAATGTTAATGAAAACAGATAATACCTGACAAAACAATAAAATTGTTATTTAAGATATTTCCATACTGATTTTTCTGACATTTTAAATTTTTCTCTTTTTAAGGATAAAATAATATATAGATAAAAATGCATATAATGAGTAAGTGAGAAAAGACCAACATTGATTGGTATTTTAAAAGTCAGGGGAAATTTTTGTCCTAGAACAAGCAAGAAATACTTGCACCTAGAATAAATTCAGAGGGAGGTCAACTGACCAAGTATCAAGTTCGATCCAACATAATCAAGATTGCAATGATCTCTGTTAGTGAAGCTGTTTGACACCCTTGCCTGTGACTAGAGGGGATCTGCCAGCGGCTTGCTCTGACTAGCTAGTCTGCAGATGGGTTGTGGGCTCCCACTATCCTCCATAGCCTTCTACAAATTGGGTGTTCGCAATTTAAGCTCTGACACTTTTCCCTTCATCATATTTGGATTTTATTATTGTCATCTTTGGATCACACAAGCTGGTGTGCTTCTTCCGCGTGGAGGTAACTGACTCCTAACTTAGATAGCTGCTTGTTTGAATACAAGCCTTTAAGACTCCAGACACTATTCTGATCGATAGCTGGGCACCATCTGCTTTGTTCATCATACTTTCTTTGCTACAGCACCATTATCTTCACTGATCATTTCATGACGGTGAGTACTGAGCAGGGCCATGTTACCAAAACTAATTAACTGTTCTTGGATTGGGGCTAGAGTTCAGTGAGAGCCCAGAACCCATCTGCTTGTCTCTGGGCTATGCACGACTCCGGTTTACTTTGGCAGTTATATTATGACAAACTCAAAACCCCTTCTAAGACCAACTACACCAACAGCAGCAAGAAACCAACTAGCAAAAAGACAAAACAAACTAAAGGCAGGAAAACAGAAACAAAAAAGTGAAACATTGTCAATCATTCCCCTGAGGTAAAGGCGACTACACTGATGTCATCCATTTTCCAATGACACAGCACTACGACACTCAGTGTGAGTCTCTGGGAGAACAGTTCCCCATGAGCGCTCACTCATGAGCTGTGGCTCTACACAGTCATGTTGACTTTTCACATCTGCACTAGCGTGTCTACCACACACGGAAGTTTTTCTCTTTCCTTCCAACCAGAACCAAGGATAGCCCAAAGTTTAGGTTCTCAATAAGCTCAACTTTTTATAGAATGGTATGCAAAAACAAAAGTTCTACTGAGGCCTTATGTTTTGATTATTGAACTTTTGGCATAAGAGAAAAAATAAATACTACCAGTCACCAGAGGCTCGTCTAATAGTGCTACGAGCTAGTGATACGATGGTTAAGAGTTCAGCTACTCACTGGCAAGCTGGCAGTGAAAATCACCACTACTCCAGAGGAAATGGAGCAGTTTGTTTCCATCATGATTACAACCTTGGAAAACGCTTAAGGAACGGTTGCCATGGACTCTATTGCAGAATGTTTGTTATTTTTTTAATTACTATAATCACAAAACACATTATTTCTCTACAACCCTCAAACACTGTAGCTAATACAAC